>NC_056623.2:32095787-32776621 GCF_002870075.4 Lactuca sativa
TAGCCTGGAAATGCGGGCGTTACAAAGCATCTTATTCTTGCCAAAATCGGCCACCATGAGAGACTATGAAGGAATGGTGAGGGCTGGCCGATTTCATGAAGTGTATCATTTCTCTCTAAGTTATTCCAAGTGCATTTGATGTTGTGTGAACCAATTGTGGTGTCACACTTGAGGGACTAGGCTCTTGAGCTCCATGGAATCAAGCTACATCAAAAAGGTATGTCTTCTAACTTGCTTTATTGCACATGGATCAATGTTTTGTATGCTAGTTAGGATAATACCTTGGAATATGCATATTTGCATGTATATTAGAGAAAACATAGATCCAATGTATTTAGGGTTGCATGTTCCTAAGTGTTAGAATGCTCAAAACCCAACAGCAAATTGAACCTTCTGTTTTGTATAATTAACATTGCTAACTTGCAACACTTACCATAATAATTATGCTCCCACTAGCATAAAAATTATTATTAGCATAATACTTATGCTCCCACTAGCTTTGACATGTATTCAGAAATCAGCTGGACATCTAGAAATCAATAATTATTGACTTTCATTACCAAAATTTAGATTTCTGATACGAGATGCTTCAATAAGACTTTATCTAGGCTTCTCAAAATCATACACGTTTCCTTAGATAGCTCACATGTGTGTCTAAAAAATTTTAGAACTTACAGCCATAAGTCTGAAATGTTTAGACCTTTGCCATTTCTCACAATTCTAATTATGAAGAGGGATGTCGTAATCATAATCGAATCTGAGAATGCAAATATCACAACTGCTATCTCCTTAAAATCTACTTAGTGAAAGCGCTTCCTCACCATCATTTTCATGAATCGGAGAGAAACCTTATGACACTTAGATTTTATGGTGTATGTGTTTGATGGGTTTTGAGCATTCTAAAACTTCCTAAGTGTATATGCAACCCTAATAAACCTTGGATCTATGTTTGACTAAGATACATTCAAATAATTATTTTCCAAGGTTCTTATCCTATCTAGCATGGCATGGGGAACTTGAATCAAATAAAGCTAGTAGAATTACTTACCTTGTAGTTGTAGTTGATTGCTTGGAGCTCTAGAGCCTAGCACCAATAGTGTGGATGCCTCAAATGGAAATCACAAATCACCACAAACTTTGGAACCTTGATAGAATAGTCACAACTATCTTGAAATCGGCCCTCTTGCTTTACTCACCACAACTAGTGTGATTTCAAGAACCAAGGCCTTCTTTATATAGTGTGGTGGATTAGGGTTACATCCATGTAAACCCTAATACCCATGTCTCTTCATTTCCATGAGATCCATGGGTTAAAGCTCCATGGAGTATCCATGGACTTTCCATGCAAGCCTAGCCCATTCCAAATAAGCATTAGCCCACACTATATAAATATAAGAGCCCATATTTAATTAGTAATACTTTTGATCTCTAAATTAATCCTAGATTAATTATAGATAAATACTAATTAAATAATATGATCTTATATTAAATATATTAAAACTTATTATATATTAATAAATCATAACTTATACTATTCTCAAAAGATTATCCATAAATTGTTCGGGTGAAATGCAACCCAAATGGACCATGCCGGGTTGGGTCAAGTACATATCAAATATAGTTATGGACTTAGACACTATATCCAATAGTGTTGCTATCCATGCGAATTTGTCATAACCATAATCACAAGACAAGGTTAGTGAAAAATCCAACCCCATATGGATTGAACTTGTTTAATCTTAATTTTTTGCCACCTGGAAGCACAAGGGTCTACCATTGCTTCCAAGTTGTTATGCAACCAATTGAGAACTCTCAGAACTCACGTGCATAGTCAGATTTAACTGGAATGGGCACAGAAACAAGAATATGTCAACATGATAGGTCACAAACCTCAAGTCGTGTGCTAGTGTTTAACAATAGGTTTTATTCTTGATTAGTTCTTGAAACTTGTCAAGATCTTTAATACTCTCACTGACCTCTTGACATATATGATTCACTTTGTCAAGGAACATTATGTGACAAACCAATATTCAAGAGTTAGTGCGGATTCTAATCAAGACAAACACTTCACACAACTAGCCTTAGTTGGTCTTTGTTTTTATCCAAAACATCACAACTTACCAATTTCAAATGTACAAGAGTAGAAAACTTTTACTCTACATTTGATAAGTGTTATAAACCTTCTTAATATTATGTCACTCAAGTTTACAATCTCGGAGTGTAAGTCTAAGACTTGATTTTGGAACGAAGTATGACTCATCTTCTTGATTTAAACTATTTCAACCATTCATGATTCCTCTTCTTAGCCATACAAATGCACCAAGATTTCTTTAGAGGATGAATTGTGATATGGTTTTTCCATAAACATTAAGATGATCATAAAACACGATACTAAAGTACTCTCCCATCTTTTCAGATTGGAGAAACTTTTATCTTTCTGCCTAATTTGATTCTTTTCATTCGTTCTGCCATACATTGAACCTTTTTCCAATGTTTCAGAATTATACTTAAACTTGTAAGCATAACCATGTTTACTAAACTTTAGTAAATCATGACGAATAGTCGTATTAATCTTTATGGTGGATCTTGACCAGCGCACACCCAGTGTACCCGATCCCCTAGTCCTTCACTTGACTCACATATACATGTGAACAAGGAATTAGTCTTAATTTACTAAAGATGAAAATTCTCATTCATCATACAATACAACTTGCATGATTCCAAGTTTCTGTCCAATTGAAACTTGGGTGATAAGAATCTTTCCTTATTTGGAAAATACTCGACACTACCACAAATGAAAGAATAAAATTCATATTTCTAACATGGAAACATACAAACATCAATTTTCACAAATGCCATTGTAAGGAGATATAATAAAATAAATTTTTATTTATTTATAAAATGCAGAAAAAAAAATTTCCTTACAATGCAATTACAAATGAAAACTATGTTATTATATATTTCCTAGCAATCTATCATAACTCCTAAGCAGCAGCTCAAAAATCCGATCTTCGAACCATGCGATTGAAATCCATCTTCGCGATCAGATTCAACATACTTTTCCTTTAAGCTTCCTTCCCTTTGCATGATCCTACAAAACATCAAAATGCGACCTTGTCACATTATGTATTAAGAATAAACAAATAGGAACTTAATAGAATTATACAGTAGACTTACCTGAAGCAGAGTCAAACTTTTCGATTCTACCTTTTCTCAGATCTTTCAGGTAGTCAAGGCAGCTTCGCAACCAATTCCCCTTCTCTTGGCAATAGAAACATATAAACTCTTTGGGAATGGTACACGGGACAATCTCAGACTTAGCATTTCTCTTTCCATTGGAAAGAGAAATCTTTTCTGCACTTCCAATGTTTCCATTGTCAATGTCCATGGAAGTTTAGGGAGTAGATCTTCCAATCAAATTTTCTTTTCCAGTGCACCAAATCATTGATGATTCAGCAGCAACAAGCAAATAAGTAAGATCAATAAGGGTCATGTCGTGGTCTGTTACATAGTAGTCCTTAATAAACTCACTATATGACTCAGGAAGTGATTGAAGAACCCAATCAACAGCCAACTTCCTTGAGACTTCAACACCCAATACTCCAAGCATGTCAATATGTGACTTCATCTCCAAGACGTGAGTACACATAGGCCTTCCATCTTGATGTTTCATTGCAAGTAGGGCTTGAGTGACCTTGAATTTTTCAAGTCTTTGAACTTGTGGGTTAGGGAGAATTATTGGAGGAGGTGGAAGAAGTGAATTATGACTTCCACGATCCAACCGCGGGACATCATCTTCAAGACAATTATGGTGTTATTTTAAGATAATACTTTTGACATTCCATAACTTGAGGACAAGTTATAGAGTTCATAAAACTATTTATGGGAAAAAGAATTTTCAAGTTCATAACCTATAATTTTAGTGATCCTATTAAAAGAAAACTTTTCATTTTCCATAACTTGAGGACAAGTTATGGAAATCATCAAAATCCATTTAGATCAAAAATTCTAACAAGAAAAACAATCAATTTGTCTATGAACTAAATTAAACTCATAAGAACAAGACAATTAATATCAAACATATTTCATGTAATTAATCATATAAACAATTACAAAACATGAAACTTTGACAATTATCTTTTAATTGGACAAGCATGAACATTACCCTATTGAAAATCAGGTTTCTATGTTCAAAAAAGAGTTTAGGGTAATAATCCTAATCCAATTGCTAGCCAAAACACGAAATTTTTCTCAAAGGTGCATCACCACGTCGTGGTAAGTAGTCAGATGCAAAAATGACACATTTTCAACTTTGGAAAATAATAAGCATCAAGTATATGTGAAAGCAAGCCTAGGCTCTGATACCACTGAAGGGTTTTGAGCATTCTTACACTCCTAAGGTGTACATGCAACCCTAAATTCCTTGGATCTATGTTTTCTTTATTATACATGTAAACTTGAATTTTCCAAGGTATTACCCTAACTAGCATACAAAACATTGATACTTGGGTAATAAAACAAGTTAGAAGACATACCTTTTATTGTAGTTGGAAGCCTTGGACCTTTAAGAACTTAGTGCCCCAAGTGTTGCACCTCAAATGAAATCATACAACACCACCAACAATTGGAATAACTTGAGAGAATGATACTTCCACTCACAAATCAGCTAGCCCTCTTATCTCTATCACTAGTGCCAATTTCATGAGCCTTGGGGTTTTTTATATAGTGTGCATATTAGGGTTACACTATGTAACTCATAACTTTCCACATTCCTCATGATCCATGGGTTTTAACCTCCATGGAGTATCCATGGGTCGCCACATGGGTTTAGCCCAACATTAAGAACTATGGATCATAAGCCCACTTTATAAGAATGAATGATTTACCGAATCAATCCCCATTTATTTAATTAGTCTCTTTTGATCACAAAATTAATTCCAAACTAATTCTTGATCAATACTAATTAAATAATATGATTTCAATTTAATATATTAGAACTTATAATATATTAAAAAAATCATAAATATCCTCTTCTCACAAAAGTTTATCCAAATTGTCCCGATGTCATGCAACCCAAATAGACCATGCTACTCTCGGGTCAAGTACATATCAATAATAGTTATGGGCCTAGACACCTAATCCAAAATGTTGAGCTTAAATGGAGTATACCATGGGTGGGAAAATTTAAGTTTAGATCTCGAGGGGTTTGACTGGTGAGGTGCCAGTTGGAGTCGCAAGACTCAAGTAGGGGGTGGAGATGATGCATCGTGGAGGATTGCAGTCTGAGTTGAGTGGTCGGGCGTTGGCCTATGATGTCAAAGTTCTATATTGAGGATTATATTGTTCCTATTTCCAATTTTGAGAGGATGGGTGAGTGAGTTTCTGATGTCAGAGATTAGAAGAAGACCTTGTGGGGCACCAGGTAGTTGCGATATTGGCACCAAGAGATTTTGTTGTATGAGAGCATTAAGTTACATTCTTATGCCAGGAAGGAGTCATCAGTGGGGACTGTGACCAACGAGGGCTCGGGTATGCCTTGTTTGAGTTGGTAAGTCGTATACCAGCAACTGTTTCAGGAAAACGAGATGAGTATATCGGGATGATGACTTTCGTGGCTATGCAGTGGATCGAATTTGAGAGTGAGATCTCCCGTGATATGTCGATTCTTGCAGTGGGGTGATGATTGAGGATTTAGAGAATGAAGTGTGTGATAGTTCATTATCTCCAGGAAAAGAGATATTGCTATTCTAGGACCGTCGAAATAATTGCATGTGCAGCCGGACAAGGTTCTGGGTGACTGGAGGCAGTCATATTGGGAGGATTCTGAGGTTTTCATATGGGGTTCGGAGTACTTGGAGTTACTTGGTCATTTTATGGAAAGTCATTGAGTACTGTGTGGTATGCCCCCTGAGTCAGGAATGATACATCTGGAGAGCCAGTCTGTAGTGTGGTTGTTTAGGCATGACATTGGGCGATGATTTGAACCCTAAGTGGGGGAGAATGGGGGATTTTGTTGGGAGGATCATCAATCTGTAGAAGTTGGGGTTAGAGGATTAGGTGTCGAGAATCTACGGTACGAACATATGAGACTTGGGTTTATTGGTGGACGAGGAAAGGTGCAGAGTGAGGTGATGCATATTGTATGTCTTCGGGAAAGAATGAGTGTATCCACGACGAGTAGCCGTTGGTTAGGGATCTTATGGTGGTCAGAGACTCTTCGAATTTGCAATGGTTAAGTTCGAGGCGGTTGGTTCGTTGAGTTCCACTTTTGATTGTTGAGATTTGCTAGTTCGACGTATAGATTCTTATCTATACTCCAGGAGGGAGCAATAGTTGATTTGTTAATCAACTTCAGTGTCGGTATGAGTAGTTTCGCGTGGGTTTGATCAGTAGAGTATGGGATTTCGAATTGTCGTCGACGCGTTCTCAGTCACCGAAAATTCCTCCGTACTTCAAGTATGAGTTGAAGTGCTTCAAGGGTTCCGAATTGTGGAAGCTGAAGATACGAGGTAGTGGCAAGCTAGTGTGAGATTTTGTGATGGTGTATCACATAATTATGGTGATGCTTAATCTGGGTGGGTGTGTGCACCTGTCCATGGTGGATCGCGGAGCATGAGTTCAGTGAACGCATTATGATGATGGTTTAATGATGAGATGGTGGGGTCATAAGAGAGTGGAGGGAACCAAGTGGGAGTAATCACTTGGGATTATCGGGAAAAAACATGGGGTGAGCCCATGGCGAGCGAGTGAGTGAGGTAAGACTGCGGGGAGCCGTAGCAATCACGATTCAGTGAGAGAGTATCGTAAGACTATAGGGAGCTGTAGTAATCACGAGCCAATAAGGGAATGTCTTAAGACTGCGGGGAGCCGTAACACTCATTAGTTAATAAGAGAGAGTGTTGTAAACTGCGGGGAGCCGTAGTATTCACTAGTCAGAACATGACACGGAGGAGTTCTTAGGCTTGGGTAGCCTTGACGACTGGGTCTTTGGGAACCTAGTGGTCGGGCCATGGACGAGATTGAGGTCTCCATAATGGTTGGGATCCGTTATATATCGAAATGGGGAGAGGTTGTCGCAAGTCGGAAGGAATTGGAGAAGTAATGTATGCGTAGATTCGCGGATCACAGGTTATAAGTTGAGTATCAGATTGGATATGAGTGGTTCCAATTTTGCTGTCGAACCAGACTCTCAAGTTTGAGTTTGGCCCTATTTGTGTAAAGGATAGATGAGTTGAGATTTTGGATTCCTGATGGATTTCATTTTGAGTGGTTATGGTTTTGATATGGTGTTCTAGACCTGGGAGGGTCGGTTCGTTTGGTTTGAGAAGGACCGCAACACGCATGGAGTTAGTGAGTGTTTGACGACAGAGGTTGAAATGATGTGTGACTACAGATCGGTTGTAATATAGCTTGGAGTAAAGTGAACTTAGTGGTTGCATGTACAAGTGGTCGGTTGAGATAGCTCTGTTGGATTGAACGGCCGGGGTTATGCTCGGGCATGTGGCCATGTCGTTCAAGTTGTCGGGCGTGTAAGGGATGGTGAGGAAAGATTTCCAGGATGAAATCTAATTTAAGTGGGGGAGAGTTGTAACATCCCGTATATTAAATAAATAAATAAATAGATAAGCGTTAATATGAGTATAAACCCTAAAATCAATAATAACATCGCAAGGTGTTGGCCTCGAGGAGTTAATTGTCACGATTTTAGAAGTTAGGGTTAAAAGTGTAAGTTTCGGAGTGGTTTGTAAATATTTATGAAGGCAGGGGCTGCTAGGTAAATTATTGAGAATTAATTTGAATAGATTTTTGGAAGCAAGGACTAAATGGTAAATTCTAGATTTAATTTATAAAGATTTCTAAGGGCAGGGGCTATTAGGTAAGTTTTGGACTTAGTTTGAAGAAAATCTGGTAAGAAGGGGCTAGATGTGACAAAAACGAATGGAAGTTTGGAAGGGACCGGGATCAATATGTGTTCTATTTCCTTCCTGTATATGCGACTCAACCCTAACCCTATGGCATGAAACTACAGCCACCACCATTAGAAATGGTGGCTGCCGTCGTGAGCCACCGCCGACCACCACTGCCCTAGGTAGCAGTGGGTGGTGCCCGGCCTAGTGAAACCCTAATGGACCTAAACACTTAATCTTGGACTGGGCTGCTTCATGATTGGGCTAGAAACCCTAATTAGGGTTTAGAAAACCCTAATTTTCGGTTTGTTAGTTTGGATTTTACCAGGACCCACGGTTGGACTGTTAGATTGATATTATGAATTATGTCCGACTTCATTGTGTGAATGACCTAGTGGAGTGATGGACTTAATGGGTTAAGTCTTTAATGGGTTAAGTGAGAAACACTTAACCCTAATCGTCATTTTATGTGAAAACCCTAATTTTGCTTGGGCCTTGAGTTAGGCTTTGGTGATTGGGCTATTGATGGGCCATCCAAGAAATATTATGTGGACTAGAATATTTAGATGGGCTTTAGAGTAAGGCCCATATGAGGTTTTAGGACCAATTTGGAAAATTGGGCCTTAGTTGGGCCATTAGTGGACTTTTGTGGACCTATTTGGTATTGGGCCTTGGTGGGCCCAATAGGCTTGGGTTATTTATGGGTCTGGTTGGTGGACCATATTTAGACCTAATATGTGAAGGTTGGGTCTTCGATCTTGATGAGGTTAATTGTGGGTTTGGCTCAGTGTTAGATGTCGGAGTACAACAACAGCATTTATAGGATCTGTTCGCCATCCGAGGTGAGTCTTCTCAATATACTTACCCGTGTCGTAATTTATGTGTGACCGGAGGGTCTTACTCATGTTATTGACCGGAGGGTCTTAATTTCATTATTGACTAGAGGGTCTTTGTACATTATTGACCGGAGGGTGTTAGTACATTATTGACCGGAGGGTATTATTTGTTTATAATGTGATATGTGTTATTGTGCATAGTGTCTTTGTGACTTATGATGTTATAGTATTCTGTGTATATGTTGATCTTATGTGCTTATACTAAACATGTGATATCATGTATTATGTCTTGTGATTTATGTTGTACATTATCCTGTGCATTGTTGAGATAGGACCAGAGGGTCCACCCGAGTTGTGGGACCGAAGGGTTCCATTGAGACACATTGACCGGAGAGTCTTATTCGAGATATAGCCATGAGAGGCTAACGAGATGTGTATGGTAGTTTGGGGACTCTTTAACCTTCGTGCTTACTGTGTTATGTGTTTCAGGTACTTCTCAGGATCATGGGTAGACGTCGGCTTGATTGTACACACGAGATGGAGTTATGTTTCTGAGGATCCTGTATTTTATTCAAACAACTATCAAGATGTGTTTTTGATAATTTGACATTTTGGGGATATTGTGATATGTGTAATGAGATTTATGTGATTTTAAAATATAAAAAAAAATGTTTGAAAATTTACGGTGTTACAGAACTGTTCCGGAATATGATAAACTCGTCTGGAAGATGAGGAACAAGTCTGAAACTGCTCTGGAATATTGGTCATTTTCATTTTAGAATAAAGTGATAAACCTTTTTTATTTGTGCATCACGACATGGTTTTTGATGCATCAATTACACTCTCGTGTAAACCCAAAATTAGCGGGAAAATTCTTGCGACATTCAGAGACAAGCACAAATGCAAGACTAAGTTCTAAAATACACGTTTTGGAGTTGGGTAGACATTCCTAATGTATATGGGGACCCTTTCCTTCTACATTACGTCTTTTGCCATGAAGTTGTCACCGACCCCAAAGCCAAGTACATAAAATGGTTTTGAGATTGGGGGTTACGAGCTGTCTGTGACATCCCCAAATTCACGGCCAGAAAAGACAGTTTAATTTATGTTTTTAAAATAATTTCAGAGTAATCCTTTGATTAAAAGAGTTGCGGAATTTGTTTCCGAAACGAAATATGATAAAATAAGATTTACCAAAGCATTTCTTAAAGAAATGTATTTTCGTTATATAACAAAACTCGGGATGTCATGTTCCGATACAGACCAAAAGCATAAACGACACATTATAAGCCTTACAACAGTTATAAACACTACATGCCTATAATCAAAATATCTTGATAAGTCGTTCAACTTATGCTCTCGCGTCAATATCTGTAATACAAAGAAAACTGAGTGGGTCAGGCTTGGGAGCCTTGTGAGCATATAGGGTTTTCAACCCACAATAAATAAATTTATTAATTTCATCAAACAACAATAACTCGATTACCTATTCCCGTTATCCTCACTTTACGTCCCTAAAACAACTATCACAAGGGACCTAGTCTAAGGATTTTCATCGAGGCGACAACACTGTTTTCGGGGTTTCCCAGCAATTTATGTCAAATAAAGCAACCATGTGGGGGATGGAGTACAACAAATGAACACCCAAGCTCATTAACACCTACAGGTTGCGAGCCTGCCAGCGTTCCACAGGACTATCTAGAAAAGTCCGTGGTCGTCATCCATACTCCGCTAGATGACTGGATCACAATAACATCGAGGCCTCTCATCATTTTATTTCATCACACATCAACTATCTACCCATGTTTTACCCAACATTTTTGTAGATAAAAATACATATACATTTTAAAATCTGTATAAAACATTCATTCAACATTCATCTCAAATAAACAAACAATATAATTACACATAGCACATATTTTATAGAAAATACTTCATATCTATGTGTAAGATGAAAGTGACTACACACTCACTTGATTTAACGATAATCGGGCAGCACTTCGTTTTCTAAAACGATCGTTTCCGATGAAACCGGGAGCTTTAATGAAAAACCGGGCATTGCGAAGGTTGAGCTTCAAAACCGAAAAAAAAAATTCTCGGGCTCTCCGGGCACTCCAGAACATGTTTCGGGTGTTGGAAATGATACCGGGGCTTCGGGGGAATTCGAAATGATAAAAATATTGTTTAAAGGGAGTGAAAAGTGGCAATTTTCCAAAATTACCCGGGAGATCTTGCAACCTTTCTATTTATAGGGGCGAGGTTCGGAGCTCCGGACGAAGGAAGGGACACGCGGCAGCAACAGCGAGGCTCGGATGCGAGGGGAGTCATCGACACGCATCGGATGCGAGGGCGAGGCACGTGGCTCGCTTCGGATGTTCCACCGGTGCGAGGCGCGTCGAGTTCATATTGGGCCGCACCTTTAGTCGAATCAGCAACGAGTACGTGGCGGACACGAGGCGACCTAGCATGCGAGGTGACGTCGCCGAACCCCATCCATGCGAAATTCCTCGGGTTTTAGCATTTTTCTCGAATTTTGTGTCCCAAACTTCTAAAATCCATAACTTTCGCATACGAACTCCTTTTTCGACGTTCTTTATAGCACATAATTCACATAATATTCACATAATTCCTCTTTATTACTTCAAAATGGGTTACAAAGGTTAACCTAGACTATTACGTCAATATTAATGCCTAGCCTAGAAACACGAGCGTTACAATTCTCTCCCCCTTAGGATGATTTCGTTCCCGGAATCACACATCAACAAACAAATGCGGATAGCGACTCATAATGTCACTCTCCGTCTCCCAGGTGAGATTTGACCCATTCGTATGTTTCCAACGGACATGCACTAATTCGACCATCTTGCGTCGCAACTTCTTAATCTTACAGTCAATCATTGCCTCTGGTTCTTTAAATAACCTCTTATTTTCATCAATTCTTAATTCCGAAAGTGGAATCATGTCGGGAACTTCTCTGGTGAACTTCCTCAGATAACACACATGAAAAGTGTTATGAATACCATTCAGTTCTTCGAGTAATTCGAGCATATAAGCTTGGTTCCTAATCCTCCGAAGAACTTTAAACAGTCCAATAAACCTTGGACTTAAATTTCTCTTTTTATCAAATCTTATAAGTCCCTTCCACGGCGAGACCTCAAGCAAAATTGAATCTCCAACTTCAAAAGTTATCAGTCGTCTTTTCTTGTCAGCATAGCTCTTTTGACGATCCTAAGCTGCTAACATTCTCTCCCTAATCACTTTCAACTTTTCAGCAGTCTGATGGACTATCTCAGGTCACATAAACTTCTTTTCCCCAACCTCAAGCCAACAAGACGGCGTACAACATTTCTGTTCGTACAAAGCTTGATAAAGTGCCATCTTAATGCTCGAGTGGAAACTATTATTGTAGGAAAATTCTACCAAAGGTAAATGCTCATCCCAGTTACATTGTAATTCCGGGGTACATGCTCTCAGCATATCTTCAAATGTTTGTATCGTTGGTTGGCTCTGACCATCAGTCTGTGGATGGTAAGCTGTACTCAAACACAACTTGGTACCTAATTCCTCTTGTAAACTTCTCCAAAACCTTGAGGTGAAACGGCTGTCACGATCCGATACAATCATTAAGGGAACATCGTGAAGCCTCACAATTTCCTTCACGTAAGAATTTGCAAGCTTATCCATAGACCATTTCTCATTGGCAGCTATGAAGTGCGCACTCTTAGTGAAGCTATCCATGACCACCCAAATCATGTCGTGACCGTTGTTTGTTCTGGGCAGTTTAGTGACAAAATCCATAGTGATGTCTTCTCATTTACCCATGGGTACAGGTAAAGGTTCTAAACTCCCATGTGGTTTCTGATGTCGTGCCTTCACTCTCGCACATGTCACACACTCAACCACATACTTTAGAACATCAAGGTTCATCGTCGGCCACCAGTAATAGAGTTTTAGGTCCGTATACATTTTAGTGCTGTCGGGATGAATTTAGTACATGGTTTTGTGAGCTTATCCCATAAGAAGATCTTTTAATCCTCCTGTCTTAGGTACCCAAATCTGATCTTGGAATACCTTCAGTCTGTGACTGTATATACCGGACACTAATGTTTTGACCAAACGTTCTTCCTTTCGGTCATTCTTCTTTGAAGCTTCTTCTTGAGCTTTCTTTATACTTTCCAAAATTGTCGAGACAACTTCTATTCTCAACGCCTTTGGCCTTTTTCTTTCAAGATTGACTTTCCGACTGAGAGCATCAACAACAACATTGGATTTACTGGGGTGGTAAAGTATCTTATAGTCGTAGTCCTTGAGTAACTCTAGCCAACGTATTTGCCTCATATTCAATTCTTTCTGATTAATGAGATATTGGAGACTCTTATGATCAGTGAAAAGTTTGCACTTCGTGCCATAGAGGTAATGCCTCCATATCTTTAGAGCAAATACTATCGCTGCCAACTCCAGATCATGAGTGGGGTAGTTCTTTTCATGCTCTTTCAACTGTCGAGATGCATATGCTATCACCTTTTCTCTTTGGGTCAAAACACAACCCAACCCAACACCAGACGCATCGCTATAAACAGCGAAGTCTTGAACTCCGTCGGGTAGAGAAAGAATCAGTGCTTCACATAATTTCTTCTTTAGCAACTCGAATGCTTCTTTGTGCTTATCACTCCAAGTGTAAATAGCTCCTTTGTGGGTCAAAGCTGTTAATGGAGTAGCGATTGAAGAAAAGCCTTGGATAAACCTTCGGTAATATCCAGCTAATCCTAGAAAGATTCAGATCTCCGTGGGACTTTTCGGTTGTTCCCACTTCATCACAGCTTCAATATTTTCCTGATCAACCATTATCCCTTCTCGGTTAATCACATGACCCAAGAATTGGACTTCTTGAATCCAAAAATCACATTTGGAGAGCTTAGAATACAACTTCTCATTCTTTAAAACTTCCAACACTTCTCGCAAGTGTTTGCTATGTTCCTCCTGGCTTTTCGAGTAAATCAGAATGTCATCTATGAACAATATCACATATTTATCAAGGAATGGTTTACAAACCCTGTTCATCAAATCCATGAATGTTGTTGGAGCATTGGTTAGTCCAAATGACATAACCAAAAACTCGTAGTGTCATATCTTGTTCTGAAAGCAGTTTTTAACATCCTGCTCTCTCACCTTTAGCTGATGATATCCTGACCTTAGATCGATCTTTGAAAAATAGCTTGAACCTTGCAGCTGATCGAACAGATCATCAATTCTTGGCAACGGATACTTATTCTTTATTGTTGCCTTATTTAGCTCTCTGTAATCAATACACATCCTCATGCTGCCGTCCTTCTTCTTTACGAATAATACCGGAGCTCCCCAGGGTGATGAACTAGGTCTAATGAAACCTTTGTCCAATAATTCCTAAAGTTGTGTTATAAGCTCCTTCATCTTTGTTTGTGCTAATCGGTACGACGCTTTTGTTATTGGCGTCGTTCCTGGTAACAAGTCTATTCTAAACTCCACTTGTCTATCAGGCGGTAATCTGGGAAGATCTTCAGGAAATACTTCCGGATAATCACACACCACAGGAATGCTTTGCATCTCCTTTTTCTCCTTCTTTACATCAATCACGAATGCCAAATATGATGTACATCCCTTGGCCAAACACTTTCTGGCTTTCATTGTAGAAATGATTCCAGAATTTACTCTACGTTTATCCCCATACACCATAAATGACTCTTTCCTTGATGGATTTATTCTTACTATCTTCTTCTTGCATAATATTTCGGCATCATTGTCGCTAAGCCAATCCATTCCCAACACGATGTCGAAACCCTTTAACTCAATAGGCAATAATTCCTCGTGGAACGTATCCCATTCAAGTCGATGAAGATGTTTTCCATGCGATGGCTAACAGGTATAAACTTACCACTAGCAACCTCGACTATTAAAGCATTAACTAGTCTATCAACAGGTAAAGCTAGTTTTCTACCAATTTCATGTGAAATAAAGGATTAGTTAGCTCCAGAATCAAACAAAATTTGGGCAGACAATTCGTTTACGAGAAAGGTACCTGAAGCGACATCAGCTTCTTCTTTCGCAGCTTCAAGTGTCATCTGAAAGGCTCTCTCCTTCGGCTTTGGTGGAATGGTGGGTTTTGCTGTGTGACATCCCCAATTTCACGGCCAGAAAAGACCAATTTGTTTATGCTTTGTTTTTAAAATCAGAGTAATCTTTTAAAGAAAACAGTTGCGGAATTTGTTCCCAAAATATGATAAAGATTTATCAAAACATTTCTGTAAAGAAATGTATTTTCATTATATAACAAAATCTCGGGATGTCATGTTCCGATACAGACACATAAGCATAAACAGAACTTACATTATTTACACTAAAGATTTTACATCTCCTTTAATCTCTCCGTGAAATATATCTTCGTATCGATACTTGTGATACAAAGGAAACTGAGTGGGTCAGGCTTGGGAGCCTGGTGAGCATATAGGGTTTTCATCCCACAATGTTATATCATATAAATATATATAGAACATCCAAAATTATATAATTTCACCATACAAATGCAACTCTTATCCCACCCCATCGATCCTCACAACGCCACGATCTAAACCCTCGTATCTAAACTTTTCATCTTTATCTGATCCCTACTCACGGATCTAAACTAATCTCTCCACTTGATCCATACTCTCGGACCTAAAACTAACCTCTTGGTCTAATCCATACTCCCGGATCTAAACTAATCTCTTGGTCTGATCCATACTCCCGGATCTAAAACTGTGCCCAATCCATACTCCCGGACTAGGGGCAATTAACTATGTCTTAATCCATACTCCCAGATTAATAACAAGTTTACCTATTGGTCTGATCCATACTCCCGGATCTAAAACTGTGCCCAATCCATACTCCTGGACTAGGGACGATTAACTATACCTTAATCCTGGTCTGAACCATACTCCCGGATCAATAACTATGCCCAATCCATACTCCCGGACTAGGGACAATTAACTTAGTCTTAATCCATACTCCCGGACTAATAACAAGTTTTATGTCTTTACCTGATCCATACTCTCGAATCTAAAAGTAACCTCTTGGTCTAATCCATACTCATGGATCTAAAACTAGCCTCTTGATCTGATCCCTACTCACGGATCTAAACTAATCTCTTGATCTGATCCATACTCATGGATCTCATCTACCCATGTCCTACCCAACATATTTGTATTTACAAAATACATATACAGTTTAACTCATTAAAACCTATATAGTTCGTGCATTCCACCAACATCTCAAATAAACAGCAATATATAAACACATAGCATGTATTTCATAGCAAATACTTAATATTTATGTGTTAGAAGAAAGTGACCACACACTCACTTGATCAAAAGATGATCGGACAACACTACGTCTTGCAATGGTAGTATTCTTCGGTGAAACTGGGATCACTTCACACACCGGGTTTCTCGCGGGCAGAGCTTCGGCTTGGAAACTCTTTTTTCTTCTCGGGATCTTCAAGCTTTGGGACTTGCTTCGGGTCTCGGGATGATACCGGGGATTCGGGGGGTTAAAATTGCACGTAAAAAATGTAATATGGGAGAGAGATGAGAGAATGAGCAACCAAACTCGGTTGGCCCTTCAAATCAATTTATAGGGCAAAATCTGCCCTTGCCACGTCGTGGCACCTTTTTCCACGTCGTGGGCTTGGTCGTCACTGCATGCGTCATCGCAAGTTGCATCTGGGGGACTCCCGGAGGTTTCAGAAGACTTGCCACGTCGTGGCACTGCTTGCCACATCGTGGTATCTGACAGTTTTGGGGTTTCGCGCCCTAAACTTCAGAAATTCATAGCTTTCGCATACGAACTCCGTTTTCGACGTTCTTTATATCGAAGCGTAGGTGAGATTATGCTCTACAACTCTAGTTTAGACTCTATTGGCTAATTTTGACTTTATTTTTAATATATTATAAGTATATTACTTATATATTATCTTTAGTAGGCCGGGACAAGAAAACTCCGTTCGAAATTCATAACTCCTTCATCGGAACTCCGTTTTCGTCTGTCTTTTTATCGTTGGACTACTATCGAAGACATCTTTGACACTCATTTAGATCACTAAGGACAGATATCTATCTATCTTAAATTCACTATTTACGTCGCGCTGGGTCGTGTCGGTTCTGTCGCGAAACTTCGACAGGTCATAACTTCTTCGTTATAAACCGGATTTTGGCGTTCTTTATATGCACGGAAACCTTGTGACATATACTAAAACTTGGTTAAGATTAATCCTTCTAAATAATCTTCCATCAAAAAGTCATTTTTGATGCTTATCGTCTCTAAATTGACTAGCCCGGATCTACGGGCGTTACATGCTGCCTCCTTCTTTTTCGGACAGTCTTTCAAAATGTGCCCTTCCTCATTACATCCAAAGCATATCCTCTTGTTGGACGGACACTCATTGTCATAATGCCTAGTCTTTCCATATTTGTAGCAAGTCATCTCCTCACTACATTTCCCAGAGTGCTTTTTCTTGCACTTTTCACACCATTTCGCTTCGCCTCCTCCTCTTCCTGCAAAATTCTTCGAATTAGACTTTTAAAATTTTCTTTTCTTGTTGGAACCTGAAGTTCCTTCAAAATTTCTCTTTTCACAAACTTCTTCCCTCTCTAGACCCTTCTCTCTGATCTAGGTCTCAACATTCTTAGCAGCCCGGATGGCGGCTTTCAAAGTGGTTACTTGCTTGACCATCGGACCAAAGTCCGCTGGTAATCCATGGTTAAACTTGTTGACCTTGGAGAGTTCAGTCGTAACTAGATAAGGAACAAGCTTCATCTTTTCCGTAAAACTAACAGCGTATTTAGTGACGCTCATCTTTCCCTTCTTTTAATTCCGGAACTCATTGTTGATTTCCAGAAGATCTTGCTCAGAGTAGTATTGCATTTTCAGTTGTACGAGAAAATCCTCCCAAGACATCTTACTAGCTTCTCCGTTAGGCATTGAATAAGATAGTAGCTTCCACCAGCTTAGTACTTCAGATTTTAATAGAGGAATCGCGAGAGCAGTTTTCTGTCTGTTGCTGTATTCACAACTTTCAAATATTGTCTCCATTTCGGAGATCCAATTCATGGCTTCCACCGGTATCGGGCTTCCAGATAGGCACGGTGGTTTGGATACCATAAAATCCTTATATTTACATCCACGTCCCTCATTTCCTTCATTCTGATGGTTTCGTCAAACTATCGGTGGGTTGGCTTGACCAACAGTCCCATTGTAGTTCCCTCTTTCTGACTGCCCTTCATTTATTTCGGGCTGTTCAACAGGCATCGTAGTTTCTTCCCTATTCTGTTGTAGTAATCGCCTTGTCTCTTCCATTTGGCGATCCAACATCATCTGCATTTTTGCTTGTACTCCAACCATTGTCATTGGCTCAGGTGCAACTGCTACAACAGGTACTTGCTCAAGTACTTGGGGTTGAGGTTGTTGATTCCTGTTTCCGTTTGCATTTCCAACTCCACTACGAGTTCTTGCCATTATAATCTATATACCGAATAAGGAGAATTTAGATCTTTAACCACGATTGATATTTTAAATTCTCCTTATCACTCCAAAACGTTTACATGCTAGTTCTAATATCGTAGTCGTATGCTTAGAATCCTAAACACATAAGGTTTCTGTAAAAGCCCGGTTTCCCAGGTATTATTTATTTATTTATTTTGATGATTTGTGAGGGGACTCGACGAGTTGGAGCTTAGACTCGCCGAGTATGATCGCGGATCTGGACGCGGGTTCGCGCCTGGACTCGGCGAGTCCAAGGAATGGACTCGGCGAGTCCGCACTGTTTAATGAAACCCTAATTTCTCGGGTTTGGGGTCTATTTAAAGGGCCTTATGACCGTCATTTGTGCTCACCAGCCCCCAGAGCGAAACCCTGGCGCGTTTGAGCGTGTGGAGTGAGAGAAGGAGCTATTATCAACCATTGGAGGTGTTATTTAGCAAGGGAAAGGAAGTTTTAGACAAGAGGAAACAAGAGGATCAACTTCCTGAAGATTTGAGGTCCAGAACATCACGTTTGAGGTACTATTTTCGATCCATTCTCTGTTATGATTGATGTTCATGTTGATTTAAGGTTTGTTGAGCCCTTTTGTTGCTAGATCTAGTGCCCAATTGGTCCCATAAACGAGTTACGTTCTGGATCTGGACCCTTGGAGGTCCAAAGTGTCCCTTTGTCCAAGCTTTTTATGAATCCATGGGGGTTTTTGGATTGGGGTCCTTGTGCTTGAGGTCAAAACACCATTTATGAGTCATGGGGTGTGTTATGAGTGCCAAGACATGAACTTTACATGATGAATGTGTTTGGGAGGGCCAGATCTATGAGTTGTTGGAGCGGATCTGACCTCAGAAGTGAGATTGATTTGGTGCATGGCATGGACTCGCCGAGTCCGAAGAACAGACTCGGCGAGTAGCATGAAGTTTGTCCTTAACCACTTAGCGAGTGGTCTTGCCGAGTTAAGGGTCAACTCGGTGAGTCAGGAAGAGTTGGAGAGGGTTGTCAGGTGGACTGAGTCGAGCTGGAACTCGCCGAGTTGTTCTTGAGACTCGGCGAGTTGAGTCGTGGTGGCCCCGCGATTTATGCCAGGTGAAACTCGTCGAGTCAGAGAAATACTCGACGTGTCAAGTGAGGATCCAAGGGAGTCAATGGACACGTGTAGACTCGCCGAGTCGCCCTAGTGCACTCGCCGAGTCTGGTCAAAGTTGACCGTTGACTTTTGTTGACTTTTAGGGTTTGGTCAGCGATGTGGCCTTTGGGCCAAGAGAGGGGTAAACTGGTCTTTTACCCTTAAGAGGGTGCCAAGAGAGGGATTGAATCTAGTCTCGAGAGTTATATTCATGAGAGTATTTGCCTTATGTGTTAGGCGGTGGCAAGTTCGAGATTCAAGTGTGGGGATATCTGCTTTCTGCTTGCCAGGTGAGTCTTCTCACTATACTTTACCTTGAGTGGTAGTTATGTGTGACCGGAAGGTCTTATGTGCTTACATTGAGTATTATGTTATCCTGTTGTATGTGATATGCTATGCATTATGTCTTTGTGATTTATGCTATGCGGAATTTATAGACCGGACCGAAGGGTCCAACGATTTATGAGGCCGGAAGGCTTAAGCAGACCGGACCGGAGGGTCCAACGAGCTTAGGAACAGAGGGTCCATAGAGTTAGGGCCAGAGGGTCCACAGAGTTAGGACCGGAGGGTCCATAGAGTTTGGACCAGAGGGTCCACAGAGTTATAGCCTTGAGTGGCTAATATGTGTTGTATGTGGTATTTTGGGGAACTCACTAAGCTTCATGCTTACAGTGTTTTATGTTATGTGTTTCTGGTTTCTCCCAGGATCACGGGACGGCACCGGCTCGATTGTACACACCAGAGGAAGAGTCATGTTTTGAGGATCCTGGTTTATTATGCAAGTGAAAATGGAGTTATGTTTTGTAATTTGATTATGAATGAGATTTTAAACAAAGTGTTATAAGAATTAAACGATTATTTTTAAACAAAAAATTGTTTTGAAATTTTCGGTGTTACAAGTTGGTATCAGAGCCTTGGTTTGAGGGATTCGGATGCACCTTCGGGTAAATCTGGACTCAAACTGAGGAAGTAAGAAAAGTTTTCAAAGAAATAATTTTCTAAAGTGAATAAGAGTTCAAAGAGAAAGCGAGAAAGAGCAGTGTGTACAATCAGTCAGAGCCCGAACGGTGATTTCCCAAAATACCCTTACTTTTGTGTCATGTGATATTTATGATGCACTTTATGAGATATTATTGCATGCTAGAGACAGGCTAGGTATTTCATATCTTAGGACTAGAGTGGCCTGATTTGTGATGCCTTAGCCTAGGGATTGCTGTTATATGCGATGTGATTTTGAGTATGTGATGAGTGAGAATATTTAGTTAGAACCCGCGAGGGGAAGAGTTGTAGAGTTCGGTGGTACTTTCGAGGATGAGCAGAGCAAGCAGAGTTATCACCCAGAGTGAGTCATATGTATTCTTCGATGCTCGAATGTTGCTTGCTTCGTGCTTTGTGGAACTCTCGATGATGGGAGTCGGCTACCAAGCGAATATGACGATATTCAGGAGGTAGATGGCTGGCATCATTAGGAGCTCTTCAGCAGCTGATGGCAGAGAAGTGTTGGAATCTAGGAAGAGCCTAGGGAGTAACCTTAGCCAGATGAGTGCGCTGTAGAGTAGAGAATTTCGCTGGGGAGCGAGCACGTGCGACGGAATTGATAAGCGAGAAGGTCGAGCAGCTACTTAGGAGCTCCAGGATAGTCCGTGTGGAAAGTATGGGTAGATGTGGCAAGTAGTATGGGCCCGTACTACTGAAAGCAGAGGACCCATACTTGATACAGGGTGTATTCTGAAGGTTCTAAGGAGCAGATGGAGGAGTGATGTTATGGTTCGAGTACCATACATCGGAGCAGATGGAGGAGTGATGTTATGGTTCGAGTACCATACATCGGAGCATATTAAGGAGTGATGTTATGGTTCGAGTACCATATATCGGAGCATATGAGGATTATTGTTATGGTTCGAGTACCATACATCGGAGCAGATGGAGGAGTGATGTTATGGTTCGAGTACCATACATCAGAGCATATTGAGGAGTGATGTTATGGTTCGAGTACCATACATCGGAGCAGATGGAGGAGTAATGTTATGGTTCGAGTACCATACATCGGAGCGGATTGAGGAGTGATGTTATGGTTCGAGTACCATACACCAGAGCATATTGAGAAGAGATGTCATGGGATGAGGACCATGGTTCGTAGTGAATGATGCTTGTAGTTCCCCGGTTATCCGGTCATGATTGACAAGGCAGAGATTGGACGCTATGGGTTTTAGGCTAGTGGGCCAGGATTGAGTTCGAAGAGGCGTCCCTTGAGAGGGAGGTCGAGAGCCTTTCAGAGTATTTTGGTAAGGAGGGGAGAATTTCGGTATGAGTTGAGCAACCAGTCGATAAAGGAGATGTCACCTTCTATGACCTGGGTGGTGCTATTTATGTTCGTGTGCGGAACATGAGAGGCATGATGTTTAAGTTTTGGGTTTGGGGGTAAAACCCTGCAGGTTGTCATTGATGATGATTTTCCATCAGAGTATCAGGTAGCATGTGTGCTGCGAGGCAGTGATTTACCAGGAGCAAATAGTCAGTTGGGACTGAGATAGCCAAGGACCACATTACACTTATGTGAGTATAGTATGACGTATTGTGGAGGTATCAATGGGGAGTCCAGTCGAGTTAATCAGTGCGGTGGTTTTCTATCTATGTTGGGTACTGAGTAAGGGAGTGGGTCCCTGTTCTTGGGATGATCCATGTGTTGGAACGTCGGTTGATGAGTCCAGGTGGGGGAGTATGATGATTTCGTGGTCCAGTCTATGAGTCAGTGATGTTATTGGACAGTTGAGTTGTTTGGTATTGGATTGGTACGAGACTTGGAACGACTAGAGGCAGTTGTGACGAGAAGTTCTTGAGGATTTCATCTGAGGTTCAGAGTTATGAGATCGATTGATTTCCTTAAAGGGGATTATCGGGCGTTGCGTAGCACTTTCAGGGGCAGGTGCGTTATTGCTGGTGAAAATAGTTTGTGAGGTTGTTGATGTGTCAGATAGTGATGGTTCGAACCCTAAGTGGGGGAGAACCGGGTGGTTTATTGAGAGAACCAAAGATTTTTGCAAGAGCGGTTAGGGGTTGGATACAGAAACCTGCGGCTTGAATTCATGATATCAGGGTCATTGGTGATCAAGGAAAGGTGCAGGGAGAAATAATGCATGTGGTATATGTCTGAGAGAAGGATGGGTATCTCCACGGTGGATGGTCAATGGTCAGGAATCTGGTGGTGGTCAGCGTCGTTTCAAGGGGAAGACTCGTAATGATGGTATGGGCAGGTGAGAACTTCTGGGATGTGTATTCTTGCTTGGATTTTGAGCAGTAGTGGAAAGGGTTTCGGAGGATCACCAGTGAGTTCTGAAGAGTTAGCGCCTTCCTTGTATTCCAATTGAGTGTTTGGATGCACTGAAGTTGCGCATTGAGTGAAATAGGAAATGATTATGGAATTCAGAGGAAATGTATTGTTGTATGTGTATGGTGCCTGGAGTAAGGGGATCAGTGGTAGAGGCAGGACATTGTGATGCTCTGTTAGGGTGTTCCGTGGTTTCCGCGTATAGCGTCCCGATTTCGGAGTTATTTAGAGTCGTGGGTTTAAGATGACTAGTGATGTATCATGTATCCACGGTTCCAGTGGGAGCCCTTCGTGTATTGTCATCAAGGAGGAATATTTAAGGAAGTGGATCTCCGCAGAGGTAGGTTCTGTGTTGTGGCGGTTGCCGCCAGAGTCTGTAATGCATATTGGGGCAAGTGTGTGTGTAACTATCTATGATAGTCTTCAGTGCATGAGTTAGTGAACATAGTGGGGCGTTGTAATGAGAATGAGAGTATAGGGTGAAGCTACGGGGAGTTGTAGTATTCACCAGTCAGAGGGTGTTGTGATGCTACGGTGAGCCGTAGTACTCACAAGTGAGAGAAAGAGAAAGAGAGAGAGAGAGTCGTGATGCTATGGGAAGCCGTAGTATTCGCCAGTCAGAGGGTGTTGTGATGCTACGGGGAGTCGTAGTACTCACAAGTCAGAGGCAGGGAGTCGTGGTACTACGGGGAGCCGTAGTACTTATTAGTTTGTTGGCGTTGTGATACTACGGGGAGCCGTAGTACTCACTAGTCAGAGGCTGTCGAAATGTTGCGGGAAGCCATAGTACCCACTAGACGGCTAGAGAGTGTGATGTTGGAATGTTCTCCGACAAGTGCATGATGCAGAAGAGTTTTAGGCTTGAGGAGCCCTAGTGTTGAGTTTTTGGAGCCTAGTGGTTAAACCGGGGCGAGACTGCGGTCTCTGTCTCTGTCGGGAGGGTCAACGAGGCGCGCGGGAGAATACACGCAGTAGACGCCAGAGGTTAAGAGCTGAGTCGATCTTCGATTGGATTGTATTTTTATGAGAAAAGGGAATTTTATGACTTGCGTGTCACTGGGCCGTGATAGTGGTCACGGGGAGGAAATTAGTGAGATATTTTCGATCATGTTATGTGTGACCTTTGGGGGTTCAGCTGTGGGCCCAAAGGCTGACCTGGTGCTCGGTATCGAAGATGAATATGAGAAATAAGCTAGAGATTACCATGGTGATGTCTGTGGACACTTCAGAGTGAACGAGCGATTCGGACGCTCGAAGGCATGCTTTGGGCATGTGTATTAGATTTCGGAGGGAGTTGTGGCACATATTTACCCTTGGTTGAGTTTTCCCTTATCGACAGCCATCATTCGAGCATTGATATGCCACCCTTTGAGCTGTTGTATTGTAGCACCTGATTCCTGGTATGTATTCGTGGTTATTAAATCTCTTTATTTTGCATAATTAGCCTTGGACTCGGCGAGTTGAGGGACAGACTCGCCGAGTAGAAGCGGGACTAGACACGGGATTTACTCGGTCTACTCGGCGAGTAGGTCCGATGGACTCGGCGAGTAGACCCTGTTTGGACTTAAACCCTAACCCAGGTATTTGCACCCTATTTAATCGACCTAACCCAGCCTCCACTTCCCTTAGCACTCCCAGAGACCTGTAGAACGAAACCCTAGCCTCCTTTGTGTCCTTGTGGGTGATTGTTAACATTTTGAAGGTGATTTGGGGCTTAAGAGAAGAAGGAGAAGATTGAAGAGTGCAAGAAGGGAAAGAGATCCAGAATCTACTCTGTGAAAGGCCTCTATTCAGGTAGAAAAGACCCTAACTTGATCTTTAGCTCGTTAGTCCCCTTTTGTCCCTAAGAAAAGAGGTTTTAAGCCCTAAAAACCTAAATCTCTATGTGTTTATGGCTAATGTTCTGCAAGAACTTCGAATGTGGACCTTTTGGACTTCATGGTAGCATAAAGTCTCTGTGGTTGAGGTAGTGGAAGTCCCCAATGAGCATAGGACCTTTTGTATAGCTTGGAAGTGCATGTTTGAGCTCATAGGGCCATGCATGCACATAAAGTTTACAACTTTACGTGGTAAATGAACCCTAGGACCATGGATCTGTGGTCTGGAAGTCTTGCATGTCCTAGATCTGGCCTACTCAGGAAGTGGGTCGAAGGACTCGGCGAGTCCCAAGGTGGAACTCGACGAGTTCTATGAAGATGGTCGTCGACTCGGCGAGTTGGGTGAACAAACTCGGCGAGTCCTATGAAGATTGCCTGGAACTCGCCGAGTAGTTCTTCGAACTCGGCGAGTAATATGAACATCCACAGAAAACGAGGGGTTTAGGCGTCGAAGGCTCAACCCTTCGTACCTGTGCACGAAATTAACCGTATATCATAGTCCCGAAACCCCCAAACCCTCGAATGGGGTGTTTTGGTGTGGATTGGAAGCAAGTAGAGCACCTGCTCAAGGAACTCGGCGAGTTGCTCGAGGAACTCGACGAGTTGGTACTCGAGTTGGCCCCAAAGTCCCGGATAGCGAGTCAGGGGTGACTCAGTGAGTGAAAGAGGGACCTGGTGAGAGGGACCGGATCAGTGAGAGATGGACTCGGCGAGTTGCTCTCTGGACTCGGCGAGTCCAGCCAAATGGAAGTTGACTTTGACCTGGTCTTTGACTTGGTGAGGGGTAAAAGGGTTATTTTACCCTAAGAACATCTAGCGTGTTTGACTGATCGTTTTTGTGGGAATTACAGTCGAGGGACGTTAGTAGCAGCAGCAGCAGCAGTAGACAACCAATTCCCACACAGACCAGCAGCCTATTTCGAGGTGAGTTTCCTTTCCAGTAGGAACGGGTCTAAGGCACCAAGGCCGACCCATGTAGACGAGATGCTAGTACTAGAGTGTGGGTCGAGCCCGTATCTCTAGGTTTAGTCAAGTATGATATATGTGTTAATATGATAGAGTTGCTTATACTTGTTGTCTGCGTGATACTTGTATGTTATGGGTTAGCGGTTGAGTGTGGGCAGGGCCCGTATCTCTCCGAGGTTGGAGTGTGGGCTAGGCCCGTATCTCCTAGATAGCGAAGTGTGGGTAGGGCCCGTATCTTCTCAAGTGTGGGCGAGGCCCGTATCTCTCGGCTAGCGAAGTGTGGGCAGGGCCCGTATCTTCCCGAGGGTAGGCAAGGCCCGTAACTCCTAACTGAACATTGGTTGTTATATGTTTGTATGGTATGGAGTATTATGGGGGAAATCACTAAGTTTTGTGCTTACGGTTTTCAGTTTTGGTTTCAGGTACCTCCTCAGCTAGAGGAAAGGAGCCGGCGCGGTAGCAGCATGTCACACACACTCTCTCTGGTTTCCGCATTTATGAGATTCTCTGGGATTGATACTCTGATATTTGATTAGTTGTATGTTTTGGGTTTCAGACATGGTTCACTTTATGTTATGGTTGATCAAACGATGTTTTAGTTATTAATATTTTCTAAAGTAATGTTTTTTTTAAAAACAAAATTTTTGGTCGTGAAAATTGGGTCGTTACAAGTTGGTATCAGAGCCCTGGTTTGAGGGATTCGGACACACCTTCGGGAGTGTCTGAACTCAAATCGAGGGATTAGAAGATTTTCTAAAAAGAAAATGTTTTCTAAAATTGAGAAAAGAGTTTTGAGAAAGAACGAAGTGTGTGATGTGCGCGACCGGCCGAGCTCAAGTAAGTATTCCCCAAAGTACCCATACAAGTTTATGTTGTGTTTATCAGATTTTGTAGAACAGCATGCTAGAATAGGACTAAGGATCTAGGGGTGATGCCTTATGTGCCTGCTTTTTGGTGTTTCAGTTGTATGAGAAATTGCATGCTAGTTATTGAGTAGACAGTAAGTAGGATAGCCTGATTAGGTTATGCCTGGTAGTATGAGCTTAGCACTTTATGCTAGCTCAGTTCTTGAAAGCAGATAGAGTTGATTGAGCTTGTTACCCTTATCTGAATGTTGCTTGCTTTGTGCTACGTCGGACTCTGAATAATGGGAGTTAGCCATTAGGCGAATGCGTTACGTCACATGTGATCAGGGTTGAATAATCTTAGAGTGCCAGATTTGATCCTACTGTGCAGCTCTTGTTTGAATCCAACCGTTGTAGGGACGAGTCGGGTACTCGAAGGATTATCTGAGCCTCGTCACATGTGATGGTACTCGGGTAATGGCTAATTGGCATTACAAGGAGGCCTGCAGCAGCTGAGGACTGGCTAGGGTGGAATTAGAGATTTCCCTAGGGCAAGCCTAGGATGAGTATAGCAGTGATCAGCAATAGTGAGAGGGATCTGGTAGAGTCAAGGCATACCTTGGAAAAGGTACGGATAGATGTGGAAGGTAGTATGGGCCGGTACTACTGAAAGCAGAGGATCCGTACCCGAACCAAGGGAGGCCAAGATGAGACCAGGGAGCTTGTGGTAGATGCGATCCCTCAAGGAGTGTCAGTATCACTAATGATTGACATTTATGTATTGCAGAATGGTGGTACTTCGATCGAGGTCGGTAGATGGCGGTTCAGGAGAGGGGTTAAGTTCGGGATCAGGTTCCGAGCCAGTTGATGAGGGACTACGCGAGTTCATCGCGTCAGAGATCACCAGGGGTATTCTTGAGTCGACTCCCATTATCTTCGGGTCGATCAAGGAAGGGATCATCGAGTCGATGGAGGATCGCCTCAGGGTGTTCAGGAGCGACATGGCATCTGGCCAGTCGGGATCTCGCACACTGTCCTTTAAGGACTTCAGGGGAAGTGGTGCGCCGGATTTCCATGGGGTGAAGGACCCCATTGCTGCCAGGCGATGGATTGCAGACATCGAGTCTGCCCAGTTGACTAGCTTCTGCCCCGAGGGGTCGAAGGTGAGGTATGCAGCAGGATGTTTACGGGACCGAGCCCGGGATTGGTGGGAGTCCATGGGTGACTCGTTGGGAGCCTCAGCTATCGAGGCGATGACCTGGTCGGACTTTGTGACCAGGTTCATGGCAGAGTTTGCGCCGGCTGTCGAGCTTCAGCAGCTGGCCAAGGAGTTTCTAGACATGAGGCAGATGACGGAGACTGTGGCGGAGATCACCGCCAAGTTCCGGGAGAGGGCTTTGTTGGTGCCCCAGTATGCTGGTGACGAGGACATGAGGAGGACTCGTTATCATGATATGCTACGAGTTGACATCCGGGAGCACGTTAGCTTTTCGGCTTGCCCTACCTTGGATTCCATGATTGCCAGGGCAAGGGAGAGGGAGATAGATTTGGAGCACATCCGGAAACGGAAGTTAGAGGAGGGTCAGGCAGGAGGGGCTTCGGGGAAGAAGCCCAAGGGATCAGATAGTAGGCCGAAAGGCCAGTCAGGACCGAGCCGCTGCGGGAAATGCGGCAGGACGCACGTGGGGGCATGTAGGATGGGATCAGTAGGCTGCTACAAGTGCGGCAAGGCAGGGCACTTTAGCAGGGATTGTACTACTCCAGTTTCAGTTATTCAGACATCAGAGTTGCTGTGTTTTCACTGCAACCAGAGGGGCCACAAGAAGGCCAATTGCCCCCAGTTGATAGTTTCCGCGCCGGTGAAGGCGCCAGCTCCAGCGACCCTGCGGATCACGAATGGCCGGCAGGGCAAGGCAGAGGCTCCAGTGGTGAGGAGCCGAGCATTCCAGCTGACTACTGAGGAGGCACGCGTCGCACCCGATGTGGTGACGGGTATGACTCTTTCCCTCTATCTTATTTTTATGATGTTATGTTATTGATATGTGCTCTGTATGTATATGTATGCATTAGGATCGTTCCATGTGAACGGCCTCCCAGTTCAGGTGTTATTTGATTCGGGTGCATCCCGATCATTCGTTTCCCTTGCTCTTAGCAAGAAGTTTCATGAGCCATCAGGCGAGTTAGATTGCCCTTTGGAGGTGGAGATTGCTGATGATCGATCGGTGCGAGCATCGATGGTATTTCGAGATTGCGTGCTGCGTTTGTTCGAGGAGCGCCATTTGGTATATTTGGTTCCCATACCGTTGCGTGGGAATAAGGTGATTATAGGCATGGATTGGCTGAGCCCTAATGGGGCTGTGATAGATTGCGCGCAGCAGCTAGTGCGGGTCAGGACCCCAAGCGGGGGAGAGTTAGTGATTCATGGTGAGAGGCCCCAGTATGGACCCGCTGTATGTTCAGCAGCGAGGGCTAGGCGCTACCTTCAGCAGGGATGCGCAGGATATGTCGCGTATGCGATGGATACCCGGGAGGCGGGTAAGGCGACAGTGAGCGAGGTTCCGGTGGTCCGAGACTTTGTAGATGTTTTCCCAGAGGAGCTTCCTGGGATACCTCCGGAGCGACAGGTGGAGTTCCGGATTGACCTCGTTCCTGGTGCGGCTCCGATAGCCAAGGCACCGTATCGGTTGGCTCCTCCCGAGATGCAGGAGTTGTCTACGCAGCTGCAGGAGCTGCTAGACAAGGGGTTTATTCGTCCGAGCAGTTCACCCTGGGGAGCCCCGATTCTGTTTGTGAAGAAGAAGGACGGGTCGCATCGGATGTGTATAGATTATCGGGAGCTGAACAAGGTAACGGTGAAGAACCGTTACCCGCTTCCGAGGATTGATGACCTCTTTGACCAGGTTCAGGGAGCATCTTGGTTCTCCAAGATTGATTTGCGTTCGGGTTATCATCAGATGAGGGTCAGGGAGGAGGATATGCAGAAGACCGCGTTTCGAACGCGCTATGGCCATTATGAGTTCGTGGTGATGCCGTTTGGGCTCACCAATGCTCCTGCCGTGTTCATGGACCTCATGAACCACGTATGCAGGCCGATGTTGGATCGGTCTGTGATAGTCTTTATCGATGACATCTTGGTTTATTCCAAGACTCGGGAGGAACATGAGGAGCATCTGAGGGAGGTGTTAGAGACCTTGAGGAGGGAGAGCTTGTATGCCAAGTTCTCCAAGTGTGAGTTTTGGTTGCGCGAGGTGCAATTTCTTGGACACCTCGTCAACCAGAACGGAATTCTGGTCGATCCGGCCAAGGTCGAGGCCATGATGAGATGGGAGGTTCCGAAGTCTCCATCTGAGATTCGGAGTTTCCTGGGATTGGCAAGCTACTATCGGAGATTTATTCAGGATTTCTCCAAGATAGTCGTGCCCCTGACGCGGCTGACGAAGAAAGTCGTGGTCTTTCGGTGGGGGCCCGAGCAGCAGGCTGCATTTGAGACGCTGAGACAGAGATTGTGCAAGGTGCCAATCTTAGCCCTGCCAGAGGGCGTGGAGGATTTTGTGGTTTATTGTGATGCATCCATTTCTGGATTGGGTGCGGTACTGATGGAGAGGGGGCATGTTATTGCCTATGCTTCGAGGCAGCTCAAGCCTCACGAGGCGAACTACCCGACGCATGATTTGGAATTGGGGGCGGTGGTTTTTGCCCTCAAGATTTGGCGACATTACCTCTACGGGGTTCGATGTACCATCTACACGGACCACATGAGTTTGAGGTACCTCATGGATCAGCCAAATCTGAACATGAGGCAGCGTCGGTGGTTGGATGTGGTGAAGGATTATGATTGCGAGATCCTTTACCACCCGGGGAAGGCCAACGTGGTGGCCGATGCACTCAGTCGCAAGGCGGCGCCGATCAAGGACGTCTTCTTGAGGATGACCGTGGTGACCCCCTGTTGGAGCAAATTCGGGAGGCTCAGCAGGAGGCTATCAAGGAGGAACATCGGAAGAGCGAGCGTGTGGTGGGTCAGGTTTCCTCCTTTGACTATGATAGCCGATGATTATTGACATTGCACCGTAGGGTATGGGTGCCGTATCACGGGGGTGTGCGCCAGACTTTGATGGAGGAGGCGCACAAGTCCCGATTCTCTATTCATCCCGGGGCGACGAAGATGTATAGGGATCTTCGTCTGGATTACTGGTGGCCCTGCATGAAGCGGGATGTGGCATGGTACGTCGAACGGTGTTTGACCTGCAGGAAGGTCAAGGCCGAACATCAGAGACCGCATGGCAAGATGCAGCCGTTGGATATTCCACTGTGGAAATGGGAAGATATCACAATGGATTTTATCATGAAGCTTCCTAGGACCGCACGTGGAGTGGATTCGATTTGGGTCATCATGGATAGATTGACCAAGAGTGCTCACTTTATTCCGATTCAGGAGAGCATATCGGCCGAGAAATTGGCCGACATCTATATCAGGGAGATTGTGGCACGGCATGGGGTGCCAGTATCGGTGATCTCGGAAAGGGATGTGCGTTTTACTTCCAGATTTTGGAAGAGATTCCATGACGAGTTGGGCACTCGTCTGCATTTTAGCACTGCCTTTCACCCGCAGACGGATGGTCAGAGCGAGCGGACCATCCAGACTCTGGAGGATATGCTACGGGCGTGCGTGCTAGACTTCGGTGGTAGCTGGGATACCTATCTTCCCCTGGCCGAGTTCTCATACAACAACAGCTACCACGCGAGTATTGATCGTCCTCCATTTGAGTTGTTGTATGGACGAAGGTGCAGGACCCCGATATGCTGGGGTGAAGTTGGCCAGAGAGTCATGGGGAGCACCGAAGTGGTGCTCAAGACGACCGAGAGGATTCAGCAGGTCCGGAGCAGGCTTCAGACAGCTCAGAGTCGGCAGAAAAGTTACGCCGACAAGCGTCGATCCGACTTGGAGTTTCGAGTCGGGGATATGGTTCTCCTGAAGGTGTCGCCTTGGAAAGGCGTCATCCGATTCAGGAAGCGGGGCAAATTGGGCCCGAGGTTCATCGGACCATTCAGGGTTGTAGCCCGGGTGGGCAAGGTGGCGTATAGGTTGGATCTGCCAGCCGAGCTCAGCCAGATCCACAGCACTTTCCATGTCTCTCAGCTGCGAAAATGCTTGGTGGACGATTCAGCGGTAGTGCCGTTGGAGGATATTCAGGTTGATGACAGCCTGAATTACATCGAGCGCCCAGTCGCAATCCTCGACAGGAAGTCAAAGGATTTGAGGAACAAGAGGGTGGAGCTAGTGAAGGTGCAATGGCAGCACCGCAAGGGTTCGGAATGGACTTGGGAGCCGGTGGACGAGATGATGGAGCACTATCTCGAGCTGTTTCAGGATCGAGCAGCAGACTTCGAGGACGAAGTCTAAAATAAGTGGGGGAGATTCGTAGCACCTGATTCCTGGTATGTATTCGTGGTTATTAAATCTCTTTATTTTGCATAATTAGCCTTGGACTCGGCGAGTTGAGGGACAGACTCGCCGAGTAGAAGCGGGACTAGACACGGGATTTACTCGGTCTACTCGGCGAGTAGGTCCGATGGACTCGGCGAGTAGACCCTGTTTGGACTTAAACCCTAACCCGGGTATTTGCACCCTATTTAATCGACCTAACCCAGCCTCCACTTCCCTTAGCACTCCCAGAGACCTGTAGAACGAAACCCTAGCCTCCTTTGTGTCCTTGTGGGTGATTGTTAACATTTTGAAGGTGATTTGGGGCTTAAGAGAAGAAGGAGAAGATTGAAGAGTGCAAGAAGGGAAAGAGATCCAGAATCTACTCTGTGAAAGGCCTCTATTCAGGTAGAAAAGACCCTAACTTGATCTTTAGCTCGTTAGTCCCCTTTTGTCCCTAAGAAAAGAGGTTTTAAGCCCTAAAAACCTAAATCTCTATGTGTTTATGGCTAATGTTCTGCAAGAACTTCGAATATGGACCTTTTGGACTTCATGGTAGCATAAAGTCTCTGTGGTTGAGGTAGTGGAAGTCCCCAATGAGCATAGGACCTTTTGTATAGCTTGGAAGTGCATGTTTGAGCTCATAGGGCCATGCATGCACGTAAAGTTTACAACTTTACGTGGTAAATGAACCCTAGGACCATGGATCTGTGGTCTGGAAGTCTTGCATGTCCTAGATCTGGCTTACTCAGGAAATGGGTCGAAGGACTCGGCGAGTCCCAAGGTGGAACTCGGCGAGTTCTATGAAGATGGTCGTCGACTCGGCGAGTTGGGTGAACAAACTCGGCGAGTCCTATGAAGATTGCCTGGAACTTGCCGAGTAGTTCTTCGAACTCGGCGAGTAATATGAACATCCACAAAAAACGAGGGGTTTAGGCGTCGAAGGCTCAACCCTTCGTACTTGTGCACGAAATTAACCGTATATCGTAGTCCCGAAACCCCCAAACCCTCGAATGGGGTGTTTTGGTGTGGATTGGAAGCAAGCAGAGCACCTGCTCAAGGAACTCGGCGAGTTGCTCGAGGAACTCGGCGAGTTGGTACTCGAGTCGGCCCCAAAGTCCCGGATAGCGAGTCAGGGGTGACTCAGTGAGTGAAAGAGGGACCTGGTGAGAGGGACCGGATCAGTGAGAGATGGACTCGACGAGTTGCTCTCTGGACTCGGCGAGTCCAGCCAACTGGAAGTTGACTTTGACCTGGTCTTTAACTTGGTGAGGGGTAAAAGGGTCATTTTACCCTAAGAACATCTAGCGTGTTTGACTGATCGTTTTTGTGGGAATTACAGTCGAGGGACGTTATTAGCAGCAGCAGCAGTAGACAGCCAATTCCCAGTCAGACCAGCAGCCTATTTCGAGGTGAGTTTCCTTTCCAGTAGGAACGGGTCTAAGGCACCAAGGCCGACCCGTGTAGACGAGATGCTAGTACTAGAGTGTGGGTCGAGCCAGTATCTCTAGGTTTAGTCAAGTATGATATATGTGTTAATATGATAGAGTTGCTTATACTTGTTGTCTGCGTGATACTTGTATGTTATGGGTTAGCGGTTGAGTGTGGGCAGGGCCCGTATCTCTCCGAGGTTGGAGGGTGGGCTAGGCCTGTATCTCCCAGATAGTGAAGTGTGGGTAGGGCCCGTATCTTCTCAAGTATGGGCGAGGCCCGTATCTCTCGGCTAGCGAAGTGTGGGCAGGGCCCGTATCTTCCCGAGGGTGGGCAAGGCCCGTAACTCCTAGCTGAACATTGGTTGTTATATGTTTGTATGGTATGGAGTATTATAGGGGAACTCACTAAGTTTTGTGCTTACGGTTTTCAGTTTTGGTTTCAGGTACCTCCTCAGCTAGAGGAAAGGAGCCGGCGCGGTAGCAGCATGTCACACACACACTCTCTGGTTTCCGCATTTATGAGATTCTCTGGGATTGATACTCTGATATTTGATTAGTTGTATGTTTTGGGTTTCAGACATGGTTCACTTTATGTTATGGTTGATCAAACGATGTTTTAGTTATTAATATTTTCTAAAGTAATGTTTTTTTTAAAAACAAAATTTTTGGTCGTGAAAATTGGGTCGTTAAATGTATGGGTGGAGGTGTCGGACCCCCATTTGCTGGGGAGAGGTTGGACAGAGTGTTATGGGTAGTACGGAGATTTGGGCTGCAGACGACTGCGCAGATTCAGCAGGTCAAGCGGAGGTTATTGACCGCTCAGAGTCGTTAGAAGAGTTATGCGGACAGGTGCCGGTCCGAGTTTGAGTTTCAGGTCGGAGACTTTGTGCTCCTGAAGGTCTCTCCTTGGAAAGGAGTGATTCGATTCAGGAAGAGGGGCAAGTTGGGGCCCGATATATTGGTCCATTCCGAGTGATCGCGAGGGTAGGCCGGGTAGCCTATCGTTAGGATTTGCCAGCAGAGTTGGGGCAGATTCACGACACTTTTCATGTGTCGTAGCTGAGGAAGTGTATAGCCGATGAGTCGGCAGTGGTTCCATTAGAGGATATTCAGGTGGATGCGAGCCTGAATTATGCTGAGAGACAAGTGGCCATCAGAGATCGGAAAATCAAGGTTCTGAGGAACAAGGAGGTACCCCTGGTTTTGGTTCAGTGGCAGCATCGGAAGGGGTCCAAGATGACTTGGGAACCGGAGCGTGAGATGCGTGAGCAGCATCCAGAGTTATTTGCGGAGCGAGACTTCGAGGGCGAAGTCTAGTTCTAGTGGGGGAGAATTGTAACAGCCCGGATTCCCAGGTATTATTTATTTATTTATTTTGATGATTTATGAGGGGACTCGGTGAGTTGGAGCTTAGACTCGCCGAGTATGATCGCGGATCTGGACGCGGGTTCGTGCCTGGACTCGGCGAGTCCGCGCTGTTTAATGAAACCCTAATTTCTCGGGTTTGGGGTCTATTTAAAGGGCCTTATCGCCGTCATTTGTGCTCACCAGCCCCCAGAGCGAAACCCTAGCGCATTTGAGCGTGTGGAGTGAGAGAAGGAGCTATTATCAACCATTGGAGGTGTTATTTAGCAAGGGAAAGGAAGTTTTAGACAAGAGGAAACAAGAGGATCAACTTCCTGAAGATTTGAGGTCCAGAACATCACGTTTGAGGTACTATTTTCGAGCCATTCTCTGTTATGATTGATGTTCATGTTGATTTAAGGTTTGTTGAGCCCTTTTGTGGCTAGATCTAGTGCCCAATTGGTCCCATAAACGAGTTAGGTTCTGGATCTGGACCCTTGGAGGTCCAGAGTGTCCCTTTGTCCAAGCTTTTTATGAATCCATGGGGGTTTTTGGATTGGGGTCCTTGTGCTTGAGGTCAAAACACCATTTATGAGTCATGGGGTGTGTTATGAGCGCCAAGACATGAACTTTACGTGATGAATGTGTTTGGGAGGGCCAGATCTATGAGTTGTTGGAGCGGATCTGACCTCAAAAGTGAGATTGAGTTGGTGCATGGCATGGACTCGCCGAGTCCAAAGAATAGACTCGGCGAGTAGCATGAAGTTTGTCCTTAACCACTCAGCGAGTGGTCTTGCCGAGTTAAGGGTCAACTCGGTGAGTCAGGAAGAGTTAGAAAGGGTTGTCAGGTGGACTGAGTCGAGCTGGAACTCGCCGAGTTGTTCTTGAGACTCGACGAGTTGAGTCGTGGTGGCCCCGCGATTTATGCCAGGTGAAACTCGTCGAGTCAGAGAAATACTCGACGTGTCAAGAGAGGATCCAAGGGAGTCAATGGACACGTGTAGACTCGCCGAGTCGCCCTAGTGCACTCGCCGAGTCTGGTCAAAGTTGACCGTTGACTTTTGTTGACTTTTAGGGTTTGGTCAGCAATGTGGCCTTTGGGCCAAGAGAGGGGTAAACTGGTCTTTTACCCTTAAGAGGGTGCCAAGAGAGGGATTGAATCTAGTCTCGAGAGTTATATTCATGAGAGTATTTGCCTTATGTGTTAGGCGGTGGCAAGTTCGAGATTCAAGTGTGGAGATATCTGCTTTCTGCTTGCCAGGTGAGTCTTCTCACTATAGTTTACCTTGAGTGGTAGTTATGTGTGACCGGAAGGTCTTATGTGCTTACATTGAGTATTATGTTATCCTGTTGTATGTGATATGCTATGCATTATGTCTTTGTGATTTATGCTATGCGGAATTTATAGACCGGACCGAAGGGTCCAACGATTTATAAGGCCGGAAGGCTTAAGCAGACCGGACCGGAGGGTCCAACGAGCTTAGGACCAGAGGGTCCATAGAGTTAGGGCCAGAGGGTCCACAAAGTTAGGACCGGAGGGTTCATAGAGTTAGGACCAGAGGGTCCACAGAGTTATAGCCTTGAGTGGCTAATATTTGTTGTATGTGGTATTTTGGGGAACTCACTAAGCTTCATGCTTACAGTGTTTTGTGTTATGTGTTTCAGGTTTCTCTCAGGATCATGGGACGGCACCGGCTCGATTGTACACACCAGAGGAAGAGTCATGTTTTGAGGATCCTGGTTTATTATGCAAATGAAAATGGAGTTATGTTTTGTAATTTGATTATGAATGAGATTTTAAACAAAGTGTTTTAAGAATTAAACGATTATTTTTAAACGAAAAATTGTTTTGAAATTTTCGGTGTTACAGTTTCCAGATCCGTTCGGCAACAGACCATAGATCCGAACAAATAACATCATATATGGCAAACATATAACATTTAGCACATTGTATTTTAGGTATCTTTCCTAAAATATACTAGTGCTCGTGTCTAAAATATGGTAGACACTCATCTCACGATCATCACTTAGCATTCTAAGTTTAAGTCTAGAAATCCTATCAATTCCTAGTTCGCTTAAACTAATGCTCTGATACCAACTGTGACATCCCCAAATTCACGGCCAGAAAAGACATGTTTAATTTATGCTTTTAAAATAATTTCAGAGTAATCCTTTGATTAAAAGAGTTGCGGAATTTGTTCCCAAAACGAAATATGATAAAATAAGATTTACCAAAGCATTTCTTAAAGAAATGTATTTTCATTATATAACAAAACTCGGGATTTCATGTTCCGATACAGACCAAAAGCATAAACGGCACATTATAAGCCTTACAACAGTTATAAACACTACATGCCTATAATGAAAATATCTTGATAAGTCGTTCAACTTATGCTCTCGCGCCACTACCTGTAATACAAAGAAAACTGAGTGGGTCAGGCTTGGGAGCCTTGTGAGCATATAGGGTTTTCAACCCACAATAAATAAATTTATTAATTTCATCAAACAACAATAACTCGATTACCTATTCCCGTTATCCTCACTTTACGTCCCTAAAACAACTATCACAAAGGACCTAGTCTAAGGATTTTCATCGGGGCGACAAAACTGCTTTGGGGGTTTCCCAATAATTTATGTCAGATAAGGCAACCATGTGGGGGATGGAGTACAACAAATGAACACCTAAGCTCATTAACACCTACAAGTTGCGAGCCTGCCAGCGTTGCTCAGGACAATCTAGAAAAGTCTGTGGTCGTCATCCATACTCTGCTAGATAACTGGATCACAATAACATCAAGGCCTCTCATCATTTTATTTCATCACACATCAACTATCTACCCATGTTTTACCCAACATTTTCGTAGATAAAAATACATATACATTTTAAAATCTGTATAAAACATTCATTCAACATTCATCTCAAATAAACAAACAATATAATTACACATAGCACGTATTTTATAGAAAATACTTCATATCTATGTGTAAGATGAAAGTGACTACACACTCACTTGATTTAACGATAATCGGGCAGCACTTCGTTTTCTAAAACGATCGTTTCCGATGAAACCGGGAGCTTTAATGAAAAACCGGGCATTGCAAATGTTGAGCTTCAAAACCGAAAAGATAAATTTCTCGGGCTCTCTGGACACTCCAGAACATGTTTCGGGTGTTGGAAATGATACCGGGGCTTCGGGGGAATTCGAAATGATAAAAATATTGTTTAAAGGGGTGAAAAGTGGCAATTTTTCAAAATTACCCGGGAGATCTTGCAACCTTTCTATTTATAGGGGCGAGGTTCGGAGCTCCGGACGAAGGAAGGGACACGCGGCAGCAACAACGAGGCTCGGATGCGAGGGCAGTCATCGACACGCGTCGGATGCGAGGGCGAGGCACGTGGCTCGCTTCGGACGTTCCACCGGTGCGAGGCGCGTCGAGTTCATATTGGGCCGCACCTTTGGTCGAATCAGCAACGAGTACGTGGCGGACACGAGGCGACCTAGCATGCGAGGTGACATCGCTGAACCCCAGCCATGCGAAATTCCTCGGGTTTTAGCATTTTTCTCGAATTTTGTGTCCCAAACTTCTAAAATCCATAACTTTCACATACGAGCTCATTTTTCGACATTCTTTATATGCACGCGTAAGTAAAATTAGATCTACAACTTTCGTTTAGACTTCGTCGGCTAATTTTGACTTTATTTTTAATATTATTATTTTTAACAGACTGGGACAGAAAAATCCGTTAAAAATTCATAACTTCTTTATCTGACGTCCGTTTTCGTCTGTCTTTTTACCGTTTTACTAGTATTGACGAGACCTTCGATTCTCGTTTAGGTTGTGTCAGCTAAAAATCACTCGATCTAAAATTTGATTTTTTAGTTGTCTACTACTAAGCTGAAACTTAGAAAAATCATAACCTCCTCATACGAAGTCAGATCTGGACGTTCTTTTTATGAAAATTCTCGGTTTATCGAATATTACGACTTTTATTTAGATTGCTAAGGCTAAAAATTGTTCTATCGTAAATTTACTATTTACGTCACGCAGTGGGGTACTGGTTCTGTCGCGAAACTTCGAGATGTCATAACTCCTTTGTTATAACTCAGATTTTGATATTCTTTATTTCTCCAGAATCCTTGTGTCGGCCACTACAACTTTCTTAATAGATATCGACTTTATCTAATATTTATTTTCGACGCTTATTTTTATTCTTAATTCATTAATCATAATAATTAAGCAGATAAGCACATAATTCACATAATATTTAGATAATTCCTTTTTATTACTTCAAAATGGGTTACAAAGGTTAACCTACTATTACGTCAATATTAATTCCTAGCCTAGAAACATAGACGTTACACTGTGTTTCGGGAAGAAAGAATTTTGTATCATTAATCCCAATAATTAAGCAGATAATCACACTCATGAATATTGTAGCAAACTTTTGCCATGTATAAACACTCTAGACTATCTACAAGCAAAATTCATGACAATCTTGCCTCAATACCTACTTCCAAAGTATGATCGACTGTGGATAGTTTGAATACTCTTATTATTCTGGAAGTCAAAACATGTAAAATGAAACAATAGTAAACAATTGACACAAGATAGTAACTTTATTCATAAATAAAACTCCTTTTATTTAATCATCAAATGTCAATTACATTTTATCTATTACAAGTTTCTGAACAACTATCTAATCATTAAAACTAATATCGTCCTTCATCCCAATGCTCATTGCATGCTGCAAGTGCTTAACCCTACCCAGTCCCTTCGTAAGGGGATCTGTTGGGTTCTCCTCTGACGATACCCTCTTTGCTATGAGGAGTCATTCTTTTATTTGATGTCTTATGAAGTGATATTTTCTGTCGATGTGTCTGGATCTGCCATGATCCCTCAGTTCCTTGGCTAAGGCGACTGCACTCTTGCTGTCACAGAAAATATTCATAGGCTCCTTTATAGCTGGTACAACTCCAAGGTCTCCGATGAAGTTCTTCAGCCATATCGCCTCCTTTGACGCTTCGCTTGCTGCTATGTACTATGATTCTCATGTTGAATCAGCTACAGTCTCCTGTTTGGAACTTTTCCAAGTTATTGCTCCTCCATTCAGGGTAAATACCCAACCCGACTGAGAGCGTAAGTTATCTCTGTCGGTTTGAAAGCTGGCGTCACTATACCCTGTCACTCTCAAGTCATCACTCCCACCGAGGGTAAGGACCCAGTTCTTAGTCCTCCGCAGGTACTTAAGAATGTTCTTTACCGTAGTCCAATAAGCTTTACCAGGATTCCCTTGATATCTGTTGACCATGCTCAAAGCAAAGGCCACATCAAGGCGAGTACAAGTCATAGCATACATGATCGAGCCAACTGCAGAAGCATATGGTACTCGACTAATCTTTACTATCTTAGTCTCTATACTCGGACTTTGAGTCTTACTCAGCTTGGTATTGCTTTAGATAGGTAAGTCACCTCTCTTGGAATTATCCATGTTGAAACGCTTCAACACCTTGTCCAAGTAGATACTTTGACTAAGTCTTATTAGTCTTTTACTCATCTTTCTCAATATCCTTATCCCTAGAATATAGGCAGCTTCCCTAAGGTCCTTTATATCAAAACACTTCCCAAGCCAGGACTTAACCTCCCGCAAGGTTGGGATGTCATTTCCTACGAGAAGTATGTCATCCACATATAACACCAGAAAGCCAACTCTACTCCCACTAACTTTGACATATACACAAGACTCATCCTTGCTTCTCGAAAATCCAAACTCTTTGACTTTCTCATCGAAACAAAGATTCCATCTATGAGATGGTTGTTTCAATCCATAAATGGATTTCTCAAGCTTACACACTCTATTAGGGTACTTTGCACTAACAAAACCTCTGGCTGACTCATGTAAACATCTTCAGCCAACTTCCCAATAAGGAAAGCGGTTTTGACATCCATTTGCCATATTTCATAATCATGAAATGCAGCTATGACAAGCATAACCCTTATAGATTTAATCTTCATTATTGATGAGAAGGTCTCATCATAGTCAATTCCATGAGTTTGAGTAAAGCTGTTCGCAACCAATCGCGCCTTATATGTGTGTCCTTTCCCATCCATATCGGTCTTCTTCTTGAAGATCCATTTGCACCCAACTGTCTTACGACTTGGTACATTGTCAACCAAGTTCCAAACTTGATTGTCATACATGGAATGAATCTCGTTGTCCATAGCCTCTTTCCATTTTGCAGACTCGGGGCCTACCATGGCTTCCTTGTAGTTGTTAGATTCATCCAAATTTACCAATGTGCTATCACTGATAAATGTATCATCATATGTAGTAATATGGAAACCATATAACACATGTCGAACACTAACTCTACTGGAACGCCTCGGAGGTAAGGACTCGTCAACTGGTTCAACAGGAGTTTCCTCCTCAGGTTAAGCATTGGTGTTTGAGGTTCCTTCATCACTTAACTCTTGAAGCTCTTCAAGGTAAATTTTCCTCTCACTGTCCTCTTGGCATATGAGTTCTCTCTCTCTCTCTCTCTCTCTCTCTCTCGTAAAACCCATTTCCTTGCAACGAAGACAACATTGTCACTCGGTCTGTAGAAGAGACATCCAAAAGAATTATGTGGATAGCCGATGAAAATACAACACTCACTCTGAGGTTCGAGCTTGTCGTGAGTCTCACGCCTCACGAAAGCCTCGCAACCCCAAACCTTGATGTGTGCTAGCGAGGGAACCTTCCCTGTCCACATCTCGTGAGATGTTTTGGAAACATTTTTAGTAGGGACTAGATTAAGGACATGGGCGACAGTCTATAAGGCATACCCCCAGAATGAGATAGGTAACAAAGCTCGACTCATCATGGAACGAACCATGTCCAACAAGGTTCGATTGCGCCTCTCAGTCGCACCATTAAGTTGTGGTTTCCTGGGTGGTGTCAATTATGAAATAATTTCACATTCCTTAAGATAGTCGTGGAACTAAATACTAAGATACTCACCACCCGATAGGATTGGAGAATCTTTATCTTCCTGCCCAGCTGATTCTCCATTTCTTGGTTAAACTCTTTGAACTTTTCAAAAGTTTATGACTTATGTTTGATTAAATAGATATAGCCATATCTGCTGTAATCATCAGTAAAAGTCACATAGAAGCGGTTAGCATCCCTTGTGGAGGATCTGAAGGGTCTACACAAGCATGCCTTGTCCAAATTATTGGACAAATCAATATGCAATACATTATTTCCTAAGTTGTCTACAACCACCACAGTTTCATATACACCATACCCAGGTTCCAAATTCCTTAGGTATTTTAGCTCAATTAAGCTCCAAATATGCATCCAAGCTACTTCCAAATCACTGATAAGCCCGAAATATTTGAAAACAACATAAAAACTTGAATAATACAAGAATTCTAGCTATAAACATGAGTTAAATATTATTTAAACTAATGCACATACAAATATGTAAAATATGATGCAAAATGTAATAAAAACCAATGTAAAATATGCATAAAATGACATTTATCAACGATTGATTAACTCTTACCAAATCCATTTTGGGGAGTCTTGGTATTTATTTCTTCTTCATGTTTCGTCTTCCCACCACAACTTATCATGTTTTGGAGCCCTATAGATCTCGATTTTGTTTGGGGTATGGACGAGATCAACGTCATATTCAATGGGTCAAATGAGATGTTTCTCTTAATTCTACAGAGAAAAGAGGTTTTTTCAACTTGGCCCTGCTGTATAAATGGAGGTGATGATTCTTTTTAGAAGGTAAACTCTCTTTGGGTTAGGCTTATGAAATGTTTTTATGGGGAGTATGGCGGTTTCAAGGGTGGTCCTCAGTTTGTATGAGAGGGGGGGGGGGGGGGGGTGGCATAAAATTGCTTGCTCTATAAATCAATTACATGCACGTAATGTTATCTCAAATAACTTTATGGCTATAACACTTGGGAGTGGCTCTATAACTAAATTTGGACTGATGTTCGGTGTTGGGGTTTGATTCTTAAGGACCAGTTTAATAGGCTCTTTGCTCTATCCACCTCGAGAAGTTGTTGGGATTATTGGATTCTGTGGTTTTGAAATCAAATCCAGATAAATGAGGTTGGGATTTGGATCATATTGGTGTTTTTACAGTCAAGTTGGCTTAGGAGGTATATTTATGATCATCGTTTGTCGAAGGAAGGGTCACTAGATGAAATAAATTTGTTTTGATAAAGATTAACATATTTTTTTTAAAGAAGATTGTTGTTGAATAGACTTCATCTTTCTTGTAATTTGGTGGAGAGTTGAGTGGAGTTGGATTCGGTCCTATATCCTAATTGTCAAATTGTTCTGGAAAATAGTATGCATATGTTCTTTTAGTGTTCTTTGGCTGTTCAAATATGGAGTCGGTTTGTAATATGGCTAGATTTATAGATTCTAGACTTTGTTGGGGTGACATATATTTTTGATTGGGTTGATGGTTTGGTGGCTAGAATGGAGCGATCGATTGTGGAAAGACTTTGTTGGGGTGACATATATTTATGAGTATGTGTCATTTGGTCGTACCTGAATTCTGTTTTATTTCGGTCATTCAATTATAGGAAGTAGTCTATTTTTTATAACATTATTCAACATTTTTTTCTTTGTTGGTTTACTTTATGGAATTCTAAGGCTATAATTAATTAGATGGAGCAGATAATAAATCTAATCCTAGCTTAATTTTGTTTTTTTGCCAATCTTTAGCTATGTTTTGAAATAAAATTGTTGTTGTTCCAAAAGAAAAATTACTATTTTACACGACGTGACAAAAATAATATATGTTTTTTTTTTTCATTGAGAAACTCTATGTAGTTTAATATCGTTGGTTGTAGAAAAATCTATCTTGCAATATTAATAGGGATGAACAGTTTGTCCAAAATCCTGATCCCGGTATCGTACCGAAACCGGTACCGAACCGTACCGAATTTTAAAATACGGGACGATACTTGGTACTCCAAATACATGAAATTCGGGAATCGGTACTGATGATGTTAATTCGGTTCGGTACTCAGGATTTACTTTCGATCAAATTCGAAATTCGGAAAATCAAGAACGGGACGGATCGGTACCTTTTCCTCCCACGACTTATCCCTAAATATTAATAATAAACATTTGTAGGATATAAACATGGTACTCCGTTTCCGTCGTATGGACCAAAATTTCGGCGTGTTCCGTAGATTGTCTTTGCCGATGGCTACCTTAAGACTCATTTGTTCCTTTGCAATTAATTCTCTTAAAAGAATATTTCGAATTTTTGTCTTCCAGTCTGACACCGCATGTTGGTCGTCTTGTCGATTTCCCTTCATCTTCATCGATTCATTGATTACTGATTCTTTCAAACTCATCACCTTCCACCTCTAGTAGTACTACTTCCGGCTTTTATTTTGCTTCCACCACCACCGCCGGTTGCTCTAGTAAATCATGTCGCAGAAGCGGCAAAAGCAGGACGATGTCAGTACTTCTTCACAGGAAGAACAGGAACAAGAACGGGAACATCAGTCGTTTTCCGATGCGGCAGCCCGTCGTAAACGTCCTTCTTTCAGAAAGTAACTCCGTCAAACCCTTACTCACCCCCCAATTGAATATGTTTGTTTTTGGTTCGTTAGTATTACTCAATTAAATCTGTTTTTTCTGGTGCTGTATACGATTCCTAGCCACCACGTATTTGTTTTAGCGGGATTCGTGCTTAATTTGTTACTTTTAGGAATCGTAATTGACTTTAGAAGATTCAGAGAAAAGTAACTATTGAATCTTGATATATACAGTGCAGTGTTGGAAGTGATGAAGTTCTGTACAATCCACAAGTATGTGGAGCCAGTTTTGGAGCCCTTGATCCGCAGAGTAGTATGTAACAAGATCCTCTTAATTTCTTTTCATATCCATTTTGAATCCAACACTATATAAGATACTTATATTGGCATTAATGTATATAGCAAAAAATGAACAAAATACGCTTACTACTTACTTGTCCTACTTATTTCATTTAGTGAACTTTTTTTATTGCTAATTAGATAACTATATCTGGGTACAGGTGAAAGAGGAAGTTGAAATGGCATTGGAAAAACATTTTGCACACATGAAGTGGTAAGGCATGAATGCATGATGAATACTACTTTTATGTAAGACTACTAACGTATGTTCTTTACACAGGGATTGTGAGGATGAGATAGAATCTTTTCACCCAAAGAACTTACAGTTACAGTTCCTAAGTGCTCTATCTCTTCCGGTTTTTACCGGGACTCGTATTGAAGGAGGAGACTGCAACATGCTAAAAGTAGCATTAATTGACGCTCATACTGGGAAAACGATTTCCAGTGGGATCGAATCATCAGCAAAAGTGGAAATAGTGGTTCTTGAGGGAGACTTTGGTGATGATTCTGGTGACAGTTGGACACTTGAAGAGTTCAGTGCTAACATTGTTAGAGCGAGACGTGGGAAGAAACCACTTCTTCATGGAAATGCACTTTTGAATCTTAAAGAAGGCATAGGTTTAGTGGGTGATCTTTTTTTCACAGACAATTCAAGCTGGACAAGGAGTCGGAAATTCAGACTGGGAGCACGGGTTTTGGACAATTTTGATGGAATTCGAGTGAGAGAAGCAAAGTCGGAATCTTTTGTTGTCCGGGATCATCGTGGGGAACGTAAGTTTATTTAATAATTTCGATCATTCTCTATGTAATCTGGAATGTAAGGGTAAAATGGTCATTCAGTCTAGAAAACAAACATGATACCTTATGTATACAAGGCTTATCGGGAAAAAAAACAACCCTTGTATCATGTCCATATTAAGTCTATCAAGTAAAAAAGAAACAGAACCTATAACTATTTTAATAAATATGACGATGTGATTTTTCTTGGTTTTTAGTATACAAGAAACATCACCCACCGTATCTGTCTGATGAGGTATGGAGACTTGAAAAAATCAGCAAGGATGGAGCTTTTCACAAGAGGTTGAACAAGGAAAAAGTCAAAACAGTCAAAGATTTCTTAGTTCTTTACTTTCTCTACCCTGCAAGGCTTCGACATGTAAGATGTTGCATTTTTTGTATTATCTTGCTCATAAAGTTTGTATTTTTAACCGCTTTCTTATCATTGCAGATTCTCGGATCCGGTATGTCTGCTAAAATGTGGGACGTTGCTGTGGAACATGCTACAAGATGCGTGATTGATGATAACAAATTGTACTTGTATTGTCCTCAATCTCATCAAAGGGATGGCGTTGTGTTCAATATTGTGGGACAAGTCCTTGGACTCCTTTCGAATTGCAAATATGTTGTTTCCAACAAACTATCAGAAACCGAAAAGGTTAGTTTCAAAGACAACGCATATTCTCTTTCATTATTATTGTGTTTGTTACATGACACAGTACAACTTGTTCTGTTCTGACAACTTGGAAAAATGGATATATAGACGGAAGCCCACAAGTTGGTGATATATGCATTTCAAAACTTGGAGAAAGTTGTTTCCTATGATGATGAAGCATCTCTTAAAACCGGAACTTGCACTTTAACCGAAGATATAGGGAATAATGATTACCTTCCAAAAGGGCGATTTGATTACCCACAGATGAACGCTCCATCTCCAAGTGAATATGAGTCGAATCAAATGGGTTCAATCAATGTTGGATTTGATGAGCCTATGGACTTCGAATGCCATGTGGACAACACCTTGATTTGTGACCCGAGTTCATCGATGCATTTGCAGTATCTTGGTACTTCTTCTTCTTTTTCACCCGGTGATTTGCAGTGTGCGGTTGATAGGTTTTTGTTTCCGTGTTCGGGCATGGGGAAAGCTCAGAGGAGATGGAAGATTGTGTCGAGTGTTGTAAAGTGGTTCTCACTTATGTTAGAGATACGCAAAGGGGATTTATCGTCAAATGCTCGATTGGTGGATGAAAATACTCGGTTTTAGAGCGAGTTAAAGCTCAAATTTATGGTTTCTTGTGTATATACAAACACCACAGCAGGTACTTTTTTCAACTGGGGACCTTTTATCAAACTGGAAAAAGTATAAAAAGATAATAAAAAAAAAGATGTTCTGTTTTCTAAGAATGAACGATTATTGGACATATGAATCACTGATTAGATTATATGTTGTATGTTCTGGGTGTAGAAGGTGTGATTTGGCTGAGGTGATACGATGTTGCTCTATTCGTGTACATTACATGCAGGCTGGAGCATAAGCAATTCTTTTAGATTGTTGATTGGATGGAGTATGATGTTGCAAGAACTTGTTACCCCGTTGGCCAAATTCTGATCACCCAATACACGAAAAAAGATATTTCAAATGTTGATCTACTTTCCATGTTGGAGTTGGCATGGATCTAAGAAGTTAATAAAAAAAAAATGGTGTAGCAAGATCATCTGAATGTACATACTTGAAGTTGTTTTATTCATGCTATTTGTGCGAGAGATTTGGCAGTTGAGCACCGTTTGGTGTTATAAAATATAAATGGGTATCGATCCCAATTGTTATTTGTTTCATATAATCAACTTTAGTTTATAAAGAAAATTGAAGTATGATTCTATATAGAGAATAACTTGGTCATGCTATTGCCATGTAAGGCAGTAAGGTTAAAAGGAACCCTTAAGCATTTAATTGTGGAAAAATAAGCCGTTTTCTGAAATAATTTTATAAAAAAAAATAAGAATTTTGAAAGGTGTTTAGTTAAACAAATTGTTAAAAATTTTCGCTTTCCAAATTTACAAAGGAATTTAGAAAATTTTAGAAAAATGATAATTATTGTTTTTCAATTCTTTTAATTCCAAAAAGTTAAATATAAACCCATTTTAATGCTACCCTTTCAGTTTCCACCTTAATTACATCAAAATATCAAAATGTTTAAATCTAGATTTTGAAGCTATAAATTCCAATAAATTTCTCATTTTCCATATGTAATTGTGACACACAATACATCTAGACGCAACCAATTTGAAGATATTGGAAGGAATGATTGACAACATCAAATCGCCACTTGCTAGCCACGTGAAGTGGCCATGATTTGGGTTTACTGAAACAACCCAAAATAGTCACTTTGTCGCCACTTGAAGTGATGATTTTTGACTAATATGATCATTTCTTTTGATGCTTTTCTTTAAAAGATGAATTTTATGTCAAGTTGTTCCCTTTTCTCATCTAGGCAATTTTTGGTGATTTTTCTTGCTTTTGATTGTCATTTGTACACTTGGAAAGGGTTGTAATGCCTCGTTGCAATATACTAGATGTAATGTCCGATTTGTCAGGTAAAAGTCTTAGCAATGACTTCATTTGTTTTCTTGTGTTGGACCCGAGTACACTGGGTGTACATAAGGTACGCCGGGTGTACTCTTATGCATGCATGAGGTGGGAAGTTGTAACGTACCACAAATTATGAGGTAAAATTTTCATTTTAATTCAATCAAAACATTAATTATCTTTAAGCCAAACATTCATTATTTTTTTTCTAAATATTCAAAAGTACTTTATAGGAAAACAATTATCAAAGTACAATCCCAAAATCATCATAATGTAGAAACATGGGTGGATGCGCTGCGATCAAACTAGGCCCTCACTTTCGAACTGGAAGTACCTAAAACCATAACCATAAAAATCATAAGCAAAAAGTTTAGTGAGTTTCCTAATATACCACATACCATACATACATACAACCAATCATATATGGGTGCTTGCAATCCCCTTTGGTCTATTTCAACCGGATACCGGGTCTATATTACCCCCTATCACTACAGTACATATCAACATATAGTGGACCCTGCCCGACATCGGGCCCCGCTCGGTATACAGATCTGTCAGTCATCAGACTCCGCCTGACATCAGGCCCCACTCGGTATACATATAAACATAGCATATAATCACACAAACACATGTGATATCAAAAAGATAATAACATACAATCCAGTCATCGGGCCTCGCCCGACATCAGGCTTCGCCCGGTAAGCATATCAACACATAACACATGCAAGAGTCACACAGACATCTAGCATCCTAACATAATAAACCATGGGTCGGCATTAGTGCCTTCGACTCGCTAAACACAATGAGGAAACTCACCTCAAGCTGCTGAATCACTCGAATGAATCTCTGATTGCTGGCCTCGAAAACCCACATTGTAAAAAACAATAACATCCAATTATTAATTGGACTACGACCCATAACCAAGTGTTAAGAACTCTTGGGTAATGATTTTGCTTTATGAAGGCTGTCATTCATTCATTTTTCACTTACCAAAACTATAGCTCCCTCATACTCTCTCATATTCTCTCTTGCAAAGAAGTGTTGGAAGATTACTTGCTTGCATTTTGCTCTCTTTATAACATTCAATTTAGATGAGGGATTGCAAAAGTTTTAAATTTCAAGATTTAACCCTACTCAAGATGTGAGCCCTTAGGTGTCACGTTGTGAGGAAGTTGATGCAGCCGTGCATCATTTTTGGGCCTAACGACGTGAGAGTGTGATGGCTCAAGACGTGAGGTTAGTCCAAGATGAAACCTTAATTTTGGGGTTTTGCCCCGTATTTAAAGGAAGTGAGGGCTAGGGTTAGCCCAGCCTCAGTCCCCATCACCTCCATACATCCCTTTTTGGAACCCTAACACTCATATTTGATCTTGAGCTCATTTTTGGGTGATTTTTGTAACAGCCCGGATTCCCAGGTATTATTTATTTATTTATTTTTGGTAATTTGTGAGGAGACTCGGCGAGTTGGAGCCTAGACTCGCCGAGTATGATCGCGGATTTGGACGCGGGTTCGCGTCCGGACTTGGCGAGTCCAAGAGTGGACTCGGCGAGTCCACGCTGTTTAATGAAACCCTAATTTCTCGGGTTTGAGGCATATTTAAAGGGCCTTATGGCCGTCATTTGCACTCATCAGTTCCCAGAGTGAAACCCTAGAGCGTTTGAGTGATTCAAGTGAGGGAAGGAGCCATTATTGATCTTGGAGTTGTTGTCTAGCATGGAAAGAGGAGATCTAGTCAAGAGGAAGCAAGAGAGGGGTGGATTCTTGAAGATTTGAGGTCCAGAACATCACAACTGAGGTACAATCTCAAATCATTCTCTGTTATTGTGATGTTCATGTAGATTTAGGGCTTTTGAACCCATTTGTGGCTAGATCTAGTGTCCTCATGGTCCCTTAGCGAGTTAAGGTCCTGGATCTGGACCCATAGAGGTCCAGAGCACCTCATTGCCAAAGCTTTATATGCATCCATGGAGGTTTTGGTTGGGGATCAATGTATTTGAGGCTAAAACACCATTCATGAGCTATTCAATGCTTGATGAGCGTCAAGACTTGGACTTTACGTGGTCAATAAGCTTAAGGAGACTGGATCTATGAATTAGTGAAGCGGATCTGACCTTAGAAGGTCGTTTGGGGTTGTGCATGGAATGCACTCACGGAGTCCATTCCCCAGACTCGGCGAGTTGGTGCGGGTTGTTCAACGATTGCGAACCAGGGGTTGAGTAACCGAGTCGGGTGAGTGACTCGGTGAGTCGGAAGAGATTCAGATGGATCGGGTTTCCGTAGGAACTCGGCGAGTCCACGCCAGACTCGGCGAGTCGGGTTGACCGTTGACCGTTGACCGTTGATCAGTGTTGACTGGTTTGACTTCGTGGTATTAGTCAGCCAGAGTCAAGTAGTATTAAGCAGAAATACACTTGTGTTGTAGGAGGACGATAGCTCGGGAGATCGAGCACTAGTGGTTAAGAGATTTACGAGTTACCGAGACACGCGAGGTGAGTCTTCTCACTATACGTTACCTTGAGTGGTATTATGAGTTGACCAGAGGGTCTTATGTGTTATTTATGAGATTATTTGCTATGTATGAGATTACGTGCTAAGTGTTATACGTATGTTGTATGATTGTGTAGACCGGACCAGAGGGTCCAACGATTTTGACCGGGCCGGAGGGCCCAATGAGCTGTGACCGGACCGGAGGGTCCGACGAGCTGCGGGACTGGAGGGTCCCGTTGAGACATCTAGACCAGAGGGTCGGATTTAGCCTTGAGTGGCGTATTTGTGGTATGTGGTATTTTGGGGAACTCACTAAGCATTTATGCTTACAGTTGTTGTGTTTGATGTCTCAGGTACCAGCGAGGACCGTGGGAAGGCGACGGCTTGACACGTACACACACACCGATGGAGTTTATTATGTGTAGAGATCTTGGGATTTGTTTTTGAAAACAGTATTGATTATGGATTTTGATTTGTGATGTGATACATTATGTGATTTTGAAAAAGAAAAATTATTTTGAAAATTTACGGTGTTACAATTTTAGCCTAGGAGAAGAAGAGGAAGAGCATCTAGCCCATCATTTCTGCATTCAAGTCTTGCCATCAAGCACCCTCTCACGTTTTGGAGCCTTTGTGAGTTTCAAGTTCATTGCTTTATGAGTCTATAAGATTAGATCTAGTTTTTTATGCTTAAATCCTACATTCACATGATGAAATAGTGGTCAGAATCCTTAAAGTTAACAACTTTATGGATCTCCAATGCCTCTTGAGTATTATAAGTTCTAGATCTGGATTTTGGTGGAGTTTTATGACTCTTGCATGAAGATTTGGTATCATTTTCTCATTTGCACTTAAGTAGTGTTTAGAACATGCATGTCCAAAAAGCCACGATTTTTATGATGCTCTGGAGTGGCTAAGACCCCAGGAAGGATTTTGTTGTTTGGAAAAAAGGAATAAGAACTTCATTAATAACTTTTGTTTAGGGACATTCTCACAACATCATACCCTGGATGTCACGACGTGAGGATGACGATCCTCGTCTATTTTGGACTTACTGGGTCACGACGTGACCATTAGAGGTCACAACGTGCAGGGGTGGAGACAATAAGGTGGCAGGTAGGTGCTCCGCCCCCTAATCTCTATTTAAAAATAAACTCAACTTTGCTATATAGAAATAAATAGCCATTAAATTGAAGTCCAAATCAATTTGTAGTAAAGTTGCGCCCCCTCCAACTCTTTATGGTATATAAAAATAATAAGGCCATGAGCAGATTAAAAGCCCATATACGTAGCTTCCATTTTTTAATTGCCAAAAGTCTTGGTATCCTTTTTATTTAATTAAACGATGTGATTTTAAATACATAGCTTAGTCTTGGCTACATTTGCTAACACTTACAAATTACATGACATGATTTTCGTTCTCCGATCAACAAGAATTAAGAAAGTAAATTTTAATGCATAGTACACATTTAATTTTCTATAATTTGCAGTTAGTGATGTTATTATCAATGTTAATTTTGTTTTTTATATTCATAAGATAAACCATGAGTAAGAAAAGAACCAAGATGTTCATGAACCACATTTGCATACATTTGCATATTGTTAGTAATAATATGAGAGAAGATATTCATAATAGATGTCCACAACCTAACTATGAATATGTGCTTATGATTATTTGACAACTTTTGAATATCGATTCTTTAGATATCTATATAACTTCTATTTAGATGATTTTTTCTTTTTCGATTTAGTTTCAAATTTACTGACTCTATTATGTATATTGCTCAAATATAAAATATATTAGACTATCTTATTACATGTAAACCCCCTTTATTCTAAATTCTTGGCTTCGCCCCTGACAACATGACCAACGTATCATGGACTTGACCAAGTTTGACTCAAGGGTATTTTGGGAAATCGATACTAATTTAGATTGGAAAATGTTTTGATCACTAGGAGTCGAGTAGTGCAGGTTGTCGGAGAAGAGATTCATTCAGACTATGTTCGGATTGAGAGGTGAGTTTTCCACACTATACTTATGGGTCGAAGGCACCAAGGCTGACCCATTGGACTGATATCCTGATTTTTACCGTATGCTGTTATTTCGTAGTGATCTGTTAGATCTGTATCTTGGTATATAGGATGTTGTTATGCTATAGTGATCTGTTAGATCTGTATGAGCACTTGTATATGCTAGCTATTGATTGTTATGGTATACGTTGATATGTGATGGTGTACTGGGTTGTGGTGGTCCTGTTTTGTCCTGAAGGCTAAGATACCTAGGGCGATCCGGATAGACTGAAGGCCTGCGAAGCGGACCAGTCAAGCCAAAGGCCTAGAGAGTGGTTTAGATAGGCTGAAGGCCCAGTGAGGCGGTCCAGTCATGTTGAAGGTTGTAACGCCCGTAGATCAGGGCTAGTCAATTTAGAGACGATAAGCGTCAAAAATGACTTTTTGGTAGAAGATTATTTAGAATGAATAATCTTAACTACGTTGTAGTGGTCGTGACAAGGATTCCGTATATATAAAAATGCCGAAATCCGAGTTATAACGAAGAAGTTATGACCTGTCAAAGTTTCGCGACAGAACCGACACGACGTTGTGTGACGTAAAAAGTGAATTTCCGATAAAATGCTTTTTAGCCTTAGCCGAACTAAACGAATGTTTTAGAGTTTGTTAAACCGAGAGCGTGCATAAAAAGAACGTCCAAATCTGACTTCATATGAAGAAGTTATGATTTTTCTAAGTTTCAGCTTAGCAATATGCAATCCGAAACTTGAATTTTAGATCGAGTGATTTTTAGCCGAAACAATCTAAACAAGAACCGAAGATCTCGTTAATAATAGTGCAACGGTAAAAAGACAGACGAAAACAGACGTCAGATGAAGAAGTTATGAATTTATAACGGAGTTTTCCTGTTCCGGCCTACTAAAAATAATATAATAAAAATAAAGTTAAAATTAGCCGACAAAGTCTAAAGAAAGTTGTAGAGCATAGTCTCACCTCCGCGTGGATATAAAGAATATCGAAAACGGAGCTCGTATGAGGAAGATATGAAATTTGAAGTTTTTAAATAATTTAAATTTATAAATAAAATATAAATTCAGATAATACCCGAATTTGTGACGCGCCGATCCTATCCACCCGGTATGACCAACGTACCAGGAGTACGCTAGCGTACACATGAAAGAGGCGTTACGCCCCGCGTAACCTTTGATTACGCCCAACGTAACCTGGGGTTCAACCCCTATAAAAACGATGCGACCCCCAGCCAGATTGTTTGCTAATTTTCTATTCTTCCACCCTTTTCTTTCTTCTATTTGGCAAGTTTTACCCCCCCCCCCCCCCCCCCCCCCCCCCGAAGCTCCAGTATCAAACCCGACAACCGAAGCAAGTCCCGAACCCCGAAGATCCCGAGAAATATAGTTTTCGAGCTGAAACTCTGCCCGCGTGAAGCCCGGTTTTGGAGAAAACATCATGGTTCAAGCGAAGAATATTATTTTAATAGACGAGGCGCTGTCCGATCATCGTCTTATCAAGTGAGTGTATAGTCTCTTTCATAAACACGATTTTAATACAAGTATCGGTTAAATGTATTACATTTGTGCTATGTGTGAGTGTGTAGTTACTTTCTTCTAACACATAAATATGAAGTATTTGTTATGAAAAACATGTTACGCGTTTATATATTGTTGTTTATTTGAGATGAGTGTGGAATGGATGTTTTATATAGTTTTTAAATGAGTTAAACTGTATATGTATTTTATATCTACAAATATATTGGGTAGACCATGGGTAGATGAGATAGTTGGTGCATGATAAAAGATGAGTTGGATAATGAGATAAAAGGTGATATAGATCTTGAGGTGAGGGTGATAGGTGAAAAATGAGTGAAACCTTTACCCAAACGATGGCCCCCGTCATTCAGCAGAGTAGGGATGACAACCACAGACTATTCTAGACAGTCCAGTGGAACACTAGCAGGCTAGCTCGCAACTTGTAGGTGTTGTGAACTTGATGTTCATCGGTGTACTCTAAAAACCCATTGACACGTATTGCGAGAGAGGTCTCGAAAACGATACTGCCAATAAATGAGATAAACTTGTTATTAATCCGGGAGTATGGATTGGGTATAGTTTTAGATCCGGGAGTATGGATCAGATCAAGAGGTTAGTTTTAGATCCAGGAGTATGGATCAGGATGAGAGGTTAGTTTAGATCCGTGAGTAGGGATCAGGTAAAGAGGAAATTTTTTGATATGAGAGTTTAGATCGTGTTATTGTGAGGATCGATGGGGTAGGATAAGAGTTGTTTTTATATGGTGAGATTGTATAAGTTTGTGAGTTCTAATATATATATATATATATATATATATATATATATATATATATATATATATATATATATATATATATACATACATATATGATATAACATTGTGGGTTGAAAACCCTATATGCTCACCAGACTCCCAAGCCTGACCCACTCAATTTCTTTGTATTATAGGTTATGGCACGAGAGCATAAGTTGGCTGGCATAACGAGAGATTTTGGATTATAGGCCAGTAGTTATAAATAATTGTTATAAGGTCTATTTTGTTCTGTTTATGTTTTTGGTTTGTATTGAACATGACATCCCGGGATTTTGTTATATAATGAAAATACATTTCTTTAAAGAAATGCTTTGATAAATTCTTATCATATTTTGTTTTGGGAACAAATTCCGCAACTGTTTTCTGTAAAATATTACTCTGATTTTAAAAACACAGCATAAACAAATCGGTCTTTTCTGGCCGTGAAATTGGGAATGTCACGAAGGTTCTGTATGCATGTTGTTGTTTGTTATGTTTATGTCGTGGTACTTTGGGGGAACTCACTAAGCATTGACTTATAGTTTTAGTTTTGTTTCAGGTATTTCGGAGGACTGTGGTAAGGCGAAGGCATGACCGTACACATCCTTGGTTTCATCTTGTTGATCTTGGGAGACTCTGATTTTAAATAATATTTTGGAAACAGTGGATTTGTAAACACTTCTTTTTAGTAAATTGGTTGTTTTGAAAAGTTTAAATTTGTTATGATTTTTGAGACACTACACTCTTTAAGTCATATTTGGATATGGATTTAAATCTTAAGAGTTTTGACTAGCATTTATATCAAGTTGGCTTCATGTTGGTGTCTCAAAGGTTCCACACTCTCCATCAACTTCCAAGCCTCCCAAGAGGACCCAAAGAACTACAAAGGTTTTTACTTCTTTATCTTCTTCATTGGTGCTTGTTTTCCTTCCAAACTTTACAAGAATATCCATGGTTGGTTATTAACTTGTTTTATGTTATTCAAAATCAAAGTCTACCATTGCTAAATCTTATGTTTTTTTGAAACTAATTCTTGAATAAAACCCTAACACAATTGATATGGTATAATCATTACTGTTATGTGGACTGTTGACATTTGTAAATCACATTCTACATACAAATTGCAAATGATTAGCTTCATGAATGAAAGTTACATTATTTATTCCCTTAAATAATTTCTTTTTATAATTTTTATTATTGTTAGTTGCAAACGAGTTTTCCACCACAATTCACAGGTTAAATTAAATACTAGTTATTTACAGTTATGATAAAGCTTGTAAATATTTCACTATGCAAAGTATAGTGTTGTATGTTATGTATTTCGTGACACATGTGTGCTTGAAATGATAAAAGAAAAGTGGTTCTCATGAATACATAAAGTATCTTTGCGTAAGAGTCTTGTAGATAGGGTTTAAAACGAAAGGTCCTATTACGACATAGAAAAGTATTAACGGGATGATACCACCTTTCACAAATTAAGTAGAGACCTAAGCTACCATATCAAGTTGATTGGTTCTTATTGGGATGGAGATGTCGAATAGAGGCGGTAAACAGCTACATTAACAACAATTGGCGAATGTAAGAAGCTACAACAATGACGATAAGTAGTCATAAGTGGTGTGGTATATAACCACAAACTTAAAGTACTTATGGAATAACGGACCGGGATGGCTCGATAGCTTTTGCATTTGAACGTTATCATGCATGAAATATGATTATAGTACAATGTTCATCAAATGTTTTGATATTGCAAAATGTGTGAACCAATGTAGCTCATAAGACAATTTTTGTCTTACACATTTTGTTTATTGTTATGTGTCCCTGGTTTAGGTACCAGGGGCTGAAAGATGATAGTTTGCAAAAGTATAAATTTGGAAGATTAAAATATCGTCGTAGTTTCTTTTATAAATGTAATGCTTTACTATAATTTGTTTTGATAGTAAGTTGTAATACACAATGCTGATTTATATTTTGAAACAAAAAATGATTTTCTTTTTCTTGTACCATATTTGGCTAAATATGACTTTAAGTTATAAAATGTTCTAAAATCCATGGTTTTTTTTTAAGTCTAGTATAGTGGGGTGTACATACAATACACCATAAACCCTATAATCTAAGATACTCATATATAGTCCATAGAATGGTTATGAATTGACCAACCGTAAGTGTGCATTGCACGGTCAGCCAAACCATAGTAGCTTTCTTAGGTGTCTTGGTAGGTGTACTAGGTCTAGGATCCATACAAGTGAAACAAAAACGATTAACATACCGATCTTTTAGACTCTTTCCCAGTAAAGGGATATTTTTAAATTCATTCTTCGAATATTTGTGGCATATATCAGCACAAGGAACGGAAATACATGTTAAATACAACATAGTTAAAAATATAAAAAACATCTCTAAAATATAATTCAAAATGCTACATTTTTAGGGTATATTTGTTAAAAAAATGGGTTTATTGTGTTAACCCATGAAATATAATAAACATATAACAAAAAAATCTTTATTTTTTTTATGAACGACAAACACATATACTATATTCAACTCATAAGCTACATATAACGTACACAACAAGACTTAATCCCAACCTAAGGTTAAGAGACATCTTTCACCAACAGTAATTAAACTAAACAAGTAATTAAACATATAAACAAATATGATCTTACTTTTGATTAGAATTGTTAAAAGTAGTATTTCAGAATGAAAAATCAAAAAAAGACTTTGGAAATGCAAAAAAAAAAAAATTATAAATTTAAAATTTTCGCCAAAAACAAAGTATATTTGGATATAAAATTTTCACCAAAAACAAAGTATATTTGGATATAAAGACATGATCTATGGTTTAGTTGAAAAAACAATAATACTAACATCTAGGAAACAAAGGATAAGACGTAAGTACGAAAATAAATATAAAGGTCCTATTTTGGACGCATTAACATTCATCTATATTATTAGGTTTATTTTTTAGGTTAATATAGTAATTATTATTTGACCTTGTTTTTTAAAGGACTTTATCATTATTTTAATCATTTCTGTATACATCTATTAGTTTTTATTAAAACAAACAAAAAAAACCATGTTTACCTTTTTTTCAAAGAATGCCACGACTTTTGTTTTTGCCAACTTATCAACCTTGCTTTAAAACTTTTTTTTTTCTTTTCTAATTATTTAAGATATGTCAATGTATATTTTTTCTATAGATTTCTTTTAGTATTTAACTTTTTTTACTATTTAAAAATAAACGTTTACTAGTAGTAACAGTATATAAATTTTACGTTGTTAGTCGTGCACGAGTAATAATATAGTGGTTGTAATATTTAAAATATATATTTCTCACATAATAATTTATATCTACTGAAAAATACTCAAAAAATTTAAGGGTTTAATTTATGATTTTGTAATTTATATATAATTAAAAACCGATGAAAAAAATTAATAAAAAATAAAAATATTAAAAAGTTGATTAAATATTTCGCAGGCGATAACGTTGAAATAGGAGACATTCGGTACATCAAATAATTATACATATAAAAACTAAATATTAGAAGTTATATTTCATCGTCGCTTCGCCGGATCACTGAAGTTGCCGCCGTTGGACCACCGAATCCCTGCACCATCAGGCGTTATGCCGATACCGGTCATATTGTTTATAATTTTTTCTTACTTTTTCAACTATTCTTTAAACTTTTTACAACGTTTGAATATATATTTTTAACGCTTTTTTCAAAAAAAAAATCATGAGCCGTAGAAAAAGTTTCAAAGTCAAATGATTTGATTTTGTTAAGAGCGAGTTTTGAATAAACGGAAAAAATGTTGAAAAGTTAAAATTAAATAATATAAACGAACAATAACATCAAAAAGTTCAAAAAAAAAATAGACAAACAAAACATCAAAAATAAATAAAAAAAACATTAAATCTACATATTGGAATAAAACGGCAAGAAAATTAAACAAAAAATGATTAAATAAAAAAGTAAAAATAAATAAAATAATAAATCATACTATTAATAAATAATGATTTTTAATAATTTAGATAATTAATTTAATATTATTAAATAAGTTGATTCTTTGTGTTTTGCTAATTAAAATGTTAAAATATAAAGGGATATATAACAAACAAATAAAAATAAGACATATATTAAATATTAAAATAATAATAATAATAAAAAAGAACAAAGAAACAATGAACGATGGTTTGGCAAAAAAAAATAGTGATTATTTATAAAGTATTAGAAAGTAATTTTTTCTAGATTTAATTGTTTAATTTAAAAGAAGTAGACTCGAGTGATAGGTATATGTTAGATTGGTGTGTGAAAAAAAATTCCCTAAATACAATGTTTGAAATCAAAATGAACTTATTTTGAATGTAATCATTTTGAAAAATTTCTAAAAATTAGAACTAATAACAGCCTCCAGAGATTAGTAAAACTTTTTATGGAGTTTTTTTAATGAAGAAGTTTAAAGTTAAAAACTTATAAAATATTCCACATTAAAATTTAAAAGAGCTTTTTCAAATTGATTGTATAAGACGTCTAAACAAGTTGTTAATTTGTAAATTATTAAAAATACATGGACCCATATAATAATTAAAATATTTAAAAAAATATTAAAAAAGCTTTCATATAATAATAATAATTAAAAAAAAAACTGTATTTATAGCTTTTTCATATTTCAAAAAGCTTTTTGTACTTCTATTTTGAATACTCTAATAATTTATAATTTGTGGGTTGCGATGAAACATTACAACAGGAGCTGTCGACTTTAGTCTTTAGTTGGGAAGGAGGAGGGGGAGAAGGAGGAGGGGGCAGTTGGAGTTCTACTTTTCAACACGGTTTGAGAGTGTACAACCACAGCATCCCCGTTGGGGTGCCCAAAATTTCCAAGAAGCAGCAGCGAAAGTACAGAGCTTTGTCACCATATCATGTTCGAATGATTATAATACTCACTCGCAGTCAGTTCGAGAATCAGAGAAATAGATTTGATAGTTGCAGTCGTTTCTGTCTGTTTTACTTTCACGATAAATTCAAAATGTCGCATGCTAATCAATCACGGATTTGCACCAGGCAAATCGTCGGATCACCAAAAACGAACAACTTCGGAGATGATGATGCCTTAATGAGATTCGCTCCTCACAGAGAGTAGGATTCCATCTTTTCTTTATGCTTTTCAATTAGATTTTACTTCTTTTTGCAAATTTGATTTCATTATATCCGTTCTATCCGTCGTCTGTTCACAGGGATGAATTGAAGAAAATGTTGAGCAGTATTCCACATCAACTGCGGCCTCAATTCGACCAATGGTTTCGAATAGCAGTGAGTGCATTACATTACGAATTTGTATTTCGTCTGTATTGCAAGGTTTATCAACAGGGAATTCTTCACTTAAAAAAACGATATTAATCTTAAAGCTTCATTAATCTGTAAAATTACTTTAAAGTAGATCATAATATGTGGCGATTCAACCGTTTAAATGTAAGTACTGTATTCCTGCTCTTGTTCCATAACTTGATTGATTTTGGAGTGGAAAGTAAAGCTAGGTTTGAATCATTTTCAACATGCGTTTTAGGAACAGAATTTCTGTAAGAAGATACAAGCAGCAACTTTGATCTAATCACACAGGTGCCATAGCCATTTCTTTATTCAAGATAGTTTCTTTGATCTATAGCTATCTCTTTATACACCAAATCGTGTAGATACCTGGCACTTGAAGATCTCCAAAGGCCAAGATGCTTATGTTAGATGTAGACCTCCTTCAAGGAGATGTTTGGGCATACTAAATGCCCAAGAAAACCATGTGCAATTCTTACATGGTGACATTTCTTCTTTAAGAGACGTGGTTCTCATATTGGAGATGGGAACCATTTTTTTATAGTAGTTTTCCCTAATCTTCACAGCCCTTACAACTTAAGTAAGTTGTATTTTTCAATAATTAAAAGTATCTAATTTATTCCAAGTGTCTTCTGGATTTGAAACTAATCTTGGTAGCTCCTGCAAGGCTGGCAACTTCGGTAAGTCATGTTTTATAGTACTTAAAGTATGGGATTTCTGTTTCATAGTAATCTATGTTGTAGGGGTGTTGTGGGTTTTGGATGATATGGAATGAGGATAGTAATGTACAGAGGTGGTTGGGTATGATTGGATGAACCATATATTACCAAATTCTGAGTAATCATCTACACATTCTTCCAAAATTTGGGGGAATTAAACTCATTCCTTAATCACTACCTTCCATTCTCCATTCTCCATCTTTTAACTCCTACAAACTAGAAAAACCATACTTTTAACTATTGTGTTCAAATTGAAAAGTTACAAAGTAAACTGTTTCATGCACTTTCAGGTGAAAGAGGCAATTGAATTGTCACATAAAAACCAGGATACAACTAGCATGCAAAGGTAAGCACCTATACATTACACTAAAAAGTTGTCACCTTGTAGCCATTTGTTGATGAACTCATTTGCTTCTTGGACCTAACAGTGAAGACAAATCTGAATCAAGAAGTTTAGAATTAAGATTCTCAAACAGCATCATTCCCACTTTATTCACTGGCGATCACATACAAGCAATTGGAGGTGTACCTTTAGAAGTGACTTTAGTTGAAAGTCGTACCAAAGAAGCAGTGAAGTCAGGGCCTGAAGCCTCAGGAAAAGTTGAAATACTAGTTCTTGAAGCAGAGGTTGATGGTGTCACAGGAGAAGATGTGAAAAATAACAGCATACTTGTTAGGCATATGGAAGGCAGTAGATCTAGTCGTGTGGATAATCTATGCCTGAATCTAATACAAGGCGCTGCTATTTTGCCCATGGTTTCTTTTGTACGTAATGACAAGTGGATGAAGAATTCCAAACTTAGACTGGGAGCAAAGTTTGTGAATAATTCCAATGGTGTTCGAGTCAAAGAAGCAAAGTCAGGATCCTTTCTTCTCAAAGATCGTCGCACTAAAGGTGAGAAACGATATAAGTTTTCTTTATTTTCTGCCTTTTTTTAGATTCAGTGCTTTTATTGTCATTGATTTTACATATGACACTATTTCACAGTTTATGTTTGGGATATCTTAATTATTAATGAGAGTTATTGTGCAGCATACGCGAAGCACTATATCCCATCTCTACATGATGAGATATGGCGATTACGTAAGGTTGATAGACACGGTTGTTTGGCTAAAAATATGGAAAAAGCAGAAATTATAACTGTGGGAGATTTTCTTGTTCATTTATTTCGACAAACTCAACGTCTTAAGGAGGTATATTTCTTTTCTTTTTGCAATATTTCTCTACCCCCTCAATTCTCGTCATTCTTTATCTTTTTGCTGCTTAAGTAACTTATTATAACTGTATAACATTACAGTATTTATAATATATGTTGGGATATTTCTAGATATTTGATCATTCAAATCATGCAAAAAGTTGGAGGATTACAGTGGAGCATGCTCGAGAATGTCCTGCTAAACTGCAGTACTGTTCTAGTTTTGACCCAAAAACTAGGGTTTTTTTCAATGTCTCTGGTGAAGTGTTGGGATTATTCAAGGACAAGAGTTTTCTTTCTAGTGATAAACTCACACAGACCCAAAAGGCATGCTTTTTTTTTTTCCATCATTAAAATCCAAACACTAGAATCATTTTTTCTTTATATATAATAATTTTTGTTGCTTTCAAAATAATACATGGTGTTGATATGTGGTATCAGGAAGCAGCGAAGAATTTGGTAATTTCAGCATTTGAGAACTGGGGGGATGTAATCCATGTTGAGCAGGAGGGCAAATTTGTTCCAAAAACTGAACCTGTTACTCTCCGCACCTTTGGCAAGCACATATTCCTGGATGATCTTGACTTAAACATTGATGAAACTTGTTTATTTGGTAACATGGTATCTGATGGGAAATGTCCGGACCTAGAATTACTACCTGAATCTTTAAGGAGAAAGTATAATGAGATCTATAATGGGTTTGAGAGCCTTCGCATTTCCAATCGGAGTAAACTAGAGGGTGATCAGAGATATAGGTTGTGTAACAGATTGAAGATCCTGTTTTGTGTTGTAACCTTCAAAATAAGATCCTTCCCTGAAAACGGTTTAGATGATATTCATGCTCATAAGAAACCAAGATTGTCATAGGGAGTTGTGTGTATAGACTATAGACTACAGTTGCTGCCCGTTTAAGAATGTGTGCAGTTATACTACAGAATAGCTGATATATAGATGACTAATGTATACGGCTTTCAAAGTTTTATAGAGGTAGGGGAAAAGGGTAGAATGACAAAGGAAATCATTAAGCAATGTCCTCTTGCAAATGATGTTAAGCTTTTTTTTCTTATTATTATGTTTGTGAATAAAGTTGTGGGGTAAAAGATATGTAGGTCTCTTGCTTTTTAACCGTATCTTTTTTCTTTCTTTTATTTTTTTTAATTTATTCGGCTAGGGAAAATTATTTGTTATATTGGTTGTTGTAACTTGCTTAAATCTATAACATAGGACACGAAGGGGGATGCGAATTTGACTAAAATTGGTTCCTTAGGTTCTAGTTCACAGATTCTGGGAGACATGCATGAGTGGGTTATACACGTTAGGGTGGATAGTTATACATTGTTGTTTCTTTTTATTTAATCCGAGCGACTTAACATGTTAAGCTAAAAAAACTTGCCTTAATAGTTGATATTTAGTTGTACTATGGTATTTAGAAATGAAAGATTGAACTTGAATTGAATGATTAGGGCTAATAGTTGAAAGATTATAAGAACTAATTGCTATTTAAGAGACTAGCAAGTCTTCTTGAGCTTTTGAGCTTTTATACTAATAGACACTACAAACAAAATAATATTTAGTGGCACATATATTTTATGGCACAATCTTTTTTATGCCACTATAATATGTTTTTAGTCGCATATTTTATGTTTCACTATAAAATCAATAGATTTAATGACACTCAATAATCTATGTTACTAATATTTTTATTAGTGGCACAAAAACTTAAAATGCCATTCAAGTTCTATATTTAGTGTCATATAATTTTTTTATTTACCATTAAAGTTTTATTAGGTGATTTTTTCCATTTCTTTTTGTGCCACTAAAAAAATTAAATTACCTCTTCTTATTCCCCAATCCAAAATGAATCGAATTTTATTGCTAAAATTTGATGTTTCCTCCACTTCTTATATCCTAATCGATCGCGTTTACCAGCTCACAACATCATACATTCAGCCAACGACAGTTTGCCAAGTTGAAACAGTTGATTTCATTAGATCATTATCCAGATTACGATTAGTAAACTCAAAATCAAAACCAACTAGAGGAGAATCAAAGTTCCTTATTGCGTTATCGCTCTTCTCTGAGCTCCTTCTTTTCGAATCTACATGACAAGAACGAAGAAGAGGAGTTTCTGGATCCTGTCAATGCCGCCTCGAATCACGAGCCGGAGGAATGTTTCTTCAATCAACAAACAAAATTTGAATATGATTCACATAAGTTCCTTGAGTAGACTATGTGTCGCCATCGTTAACGCATATGAAACAGGAAAGCAGAGAAACGTCAATTCAAAACCATGATCTTCCGCCTCCGTCAATGACTATGATACATGGTTTCGGTTCATGGCGATGCCTAACTCTCGTTTACCCACTTAAATTTCCAAAAGGTTTTGTGAATCGACTATTTTGTACTTCTGATGGCTTGCATACTCGTAGATTCTAGTTTCCTTTTGAAGGTAAAATGCATTTTGTTAATGTCTGAAGTTAAATTTGTTCATTAATTTTAGACATTGTTTAATGTTCCTTGGTAAATTTTTGTTTTAGGATCCCCAGTAAAAGTGAATTCATGGACATAGATTTGCGTCGCTGTATCCAGGTATGAATCTATACTCTCGTTGTTTAATTTGGAGATTTGGTGCTGTATTATCTCAATTTACATTATATGTTTGTATAAAGATATGCTCTTATAGAACAACCATTAAAGTATGTTTATTAGAATTGGTTATTTTTCCAATATTAGGATGTTATGGCTTTTTGGTTATAGATATGTACTCCTCTATATGGTAAACAAGCCTGTATATTGTTTCTTTGGTCCCAAACATAATTCATGAACGATGATATTGAAGGTTATACCTCTAGTAGAGTGCTTTGTAGACCTACAAAACTAGAATCCTAATGGATGCACAAAGAAAGCTGATGAACTATGGAAACATGCAACAAATAATTATGAACTGGCCATTAAACTAAAAACTGGAACGGTCTACATGTAACTTTTATAAATTAAATAAAAATATGTAGCTTTATTTTATTTGTAAATTCACTTCTTCTTGTTTATGACTTTGTGATGAAATTAATTTATGGCTCTTAACTACTAGGGACTTGCATTACAGGTGCTTCATTTAACACTTTTTAATATAGTCCCTAAAATTTTATATTGTTGTATACTTATATTTATGTATATTGATTAACATCAACAGTAGATGTCATAGGAATTGGGTGGAATTGTTCCTGCCCATGCCCATGAAAACAGACAATAGTGAGAAGTGTGATCAGTATTCACAGTAAGATATATGTAAACAGTATTGAAATATCACTTTTTCTTATAAGTTTTCACAATGAATGACTGATTATTATTTATTAACCACATTTGTTAACTATGAAGTCTCGTGCAACAATACAGTTGCAATTTGACTTCCATAGAGCAATTTACACCCTTTGCAATGTTTGGTCAATTTATGTAATCTTTTTCTCAATATAATAACATTGTATGCTATTCAGGAAATTTGATATTTTTGTCAAGAATAATCTTTTTTTCTTGTAGTATGGATTTATAGAAGACACATCAAGAACAGGTAATAACAGTTGTTGGAAATGAGATTCCTTTCAATTGATTATACAGTCAATCTGCTATCTATATAGTTATTGCTCATGTATTGAAACCAAATTACTCGGTTAATACATATTCTTCTATTGATTTATGTAAAATTCCAAAATTGATTAAATGAGTTTTTCATCCATCTTATGCATTCAGTTACACCAGTGCCTTGTAGCTTGTGTAGAAAATCGTAAATATTATTCATTAATTTACATAAAAAGATTGGTATTCAATTTTTTACTTTGTTTTGCAGCTTCCTTTAACCTTATTTATAGATGGGTATTTTACATCCCCGTCAATGGGAAATCCAATTGCACCACACTATGATTGGAAAAGATTTAACTTTGTTTTGAAGTGTGAAGAGCTTCAACAGGTATATGATTCTTTTGTTGTTGTTAAGTGTCGTTTTTGGTTCATGTAATGATTTTTACTTTCCAATTATTTTAGATTCATGATGATAAAAAAAAATATATTTGAAGATAGAAAAAATATCAAAGTTGAAATTCTGCAAAGAATGCTCAGATTCAACTTTATCATCAGGGCCTTCATTCTCCATTGATACAATTCATGGATCATTTTTGTTACTACTTCCTATCTTTTCTTTTTTTAATTTTAATTAACAATTAAAATTTTTTAATTAATTAATTTATTATTTGATCTTATTTTTTTTCTTTTTTCTCATTATATTGCAGACACACATGAGTAGGTCTGACAATTGGGTTGGGTTCGGGTTGACGGGTTAGAAAACAAAAACTCAACCCAACCCATATAATATATGGGTTGACGGGTTGGCGGGTCACGAGTTGGTGGGTTGGAAACCTCAACCCAACCCATATAACCCGTTTAAGTATATGGGTTAGCAGGTTCACAAGTTAATGAGTCAAACCCAACCCATATAACCTGTTTAATAAATAAACAACACATTTTAAAAAATGAGGGTTTTTCAACATAAATTCATAAAATGATTAAAGTAATTAACATAAAAAAGTTTTCAACATAAATTAGTAAAGTCAATAACATTCAAATACAAATGAAAAATGAAAGCATTCATAGAAAGTGGATGTGTTCTTCGTTCGTGACTCGTGAAATAATGAATGTATTTTTTTCTTTTTCTGATTAACGAACCGCAAATGCAGATTAGTCACATACGAATACGGAAGGAATACAATGATACGGAATATTACGAATACGGATGGAAATCAAATTTAATATATATATATATATATATATATATATATATATATATATATATATATATATATATATATATATATATATTAGTTTATAACCCGTGAGAACCACGGTTAGAAAACTAATTAAACTTTCTAAATAAAAACTCAAAACTATTAATTAATAATTTTAAATAACTTATTAATTAAAATATATTTTTTGTTATATATAAAATTATAATCGTTGATTCAAATAAATACGTAAAATATATTATCTTATAATTTATATAAATTTTATTTTATTATAATTTGTATAAACTTTATTTTATTTTTATTCTAATATTATTAATATTAATTTAATGTAATAGAATGTGATTTAAAATTTGAAATTTGAAATTTGAAATGGAGAATTAATAGATTGACAAGTATCATGATATTAATTACAAGTGTCAATTGATTGACAAGTGTCATGATAATAATTACAATGCCTAATATTGTGACACATGACAAAAGAACTACTCTTTTATTATATATATATATATATATATAGGGCTATGTTAAAGTGTTTTTTACATTTATTGTGTGCTAGAATGCACCAAGAGTAATTTAGTAAAATTATATTATTATTTTATTAAATAATGATAGATATTAAATGGTTTCCATAATTATATGTATATTAAATGATATCCATAATTATATTTTTTCTTTTTATGGAAATTAATTAAATTCGTCATTAATGTCAGCAATAACAATCTTTCAGAATGAATTCGTATCTAGGTTTTTATGTCAGCAATAACATTATTTCAAGACTCACTCATTTAAAATACAATAAAGTTGTGTGTAATATGAAGAATGAGGGTGTATTCTAGTAGAATATACTCTCGTTCTCCTAGAATACACTTTTATTATTTTATATATGAATTCATTATGAAAGAATATTATTATTGACATTAATGACGAATTAAATTAGTTTCCATAAAAAAGAATTATAAATATTGATATCATTTAATATACATTTAATGTTTACTCAATTCTTATTGGTGCATTCTAGCACATAATAGATGTGAGAAACATTTGAACCTATATATATATATATATATATATATATATATATATATATATATATATATATATATATATATATATACGGGTTGACGGGTCAAAAATCTCAACCCGAACCCGTCTATTTTCGGTTTGGGTCAGTATTGGGTTACGAGTTGGGTCGAGAGTTGACACCCCTACACATGAGTATATGGACATGTGGCTTGATATTATTCGCCTAGTCTCCATAATTTTCGCGCGTTGTAGAAATCTATTCCTATTTCCCTTGATACTTTTAAATTCTTTTGCCTTTTTCTTTCTAGAAAATATTCACTAAAATATCCCTATATGAATTCTAGGTTGCTGATAGAATGTTATCATAATTAGTGTAACATTTTTTGGTCTCGTGTTTAAGAAGGTAAATAATGTGCTAGTAAAAATACAATAAATATTGACATTTTCAAATGTGTACGTAAAAGGGAATGAGTAGTATTGGTTCTATATAAGATTATTCAAGGTATCATGAAGCATGAGGAAGAAGTTCAACTCTAGTGAAATTTAAAGTAATTTTTGTTTAGTTATTTTTATATTTAATGTCTATGCGGTTCAACATTTAAACTTATATGACGTTGATTTAAAACAATAAACTTTTTTTATTATTTCTCATGGATTGTAATTTAATTAGCTTTCTTATTTTATATTATACCTAAAAATGTATCGCTATTAACAACATAAAATCTAGAATTGAAGTAGTATTTAACGGCACAATATAAATGTCACATAAAACTTATATTCTATTGTGGCATATAAAAAAGTGTCACTAAAGTCGCAAAATGCTGCAACGTCAAATCCGAAAAGTGCCACTAAAGAATTTTAGTTGGAGCACTTCTAGTGACAATTTTTATATATGTCGCGGATTCTCCGAATAGCCTATAGTGGCATTTTTTTGGATTTTAGTGGCATTTTTTATGTGCCACTAAATGACATATATTTTGTAGTGAGAAGAACTACTAAAACTAACTTGTTATTTATACTCAACTAAACCTACCTAAATGTTCTAACATTAAAAAGACCTTATTACCCTCATCTCTCTACTTAAGCCACAAATTACACAACTAAACCCAAGCCTACTAAGAAGTGTAACATATTTAGACACTAATCCTTTACATGTCTGCTCTTTTCTCCCCCTCAAACTCCTCTCACATTAAGATTGATGAACCTTTTTAGAATTAATGAGTATTGTGAAAATTGTTTGCTAATATACAGGGTAAAATGACCATTTAGTCTAAATCACATGATTTATTGGGGTCTAGAAAAGAAACACACCTTATGTATATCCATATATCTATTCTGTCACTTTACTCATACATAACTTATTGGATAAATTAAAGAAATGACCCCTCAATGAGTGAGCTATGCTAAGAAAAGAAATTAAACTATTCTAAGAGAAGAAATTAACTAACTCACTATCTCCTTAATATAAATATAAACTACCACTGCCACAAACAAGGGAAAGTAAATACTAACCGACTTAACTAATTCAACAATGAAATAAAAAGAATAAGACTTCCCAACAATGAAGAGTACAATCTAAAAAGAATAACAATATATACTGAAATATTTTAAGTTGCAAACAATACTATTCATTTCAATTATCAGTAGAATACCAACATAATGAGTCATTGATTGTTCTTTTACCATTCTGTCTTTTTTGAACTACTACATTATTTATGCTTATTATCCTCTTTCATGTTTGCCTTAGTATTTCTTTCTATGAAGGAAGAATCATGAACTTGAAAAATCCAGCACCAATTTTGTAACACTTGTTCCAGGTATCATTTAATTTTCTATGTTTTAGGGTTTTGTGCTGGGACTCGACGAGTTGTGGAGCTCAAACTCGTCGAGTAGAGATCATTTATGAGGACGTAGTATTTAGAATCTACTCGACGAGTCGAAAGGCCCCGACTCAACGAGTAGGCGCTGTAAAGAAAAAGCCTAATTTCAGGGGTTTGTACCCTATTTAAAGAACTTATGGCTCATTTGTAACCTCTTTTATCATTCTTACAGTCCAGAGAGAAACCCTAACCACATCTTGGTGCTTTCTTGAGTGTGTATGAGCCTTAGAGAGCGAATTTGGGCTTTTTAGAAGGAAACTTGGAGGGTGAAGAGATTGAAGTGAGGAGGAGGCTTTGGATTTGGCATATACCAGTTGTTAGCATCCAGTTAGAGGTAAAAAGTTGCTACATTGATCTCTTTTTGCTTAGATCCCATCTTATGGAAGAATATGGCCATTTTTGGTGCAAAGAGGGTGTCAAACTTAGATTTGGACATGTCATGAGGATATGATTCCGGATCTGGAAACCTCTAGGTCTTTCATGTCATAAAGTTGCTTCCTTTTCCTATTCTAAACCCTTTTCCATGTCCTAAGTGTTGTATGAACCCTAGTTTAGCATTTTAGCCATTTGAGGCCTTGCATGCACGTAAAGTTTGCAACTTTACCTAGTAACTACACCATAAGGGGTTGGGTTTATGATTTGGAGCCTTGGATTCCAATGGAAAGGACTGAACACAAAAAGGGCTGAAGGGACTCGACGAGTTGCTTAGCCAACTCGACGAGTCAGGGAGGGTTTTCCCGTTTTTGGGATCCTAAGTGTTTTCGGTGTGTTGATTAAGGGATGTCGGTCAAGGGATTTTGGTGTAGAGTTTTCGGCCCTTGGACATTAAGGAACTCGACGAGTTACTCAGGTGACTCGGCGAGTTCACTCGGAATTTCGGTTGTATGGACTCTGAAGGAACTCGACGAGTTACTTAGGTGACTCGGTGAGTTGACATGGGATTTCAGTTGTATGGACTCTGAAGGAACTCGATGAGTTGCTGGATGCACTCGACGAGTTAAGGTCAACATAGACTGTTGACCTTGACTTTGACTAAGGTTGACTTTGAGGGTATTTATGGTATTCCGGGAGTGTGATAAGTTAATCACATGATGATTATAGGTAGTGGAGTTGGAGTTGTGCGTTGGGATTTGTTTGATCTTATCTTGTCAGTTCAACATTCACTGGAGGTGAGTCTCCACACCATACCAATGGGTCGAAGGCACCAATGCCGGCTCATTTTATGATATGTGGTACACTAGCTGAAGTTATATTATGAAACATTATAGTTGGTTATGTGCTAGGAAGTATGCTAGTTTTATATGTGGTATGCTTTTATGGAAGACCATGGTAGAGCCCATGACACCTCGATGTAAGACCATGTGGAGAGCCTATGGCTTTCCTATTAAAGACCATGGGAGATCTGGAAGGTAGTATTGGGCCCGTACTACTGAAAGCACATGACCTGTACTGGAACCAATGTTAGATCTGGAAGCTATAAGGAGGACCGTTGTGAGAGGATCCCCTCTTTGGACATCCTGATCGTTTTGTTTTGTGGTATTGCAGTACAGTATGGTGGTGACACGGTTTGGAGCATGGGGGATCCGGATTAGGATCAGGATTCAGGTCTGGGTTGGGTGACACTACCGAGCCCATTGATGAGAGGCAGCGCGAGCTTATTGCAACCGAGGTTATGAGGGGCATCCTTGACGCTACCCTAGTTTTTTTGGGACGGTCAAGGAGGGTATGATGATGATCATGGAGGAGAGACTCAAGGCATTTAGAGCCGAGATTGATGCGGGCCAGGCCGGGGCCCAAACTCTCCCGTTCTAGGAGTTTAACGCGTGCTGGGCACCGAAGTTTTTCGGGGTCAGGGACCCCATTGCTAGCCGACACTGGGTGGCAAACATAAAGAATGCCTAGTTCACGAATTCTTGCCCTGATGCGATAAAAGTGGGGTTTGCTTCATGTATGCTGATGGATCGAGCCCGAGATTGGGGGGGGGGGGGAGGTGACTAGCCAGGTGGGAGTATTCAGTGTGGCTGAGATGACATGGGCAGAGTTTGTCAGGCGTTTCGATTTGGAGTTTGCACCCCCCATTAAGGTGAAACGGCTACTAAGGGAGTTTCATGAGCTCTAGCAGACCACCGAGACTGTGGCGGAGATCACCGCCAAGTTTTAGGAACGAGCACTGTTGATCCCACAGTATGCTATCATTACGTTTTGAGGGATGATATCCGAGAGTTTGTGAGCTTTATAGGGTGCAAAACCCTGAATGAGATGGTGGCGAAGGCCCGTGAGCGGGAGATGGAGTTGGACTTCCGCACCAAGCAGAAGTCGAAGCAGGCACAAACAGTAGTAGGTCAAGCTAAAAAGCCTAAGACCTCGGATTCTTCCAATAGGGGCCAGTAGGGTCGTGGCCGGTCTGCTAAGTGCGGTAAACCACACAGTGGGGCTTGTCGAGCAGCAGGCTCGGGATGCTATACATGTGACCAGTCGAGCCACGTGATCAGGGATTGCCCCAAGAAGGGATTGCTTTGTTTCCACCACAACCAGATCGGCCACAAACGGGTCGATTGTCCAAGGTTGCATGGAGGAGGAAGAGCAGTGACGGTGCCTGCACCTACCATACTGAGGATTAAGATGGCCGCCCTACTAAGGCTGATGCTTTAGTTGTGAAGAATCGCACGTTTCAATTAACTACCGAGGAGGCTCGGTCAGCGCCAGACGTTGTGGCTGGTACGTATTTACCTTCTACTCTATGTTTATTTGTAATGCTTATGTGTATATTCGTGCTCATGTATAGGGACCTTTTTGGTCTATGGTATGTCTACCCACGTTTTGTTCGATTCAGGAGCTACCCGATCGTTTGTATCTGTTGCACTTAGCAAGAAGTTTCGGGATGCGCATGGAACTTTGAATTCCCCGCTTGAGGTTCAGATTGCGGATGACAGCACTGTAAGTTCTGCGAGGGTGTATCGGGACTGTGTTATGAATGTGCTTGGGGAGAGATTTCATGTTGATCTAGTCCCGATACCGTTGCGAGAGCTAAAGGTAATTGTTGGGATAGACTAGTTGGGGGCCAATGAGGCCATGATAAATTGCGAGCACCAGTTGGTGAGGGTTCGAACCCCAAGTGGGGGAGAACTGGTTATTAATGGAGAGAAGGCCTCGCAGGGTCCAACCCACTGTTCAGCTGCGAGGGATAGGAGATTTCTGTAGCAGGGTTGTATAGGATTTTTGGCATATATCTCGAATACAAGGGTTAGGACCCTGATGGATTTGGACAGTGTACCGGTTGTATAGGAGTTTCAGGATGTCTTTCCTGAGGAGTTACCTGGAGTGCCTCCGGAGAGGCAAGTGGAGTTTCGCATTGATTTGGTGCCGGGTGCCGCTCCGATAGCAAATGAACCATACCGGCTAGCTCCGCCCGAGATGTAGGAGCTATCTATGCAGCTTTAGGAGCTGCTAGACCGATGGTTTATCCGTCTGAGCAGTTCCCCGTGGGGAGCTCCGATCCTATTCATGAAAAGAAGGACGGATCACACTGAATGTGTACTGATTATCGAGAGCTGAACAAGCTAACAGTGAAAAACCATTATCCACTACTGAGGATCGACGATTTGTTCGATCAGTTGCAGGGTGCATCTTGGTTTTCCAATATCGATCTTCGGTTGGCGTACCATCAGATGAGGATATACCGAAGACAGATTTCAGGACTCGGTATGGACACTACGAGTTGTGGTGATGCAATTTGGGCTCACCAATTCCCCAACAACGTTCATGGATCTCATGATCATAGTATGTAGACCGATGTTGTACCGGTCGGTGATCGTTTTTATTGATGATATATTGGTCTATTCCAAGGTTGAGGCTGTGATGCAGTGGGAAGTGTCGAAGAATGCATCTGAGATTCGTAGCTTCTTGGATCTAGCGAGGTACTATCGGAGATTCATCCAGGATTTCTCCAAGATTACGGTGCCTTTGACCAACTTGAAGAAGAAGAATGTGACATTTCAATTGGGACCGGATCAACAATTGGCTTTTGAGACCTTGAGACAGAGGTTATGTGAGGCTTCGATTCTAGTACTACCTGAGGGACTGGATGATTTGGTTGTTTACCGTGATGCATCGATCCTAGGGTTAGACGTGGTACTGATACAGAGGGGGCATGTGATTGCTTACGCCCCGAGGCAGTTGAAGCCTCATGAGGCGAACAACCCCACTCACGACCTGGAATTGGGGGCAGTGGTGTTTGCCCTCAAGATTTGGAGGCACTACTTGTATGGAGTATGGTGCACTATTTATACTGATCATAAAAGTTTGAAATACTTGATGGATCAACAGAACCTCAACATGCGATAGAGGAAGAGGTTAGATGTGCTCAAAGATTACGAATATGAGAACTTATACCATCCAGGGAAGGCCAACGTGGTGGATGATGCTTTGAGCTGCAAGACGGCGGGTTCCCCGATTGGGAACGTTTGTTGAGGATGACAGTGATCTATCTACTGTTGGATATGATCAAGGAGGCTCAAGTGGAGGGTTTGAAGAGAGAAAATTTAAAGTTGGAGCAGATACGGGGTCAGATCCCTTTGTTTATCCGGGATGGTCGGGGTCTCTTGACCCAGTATGGTTGAGTGTGCGTCCCAGCATCTGGAGGGGTGAGGCAGAAGATATTGGAGGAGGCACATAAGTCCAACTTCTCTATACATCTAAGGGGCTACAAAAATGTATAGAGACTTTAGGCCGAGTTACTGGTGACCTTGCATGAAGCGGGAGATTGTCTGGTTTGTGGAGCAGTGCTTGACCTGCTGGAAGGTCAAGGCCGAGCATCAGTGACCTCATGGCAAGGTTCAGCCGCTACCCATTCCCATGTGGAAGTGGGAAGAGATCACTATGGAATTCATCACAAAGTTATCGAGGACAGCAAGGGGTGTGGATGCCATATGGGTCATTGTGGATAGATTGACGAAGAGTGTCCACATCATTCCGATCTCCGAGAGCATCTATCACACCCCCAAACCGAACGGCGGAAACGTTCGGGGGCGGAGGACGTCATGTACAGTATCACAACAATAGAATAATTGTAATCAAAGCAACAACAACCATTGTAATAATAGAATAAAGTTTACATTTTTTTGAATCATATATGACTGACTCCAAGAGTAAGTAACAAGTAAAGACTCGAGGATACTATGCTCCACCTTCTTGAACCATGTATATATACCTATCTAGTAGTGTCTAGAGAATACAAGTACGTTTTGAAAGAGTATCAACATTTAAGCTGATGAGTTCATAAGCATCTTGTTTTAGAAAACAGGCTCTATGATCTTGAAAAGTACGTTGTGTTTCCCCAAAAAAAACCTTATAATTTCCGATGTAATGAATGTTAAGTAAAAGTATTTGTACCAGTTTCCATCTGCGAGTACTTAGTGTATACAAATCATATACAATCCAGATCGAACAAACAATCGATTGTGTGGTCCTGCCCCAAGCCCACAACCAAACAAGGAACAGGAAATGAGGCGGAGGCCACACATTCCAGTGGTTGTTGGATCCTCATGTAAATAACCCAGATGTATTCACTAGATACTTACAAAATTGACTGTATTGGTCCTTTGAAATCTGTTGAAAGTGTTCCTCAAGAAAATCCAATATTTTCTTAGTAAAAGTATGATAATACCAATTTCCTCTATAACCTCTTAGTTCACACTAGCTTTGTATAAACCAATATCGGACAGACAGTTAATTGTATGGATCTGCCCTAAACCCACAACCAAACAAGGAACAGGGAATGAGGCGGAAACCACACATTTCACGGTCTACCAAATATTCTCTATACGTAACCCGGATGCATAAACTAAGGGATTATAGATTCATTAATGAATGTTCGTTAGTTAAATGATAAACCGATTGTTTGTAAAGTACTATGTTTATCTTGGAAAATCCTATATTTTCCCTAAGTGTGAGTTGTTGTCTTAACTGTTTCAAAATTGAAAAGTACAAGTATCTACCATACTTATGTTGTTAACGCACTGTTCTGAATGAAAACCCTGGCTATTACCAGTAAAACATAGTAGTTTTATTACATAAAATAAAACTAGTTGAAACGTATTGTTCTGCATACTGAAAGCGTTGTTAATACCCTCCTATGATCACTTAGTACATACGAGTTATAGAAATCTAGATTGAACAGAGAGTCGATTGGGTGATTCTGCCCTAAGCCCACAACCAAACAAGGAATAGGGAATGAGGCGGAAGTCACACATCCCACTGCATGTCGGATCTTAATTTCATATCACCCTGATGTATATACTAAGCAATCCCCTAGTTATTAACCCTAATGACTGTTTGTTAAGTATATTATTACGTGAACGAGTCGTTGTTTCCCCTGTAAGTTCTTATAACCATGCTAATGGACGATAAAACACTATGGCGTACTTCAGACGGCGTAAACCGAAATGACGTTTGTCACCCTCGGTTGAGTGTAGCTAATAGTCAGGGTGCGGGATTGTCAGTCCCGTATAGATCTATACACAAACTCACGCTCTCCCTCTATGAGACTCTGGTTCCTAAGGAGTAGACTTCCCAGAAGTCGTGTCTCAAATGTAGTTCTCTCATAGTTCATATTTAGTAAGTATTGCGTTCAAATGTGTGTATATAAGGAAAATATAGTAAACTAAATTATATTTTTAAACTCCGATTTCTTGTGTTTTACTTGTATTTCCCCCTGAAAACGATAAAATAGTAAAAGCGTAAGGGTATGAACTCACTATTGGTTGCGTGTGCGTGCCAGACCACGAGACTGGATATGATGACCCTCGAGTTTGTTGTACGCAAAGCTAACGGAATCCTAATAATAATTAAACACATATTTGCATTTAAATTAGCGAGACCATTAATTAATGTGTTAGAAAACACTTTTTTTTGGGTTAGGAATGTTATCGAGACTCGATCAAAGTGGAAAAAGAGGGTTTATAGCCAAATTCCGATTTGGGAAGGTTTACGGCCGTGAACTGTTCTTGGCCGTGAATGGTTTACTGCCCTTGAAGGGTTCACGGTCTTTGAAGGTTTGAAGGGTTCACAACATGTTCTTGGTGAAACATGAAGATTTGAAGGGTTCACGGCCGTGAACTCGAGAACATCAACACTTGATTTGATGAAAAACGAATGTTTTGATGCTCCAAAACGAGTTCCAAGGCGGATAGAGTGATAGATGAAGAGAAATCTTGTATTTTCGAGTGATGATTTTTAGAGAGAGAAAGGGTGTTCCCAGCCAGAAAAGTATAAATGAGGGTAGGGGTCATGTATATATATGGGGGTTCATGGTCGGTGGTGGGGGCCACCAGCCGTGAACGGGTTCACGGCCGTGAACACCAGTTTGGCCGATTTTCGTTGATTTTCGAAGTAACTCGGGTTTTCGTGCGATTTTGGTTCCGACTCATAAAAGAAAATTCAATTATATAACTTAAATGATTTTCCAAACCATAGGAATTTGAAGAAACTCAATAAAAGTTCAAAATTTTATTTAACGGGATCGGGCTAATGTTAACGGAAAAAGGTTTGGGTTGTCACAACATCTCCGTAGAGAAATTGGTGGATATTTACATGCGAGAGGTGGTGGTTAGGCATGGGGTGCCAGTGTCAGTAGTCTCTGACTAGGATGTTTGATTCACATCTAGATTCTGGAAGATGTTCCACGAGGAATTGGGCACTCAGTTGAATTTCAGTACGGCGTACCAACCCAAACAGATTGCCAAAGCGAGAGGACAATCCAGACACTCGAGGATATGCTTCGGGCATGCGAGTTGGATTTTAGAGGTAGTTGGGATACATACCTCCCATTGCCAGAGTTTTCATACAACAATAGTTACCATGCATGTATCGACTGACCTCCGTTCGAGATGTTGTATGGTCAGAGATGTAGGACCCCAGTTTGTTGGTGCGAGGTTGGACACCGATTCATGGGGAGCACTGAGGTAGTGCTCAAGACTAACGGGTTGATTTAGCAGGTGCGCGTCCGGCTGCGAGTCACGCAGAGCCGTCAGGAAAGCTATGCTGACCGGCGGTGGTCGAATCCTGAGTTCTAGTTGGGGGACTTTGTGTTACTAAAAGTGTCGCCATGGAAGGGGGTCTTCAGGTTTCGGAAGAGAGGCAAGTTGGGGCCACGATATATTGGCCTGTTCAGAATTACCGCCCGGGTGGGAAAGGTGGCCTATTGCTTGGATCCGCCGGACGAGCTTAGCCAGATACACAACACCTTCCATGTGTCTCAGCTTCGGATGTGTGTCTCAGACGAGCTTATCCAGATACACAACACTTTCTACTCACGAAGCAAGGAAGAACATAGTCAGCATCTGAGACAAGTTCTACAAACGTTAAGGGTCGAGAAGCTATATGCGAAGTTCTCCAAGTGCGGGTTTTGGATTCAGAAAGTAGATTTCCTTGGTCACATGGTCATTAAAGAAGAGATACACGTGGACCCCTCCAAAATTAAAGCAATCAAGAACTGTTCAGCACCAAGAACACCAACAAAAATCCATCAATTCTTAGGCCTTGTTGGCTACTACCGCATGTTCATACAAAACTTCTCCGGAATCGCTAAGCCACTTACTACCATGACTCAGAAGGGTGTAACCTTCAACTGGGGAGAGAAACAAGACACTGCATTCCAAACGTTTATGCAGCGCACTTATCTTGTCTCTTCCAGAAGGGACAAAATATTTTGTAGTATACTGCGATGCATCCAATCAAGGGTGAGGCTGTGTACTTATGCAACGAGGAAAGGTCATTGCCTATGCCTCGAGACAACTAAACACACATGAGTTCAACTACACCACTCATGACCTTAAGTTGGGAGCAGTAGCGTTTGCTCTGAAGATCTGGAGGTATTACCTTTACGATACAAAGTGCACCATCTTCACCGACCACAAAAGCCTCCAACACATCTTCGATAAAAAAGAACTGAACATGAGGCAATGACGATGGGTAGAACTACTCAATGATTACGAACGCAAGATTCGTTATCATCCCGACAAAGACAATGTAGTAGCAGATGCCCTTAGTCGAAAAGAGTACTCAGATCACAAAGTAAAAGCACTGACCATGACCATCCATTCACATTTGTCCACACAGATCAAAGAGGCACAACTGGAAGGCTTGAAACCTGATAATGTGGCAGGTGAAGCCTTAAGAAGAAGGGAGAAGAACTTAGAAATCAAGGGTGACGGAGTTCGTTATCTCATGAATTGGATTTGGACACCGAAGTTCGGTGGATACAGAGATGTTGTCATGAACGAAGCCCACAAGATTCGATACTCCGTTCATCCAGGTTCAAACAAGATGTACCTGGACCTCAAGAAACTCTATTGGTAGCCGAACATGAAAGCAAAGATTGCTACCTACGTGGGCAAGTGCCTGACTTGCGCCAAAATCAAGGTAGAATACCAGAAGCCCTCAGGTTTACTACAACAACCATAAATACTTGAGTGGAAGTGAGAGCGGATTACAATGAATTTCATAACCAAGTTGCCCAAGACCACGGGTGGTCATGACACCATTTGGGTAATCGTCGACAGATTAACCAAATCTGCACACTTCCTACCAATAAAAGAAACAGACAAGATGGAGAAACTTACAAGAACTTACACTAGATTGATAGTACGACTTCATGGTGTGCCAATATCTATTATTTCTGATAGAGACAGTAGATTCACCTCACGATTCTGGCAGTCACTACAAAAATCTCTTGGAACTAGGTTGGACATGAGTACAACCTATCACCCACAAACTGACGGGCAGAGATAGAGAACTATTCAAACCTTAGAAGACATGTTGAGAGCTTATGTGATCGACTTTGGTAAATCATGAGATACCAATTTGCCACTTGTCGAGTTCTCATACAACAATAGCTATCACACTAGCATCAAGGTTGCCTCGTTCGAATCCCTCTATGGTCGCAAGTGCAGATCACCTCTATGCTGGGATGAAGTGGGTGACACGCAACTAGCTAGAGGGCAAGTCCCTGACAGCACTCTCACTAGCCCGGAGATCATAAAGGAAACGACATAAAAGATCGTTCAAATCTGAGAACGACTGAAAGCTTATAGCGACAGACAAAAGAGCTACGCAGACAAGAGAAGAAAACCCTTGGAATTCCAAGTTGATGACCGCGTTCTGTTGAAGGTCTCACCATGGAACGACATGATATGTTTTGAAAAACGTGGAAAACTAAATCCAAGGTAAATTGGGCCATTCGAGATTCTTGCTAGAATCAGCCCAGTAGCTTACAAACTCCGACTACCTCAAGAACTTAATAACGTACATTCTACCTTCCACGTGGCTAATCTAAAGAGGTGTCTATCCGACGAGACTCGTGATTCCACTCGATGAAATCGAGATAAACGAGAGCTTACACTTCGTGGAAGAACCAATAGAAATCAAGTATATGGAAGTCAAAAGAACGAAACAAAGTCGCATACCGATAGTGAAGGTCTGCTGGAACGCCAAGCGAGGACCCGAATTCACTTGGGAGCGAGACGACCAGATGCAACGAAAGTATCCGCATCTTTTCCCTAGTCCATGAGTACTCACTATAGAAATAAATTCGGGACAAAATTCCCTCAGGGGGATAATATAACAACCCATTATTTCAAGTCAATAAAAGTCGCACTTGTTCAAATAAAAGTTTAACACATAAATTAAATCATGGTATTTTATAATATATATATATATATATATATATATATATATATATATATATATATATATATATATATATATATATATATATATATATGGTTTTCGGTTTAGGGAATCTAATCCCTTACCAAAACCGAAAACACTTGCTTTATGGAACCAAGAACCGAAATCACTTGCTTTTTGAAATACCATGACCGAAATCCCTTAAGGAATCACTATAGGACCGAAATCATCACTGAAAGGACCGAAAACCCTCTTGTTAGGGCCCATTAAGGCCAAAAACCTCCCTTATATATGTTTAGCCGCAAACCATCCTCATTTCTCATTTGCAACACCGAAATCCCTCCCATTTTGCTCTCAAAACTCATCCGAAATCATCATATATTCATAAGATTTTGTTCAGATTCCCTTCAAATCTTCATGAAGTCCTCAAGAACATTCATACCATCTTCAAATCTCCTTATTTTCACCAAGAACATCTAAGAACACCAAGAACACTAAGAACATCTCAAATAATTCCTAAGGATTTTTGTAAGTATTTCTTACATAATTTAGTGTGGTCTAACACTTTAAATTATTATGTATATTATATTTCATTATGTAGCACCTGGTTCCTGGTACGTAAATCTTATTTGTATTTTCCATTTTTTTTAGCCTTGGACTCGACGAGTCATAGGTCCGACTCGTCGAGTAGAGACGGGACCCCGGGACACGTTTAAGTTGGTGACTCGGCGAGTCCATATTCCAGACTCGGCGAGTCACCGCTGTTGGATGAAACCCTAAGTTTCAGGGGTTTGCATCCTATTTAAACAACATATCCGCCCTAAGCCAGCCCCCATTCACCCCCAGAGCTCCCAACCCTCGCTCTAAGCTATTCATAGAGAGTTTGAAGCAATTGTTGTGTGTTCTTGAAGGATTTGAGGCAAAAGGGAAGTAGATCAAGAGGAAGGGAAGGAATCCAAGCATCTTTGTGCTCTCTCAGTAGTTCCTTTGAGGTATAACCCATTTTCCCCCTGTTTCTATGCTTATTACTTCATTTAAGTCATTCTTGAGCCAATCCCCAAGCTTGTATGTGCAAATTATTTCGTAATAAACTGATTGGCCCTTAGATCTAGGCATGATTGAGCTCCAGGAGCTCAGATCTGTTGCCTTTATGGACCCTCATTGCATGAAGACCCTAGATCTACCCTTTTGGGTGCATTTTGAACCCTAAAACCCTTATTGGTGAATATCTACACGTAAAGTTGGAAACTTTACGTGTGATTCATGCTCTAGGAACCCATATCTGTGAATGGCATGGGCTGGAATCGAGCAAATCCGTGTAGTTAGTGGTTGCATGGCAACGACTCGGCAAGTCGTTCATCTGACTCGGCGAGTCGGTTCGCGAGCCTCCGAGTTTGTCCCCTTTTCATAGTGTCGAGTGAGCAGTGAGTCACGGGGTGTGACTCAGTGAGTCGAAAGCTGAACTCATCTATGGAGGAACTCGGCGAGTCAATGCCCTGACTCGGCGAGTTCAAGGCAATCTCCTTAGATCAAGAACAGACTCGGTGAGTTGTTCATACAACTCGGCGAGTCGCAGCATAAGTGTTCTTCGGATGAAGATGAACTCGGCAAGCTGTTTATACAACTCGACAAGTCTTAGCATAAGTGTTCATCGGATGAAGATGAACTCGACGAGTTGTTCATACAACTCGGCGAGTAGGATGAAGGACTTGAATATCGGTTTAGAAGGAGAACTCGTCGAGTCGTCGCCTAATTCGACGAGTAGAAACGGGATTCAGGACAATCGTTTGGGTAGGGACTCGGCGAGTTGGAAAGCCAACTCGGCGAGTCGGGTCAACTGAAAGTTGACTCTGACTTTGACTTAGGGCATGATCAGGGGTAAAATGGTCATTTTACCCAAAGGACAGTTAGCAGTGTTTGATTGAGTATGTTGTGGAAATTGCAGCCGGAGGATTTCCGGAGCAGCAGCAGCAGCAGTAGACAGTCAGTTCCCGATCAGATCAGCAGGTACTTCGAGGTGAGTTACCTTCCAGTAGCGGTGGGCCTACGGCCACAATGCCGGCCCACCAGTAGGAGTTGTATGTGGATGATTGTCTCCGTGATATTCATCTAGGGATTACTACTACTTGTGTTATGTTTATGTGCTAGTATGATATGATGCTATGTGCTAGTGACAGTAGGGGGGAGATAGTCCCCGAGATATCCGGTCGGTAGGGCCGAAGGGGTAGTTATACCCAGCCATGTTAGATAGATCTGATATTGTGATACATGTTATGTGGTAGTAGTGGAGGGGAGGAATAGTTCCCCAGTATCCGGTCGAAAGGACCGAAGGGGAGGCCAGCACCCAGATATGCTAGACAATATCCGGTCGAGAGGACCGAAGGGGAGGCCAGCACCCAGATATGCTAGGCAATACCCGGTCGAGAAGGCCGAAGAGGTAGGTCGGGCACCCAGATATGCCTGACAATATATGTATGTTATGAGATTATATGGTATGTGGTACAGTGGGGGAACTCACTAAGCTTCGTGCTTACGGTTTTCAGTTTTGGTTTCAGGTACCTCCTCAGCTAGGGGAAAGGAGCCGGCGCGGTAGCAGCATGTCACACACACACACACACTCTTGTTTCCGCAGTTACGAGTTTATTCTGGGATTGATACTCTGATATTTGATTGATCGAATGTTGTGGTTTTCAATTTGTTTTTCGATGTGAAATCGTTTAATCAAACAATGTTTTAACTATTAATGCTTTCAGGTAATGTTTTATAGCAAAATTTTTGGACGTGAAAATTGGGTCGTTACAAGTTGGTATCAGATCCCTGGTTTGAGGGATTCGGACACACCTTCGGGGGTGTCTGAACTCAAATCGAGGGATTAAAAGATTTTCTAAAAGAAAATGTTTTCTAAAAACTGAGAAAAGAGTTTCGAGAAAGAACGAAGTGTGTGATGTGCGCGACCGGCCGAGCTCAAGTAAGTATTCCCCAAAGTACCCATACGAGTTTATGTTATGTTTATCAGCTTTTGTAGAACAGCATGCTAGAATAGGACTAAGGATCTAGGAGTGATGCCTTATGTGCCTGCTTTATGTGTTTCAGTTGTATGAGAATTGCATGCTAGTTATTGAGTAGACAGCAAGTAGGATAGCCTGATTAGGTTATGCCTGATAGTATGAGCTTAGCACTTTATGCTAGTACAGTTCCTGTAAGCAGATAGAGTTGATTGGGATTGTTACCCTTGTTTGAATGCTGCTTGCTTCGTGCTATGTGGGACTATGAATAATGGGAGTTAGCCATTAGGCGAATACGTCACGTCACATGTGATCAGGGTTGAATAATCTTAGAGTGCCGGATTTGATCCTACTGCGCATCTCTTGTTTGAGTCCAACCGTTGTAGGGACGAGTCGGGTACTCGAAGGATTATCTGAGCCTCGTCACATGTGATGGTATTCGGGTAATGGCTAATTGGCATTACAAGGAGGCTTGCAGCAGCTGAGGGCTGGATAGAGTAGAATCAGAGATTTCCCTAGGGCAAGCCTAGGATGAGTATAGAAGTGATCAGCAGTAGTGAAAGGGATCTGGTGGAGTCGAGGCATTCCTTGAAGAAGGTACGGATAGATATGGAAGGTAGTATGGGCCCGTACTACTGAAAGCAGAGGATCCGTACCCGAACCAAGGAAGGCCAAGATAAGACCAGGGAACTTGTAAGTAGCAGTGATCCCTCAGGAAGTATCAATATCACTAATGATTGTATTATGTATTGCAGAATGGTGGTACTTCGATTGAGGCCGGTGGATGGCGGTTCAGGAGAGGGGTCAGGTTCGGGATCAGGTTCCGAGCCGGTAGATGAGGGACTACGCGAGTTCATCGCGTCAGAGATCACCAGAGGCATCCTTGAGTCGACCCCCATCCTCTTTGGGTCGATCAAGGAAAGGATCATGGAGATGATGGAGGATCGCCTTCGGGCATTCAGGAGTGATATGGCATCTAGCCAGTCGGGATCTCGCACACTGTCCTTCAAGGACTTCAGGGGCAGTGGTGCGCCGGATTTCCATGGGGTGAAAGACCCCATTGCTGCCAGGCGATGGATTGCGGACATCGAGTCTGCACAGTTGACTAGCTTCTGCCCCGAGGGGTCGAAGGTGAGGTATGCAGCCGGGTGTTTACGGGACCGAGCCCGAGATTGGTGGGAGTCAGTGGGTGACTCGTTGGGAGCCTCGGCTATCGAGGCTATGACCTGGTCGGACTTTGTGACCAGGTTCAAGGCAGAGTTTGCGCCGGCTGTCGAGCTTCAGCAGTTGGCCAGGGAGTTTCTGGACATGAGGCAGACGACGGAGACTGTGGCGGAGATCACCGCCAAGTTCCGGGAGAGGGCTTTGTTGGTGCCCCAGTATGCCGGTGACGAGGATATGAGGAGGACCCGCTATCACGACATGCTCCGGGCTGATATCCGGGAGCACGTTAGTTTTTCAGCTTGCCCCACCTTGGACTCCCTGATTGTCAGGGCGAGGGAGAGGGAGATAGATTTGGAGCACATCCGGAAACGGAAGGCAGAAGAGGGTCAGTCAGGAGGGGCTTTGGGGAAGAAGCCCAAGGGATCAGATGCGGGGCCGAAAGGCCAACAGGGATGGGGACGCTGCAGGAAATGCGGCAAGACGCACGAGGGAGCGTGCCGGTTGGGATCATCAGGCTGCTACAAGTGCGGCAAGCCTGGGCACTTTAGCAGGGATTGCACTGCTCCGGCAGCAGTTATTCAGACATCAGAGTTGCTGTGTTTCCACTGCAACCAGAGGGGCCACAAGAAGGCCAATTGCCCCCAGTTGACAGTTTCAGCGCCGGTGAAGGCGCCAGCTCCAGCGACCCTGCGGATCACGGATGGCCGGCAGGGCAAGGCAGAGGCTCCGGTGGTGAGGAGCCGAGCATTTCAGTTGACTACTAAGGAGGCACGCGCCGCACCCGATGTGGTGACGGGTATGATTCTTTCCCTCTATTTTATTTTTATGATGTTATGATATTGATATGTGCTCCATATGTATATGTATGCATTAGGATCGTTCCATGTGAACGGCATCCCAATTCAGGTGTTGTTCGACTCGGGTGCATCCCGATCATTTGTTTCCCTTGCGCTTAGCAAGAAGTTTCATGAGACTTCGGGCGAGTTAGATTGCCCTTTAGAGGTAGAGATTGCTGATGATCGATCGGTGCGAGCATCGGTGGTGTTTCGAGATTGCGTATTGCGTTTGTTTGAGGAGCGCTACTTGGTAGACTTGGTTCCCATTCCGTTGCGCGGGAACAAGGTGATTATAGGCATGGATTGGTTGAGCCCTAATGGGGCGGTGATAGATTGCGCGCAACAGCTAGTGCGGGTCAGGACCCCAAGCGGGGGAGAGTTAGTGATTCATGGCGAGAGGCCGCAGTGTGGACCCGCAGTATGTTCAGCAGCAAGGGCGAGACGCTACCTTCAGCAGGGATGCGCAGGATATGTCGCTTACGTGATGGATACCCGGGAGGCGCGTAAGGCGACAGTGAGTGAGGTTCCGGTGCGAGAATTCGCAGATGTTTTTCCAGAGGAGCTTCCTGGGATACCTCCGGAGCGATAGGTTGATTTTAGGATTGACCTCGTTCCTGGTGCGGCTCCGATAGCCAAGGCACCGTATCGGTTGGCTCCTCCTGAGATGCAGGAGTTGTCTACACAACTGCAGGAGCTGTTAGACAAGGGATTCATTCGACCGAGTAGTTCATCCTGGGGAGCCCCGATTTTGTTCGTGAAGAAGAAGGACGGGTCGCATCGGATGTGTATAGATTACCGGGAGCTGAACAAGGTAACGGTGAAGAACCGTTACCCGCTCCCGAGGATTGATGACCTCTTTGACCAGCTTCAGGGAGCATCTTGGTTCTCCAAGATTGATTTGCGTTCAGGTTATCATCAGATGAGGGTCAGGGAGGAGGATACGCAGAAGACCGCGTTTCGGACGCGCTATGGCCACTATGAGTTTGTGGTGATGCCGTTTGGGCTCACCAATGCTCCTGCCGCATTCATGGACCTCATGAACCGCGTATGCAGACCGATGCTGGATCGGTCTGTGATAGTCTTTATCGATGACATCTTGGTTTATTCCAAGACTCAGGAGGAGCATGAGGAGCATCTGTGAGAGGTGTTGGAGACCCTGAGGAGGGAGAGCTTGTATGCCAAGTTCTCCAAGTGTGAGTTTTGGTTTCGCGAGGTGCAATTTCTCGGACACCTTGTCAACCAGAATAGGATTCTGGTCGATCCGGCCAAGGTCGAGGCCGTGATGAGATGGGAGGTTCCGAAGTCTCCATCTGAGATTCGGAGTTTCCTGGGATTAGCAGGCTACTATCGGAGATTTATTCAGGATTTCTCCAAGATAGCCGTACCCCTGACGCGGCTGACGAAGAAAGTCGTGGTCTTTCGATGGGGACCCGAGCAGCAGGCTGTATTTGAGACGCTGAGACAGAGACTGTGCGAGGCGCCGATCTTAGCCTTGCCAGAGGGCGTAGAGGATTTTGTGGTATACTGCGACGCGTCCATTTCTGGGTTGGGCGCGGTACTGATGCAGAGGGGGCATGTCATTGCCTACACTTCGAGGCAGCTCAAGCCTCACGAGGCGAACTACGCGACGCATGATTTGGAGTTGGGGGCGGTGGTTTTTGCCCTCAAGATTTGGCGGCATTACCTCTACGGGGTTCGATGTACCATCTACACGGACCACAAGAGTTTGAGGTACCTCATGGATCAGCCGAATCTGAATATGAGGCAGCGTCGGTGGTTGGACGTGGTAAAGGATTATGATTGCGAGATCCTCTACCACCTGGGGAAGGCCAACGTGGTGGCCGATGCGCTTAGCCGCAAGGCGGCACCGATCAGGGATATGTGCATGAGGATGACCGTAGTGACTCCCTTGTTGGAGCAGATTCGGGAGGCCCAACAGGAGGCTATCAAGGAGTAACATCGGAAGAGTGAGCGTGTGGTGGGTCAGGTTTCCTCCTTTGATTATGATAGCCGAGGACTATTGACACTACACCGTAGGGTGTGGGTGCCATATCACGGAGGCGTGCGACATATTTTGATGGAGGAGGCGCACAAGTCCCGATTCTCTATTCATCCCGGGGCGACGAAGATGTATATGGATCTTCGTCTAGATTATTGGTGGCCCTGTATGAAGCGGGATGTGGCATGGTACGTTGAGCGGTCAGAGACCGCATGGCAAGATGCAGCCGTTGGATATTCCACTGTGGAAATGGGAAGATATCACGATGGATTTTATCACGAAGCTTCCCAGGACCGCGCGTGGAGTGGATTTGATTTGGGTCATCGTGGATCGATTGACCAAGAGTGCTCACTTTATCCCGATTCAGGAAAGCATATCGCCTGAGAAATTGGCCGACATCTATATCAGGGAGATCGTGGCGCGGCACGGGGTGCCAGTTTCGGTTATCTCGGACAGGGATGTGCGTTTTACTTCCAGATTTTGGAAGATATTTCATGACGAGTTGCGCACTCGTTTGCATTTTAGCACCGCCTTTCACCCGCAGAAGGATGGTCAGTGCGAGCGGACCATCCAGACCTTGGAGGATATGTTGCAGGCGTGTGTGTTAGACTTTGGTGGTAGCTGGGATACGTATCTTCCCCTAGCCGAGTTCTCCTACAACAACAGCTATCACGCGAGTATCGACCGCCCTCCCTTCGAGATGTTGTACGGACGGAGGTGCAGGACCCCGATATGCTGGGGTGAAGTTGGCCAGAGAGTCATGGGGAGCACCGAAGTGGTGCTCAAGACGACCGAGAGGATCCAGCAGGTTCGGAGCAGGCTTCAGACTGCTAAGAGTCGACAGAAGAGTTACGCCGACAAGCGTCGATCCGACTTGGAGTTCCAAGTCGGGGATATGGTTCTCCGGAAGGTGTCGCCTTGGAAAGGCGTCATTCGATTCAAGAAGCGGGGCAAGTTGGGCCCGAGATTCATCGGACCGTTCAGGGTCGTAGCCCGGGTGGGCAAGGTGGCGTATAGGCTGGATCTGCCAGCCGAGCTCAGCCAGATCCACAACACTTTCCATGTTTCTCAGCTGCGGAAGTGCCTAGTGGACGATTCAGCGGTTGTGCCGTTAGAGGATATTCAGGTTGATGACAGCCTGAATTACATTGAACGCCCAGTCGCAATCCTCGACAGGAAGTCGAAGGATTTGAGGAACAAGAGGTTGGAGCTAGTGTAGGTGCAATGGCAGCACCGCAAGGGTTCAGAATGGACTTGGGAGCCGGTGGACGAGATGATGGAGCATTACCCTGAGCTGTTTCAGGATCGAGCAGCAGACTTCGAGGACGAAGTCTAAAATAAGTGGGGGAGATTTGTAGCACCTGGTTCCTGGTACGTAAATCTTATTTGTATTTTCCATTTTTTTTAGCCTTGGACTCGACGAGTCATAGGTCCGACTCGTCGAGTAGAGACGGGACCCCGGGACACTTTTAAGTTGGTGACTCAGCGAGTCCATATTCCGGACTCGGCGAGTCACCGTTGTTGGATGAAACCCTAAGTTTCAGGGGTTTGCACCCTATTTAAACAACATATCCGCCCCAAGCCAGCCCCCATTCACCCCCAGAGCTCCCAACCCTCGCTCTAAGCTATTCATAGAGAGTTTGAAGCAATTGTTGTGTGTTCTTGAAGGATTAGAGGCAAAAGGGAAGTAGATCAAGAGGAAGGGAAGGAATCCAAGCATCTTTGTGCTCTCTCAGTAGTTCCTTTGAGGTATAACCCGTTTTCCCCCTGTTTCTATGCTTATTACTTCATTTAAGTCATTCTTGAGCCAATCCCCAAGCTTGTATGTGCAAATTATTTCGTAATAAACTGATTGGCCCTTAGATCTAGGCATGATTGAGCTCCAGGAGCTCAGATCTGTTGCCTTTATGGACCCTCATTGCATGAAGACCCTAGATCTACCCTTTTGGGTGCATTTTGAACCCTAAAACCCTTATTGGTGAATAAGGAATCCATATAAATTATTCGGGTGAAGTGCAACCCAAATGGACCATGCCAGGTCGGGTCAAGTACATCTCAAGTATAGTTATGGACTTAGACACCTTATCCAACATGAGATGTATCTTGTGAGTCGGTTACACATTGATAATATGTAAACGCACCGGCAACTTGGTGTTATAAAACGTATTGTTGTGTGTGATTCGGTGAGTGAGTACAAGTGAGCATTCGAGTCGAAGTTTATCCGTTCCTTTTACCCAAAGTGGGATAAAAGCGATATATGTGGGCGCCTCGACGATTTAGTGATGACACCCTAAGCGCTTGTCCAAGCCGGGACTAAGTTGATGTGTTCAATTGTAGTCTGTTGTCAGTCATCATAAATCATAAATCGGGAAACAACACGTGGACAGAGAGTGTGATTAAAATCCATGTCTCAGTTCATACGATATCTAGAATGGAGGAATATATGATCCCTTATCTAAAGGACAGGTTACTGATAAGATCAGAGTTCGACGGCGTCTTTGAGAGCTACGATTGCTAATCAGATAATACTTGCATTTATAGTTACTAGACTTATCTAAGCGGGAGACTGTTGGATTAGTGTCTAAGCCCGTAACTATATTTGGTAAGTATTTGACCCGGTTGTGCATGGTCCTTTTGGGTTGCCTTCATCAAAGCAACTAGATATGATGATTTATGAAGAAAGAGGTTAATTATGTTTTATTAATATATTGTATGAATAATATATTAATATAGAAATCATAGTTTAATTAATACTGGACAAGAATTAATTAAGAAATTAATTTTGTGGCCAAAATAGATTAATTAGACTTGGGGGACTAATATTGTAATTATAAGATAATAGCATTGTGGGCTATGGATACCTAAAGGGAAGGAGGTTGGACAAAATCTATGGGAAGCCCATATGATATTCGTCCAAGGGACTTCTAGAAAGGTTCCATGGGTTGCTTAAGGCCTAAGCAGAGAATTAGGGTTTCTCATGAAACCCTAGTAGCCCACACAAGTATAAATAGACCCTTAGGGATCCCAAAAATGTGGCTAAGTCTTCTAGTAGAGATCTTGGACGGTTTTGGTGCTCCTCCCCTCTTTCCAATATCATCCTCTTGCTTGTGGTGTTTGTAAACCATTAGAGGAGTGATATTTGTGACTCTAAGCTCCAAGGATACGAGATTCAAGCCATTCTATAAGAGGTATTTATCTAGATCTGTTCTTACATGTTATTTCAATATTCATATGCTAGATCTAGGGTTTATGGATTTGGATGATTATCGCATGTTCATTAGAAAAAACTAGATCCAAAGCTTTAGGGTTTGCATGTACACCATAGGAATGATGTAGTGCTCAATTCCCATCAGTGGTATTAGAGCCTAGACTATTTGTACAATGAATTGACGCAATTGTGAACTGTAAAAGATCAGGAAATCGAAAGTTTTTGCTATGTGGAGCATGAACTCGACGAGTTCAGAGCCCAACTCGACGAGTTTCCTATACTGTTGCCGGGATTTTTGATTTTTCTGCTAGATTTTATTGAGGATAATTGTCAAAACTCGTTTTTCTTACCTAAATCCGATTTTTTAAGTTTGGAATGATTATCTTCATCAAAATTGATGGATTTTGTTAAATATGGATAATATAGGATTATTATAAGTCAAATATTTAACCTACTTACATTGAAAAGTTTCAATTTACACCTTTAAGTTTTATAGTTTAAATTTGAACTTAATAGTTTTAGTTTTGAAATTTAAATAGTTAAACTTAATTGTTTTGAAAGGTTTCAAAACTTTCCCTCAAGTTTTGGAATTTAAAATTTTAATTAATAGTTTAATTTTAAAATGTTAAATTCTAAAACCCTAATTTTTGAAAAGTTCAAATTGCACCCTTATGGTTTTATTCAACTAATTAAGTGTATAATTAAAAGAGGGTTAATAAATCCATAGTTATATGGTTTACATTTAATTAAATTAAAAGTGTAATTTATTAAATTAGACCACATAGTATTTTAAAAAGTGTAAAATACATCCTTATACTATATATAAAATTAAAAAGTCTAATATTATATATGTATAACTTAAATGCTAGTCTTACCGTTAGTAGGCCCCATTCACAAAGCCGATCTATGGGGGGGGGTATAAGGTTATGGCCTATAAAATGGTCGTTTAATGGGTGTCCACTCTCACCCACCGCTTCCTTGATTGGTGGAGGGTCGTTAGCCGATCGGGTATGATTGGGAAAACTTTTTCCATTAAAAGTATAATGAACTATAAAGTAACTAAATATTTTTACAAAATTCCCTATCTTAGTTACTTCAGGCAAAAGTGAATTTGACGCAATTCCATGAAATTACACTTTGTACCCTTGCTAAGACATTAGTGGAGCGTGTGTGGTTAATCGACACAATAAATGGGTTCTAAGCAAAGGCTGCGAAGGGTGACTCGATGTTTGTCATAGTTCGGTGGAGCATGCGTGGTTAACCGGCACATCGAATAGATGACTGTAACATTGGGGGCACCATGTATGCTTGCATGGTTATTCGCACCCTGTTTTGTGATCCTCGGCATCCTAGTCACAAATCGAGGGGCATATCGAGATTTAAACAAGCCATTGAAAAGTTCAATGAATCTCAAAGGATCTAGGAGTCTTCAATACATTTAAAACTTAATCTCTTTTTTGTTTTCATAGTGGGAAATTAGTGAATCGTCATTCACTTACCTTCAAATGTTCTGTAATTTGGATTACGACATCCCTCTTCCAAGTTGTAGAATATTGTGTTGGGTCCTAGCCTTAATCTCTCATTTGGGTGTTTTATTAAGGACTCAATCAATCAACTAACTTGAATTTTCTCCCTTTTTGAAGATGTCAAAGTATGACAACTATGGTCTTCCCAAATCCCTTGGAACAAACTTTCCACATGAAGATGATATTCCACGATTCGATCGAGGAACAAGAGATCATGCTTCACTTCCTCCACCTCCTCCTATTGTTCTCTCTAACCCACAAGTTCAAAGGCTTGAAAAGTTCAAGCTCACTCAATCCCTTTTGGCAAGTAAACATGAAGAAGGAAAGTCAGTGTGTGCACACGTCTTAGAGATGAAGTCACACATTGATAGGTTAAGAATGTTGGGAGTCGTCTATGAGAAGCTGGCTGTTGACTGGGTTCTTCAATCGCTTCCTGACTCATATAGTGAGTTCGTAAGAGAGTACTATATGATAGACTGCGAAGTGACCCTCATCGATCTCACCTATTTGCTTGTTGTTGCTGAATCAACAATGATTTGGCGCACTAGAGAAGCAATGTTGATTGGTGGATCTGCCTTCCAAACCTCCATGGACTTAGGCAATGGCAACGAAAGGAATGTCATGGTCGAAAAGTTTGATCATAAGAGAAAGGCAAAGTCTGAGGTAGTTCCGTGTGCTGTTCCAAAAGAGTCAATTTGCTTTTATTGCCAAGAGAAAGGGCATTGGAGACGAAGCTGCCCTGTCTACCTGAGAGATCTAAGAGATGGGAGAGTTAAGACGTATGGCTCTATTTCAGGTAAAATCCATTAACTAACTCTATAAGTTCCTATTTTTGATTCTTGATACATTATGTGATAATTTTACATTTTTTGATGTTTTGTAGAATCGAAGAAAAGAGAGGAAGCTTAAAGGAAGAAGCGAGTTGAATCTGATCGTGAAGAAATGGATTTTGATCGCATGGATTCGAAGATCGGATTTTTTGAGCTGCTACTTTAGAGTTAGGATAGATTGCTAAGAAATGTAATAGCATAGTTTTTCATTTGAGTTGCGTTGTAAGGACAATTTTTTCCGCAATAAAATAAAGTTTGATTTTCTCTTATTTATTTATTCTTGCAATGACATGTATGAAAAAATTGATGTTTGTGTATATCTATTATTAGCAATGTTGAAATGGATGTGATTCTTAGTTATGTTATTCATGATAGTGTCATAATTTTCTAAGTAAGGAAAGATTCCCATCGCCCAAGTTTCAATTGGACAGAAACTTGGAATCATACAACTTGTATTGTGTGATGTATGGAAATCTTGGTACTTACTTAGGTAATTAAGACTAATTCCTTGTTCACATAAGTATGTGAGTCAATTGAAGGACTAAAGGAACTAGTAAACAATGTTGTGCACTAGTCAAGTCCACCATAAATAATAATAACATTATTTTTCATGATTTACTAAAAGTCTAGTAAATGTGGTTATACTTACAAGATTAGGTGTAATTCTGAATCATTGAAAAGTTTCAATGAATGGCAGAATGAATAAGTAAAATCAATGAAGGCAGGAAGATTAAAAGGTTCTCCAATCTAAGAAGAAGGGAGAGTTCTTTTGTATCATGTTTTTATGATCGTCTTAGTAATCGTAGGAACCATATTACAATGCGTCCTCTAAGGACACCTTAGTGCACTAGTTTGGCTAAGAAAAGGAATCGAGAATTGTTGTAGTGGTTAAGTTAATAAGATGTATCATACTTCGTGCCAAAATCAAGTCTTAGAGTCATACTCCAAGATTGTGACTTGAGTGACATAATCTTAAGTATGAATGTTCTTACACTTGCACATTTTGGTAAGTTGTGATGTCTTGAATAAGAAAAAGACCAACTAGTACCAAATTGCATGTAGGTTTTGTCTTGATATAGACACACAATAACTCTTGGATATTTGTTTTTGTCAAGAAATGTTTCTTGATAAGAGAATCTAATATGTCAAGTGGTCATTGAGAGTCTAAAGATCTTGAAAAGTTTCAAGAACAAATCAAGAAGTAAACCTATTAAACACTGGCACACGACCTGAGGATTGTAACCTATCGTGTTGATGTATTCTTGTTTCTGTGCCAATCCAGTTGAGTTGATTATGAATATGAGTTCTACGAGTTCTCAATAGGTTGCATAGGGGCAAGACACCTTAATCAATGGAAAGTACATTGAAAGGTAGGGCTGAGCTGCTCAATAACTTGGAAGGAATGGTAGGACCCTTGATGGCAAGAAATTAAGAATTAACAAGTTCTGTCCATAAGAGTTTGGATTTGTCACAAACATTATCTTATGATTATGGTTATGACAAATTCGCATTGATAGGAACACCTGCACCATAAAATCTAAGTATCATAAGGTTTCGTTCATTCATGAAAATGATTGTGAGGAAACGCTTTCACTAAGAGAGATTTTAAGGAGATAGCGATTATGTAAATTGCATTCTCAAATTCGATTATGATTACGACATCCCTCTTCATAGTTTGAATTTTGAGATTTGGTGATTAGTCTAAACATTTGGGACTTAGTAATATAAGTTCTTCATTAGTTTAGACACACATGTGAGCTGTCCAAGGAAAGGTGTATAATTTTAAGAAGCTTAGATAAAGGCTTATCGAAGCACATCGTATTGGAAATATGAACTTTGGAAGTCAATAAGTATTGTCTTCTAGAAGTCCAACAGTTTTTTAAATACGTGTCAAAGCTAGTGGGAACATAAATGTTATGATGGAATGGATATAATCATCATGTTAGTGGGAGCATGATTATTATTTTAAGTGTTGCAAGTTGGCAATATTAAGTATAGAAAAACAAAAGTTTCACTTTGCAAAGTTGCAGGGGTTGAAAAGTTGTTTTTGCTACAACTAAGGGAGAGAACGTTATACTTCGTTTCCAATCTAAAAGCTTAGATCGAGAAATTTTAATTGAATTTAGTCAAAGAAATATTTATAAATTGCATTCTCAAAGTTCGATTATGATTACGGCATCCCTCTTCATAGTTCGAATTTTGAGAACATGGCAACTAGAAATATTATGGCAATATTATAGCAAAAAGCTGGTAAAGTATCATGTTTTTCATTATGAATCGTATCCCATATGCTTAGAGTATAGGATCGATTACATATGCTGTAATATTCGACCGTTCTAAAATTTTCGAAATGCCTAGGGCATTAAGAGGGAAAAACGGAATAGAAACGGATTTGACTAAAATCATGAAACAACTGTCAAGGACAATCTAAGGTTCGCCAAAGATTGGTCGCTTGTGGACAATTGGAAGTATAGTCATGGATGAACCATATTGGCATTATTATGAATAGATAAGACTCTATTTAGAATGAGTTGTCATATGACAAATATGGAAATGTTTCCTTATTGGGAGTTGGACATTAAGAATCTATGTCTAGATTAGAAACTTCTGTGCAAGAAGGATGTTCAAAGGAATGTACTTTGAATATATATGAGACTGCATGACTATGGAATTGTCTTACAACAATCTCCAATAGAGTACTTTGTAATTTCATTGGCAAAGTCTTTGTGACTTTGACGCTATGACATTAGGAAAGGACCGTTGCATAAAATGTTAGAATCTAACATATTCTAGTAGTAGCAAGAATTTTGTATTCTTACACTAATTGATTAGGATTAGGAATTGTGAAATGAGCATCATTGGAAATGTGGTCATTTGATCTATTTCACAAAGTAAGGACCATACGAAAACATAGTGTGCATGCTTGGTGCATGGGACAACTGTTGTTATAATTCAAGTAAGAAGTTGATTACCCGAAACAACAAATAATGAGTAATCAATAAGGTGATTAAATAAAAGGTGTTTTATTTATACTCAAAAGTTTGGGGCCATATAGGATTAGTATTATTCTTGTGTTTCACTTTGCATGTTTTGACTTCCTGAATAATAACATTATTCGAACATTCCACAGTCGCTCATACTTTGGGAGTAGGTATGAAAGAAGATTTTCATGAATCCGTCTGTAGATTGACTAAAGCATTTAGACATGACACAAGTTTGCTGCAGAGTTCATGAGTGCTGCTATAAGATTAGAGTATTGGATTAAACCCACACTTTTATGGATCGCTTCATGGATTTTATCACGAGTGATTGGTGAGACAATATTATCTTGTATTCTTGAAACCGAGATGTGTGAGTTGTAGGGTTTTGAGCATTCTAACACTCCTATGGTGTACATGCAACCCTAAAAACCTTGGATCTATGTTTTACTAAGATACATGCAAATTTGCTTTTCCAAGGTTCTTAACCTAACTAGCATGGCATGGGGAACTTTGAAACATAATAAGCTAGTAGAGTTACATACCTTTTAGTAGTGGTTGATTGCTTGGAATTTGAGAGCCTAGCACCAATAATGTGGATGCCTCAAGTGGAAGTCACAAATCACCACAAACCTTAGAAACTTGAGAGAATAGTAGAGCTCTTCTTGAAATCGACCCTCTTAGTTCTCACACCAAAAACTAGTCCAGTTTCAAGTGCCAAGGACTCCTTTATATAGTGTGATGGATTAGGGTTACATCCATGTAAACCCTAATACCCATGACCTTTCATTTTCATGAGATCAATGGGTTAAAGCTCCATGGACTATCCATGTACTTACCATGAAAGCCTAGCCCATTCTAAATAAGCATTAGCCCACTCTATATAAATACAAGAGTCCATATTTAATTAGTCACACTTTTGATCACTAAATTAATTCTAAATTAATTTTAGATCAATACTAATTAGATAATATGATTTCTTATTAATATATTAGAACTTATAATATATTAATAAATCATAACTTATACTATTCTCAAAAGTTTATCCATATAAATTATTCGGGTGAAGTGCAACCCAAATGGATCATGCCGGGTCGGGTCAAGTACATCTCAAGTATAGTTATGGACTTAGACACCTTATCCAACATGAGATGTATCTTGCGAGTCGGTTACACATTGATAATATGTAAACGCACCGGCAACTTGGTGTTATAAAACGTATTGTTGTGTGTGATTCGGTGAGTGAGTACAAGTGAGCATTCGAGTTGAAGTTTATCCGTTCCTTTTACCCAAAGTGGGATAAAAGCGATATATGTGGGCGCCTCGACGATTTAGTGATGACACCCTAAGCGCTTGGCCAAGCCGGGACTAAGTTGATGTGTTCAATTGTAGTCTGTTGTCAGTCATCATAAATCATAAATTGGGAACAACACGTGGACAGAGAGTGTGATTAAAATCCATGTCTCAGTTCATACGATATCTAGAATGGAGGAATATATGATCCCTTATCTAAAGGACAGGTTACTGATAAGATCAGAGTTCGACGGCGTCTTTGAGAGCTACGATTGCTAATCAGATAATACTTGCATTTATAGTTACTAGACTTATCTAAGCGGGAGACTGTTGGATTAGTGTCTAAGCCCGTAACTATATTTGGTAAGTATTTGACCCGGTTGTGCATGGTCCTTTTGGGTTGCCTTCATCAAAGCAACTAGATAGGATGATTTATGAAGAAAGAGGTTAATTGTGGTTTATTAATATATTATATGAATAATATATTAATAGAGAAATCATAGAGTTGTATTAATAGTGGACAATAATTAATTAAGAAATTAATTTTGTGGTCAAAATAGATTAATTAGACTTGGGGGACTAATATTGTAATTATAAGATAATTGCATTGTGGGCTATGGATTCCTAAAGGGAAAGAGGTTGGACGAAATCTATGGGAAGCCCATATGATTTTCTTCCAAGGGACTTCTAGAAAGGTTCCATGGGTTGCTTAAGGCCTAAGCAGAGAATTAGGGTTTCTCATGAAACCCTACTAGCCCACACACGTATAAATAGACCCCTAGGGATCCCAAAAACGTGGCTAAGTCTTCTAGTAGAGATCTTGGATGGTTTTGGTGCTCCTCCCCTCTTTCCAATATCATCATCTTGCTTGTGGTGTTTGTAAACCATTAGAGGAGTGACATTTGTGACTCTAAGCTCCAAGAATACGAGATTCAAGCCATTCTATAAGAGATATTTAGCTAGATATGTTCTTACATGTTGTGACATCCCCAATTTCACGGCCAGAAAAGACCGATTTGTTTATTCTTTGTTTTATAAAATCAGAGTAATCTTTTAAAGAAAACAGTTGCGGAATTTGTTCCCAAAATATGATAAAGATTTATCAAAGCATTTCTTTAAAGAAATGTATTTTTATTATATAACAAAATCTCGGGATGTCATGTTCCGATACAGACACATAAGCATAAACAGAACTTACATTATTTACACTAAAGATTTACATCTCCTTTAATCTCTCAGTGCAAAGCAGCTTCGTATCGATACCTGTGATACAATTAAACTGAGTGGGTCAGGGTTGGGAGCCTGGTGAGCATATATGGTTTTCGACCCACAATAATATAATTATTATATTCAACCATTAAACAATCAACCCAATTACCCATCACCATTATCTTCTTTATTTCTTAAGGTTTTACCCTATTAATCAACTATCCTTCCTTCATTCATTCCTAAGCATTGACCTAAGGAATTAGCACAAACTTCCATTTCTACATAAGGCGCATCTGCCAATATTATCCTTTAAGCGCCTCTGCCAGGATTACGTCATACACTATGAGGCGCGACTGCCAGGTTTATGACATTCTCTTTTAGGCGCATCTGCCGACATTATCTTATAAGCGCATCTGCCAAGATTATCCTATAAGCGCATCTGCCAAGATTACCCTATGAGCGCATCTACTATTGTTACGACAATCTCTATTTGGCGCGTCTGCCAAGATCACGACATTTACTACTTGGTGCATCTACCGATATTATTCTCAAGCGCATCTGCTAGTTTTATGACATTCCTTAATTGGTGCATCTACCAATATCATTCTTAATCATATTTCATACCTCATCATTTTATCACATACCAACTATCTCATCTACCCATGTTCTACCCAACATATTTGTAGATATAAAATACATATACAGGTTAACTCATTTAAAAACTATATAAAACATTCATTCCATACTCATCTCAAATAAACAACAATATATAAACACATAGCACATATTTTATAACAAATACTTCATATTTATGTGTTAGAAGAAAGTAACCACACACTCTCCCAAACATATACTTAATACATTCAAACAATACTTGTATTATACCCGTGTTTATGAAAGGGACTATACACCCACACGTATAAACAACTTTATATTATACACATAGCACGTATTTTATAGAAAATACTTAATATTTATGTGTTAGAAGAAAGTAACTACACACTCTCACATATAAACAACTTTATATTACACACATAGCACATATTTCATAGCAAATACTTAATATTTATGTGTTAGAAGAAAGTGACCACACACTCACTCATATAAACAACAATATATATATATATATATATATATATATATATATATATATATATATATATATACACACACATAGCACGTATTTTATAAAATACTTCATATCTATGTGTAAGACAAAAGTGACTACACACTCACTTGATCAGAAGATGATCGGACAACACTACGGCTTGTAGAAGTAGTATCTCTCCGCAGATCTGGAAGATCTTCACAAAAATCGAACTTCTCGCGGGCAGAGCTTCGGCTCGGGAATCACGCTCTTCGGGATTCTCGGGGCTTCAGATCTTGCTTCGGGACTCGGGAATGATAACGGGGCTTCGGGGTACTTCTGGCACGCAAATCGAGGTAAAACGGGAGAGAGAAGAGAGAAAATAGCAACCTTAAACGTCTGGCCCTTCAAATCTATTTATAGGGCAAATTTGGCCCTTGCCACGTCGTGGCAACCTTTTTCCACGTCGTGGGCTTGGTCGTCACTGCATGCGTCATCCCAAGTTGCATCTGGGGGCCTCCCGGAGGTGTCAGGAGACTTGCCACGTCGTGGTCTCTGGCAGTTTTTGGGTTTCGCGCCCCGAACTTTAGAAATTCATAACTTTCGCATACGAACTCCGTTTTCGACGTTCTTTATATCGACGCGAAGGTGAGATTATGCTCTACAACTCTCGTTTAGACTCCATTGGCTAATTTTGACTTTATTTTTAATATAATATAAGTATATTACTTATATATTATCTTTAGTAGGCCGGGACAGGAAAACTCCGTTATAAACTCATAACTCCTTCATCTGAACTCCGTTTTCGTCTGTCTTTTTATCGTTGGACTACTATCGAAGAAATATTCGACTCTCGTTTAGATCACTAAGGATAGATATCTATCTACCTTAAATTCACTATTTACGTCGCGCTGGGTCGCGCTAGGTCGTGCCGGTTCTGTCGCGAAACTTCGACAGGTCATAACTTCTTCGTTATAACTCGGATTTCGGCGTTCTTTATATGCACGGAAACCTTGTGACATATACTACAACTTGGTTAAGATTAATCCTTATAAATAATATTCCATCAAAAAGTCATTTTTGATGCTTATCGTCTCTAAATTGACTAACCCTAATCTACGGGCGTTACAATTATCTCCCCTTAGGATGATTATGTCCCGGAATCATCAACGAAATATGGCTTGCATAATGATTCCACACGTTATCTCTTCATCCTAGGTAATAACCATAACTTCTATGTTTTCCTCGAAAGAGTATTTAAATCTATGGCTTTCTTGACCGCAGACGATGCCCAATCTTGCATCTGCTTATCGTACTATGCTGTACTTTCAATCATAACTTCCAAGTTACAAAATAAGTCCTTATTATGGACTCCTACTTCTTCTCAGGATAAGTACTTTCATTCATCTATTGCAATAGATCGATGGGTCATGTTCTAATGACCTCTCATCGTATGATGCAACGCTTAGACTCAAGTCTCTTAGAGTCAATTTCCAGAATGGAATCTACCTTCCTTCATATTCTAACGTGATATAATCACATTTTTACATGTTGCATTTCTAGCTACAAGCTTCCTTAACAACTAGCGCGATGCTATCGATCACATTGATTTCAATCTTTTGACTTAGGTCAGATGTTACATCGAACTTGGTTCCATGAACCACGTAACAAACTCCTCGTAGTCGGACTCAATTTGATATGACCACTAGGGTCAGAATAACAACCATCTTACTAGTCACTACCGAAACAAGGGTAATGACACACTTGAACAAAACGGAATCAATTACTAGCTTCTTGGTAACCTTGTGACTTTCCCTGATCCAAGTGCGAGTCATGTGCTTCCGGTAGTATATGCATCTACTATCTTTCACACCTACTCATACTCGTCCCAAGTATTGTCCCGCAGTCGACCAAGTCACCATACAAGAAAATCACAAAACAATTTAACACATACGAATGTGTCCAAATAATCATAAACAATTTCCCTAGACTCTACTAGGACTTCTTCATTGCTTAATCTTCAATCATCAACTCTACTTCAATTTGATTGGTGATGGAAATACCAGGCGATGAGACAACTTCGAGAATTTCACCAATCGTTCCATCATCCTGCCAATCGAAGGTGTACTTCAGACGTACCGTACTCCTCTAAACGTACTGTTATTTCATATGATATACTCTAAAGGCAAGATGCCACTCTTACGATATCTTTTGATAGGTGTCATCCACTATCATAAGCCTTCTTCATTTCCTCCATTTACTTAATTTATCTACGAGTCTTCACCATGACCTCTTGTACATCCAAGCAGACATTTGGTGTACCAATCGAGATTTTTTTTTTAGATAAGAAAGTTTTTAATTACGATAAACGTATAAATCTCCTTATCACCCCGAAACGTTTACATGCTAGTTCTAATTTCGTAGTCGTACGCTTAGAATCCTAAACACATAAGGTTTCCAGATCCGGTCGGCAACAAACCATAGATCCGAACAAATAATAGCATCAATTTAGCTATCACACAAAACAATTAGGACATAAAAGCATTTTAGGCATCATTCCTAAAATAAACTAGTGCTTGTGTCAATTTAGGTGTACTACCTAACATATTTTAGACACACTCCTCACAATCATTACTTAGCATTCTAAGTTTAAGTCTAGAAATTTCCTACAATTCCTAGTTCGCTTAAACTAATGCTCTGATACCAACTGTGACATCCCCAGTTTCACGGCTAGAAAAGACCGATTTGTTTATGCTTTGTTTTATAAAATCAGAGTAATCTTTTAAAGAAAACAGTTGCGGAATTTGTTCCCAAAATATGATAAAGATTTATCAAAGCATTTCTTTAAAGAAATGTATTTTTATTATATAACAAAATCTCGGGATGTCATGTTCCGATACAGACACATAAGCATAAACAGAACTTACATTATTTACACTAAAGATTTACATCTCCTTTAATCTCTCAGTGCAAAGCAGCTTCGTATCGATACCTGTGATACAATTAAACTGAGTGGGTCAGGCTTGGGAGCCTGGTGAGCATATATGGTTTTCGACCCACAATAATATAATTATTATATTCAACCATTAAACAATCAACCCAATTACCCATCACCATTATCTTCTTTATTTCTTAAGGTTTTACCCTATTAATCAACTATCCTTCCTTCATTCATTCCTAAGGATTGACCTAAGGAATTAGCACAAACTTCCATTTCTACATAAGGCGCATCTGCCAATATTATCCTTTAAGCGCCTCTGCCAGGATTACGTCATACACTATGAGGCGCGACTGCCAGGTTTATGACATTCTCTTTTAGGCGCATCTGCCGACATTATCTTATAAGCGCATCTGCCAAGATTATCCTATAAGCGCATCTGCCAAGATTACCCTATGAGCGCATCTACTATTGTTACGACAATCTCTATTTGGCGCGTCTGCCAAGATCACGACATTTACTACTTGGTGCATCTACCGATATTATTCTCAAGCGCATCTGCTAGTTTTATGACATTCCTTAATTGGTGCATCTACCAATATCATTCTTAATCATCTTTCATACCTCATCATTTTATCACATACCAACTATCTCATCTACCCATGTTCTACCCAACATATTTGTGAATATAAAATACATATACAGTTTAACTCATTTAAAAACTATATAAAACATTCATTCCATACTCATCTCAAATAAACAACAATATATAAACACATAACACGTATTTTATAACAAATATTTCATATTTATGTGTTAGAAGAAAGTAACCACACACTCTCCCAAACATATACTTAATACATTCAAACAATACTTGTATTATACCCGTGTTTATGAAAGGGACTATACACCCACACGTATAAACAACTTTATATTATACACATAGCACGTATTTTATAGAAAATACTTAATATTTATGTGTTAGAAGAAAGTAACTACACACTCTCACATATAAACAACTTTATATTACACACATAGCACATATTTCATAGCAAATACTTAATATTTATGTGTTAGAAGAAAGTGACCACACACTCACTCATATAAACAACAATATATATATATACACATAGCACGTATTTTATAAAATACTTCATATCTATGTGTAAGACGAAAGTGACTACACACTCACTTGATCAGAAGATGATCGGACAATACTACGGCTTGTAGAAGTAGTATCTCTCCGCAGATCTGGAAGATCTTCACAAAAATCGAACTTTTCGCGGGCAGAGCTTCGGCTCGGGAATCACGCTCTTCGGGATTCTCGGGGCTTCGGATCTTGCTTCGGGACTCGAGAATGATACCGGGGCTTCGGGGTACTTCTGGCACGCAAATCGAGGTAAAACGGGAGAGAGAAGAGAGAAAATAGCAACCCTAAACGTCTGGCCCTTCAAATCTATTTATAGGGCAAATTTGGCCCTTGCCACGTCGTGGCAACCTTTTTCCACGTCGTGGGCTTGGTCGTCACTGCATGCGTCATCCCAAGTTGCATCTGAGGGCCTCTCGGAGGTGTCAGGAGACTTGCTACGTCGTGGCACTGCTTGCCACGTCGTGGTCTCTGACAGTTTTGGGGTTTCGCGCCACGAACTTCAGAAATTCATAACTTTCGCATACGAACTCCGTTTTCGACGTTCTTTATATCGACGCGAAGGTGAGAATTAAGTGGGTTAGATCTGATCCCACATCGGCTGGGAAGGAGAACTAAGCATTTCTTATATGGGGTGTGGATACCTTCCATATCACAACGCGTTTTAAAGCCGTGAGGGCAACAGATCCCATAAGAACTCTGCAGTTAAGCGTGCTCGGGCGGAGTAGTACCAGGATGGGTGACCCCCTGGGAAGTCCTCGTGCTGAGTGGCCCAAAGCGGACAATATTGTGATACGTTTCATAGGGGGATGTTACAAATGGTATCAGAGCCAGGGCACGGGTCGATGTGTTCGACGGGGACGTCGAACCCTATAATGGGGGGGTGAAAGTGGGTTAGATCTGATCACACATCGGCTGGGAAGGAGAACTAAGCATTTCTTATAAGGGGTGTGGATACCTTCCATATCACAACGCGTTTTAAAGCCGTGAGGGCAGCAGATCCCATCAGAACTCTGCAGTTAAGCGTGCTCGGGCGGGAGTAGTACCAAGATGGGTGACCCCCTAGGAAGTCCTCGTGCCGAGTGGCCCAAAGCGGACAATATTGTGATACGTGCCAGAGGGGGATGTTACACATGTTAATTTCGATATTCATATGCTAGATCTAGGGTTTATGGTTTTGGATGATTATTGCATGTTCATTAGACAAACTATATCCAAAGCTTTAGGGTTTGCATGTACACCATAGGAATGATGTAGTGCTCAATTTCCATCACATACTACTCTACTGGTTCAAGAAACAATACAAGATCATACATGATAAATTATAATAGGTATAGTTTATGGAACACTTACACTATTTTACTAAGTTCAAAGATACAATACAAAATAATTATTTAAGTATAATTATTTTACACTACGAGTACACTACAAAAGAGGAATACATACATTTACAAGAACAAGAGAACATTTACACACTATACGTAAACAAGTTAATACATGATTGTGACCCACTACTTCAATGTACCTTTTAATGTACACACTAAAGTCCTGAATTATAACCAGAGTCTCCTGGAGGGAGAGCGTGAATTTGTGTATAGATCTATACGGGACTGACAATCCCGCACCTAAAATATTAGCTACAGTTAGACCGACAGGTCTGGGGTGACAAATGTCATAACATTCCGACGCCTGAAGAACGTCGTACAGGTCACTAGTCATTTTAGCATGGTTATAATATCACTCACAATAAGAACTAACTAAACATTTTGGTTTACGGGACAAACATAACTTCAACGGTTTTATTTTAATAATAGAACTACATTACAATACACTACTTTACAGTATAGCTGGTGGATTCCAGGCATATACATACAAAGGGTTTTCATACAAATACAATACAATATACTAGTTTCCCAATATAGTACACTATTTTCCTAATACAATACAACATACATTTCTGGGAAGCATTCATTTTTATAGTTTTATTTAATAATAAGACTACAGTATACTATTTCAGAGTACAATAACAAACATACATTTTTGTCTTAAGGCCTAAGATTACATTTCATTTACAAAAGAAAATATTGGATTTTCTGGAGGAACACACTAACATTATCAACGAACAAATGCAGATTACTAAAACAAAAATGCTTATGAACTTACCAACTTAAATGCTGATACACTTTCAAAATCACTTGTATTCTTAGGGAACCAGTAGACAGGTACACTTACATGTTTTTGAGAAGACGGAGCATCATGGTGTCACGTCTTATAGTTTTCGCTATAAAATTTTGGTGTCATACAAACAATGTTACAAATACAATATAAACTCTATATATTATCAATACAATGGTTGTTGTTTTGATTACTATTATTCAATTGTTGTGATACTGTCCATGACGTCATCCGCCCCCGAATGTTTTCTTCGTTCCGGTTTGGGGGTGAGACAAAATTAATCAAATCCAGTCCTTTTTTTTATCAGTTCGGTCCGACCGGTTCCGGGTAAAAACCGGTTTTAGACATAATTTAAAAAAAAAACTTTTCAAAACTTAAAAAAAAACACATCTCATTCATTTTAAGTTAAATTGGTGTGGGATTTTTTTTCCAACTTGTAATTTAGAGTTTATAAATGAGTTTAGAGTGTATTTTTGTCATTTTTGGTGTTATATTTAGTAAATTACAATCTTTTAAAGTTAATATATCAAATGTGAAATATTTCAGCTTTTCAACTATTATTTTAAACTTTTGTATTTTGTGAAAATCTTTATGCAAACATATTTCATTCTTTTCAAGTCGAATTAGTATGTGGTTTATTTTTCCAACGTATAACTTAGAGTTTGTAAATGAGTAAGACTATAATTTTATTGTTTTTGATATTATATTCAACCAATTAAAATCGTTAAAAGTTACGATAGCAAAGCTTAAATATTTCAGCTTTTTAGTTATTATTTTAAACTTTTGTATTTTGTAAAAATCTTTAAACAAACATATTTCATTCGTTTTAAGTCGGACTGACATGCAATTTTTTTTCCAATGTGTAATTTAAAGTTTGTAGATGAGTTTAGGCTATAATTTTGTTGTTTTTGGTGTTATATTCAATGAATTACAATTATTCAAAGTTGGGATATCAAAACTGAAATATTTTAATTTTTCAGCTATTATTTTAATCTTTTGTATTCTGTGAAAATCTTAAACAAGTATATCACATATTCGCATTTGTTTTAAGTCGGATTGACATGCGGCTTTTTCCAACATGTAATTTAGAGTTTGTAGATGACTTTAGACTATAATTTTGTCGTTTTTTGGTGTTATAATAAATTCTGTACAATCCTTCGAAGTTGAGATATAAAAGCTAAAATATTTCAAACTATTTTTTAGACTATAATTCTGAATTTTATGTATCTTTGTAGGAGAGGTAGCAACTCGGATCCAATTGATAACAAGTTACAAACATATTTGAAAAATAATATAGTGAAATATATAAAAGATTTGTTAGTTTGATTATTTTAAAGTTTAAAGTATGATATTTTGGTGTTACGGTAATTATTTTTATTTGTTTGTGTTAAGATTTCTAACTTTTGGTGATAAATTTGATTTATATGTTAGTTGCTTTTATATATTAGTTGCTTTTATTTGGAAAATTAATTTTGCATGAAATATGATAAAGTGATTAACTTATTGATTCGAAGTTCAAACAAATGATCAGTGGCGGTTTTGCTTGGTGTCCCAGTGTGGCACCAGCAACACCTACTTTAATCTCGACAACACCTAGTATGTATTCATGCGTCTGCTTCTGCAAATGATATAGAAAATCGAAGTTTGACTGGTACAACGGGTACACGAAACGGAAACCTATTTATTTTTATGAGTTGTACCATATGAAAACCAAAAACGTATTCATTTTAACGAGTTGTAACGTATCAAACCTAAGAACATATTTGTTTTAACGAGTTGTATCAAAACTAAAAACGTTTTGTAATGTGTTATATCGTACACATATAAAGTTATATCAGTCCAACTGGTCCAAAAATCGAAAAAACTCAGACTTGGACCTGGACCTGATAAGCCTCATCCAATCCGATCTACCGTCCATAATATTATCCAAAAACGGTCAAATACAAAAATCAGCCCGGTCCAATTTGATCAAATCCGGTCCAAATATTTATCCATGGTCCGTCCCAAATACTACTCAAAATTTTATTAGGTAGTGTTGGTCCCTCTTGATTGGATAACACAATGAACAAGTAACTTTTTTAAATGCCAAAGTTGTATATGCAATATTTAATTTGATTTCTCTGATATGTGTCATCCTATTAGGTCTCCTAATTAATATATATTTTATTCTTTTTTGTCACGTGTCATCCCTTTATGTCTCATAATTAATGTATGTCACTTGTCAACCTATTAATTACCCATTTCAAATTTCAAATTTTAATTTTTCTACTCTAATTACATTAAATTAATAACATTAGAATAAAAATTAAAATAAAATTAATACAAATTATAAAATGATATAATTTCACATATTTATTTAAATTAATGATTAAAATTTATATAACTAAAAAAATATCTTAATTAATAATTAATTATTTTAGACAAAATTTCACAATTGGTCCCTATGGTTTACATAATATCGCACTTTGAGGACTTCCTACCTAAAAGTCATGTGAATGGTCCTTAAGGTTTCAGTTCATTGCGAAATTGGTCCTTGACCCTAACCCCGTCACTTTTCAACCGTTAGTGCAGGGGTAATTTTGTCTTTTTATATTGTTGTGCATTAGAGTATATAATGTAAGCGCCACCTTGTTACCTTCTACTTCTCGTTCCTTACATCTGTTCTTCCCTCCCCACTATTCCAAAGTCGAAGAAGATGGTGATATGCCACTGTGGAAGGCCAGTGATTTTGGTGACATCGTGGACTGATTTGAACCTAGGTCATTGATTCTAGTCATGCTCAAGGTTAGGAGGAACATGCAACTTTTTTAGATGGTTCGACCCTCCCATGTGCCCTAGGTCAACTGTTGTGATTTCGGGGTTGTTGCATGGAAGAAACAATCTTGAAGCAAGATTGATGATGGTGAAATGGTTACTTTGTCTGAGTTGGTTGTTTTTCATGGTGTGTTACCTTTTCAAGTAAAAAATCAAGAAGCTTTGGGGGGGGGGGGGAATTTGTGACTTGGAATCTATGTTTTAGTCCCATTTTTGTTATAGCTTTTGAAGGATTTTCCCTGTGATCGTATGTAATGGTGGGACAAGAAAATGTAATGGATATTATATGTAATGTAAGTTTGATGTTTAGTTTTAATGTGAAATTGTATTAGCAAGTAAGCAAATTGTCAATTTGATTACATGTAAGTGTAATGTTGATTATTAATGTGCAATAACATAACCAAAAAACTAATTACCAAAGTGGCATTACCAAAATTGAAAATGTACTAGTTCAAACATAGTAGAGCAAAATACCATCAACCATAATGCATGTAAGTGCAATATCATGTTACAAACATACATTAGCCAAAATACCTATGAAAAGTGATTGTTTCTACAAACATACCATAACTAAACTTAGTAAACATGTTAAACTTTACTTAAACATAATAGCAAAAGCATACTTGAAACTACAAACTAAACTACAACATCTTTCCCCTTCTTCTGTCCACTCCCCTTTCCAGCTTCACTAGGAACTCCCTACCCCTTACATGTCCTGGGATTGTGACCTTTGTTGTAGCATTTGATGCAAGTGACTGTCAAGTATTTCCTACTTAAACTGGTACTTTGAGTTGGCTCATCAGCTGCCCTTTTCCTTTTTTTCTTTGGCCTGCCAACCTATAAACAAATTTATATAGTTACATATCAACAACTTTAGTAAATAGTTTCAAATTAAATTATGCAAACCATGTATAGCAACAAACCTATTTGTGATGTTTGGGTGGGAGAAGGTTTGTTGGACAATCAGATCTAGGCCACATGCTCCTTCCATTTATTGGGTCAATTGTGTGTTGGTACATAGCATTCCATGTACTAAGCTAGTAACATTTGCTCACCCAAGCCTCAGGATCTCCACATTCTGACCCATTCTGCATCTTATCATACATTGCAGCAATAGCATGCTGGCATGGAATACATGTAATGTCACATTTCCTGCAAGTGCAACTCCTCTCTTTCAAGTTCACAACATATTGCTCCATCCATAGACCAGTCATTTGATATTTATCAGCTCCACTGAATAGAACCCTCATCTTATTTGCCTTTGTCTTATTGTTTTCTAAGATTGTTGTTGCAGTTGTACTAAGAGAACCTTTGCATTTGTCTAGCACTTTATGAACATTTACTATTCTCTTTGTGAGGTATTCTCTAATAAATTCCAAACAAGTGATTATAGGCTTATCCCTAGCCTCATCTAACTTGGAGTTAAATACCTCACACAAGTTATTTGTCAAACTATCAGTCAATGCCCTTCCTATGTATAAAACCAAACAAATAATTAGTGAAATTAGTTATGAAATATGTTAGCGAAAAGAGTATGATACTTACCAGAGAAATGGGATCTTGCCCAGTGTTTTGTAGGAATTTTACTTAACCACTCATGTGCTTATGGGTTAAGCTTTTTCAGTTTCTCCATAGCCCTATTAAATTTTGGTATGTCGTATACTTTTCCACAACACCATACTGCTTCCCTCAATTCATCTCCTTTGTGTTTCAATTTCATGTTGTCATACACATGTATTAAACAGAACCTTTGCTCAGCTGATAGAAATAGCTTCTCTATTGCAACCAATATTCCCTGTGAGTACAATTAAAATAAGTTAGTAAATGAAAATAAAAAAAAAGTAAAAATTGTTGAAGTTAGAGGGTACCTTTTTCCGATCTGAAATAAAAGTGAAGTTAGATGAATAATTCAAATCTAAGTCATCACCTAAGTGTTCCAAAAACCATGTCCAGGAGTTAATTTCTTCAGTTTCTACAATGGCATATGCAACTGGGTAAATGTCATTGTTCGAATCAAGCCCAACTGCAGTGAGGATCTGTCCAGGAAATGGACCTTTCAAAAACGTACCATCAAATCCAAGAAAATCCCTCAAACCTTTTTTAAATCCCTCCTTCAATAGACCTAAGCACACACACACACACACACACATATATATATATATATATATATATATATATATATATATATATATATATATATATATATATACACGTTTGAAGATCCTTGTTTCAAAACACAAGTTCGGTTCAGTTTCCACATCTATCTTCATAGTTGTTCCTGGATTCTTTGAATGCAATTCCATGACATATTCTCTCAAAATACCATAGTGCTTTTCATAATCACCATAAACAAATAGTTTTGCCATAGCTTTGGCCCGGAATACTTTCATCTTTGATATTGAAAGTGAATACCTTTGTACTAAATCCTCCTGTAAAGCATGTGTAGCGATCTTGGGATTACTTTCAACTTGATGCAATATGTTGTTAGCTAGAAACTTAGATGAACAAGCCCTCACTGTCCTTGTTTGCAAACACGAATGACAATCTTCGTATGTTTTGAAAGTCCAAACTTGTTTTTCATCTGCCCTAGATGTAAAAAGAACCCATGGACAACTTGTTTTCTTGGAAAGTACTAAATTGCCCCTACCTTTATTATTGTCACCAGTCAATTCAGGAACAATACCCCTACACTTTACCCTAATTCTTGTCTTGTCATTCTTTACATAATGTAGATCCCTCCTTTCTTTTTACAGAGTAGTTGGCAATAACTTCTCTGATCTTTTCCTTTTTCTTGAATGTCTGACCAATCTTAAAATCTTTAGTGTGAACCTCATCAGATGAACAAGCAATTGGTTTTAGAATGGAATTTAACAATTTCTTTCTAGGCTCTTGTTCACTAGCAAATGACTCAAACACATCATTATCTAAGACTTCTAAAGGTTCATCTTCAATGTCTTCATGTTCCACCGTATTATTGTTTGTCGGACCAGGCTGCCCCAAGTCAATGTCTTCATCAAGTACACTACACAAGTTGATCATGTTCACCTCCACATCATCTATCAAAGGTTCCTCATCAAAGACTGTTTTTTTTTGCATCATGTTGACTATAAAATTCACTTTCATCTGCATTATGAAATTCACTTTCATCTGCACTATCCTCACAATCATATTCATAATCTAAAACCGATTCATTATCTATGATTGGCTCATCATTCATGACTGGCTCATCATTCATAACTGGCACATCATCCATGACTGGCTCATAACCCTGTATCACTTGGGAAGATCCACCAAATCTTCCATATGACACAATGGACTGGGAGTAGTCTAATTTTTTCCTAGAAGATCCAACAAATTTTCCCTTCTTTTGGTTCCTATCTAGTTCAGGGGACACATCATTAACCAAATCCTCAATAATAATCTTTGTGGGGGACAAAAAATAACTGTTAACCCTTGTTTGCCCATGCTCTATGTAGATACTTAAAAGGTTATTTTTTCCGCATAATTTGATAATACATGTACATCTCCATCATTTCGTAGAGGTAAGAGACCAAAGTCCAACTGTACTTCTGGAATAAGAAAATGATAATACAAAGTTTGCCCTTCTACGTACCCTATTTCTCGAACCATTGTATCCAACTCATGCACAGAGAAAACGTCAATATCTACGAAGTCAACATAGTCTTTTGTTCCATCTACGTACCTTCTCCCAGGGCTTTTTGTAAATATCCCACCATGATGGATTTTCAGTGTGAAGTAGTTGCTTATTCCCTCTAAAATAAAGAATAACAAAAAAAATTCAACTATTTGGGCGTAATTTCATATCGACAAAATCTATGATCAGTTTAGTAAATCACTTACGGTATATTCTTTCCAAATCATAGTTTGATGCTTTCGTGTATTTGGAACGAACTGACCATAACGTTAACACCATTCTCATTTTCAATCGAACTGGAAGATGATCATCGCCTTGTGTTGTGTTGTAGAAGACGAAGATGAATGCGAAAGGGTGATGGGGAGCTGGGAAGATGATCTTTGTACTTAATAGCAGAGATCATGTGTGTGTTATGTGTGAAGGATTATTACATTGACTGCGAGCTGAAAAGATAAAATTACCGCTGCACTAACGGTTCAAAAGTGACGAGGTTAGGGTCAAGGACCAATTTCGCAATGAACTGAAACCTTAAGGACCATTCGTGTAAATTTTAGCTAAGAAGTCCTCAAAGTGAGATATTATGTGAACCACAGTGAACAATTGTGAAATTTTGTCATAATTTTAAGTTTTTACTATATAAGTTTAATTAATTTTAAGTTTTTCAATCGACTTATTGCAAGTACAAACAAAATTGAAATCAATTATCGACATACTCATATGTTCTTGATTCAATTCATCAAAATCAAGATCCAAATATCGATTTCTACTCTATGACCTGAAGCAAATCGATTTCATCATATACAAATCATTTGAAATCGAATCTCACAAACAACAATCATCGATCGATTGTTAGGAACAAAGAGATGAAAGCGGAACTCAAGAACGAATGATTAAAGAACAAACGATGAAGAACTAAGATATCTGGAACTGATCGTACAACTAAGTAAAGCATGCGTACAAATCAATTGACCAAGGAGCAAATGATATCGGGTCAAAACAAATATTAATGGGCCTCAAATTCATATGTATCGAAACAGTGAATAATCTTTGTTTGGGCTCAATCAATATTGATTCGCATGAGTGGATTCAGATCAAATAAATTAGCTCAAAACAAATTAGATTGGGCTCAAATCGGACATGAACAGTAACTACTCAAATGTTGGGCTCAATTTAAACGAATCATGAACAGTAAATTTTATTCTATTTTTGGTTTGAATTTGATCTAAACAAAAATTGATTGGATCAACAATGAGGTTTGAAACGAATTAGGTCCAACGAATCAAAACGATCAAAAATCAAGAACGCAAAGCACGAATCCAAATATTACAAGAGATCATAGAGAGAGACTCACCAAAATTGATCAAATTGCGACAAAAATTGCCAAACCGAGAATCGTTCTTCAAAAATCACCTTGATCTTGAAGACCCGCTCTGATACCAATTGTAGTGACAAAGAACATGGTTTGGCATGCGGAATTAAAGCTTGCACAAATGAACATGCTGATTTGGGTGTTTAAGAGATATATTGAATGTATATGGTGTTACACAAAAAGGATCTAGATCTAGACTACATAAATAACACACACTTACACACTCACTTTTACATCTCTCAAGCACACTTCTACAAGTGGTATGAACCCACTATTTATAGAGGTGTTTACATGTCTCTCTCTCTCTCACTCTCTAACAAATGGGTCTAAAGGCTAAAGCACCACATGCAAATGGGTATTTACAAAAGTCAAACATTTACAAAGTCATGAATGAATAACTTTGCACCCCAACAAATTCCTTGATGGAAGGTCTTAATCCCATTTCAGATGATGTGGAATATGTTGCTTTTATTTTTGATGCTAATCGAATAGATGTTGTAATTTCAGTTTATGTGGATCATATTAGGGTTGGTGTTGATGGGTTGCTTGATGATGAGGATAATGATGATGATGAACATGAGTCTTGTATTGATGGTGAAAATGAAGATAACATGGATGAACTTAGTAATGTTGCCTTTAAAATTAATGAGGATGTAGTGCATATGAATAGGACATCAAATGATCCTTTTCTTGAGTAAGTTATGTGTTGATGATGAGGAGGATAACAACATTGTAGATGATGACAATGGGAGAGAAGTTGAACTTAACATTTAAACTCATTCCATATTTAATGAGCTATTACACTGGAAAAAACAAAAGCCAATTCTAGGGATGAGATTTAAGGGTCCATGGCAAGTAAAATCAATGTTGTGTAACTATGTTGTAGCTAATGGATATCAATTGTGTTTTGAAAAACATTATAGGAAAAGACTTTTGGTAAGGTGTAGCAAGGGTGCTTGAACATTTAGATTATGGGCTTCTTGGATGAGTGATGAAGAGAGTTTCTAAATCAAGTCACTAAAAGTTGATCATAATTGTGCTAGGAACTTCAAGTTTGGATCATTGGTGACATATGCATGTATTGGGAGTCACTATACCAAAGAGATTGTACAAAGTCAGAAAATAAGTGTACGGAAGCTTAGGGTAAAGGTAATGGCCAAGTTTGGTATCCAAGTTAGTATGGGGCAATGTAGAAGAGCAAAGAAGTATGCACTGAATCTTGTTGAAGGTAGCCTTGTTAAACATTATGATAAGCTATGGTCATATGGTCATGAGATTTTAAGGACAAATCATGGGTCAACTGTGAAACTAGATGTGGAGGATGGTCCAGATGGAAAGAAATATTTTAGCAAGTTCTATTGTTGTTTTCAAGGAGTTAAACAAGGTTGGATTGAAGGGTGTAGAAGGATAATAGGTCTTGATGGATGTTTTCTTAAAGGTGTGTGTAAGGGGGAATTGCTTTGTGCTATTAGGAGGAATGAAAATGACAAGATATATCATATTGCTTGGGCAGTGGTTAATGTGGAGAACAAGCAGAATTGGAAGTGGTTTTTAGAGCTTCTCATTGATGATCTAAACTTGAATTTAGGAAATGGTTTCAGTTTAATGTCAGACCAACATAAGGTTAGTATTTTACATAGTAATTCATTTATATTTATTTTATACTATATGATTTAAACCTTTGTACTAATACAGGGTTTGATAGAGGTTGTTAAAGAGTTACTGCCATATGTAGAGCATAAGCAGTGTGCTAGACATATTTGCCAGAATTTGCAGAAGAGATTCACTGGTGCCATATATCATACCTTCTTTTTGGAGAGCATCAAAAGCCACAACTGAGCATGCTTTTAAAGTTGTGATGAAGGAAATTGAGACATTGAACCCAGATGCCCATCAATATCTTATGGAGAAAGATCCTAAAACATGGTCAAGAGCTTTCTTTCAAACTGGAAGGTGTTGTGATGCAGTTGAAAATGGCTTCTTAGAAAGTTTTAATGCTGTAATAGTAGATGCCAGGAAGAAGCCCATAATAACCATGTCAGAGGATTTAAGATTATACATGATGGACAGAATCTACAACATTAAATTAAAGGGACAACAATGGGGAAATCATATTTGTCCAGAGATAAGGGATAAGGTGAATTTGCTTAAAAAAGTTCAAAGGCATTATCAGGTACTACCAAGTGGATTAAACCAGTTTGAGGGAATAAGAGAAACAGATGCATATGAGGTGGACTTAGAAAGGAAAACATGTTCATGTAGGTTGTGGCAATTGAATGGATATCGATGTACTCATTCTGTAGCTAGCATATCCTTTCTTAATAGGGATGTAGAAGCCTATGTAGACAACATGTTTAGCACAACCACATTTAGGAAGGAATACAATTACAAAATTGCCCCCATGAATAGCAGTGACATGTGGTCAGAGACAAATTATACTCCACCATTGCCTCCTATTAGTAGAAGGATGCCTGGTAGGCCAGCTACTAAGAGGAAGAAATCCACTACAGAGAATACAGGAACACACAGGGTTTCTAAGGATGAAAAGAAAATTAGATGTAATATTTTCAAGGAGATAGGTCACAACAAGGCCACTTGTCCACAAACAAGGCCCCAAAAGTTAAATGTGAAGAAACAAAAGAAACAAAAAGTTTGTGTAAAGCAAAATGCAGGACATGTAAAACCATTTAAAATTTAAATTTATTCACATATGATTTGTCACTAACATAATTATATCATGCGATATAAGGTAGTACAAGTGAACCACAACAACATGAAGAGGTTGAAATGACTCCAATTGAGATGGATACTACTCAAAATGATATGCAAGTTACTCCTACTGATGTTGAATCCAGTAGTGCAGGGGATTTTAGTCAGTCTATGCAATTTACTCCACCTAGAATTTATGAAGGTGATGAGGGTGTTGTAGGTGAGGAAGTTGTTGTGGGTGAGGAAGCCGAGGAGGTTGTTCCTATTATCCAGGACCAACAGGTAAGGGTTAGGCCAATTTCAAATATTTTGAAGAGGATAAGAAGAAGAAAGTCAGAGAGAATATTGAAGCTGAAATTAGGCAAAACAATTGGTGGTGTTGATGATCCAGGAAATTCTAAAGGAAAAGCTTTTGTAATTGATTAATGTTGATTGTAATTTAGATTTAAAGTTTATGTATTAGGATGATGTTAATTTGTTTTAAATTTATGTATTAGGATGATGGTAATTTGGATTTAAAGTTTATGTATTAGGATGATGCTAATTTGAATTTTGTATGGATGGTGCCTTTCAATTTCACTCTGACACAAAAGGGTATTTTCGTCATTTATGTATGGATAGTGCCTTTTTAAGTTCACTCTTGACATAAAAGTGTATTTTGGTCATTTATGTATGGATGACAAAAAAGGGTATTTTGGTCATGAGAGAAAAGGGTATTTTGGTCAGTAATGGATATTTTGGTCACTCTTGACATAAAAGGGTATTTTGGTCATTTATGTATGGATGACAGAAAATGGTATTTTGGTCATGACATAAAAGGGTATTTTGGTCAGTAATTGATATATGTTGCCTTTTTACTGAAACTGTTCACATGATATTTTACTCACTTATGAAAGTATGTTGCCTTTTTTAAGTAAAATCATGACATTTGTCTTTGATTATTTCTGCATGGAAAAATTTGGAATAATGTGCATGCATGTCAATATTTTATATGGTCTTGGATATGGTTCTATAATGGGTTCAAAGGCCCTATTTTTTCATTATTAAAACTCCCACTGACTAGTAACTACAAATGTTCCCCATACATATAGTGTACTTTCACATGGACCACTTTCTCTTTTGTTCCCAAAATGAAAACATACACAACTAATCTAATTAAATATATTTTATGGGAATACAAGCCATGCATATGTTTCATTAACATCAACATCTGATTATACAAAATGCCCTATAATTAGGACTTTGAATATTTTTTTACATTAGTTATCATATGCCCTTTCATTAGAGATTTACCACCTTACAACATCAACACATCAAGGTTGATAGCCCCAACTTGTAACTAAAAGCAACTTCAATAGATACAAAATGCCCATCATTACTGACTTTCTAGTATGCCTTTACAAAAAATACAAGGGATCCCCAAAAAACAAAAGCTTACACTAACAAACCTAACTAAGTACAATAACCCTAACTTCAAAACACAAATGACCAAGCAAGCAAACAACAAGGCAACTATCATCTTGTACCTGCCTATTGCCTTCCTTGCATCATAAACTTCTTTCTCACTCTTTGCCACCTTATACTGCTCCTGTGAAAGCAAAAACTCCACTTCAGCAATCCTTCTCCTCAAATTGTTCATCTCAGACAGATCCTCTTTAGCATCCAGTTTCTGCTTCAGAGAATATAACAGGTTTTTGTAGTTCCCTTCTGCCTGTTCTTCATCTTTCCATTCAAAGAAGCTACATTTCTTCAACCTAGTCTATAAAAAGCCAATAAAATTAGGGTTTGATTCACAATCACAAATCAGCTACCTTTAATGTACTAACGAAGTGTGTTTGATTCATAATCCACCATCGTCAAGAAGAAAATAAAATTAGGGTTTTTTTAAGCAAACAAAATACAAATCTACCATGATCTTCTTTACAGCAAGAAACAACACAGCAAACCCTAAAATACTAAGTTATCAAAATCAGGAGTATTGGGACCTACCATATCGTTTTGACAATTCCAGAAACGCCTCCTAGGGTTTGTTATCTTCCAACACGTTTGCTCTTTAGCTGGAACGCCACAATCACAAAGCTTTATCCCTTCTCGCAACTGAACATGAGTGACTTGTAGCTGATTCCTTAAGGTCGATGAGCTCGAAGACATTGTTCTTCAAGACGGAAATAGTCGAGGGGAAGTCTTTGACTTTTCAGAGAAGGGTAAGTAACACTTTAATGGATGTCCGAATGAGGGTTTCAATTAATAAGCCTACTAGGTGTGAAACTCGTGTATTACATGGGTTGATTAAAAAAGTTAAATATAAGGTGTAGTTCAATCTATACTAATAAAAAAATATTATCATATTTAAAAAAATCATGTTGAATATGAATGTGTAAAAATTAAGTATTTTTTAAAGCAAACTTTCGAAATAAATACAATAAATAGAATAAACCACAAGGACCATTTATGTAATTTGTCTTAATTAAACTATACTAATAAAACTAATTAATATAAATTCACAAATGGAATTCATTAAATAGAAATATGAATTCATAAATAGAAGGTTTACTATATACATTAATTCACATTAATTACTATAAGGTGACATTTAATAGATGGAAGTTGAATAAAAATGAAAAGAATACAAAAATTACAAGTGGAAAAAAAATAATTTTAAAATTCTAAGAAAATGACATGTGTCAAATTCAATAAGAAGTTGACATTTGCCAAAATTATCTTTATTTATTAGGGTAGACTAGGTGTGAAACCCGTGTATTACACGGGTAGATTAAAAAAGTTAAATATAAGGTGTAGTTCAATCTATACTAATAAAAAAATATTATCATATTTAAAAAAATCATGTTGAATATGAATGTGTAAAAATTAAGTATTTTTTAAAGCAAACTTTCGAAATAATACAATAAATAAAATAAACCACAATGACCATTTATGTAATTTGCCTTAATTAATCTATACTAATAAAACTAATTAATATAAATTCACAAATGGAATTCATTAAATAGAAATATGAATTCATAAATAGAAGATTTATTATATACATTAATTCACATTAATTACTATAAGGTGACATTTAATAGATGGAAGTTGAATAAAAATGAAAAAAATACAAAAATTACAAGTGTAAATTTTTTTTTTTAAAATTCTAAGAAAATGACATGTGTTAAATTCAATAAGAAGTTAACATTTGACAAAATTATCTTTATTTATTAAGGTAGATATCGACAAGTGGACTTCTTCGACACATAAGCATCCCACGTAAGTTTATTGGACACATCAGCGTGCCACATAAGCATTGTAACCGGTAAACCTTCTAATATTTTAGATAATAGTGTAATTAATAGGTCAATTACGAGTTTAATGGTCTAATTACCAAGAAAAAAAACTTTAAGAACTAAATTAAACAAACGAAAAAAATTTCATTTGCTATAGCGACATTATCCAAAAATAAATCAAAGTGATAAATGTACAAGATTAAGTAAAATTAAAATGGGTCAAATTAGAAAAAATGTTTATAATATTTCAGAAAATTTTATTTCTAAAAGTCAATTTAATATTTTAATAATGTGTTCAAATAAAAAAAGCAAACAAAAAGTATTCACAAGCTTATGCTTATCTGACCACACCTGATTTAACCCAACCAGGACCCTGTCCCCACCAGCTCCTAGGCCCCAGGGTAATCTAATAAAGGCATCGTGTTGTATTGTTGTTGGGGACGAGGTCGGGGACTTTGAGATTCTTCTCATATAACTGCTTATAAAAAGCCCAAAAAGGGACAACAATTTCTTTTTTCTCTTTTTTTATTGGTGATAGCGTTTGGAATCAAGTAACAACGCGGTGTGGTGGGTCATATTTTCCGTCGTTAAAACTTAACACTTAAAGGTCGAAGCCGGAGCACAGGCAAATCAGTTGCAAGGAGAGAGCACCTTTCAGTACGTAACACACAGATACACCTTCAACACTTTGAAAATGGCGGTGATTAATCAGCAGTTGGATGATGATAACAACCGTGAAGCAGGAGGAAGCACAAGAAGTTCAATTGATGAATTCGCTAGGGCTAATGCTTCCAAAGAGTACGTATGCGGATTTGTATTTCTTGCTAATTTCATATGTTTTTATTATCGGTGCTACCTTCTGATCTCAACTTTCATGAAAGACTGCATAATGTGTTCATCAATTCTTTATTGTTCACCTCGCTGTTTTCGTAGGGCGGAAATGGAGGGGGTCATTCGTCTATACCTTGAAAATATATGGCCTACGTTTCATATCAATGTGAATCTCTCTCTCTCTCTCTCTCTCTCACACACACACACACACACACTCGTTTTATATGAGCTTGACGGAAAATACAGACTTTTGAGTTTGATAAAATTAACTTGAAAATGGCGGTGCTTAATCAGCTGCCGTCTGAAGATGAGAAGAACCATGAGGCAGGAGGAAGTACAAGTTCGGTGGATGAACTCGCAATGGTTTCTACTTCAACAGATAGAAAGTAAGAAAATCTATATATCTTACAAATTTATTATTCTTTCTAATGTTGGATAATCAATTACATTTAAATTAGTTTGACGATACTGCATAATATGTTCATGATCGAATTATTTACTATCATGGTAATTGTTTTCATAGGGCGGAAATGGTGATCCGCATATGCAAGGAAACTTTATGGCCTATGATTTGTGCAGAGGTCTCTCTCTCTCTCTCTCTCTCTCTCTCTCTCTCTCTCTCACTTCAGTTTTTTCCTTTCTTGAGTTAATCTTGCAATTATATAATTATCATTCAAGCCCCTTGTCATGCTTTAGATCGGCATATATAGGGTACCATATGAATAACGGTTACTCTTGCTGCATGTACCCCAGATCAACGCAAAGCACCAAAACATTCTTTCCATGGTTAAGGAGAAATATGGCTTGGATCTGATGACAGGCAGGACATGGTAATGAATAAACTTATCATCCAGAAAAAGTGGTAGATAGTTATGATTACTACATCCCCTCGGCTTACACATACTTGTAATTTTCTCAGGAATTCTGGTAACACAGCAAGTACTTCAGGATCACCAGTTTTCCAATTCCAGTTCTTAAACGGAATCTCTACACCCGTTTCTACAAGCAAGAATATTGAAGGAAAGGACGATAAACCCTTTGTAGTAGCTTTGGTTGATCAAAGCTCAGGGCAGATTGTCACGACTGGGACTGAAGCTGCAACAGAAATTGAAATAGTCGTTCTTGAGGGCGATTGTAATGATTTCGAAACAGAGAATTGGACTTCTTATGAATTTAACAATAAGATCATCCGTGAATGGAAAGGCAAGAAAGTGCTTCAAGGAAACACTTTCCTAAAACTAAAAGAAGGTATTGTTTATGTTAATAAGATTTCATTCACACACAATTCAACCTGGAAGGGAAAAAGAATCTGTAGGCTGGGTGCAAGGTCAAAGGATGCTATTTTTGGCACTAGGGTAAAAGAAGCAAAAACAGAATCCTTTCTCGTTAAAGACAAACGCAATTTCAGTAAGTACATACTGTTTTAATTATTTTATAGACAAACGCAATTTCAGTAAGTACATATGTTTTATTTTATACATTTGATTTGATATAGTTATATATGGATTGGATTATATTTTCATGGATTCTGTTTTCACTTTTCAGAGTACAACAAGCATGAGCATCCATCCTCATCCGACGAAGTGTATCGATTACATGGGATCAACCATCGTAGTGATTGCTTTAAACATTTGATAAAAGCAAACATAAAAACTGTGATGGACCTCCGTACTCTCAATGCAATTAATCCAGAGAAGCTCAAAGATGTAACTTTTTTGCTTGTTTTTTGTTTCAGTTTCTATCCGAGTGCTTGCTAGCTAATGTCCACTTAATTGCTCAATCATAGTAACAATCATGTCATTAATATTGCCCTATCTGCAGATACTTAAGGTTCGTCCTAATGACTGGAAGATCATAATGGACCATGCACACAAGTGTAAGGACGATAATGGGATATACTTGTACCTTAATTCAAGAGATGATCAAAACAAACATGGTGTGGCTTTTAATGTTTATGGACATTTGGTGGGATTAGTTTCCGATTCTCTCTTCCTTCCTTTGGATGAGCTTTCCAACGAGAAAAAGGTATGTTTATAATTTATTTAGTTGATAAAATATTTGAACTGGTTTTAATTGATTTTCTTTCCCGTCAGGCTGATGGTGAAAAGATAGTAGTATCAGCATCTGAACAGTGGAGGGAAGTCGTCTTTTTCGAAGATGAGGCTTCCCTCATTAACCATCTTCAGCCGCCCACCATTACCACCCTGAACTCATTCCCTTATGGCGACCTTAACTTGGTGATTCCTCAGAAAAACAATCCCACAAGACTTATTACAACCATCGAGAGCCACCGGAAAAGTAATTTTATTGTCGGAGTAACGCCAATGGGTGGTCAATCAAGTCAAAACCGCAAACGGCTTGCATCTGAACACGCTATCTCAAACTCCCCTAAAAAACCGAGAGATGAAACCGATGATGAAGATTTTATGCAGTATCTTAATTTTTCACAATCACAGGCACAAAAATGGAAGACGTCTGTGTGGTGTGTGGTAGGTTGGATTTCCATCTTCTCAAAAGTACGCAATCCATCAACTGTTACAAATGGTCTTTGCAGCCCAATCCAGCACGTGCAGATTTAGAGAGTCTGTTTTGTAGAATGAAGTGTTTTTTTGTTTACAAAATGACCCATTTTGTAAATAGTTAGGTTTCCAAATTACGACCCTTGCAAAGTTGAGGAGCTGATGGCTGTGCGTTTGATTCCTGTTGTTGTAGATTAAGATTGGTTACGTTTCAAGTCTCGAGTTGTTTTCAAGGATTAATTTCTAGTTGTTTCAGTATTTATTTGAAAACTATAATATTGTGTTGACATGTTGTGTGTTTTCTTTTACCTCGTATGACCCAAACCAAAGAATATTGCCAACTAAGGATCATTTCTGCAGTTTGCACTTAAATCTATAAATAACAATGTAATAGAACTGGTTAAATTTATATAGGTAAGTTAAACTACTATTTTCTCATTTTATTTAGATGGTGTTTGGATAAATTAATTTATAGCATATTAGCTTATAACACTGTGAGTACATGACTTTTATTCATGAAATCATAATAATAATCAAGTGCTAAGGCCTAAGCAACCTAAAAACTAGTACATGCAAATATTCAACGACTTTATATATATTTTTGAACAAATATCGCACGCACACATGTGGGCGAAAGAAGAAGCAATCTTACCAATGTGTTATGGTGTCCGCTCAATTAAATGTCGATAAGATTGTCACATGATTATTGAAACAAAAATTATAAAGTTTTTAATGAAAACTTAAAAGCTACAAAGAAACAAGGGAGGAATAAATACTAGTTAAGTTCAAATCTTAAAGGGCTAAAGCCTAAAAGGCCCATAAACATCTGAGCTAACAACATATAAGCTTACATCCTTCTTCGAACTCACAATACCACAACAATAAACATTGAGTGTCACACAAGAAACGAAACCGAGATGTTGATAGAGCCTTCGTAAAAATATCCGCAAGGTGCAAGGTTGATTAAACAAACGGAAGCGATATGGTTCCGAACTGTAAGTGATGACGGATGAAGTGACAATCAATCTCAATGTGCTTCGTCCGCTCATGGAAAATAGGATTCTTCGCAAATTGTATCGCACTTTTGTTATCACAATGTAAGGGAGTAGGTGAAGATAATCTCACAGCCATAACACGATACTCAACCTCCGTGGAAGATCTAGAGACAACGTCCCGTTTCTTGTTATTCCATGAAATGAGAGACTCTCCAAGAAATATGCAAAATCCGGTGTTAGATTTATGATCATGACAATCGTTATCCTAATTAGCGTCAATATAGGCATGTAGCTCAAGAGAAGATGTCGAGAGAAATAAGAGGGTCTGAAACTGAGTGCCACAAAGATATCTCAGAATACGGAGTACAACTCCCCAATGAATAGAGATAAGAGCAGTAACAAACTGACTAACAACATGATAAACATGAGCAATATCCGGACGAGTAACTGTGAGATAAACCAAACTTCCGACAACAGTGCAAATAAAGATTCAGATCGGACAAATGCACACCATCAGTAGGAGAGTACCATGCATTGGTTTCAAGAGGAGTATCAACAATCTGATTGTTAAAGAGGCCTGCCTGTGTAAACAAGTCATACATACATACATATATATATATATATATATATATATATATATATATATATATATATATATACATATATATATATATATATATATATATATATATATATATATATATATATATATAGTCGGAGAAAGAAGATACCCTTTCTTAGACTGGGCTACCTCAATACCCAATAAATAACGCGGCAAACCCAAATCTTTCATAGCAAATCGATGAGCTAAATCATGCTTTAAAGACTCAATACCACCATGGTCATCACCAGTAATAATCATGTCATCCATATATAAGGACAAAAGAATCTATCCTGTACTCGAGCATCTAACAAACAAAGCTGAATCATAATTACTCTAGACAAATCCAAGAGAGGTAATAAATGTGGAGAATTTCTCAAACCAAGCACGACGTGCTTGCTTGAGACCATACAAGTCTTTGTGAAGCCGACAAACCTCACTTGGCTAGTGCCGAATTCCTGGGGGAGGAGACATATAAACCTCTTCATGGAGGTCACCATTCAAAAGATCATTCTTGACATCCATTTGAAAAATCTTCCACTATCGAACGGATACAAATGCAATCATAGTACGAACTGTCGTCATCTTTTCCACTGGGGCAAAGGTCTCATTATAGTCAAAACCGTACTGTTAGGAATACCCTTTTGCTACAAGTCTGGCCTTGTACTACTCAACAAACCCATCAACTTTTATTTTGTTCTTATACACCCAACGACAACCAATCGTATGTTTCCTAGGGGGAAGGGAAACCAAATCCCATGTACGAGTCTGATGAAGAGCGGTGAGTTCCTCAGCCATAACATTCTGCCAAAAGGATTTAATACAGCTTCTCTATATGATTCAGGTTCAGATAGATGATGGATGCTCGCTATAAATGAAGCAAATGGTCCTGAGTATGTAGAATAAGCAAAAATCTGGAAGCTTGGTGGACCTGATAGGACGATTAAACCTCATGAGAGGTGGTGGAGGTGGGTCATCAATCTCAACAATTGACGGGGCAGACTCAGGAGTAGGATTCGAGGAACTTTTGAAGAAGTGGGTGTGTCATGAATTGGAGGATCAGGAGGCATAGATGAGTCCCTAGCCTCTATATCCTCATCAAAAGGATCAATACACAGAAGATCTAACTTCGCTACATTGTGGGTTGTAGCAGGAATCGAGTAGAAAGGAATATGTTCCAAAAAAGTGATATGTCGAGAAACATATATTTAACACTCCGTTTGAAATAAAGTAATTAAATAATAACCCGGAACACCAAGATGTAAATTTATATTTTATATTATTTTCTAATGGCCCAAAAAACCCATAGTAATTAGCGGGGCGTTGGTTTCGATGAGCCAAATGATATAATTTGGATTTTCGGGGGTTAAAGTGTAATTTCGGGATTTATTTTGTAAAGATTTTTAGAAGGAATGGGGCATTTGGTAAGTATTGGACTTATTATGAAAGTATTTTAAGAACTAAGGGTTGTTGGGTAAATTACGGATTAGATTTGAAAGGGATTTCCGAAATCAGGGTAGAAAGGGTAAATTATGGACTTAGTTTGAAAAAAAAAAGAAGAAAGGAATGACTGATCTTGTCATTATGGAAGGAAGTTCTATGGGAGTCGAGTATATAGCCCCCTGTAACCCTAACCCTAACCCTAAGGGATTTAAAAGCCGCCACCTTATATCCCCTAACCACCGGCCGCCACCCATAACATCTCTAGTCGGTCGCCACCGCCGCCTCCTTCCCATTGACGAAGTCGCGGGCCACCTTAGTTGCCGCTGACGATTGAAGGATCAATGAGATGAGTGTCAGACATCGGGGTAGAAGAGGCTAAGGGGATGAACCACAACATCGCCACCATTGTTCCTCGCCGAAGACCGTGAGCCCCCTCGTCTCCGTTCTTTTCTGTCGCTGAGTATCGCCGTCATCGCAATACCGAGCAACGGTTTCGGTTGACGCCTACCCTCCGACTGCCATGCACCACCGCGAAGGTGGATGCGATTGGGTGCGTTTCTTGTGCCAGCTCGTGTCTGTAAAGTTTGTATGTGGATGTGTTGTTGACTGGGAAGCTAGTCGGACCACGGTGGCAGCCGCTAAATTGCTCTTCTGTCGCCGCCAGCCACCGTGAGAGGTGGTTATGTGTTCATGATATGGTGCTGGTGTGTGTATTATGCTCGTGTGTGTTGACGTGTTAATGGGGAGATGATCAAGAGAAACCGCCGCTGCGGTCACCATCTAGTGCCAACACTGCCGCCGTACGCCACCAGGTGGGTGGCTGGATTTATGTTCCGATCAAGGTGCGTGTGTGTACTTTGTTTGGCCAAAATTCATGGAAAAGCCACCACCACCACCGTGAGGTGGTGGCTGCCACCTTGTACCACTGTCGGCCACCACAAGGGTGGTTATGTGTGTGTTTATCTTATTGTCTGTGTGTATTTATTTTTGGATAGTGCATTGTATAATTGTAATGGGTGACAGAATAATCAAGAAACTCATAACCACCAGCAGCCGCCGTGTTGGGTGGCGGTGTGCTTTGCTTGTAATTAGTTTGCTTTTGGGATGCTTGGACATAATTGGACAAGAACCATAACCATCATCGTAAGGTGGTGGCCACCGTCGTGAGCCGCCGCTGACCACCACTACCTGAGATGGTAGTGGGTGGCGCCTGACTTAATTAGTGGGTGTTTGGGATTACTTTTTGAAGGAAAAGTCCTTTTTGTAAAAGGACTTTTTCTAAAATACCTTTTTCCAAAATATTTATTTTAAAAAGTGTTTGGAATTTATTTTTACTTTTCAGCCTTAAATCTTCAAAAAGACAAAAAGTCACGTAAGTGTGAATTTTGAAAATGTTACTTTTTGTGCTTTGCTAAAAGTTGGTTTTAAAAGTCCTTTTCCATTTACCAAACAACTTTTAAACTTTTCTAACTTTTTGAAAAGGTTAAAAGTCAAAAAGTTGATTTAAAAGGAAAAACAAGCACCCTCTTAATAATCAATTAACCTAAAAACATAACAAATGGACTAATTGGAGCGCGATTGGGTTGGAAACCCTAATTAGGATTAAGAAAACCCTAATTTTGGATTTTTTGGTTTGGATTTTTCGGGACCCACGTTTTGGGCCATTGGAATTGAATTATGAATTACACCTAATCACACTGTATGATTTATCTAGTAGAGTTATGGACTTATTAGATTAAGTCCTTAACGGGTTAAGTAAGAAACACTTAACCCTGATCGTCATTTTATGTGAAAATCCTAATTTTGCTTGGGCCTTGAGTTGGGCCTTTCTATTGGGTTTTGGTGATTGGGCTAATAATGGGCCATTTAGAACAAGCATATAGACTAGAATAATTTGATGGGCTTTAGGGTAAGGCCCATGTAAGGGGTTTGGGCCCTATTTGGAAAATTGGGCCATAGATGGTCCATAATTGGGGCCTTGATAATTATGAGATGTTAGACCATTGGAACACTAATGTTGGACTAGAAGAAATATTGGGCCTCAAGACAAGTCTGATGGGTTTTGAGCATTCTAACACTCCTATGATGTACATGCAACCCTAGACACATTGGATCTATGTTTTCTCTAAAATACATGCAAATAAAATTTTTCCAAGGTTCTCATCCTAACTAGCATAGCAATGGGTACTTGTAACATAAAAGACTAGTAGAATAACATACCTTTGCTTGTGGTTGATTTCTTGGATCTTTTAGAGCCTAGCACCAATAATGTGGATGCCTCAAATGGAATCACAAATCACCACACAACTTGGAAAACTTGAGAGAATAGTATGCACACTTAGAAATCGGCCCACCTTTTGTTTTCCTCAAACACTAGTGCCATTTCATGTGCCAAAAACCTCTTTATATAGTGTGGTGGATTAGGGTTACATTCATGTAAACCCTAATACCCATGACCTTTCATTTCCATAAGATCCATGGGTTAAACCTCCATGGACTATCCATGGACTTTCCATGCAAGCCTAGCCCATTCTAAATAAGCATTGGCACACTCTATATAAGAATCCATATTTAATTAGTTACCTTTAGATCACTAAATTAATTCCAAATTAATTCTAGATCAATACTAATTAAATAATATGATTTCATATTAATATATTATAACTTATAATATATTAACAAATCATAACTATACTATTCTTAAAAGACTATCCAAATTGTTATGGTGAAGTGCAACCCAAATGGACCATGCCGGGTCGGGTCAAGTACATCTTAAATATACTTATGTACTTAGACACCTTATCCAACAGTCTCCCACTTGGATAAGTCTAATACCTATAGTTGCAATCATGACTTCAGGAACCGACCAGCAATCGTAGCTCTTAAAACTCTGTTGAACTAAGAAGCGCCATTTTAGATAAGTTATCATATAAGCATATGTTCTAGATATCAGCCAGACATATACATGGAACAACATCGTACTTATTGTCCAGTAGTTTGTTTCCCGATTTCCGATTTGTTTGACATAGAACTAAACTGAACACATCAATTTGGTTCTGACCAGGCCCGGTACATAGTTTAAAACAAAATCATCGAGGGGCCCAGATATCGCTTCTAATCCTCCAAGGACTAAAAGGAACAGATAAACTTCGACTCATATGCTTGTTCTACTACTTGTTGAATTATACACAAAGGCACATTTTATAACATCAAGTTACTGATGCGTTTTCTTGCAATCAATGCACAACCAACTCATAGGCAACAACTCATATCTCTAGGTTTGAAGACTTATATGATATTACTGTCTCACGATCACTTGAGATAAATTCCATGAAGTGATACAAGTGAGCGTAGGTTTAAACCAATACTCAGAACTTATGAGCACTCATGAATGTTGTAGCAACTTTTACTATGTCTAACATCTTAGACATCTACAAACCCAATTCATGACAGTCTTGATTCATGCCTACTTCCAACATATGACCGATTGTGGAGAGTTTAAATAACTTAGTCATTCGGAAAGAATAACCTAGCTATTCTGGAAGTCAAAACATGCAATGTGAAACACAAGAATAATTGAATCCAATATGGTCTCAAAACTTATGAATATAAATAGAACACCTTTAATTATTTATCACCATATTGATTACACATTATTTATTGCATAATGTTTCAAATAATCAACTTAATACTTGAATTAAAACAACAGTTGTCCCATGCTCCAAGCATGTACACTATGTTTTTCTAAATGATAGTTATGTCATACTCCAAGTATGCACACTATGTTACTCTATTATCCTTACTTTGTGAAATAGATCAATTGAACATGGTTCCAATGATACTCATTTCACAATCCCAAATCTTTTTGCAAGTGTAAGAATTCCAAACTCTTGTCATTGTTCGAATGTGTTAGATTTTATACTATTATGCAATATTGTTTTGTAATGTATAGGTACCAAGAGTCACGTGGACTTGACCAACAATATTACAATACATTCCACTGGAAATTGTTACAAGAAAATTCCAAGGCTACGAAGTCTCAAGTCCAAAGTCCATTCCTTTGAACATCCTTCTTGCATAAAAGTTTCTAACTTTCTCATAGATTCTTGATATCCAACTCCCAATATGGAAAAACATTTCCATATTCCCATTTTGACTATCACTTCTGAACAAGAGTTGCGTCCTTTCAGAATATGTCAATATGGCTCCTCTCCAAAATTTAACACCATACATCCAACTATCCATGAGCAACCAATCTTTGGTAAAGCTCAGATTGTCCTCAACAATTGCTTAATCATTTTAGTCATATCCAATTCTAGACCTTTTCCCCTCTTAATGCCCTAGGACTTTGGAAAATTTAGAAAGGATAAATATTATAGCACATGTAATCGATCCTATATCTGAAGCATATGGGACACGATTCATGATGTCTCACATAAAGACATGATCCAAGACCAGTCTTTTGCTACAATATTTTTTATTTGCCATGTTTTCATAATTTGACTATGAAGAGGGATGTCGTAATCATACTCGAATTTTGAGAATGCAATATATATGGAATTTCCTTATGTTGAACCATTCCAACATAAAATTCATATATATATATATATATATATATATATATATATATATATATATATATATATATATATATATATATATCCTTGACTAAAGATGATTAAAATCTCAATCTAAGCTTTTAGAATTGAAATGAAGTATAATTTCCTCTCCCTTAATTATAGCAAAACAATTTTTCAACCCCCACAACTTCACGAATTGAAACCCTTTTGTTTTATATAATTAACATCGCTAACTTGCAAACATAATAATCATACTCCCACTAACATGATAATTATTAACATAACACTTATGCTCCCACTAGCTTTGACATGTATCCAGAAATCAGCTGGACTTCTAGAAATCAATGCTTTATTGACTTTCTTACCAAAGTTCAGATTTCTGATATGAGATGCTTTGATAAGACTTTATCAAAATCATACACCTTTGTCTTAGATAACTCACATGTATGTCTAAACAATTATGAAGAGGGATGCCATAATCATAATGTTTAGTCCTTTTTTGCCATTTCTCACAAGTCCATGTTAGTGTGCCGGTTAACCATACACGCTCCACTAACAAATTTGAGAATGCAAATATCACAATTGCTATCTACTTAAAATCTACTTAGTGAAAGCGTTTCCTCACCATCATTTTTATGAATCGAACGGAAACCTTATGACACTTAGATTTTATGATGTATGTGTTCCTATCCATGTGAATTTGTCAAAACCATAATCACAAGACAAGGTTAGTGACAAATTCAAACTCATATGGATTGAACTTGTTCAATCTTAATTTCTTGCCTCTTGGTAGCATAAGGGCCTACCATTGCTTTTAAGTTGTTATGTAAACAATTGACAACTCACAGAACTCACATGCATAGTCAACTTAATTGGAAGAGGCACAGAAACAAGAATTATGTCAACACGATAGATTACAAACCTCAAGTCGTGTGCTAGTGATAAACTACAGATTAGTTCTTGAAACTCTTTCAAGATCTTTAAGACTCCCACTGACCTCTTGACATATAATTTTCCCTTGTCGAGAACCATTCCTTGACAAACAAATATTCGAGAGTTAGTGTAGATTCTTATCAAGATAAACACTTCACACAATTAGTCCTAGATGGTCTTTGTCTTATCCAAGACATCACAACTTACCAATTTTAAATGTTCAAGAGTAGAAAACATTTTAGTCTACATTTGATAAGTGTTTCAAACCTTCCTTTATGTCACTCAAGGTTACAATCTTGGAGTATGACTCTAAGAATTGTTTTGGAACGAAGTATGATTCATTTTCTTGATTTTCACCATTCCAACAATTCATGATTCCTCTTCTTAGCCATACATCAGCACTAAGATGTCCTTAGAAGATCAAATTGTGATTTGGGTCCATAATCATTAAGATGATCATAAAATATGATACTAAAGTACTCTCCCATGTTTTCAGATTTGAGAACCTTTTATCTTTCTGCCAAATTTGATTCTTCTCATTCGTTCTGCCATATATCGAAACTTTTCCAATGCTTCAAAATTGTACTTAAGCGTGTAAGTATAACCATATTTATTAATCTTTAGTAAATCATGATGAATCAATCTTTGTGGTGGACCTTAACCAGCACCCACCCAGTGTACCCGATCCCCTAGTCCTTCACTTGACTCACATATACATGTGATCAAGGAATTATTCTTAACTTTACAAAGATGAAAATTCTCATTCATCATACAATACAACCTGCATGATTCCAAGTTTCTGTCTAATTGAAACTTCGGTGATGAGAATCTTTCCTTATTTGGTAAATTTAGACACTACCACAAATGAGAGAATCAAATTCATAGTTCCAATATTGCTAGAAACATACAAACATCAATTTTTCATAAATGCCATTGTAAGGAGATATAATATAAAATAAAACAAAACTTTTATTTCTTTATAAAATGCGGAAAAAACTTTTCCTTACAATACAATTACAAGTAAAAACTGTGCTATTACACATTTCCTAGAAATCTATCATAACTCCTAAGTAGTAGCTCAAAAATCCGATCTTCGAACCATGCGATTGAAATCCATCTTTGCGATCAGATTCAACATACTCTTCCTTTAAGTTTCCTTCCCTTTGCTTGATCCTTCCAAACATCAAAATGCAACCTAGTCACATCATGTATTAAGAATCAACAATTAGGAATTTAACAGAGTTAGATATTGGACTTACCTGAAGCAGAGTTAAACATTTTGTCTCTGCTTGCTTTCAGATCTTTCAGGTATTCAGGGAAGCTTCGCTTCCAATGTCCCTTATCTTGATAATAAAAACATACAAAATCTTTGGGAATGGTACATGGGACTATCACAGACTTAGCCTTTCTATCTACCATTTGGTCAACCGGGTTGACCATGGCCAATCCCTTTCCATTGGGAAGAGAAAGTTTTTCTGGACTTCCAATGCTACCATTGTCAATGTCCATGGAAGTTTGAGAAATAGACATTCCACCCAAATTTACTTTTCCAGTGTGCCTAAACATTTCCGATTCAACAACAACAAGCAAATAAGAAAGATCAATAAGGGTCATGTCGTGATCTGTCGCATAGTAGTCCTTAATGAACTCACTATACGACTAAGGAAGTGACTGAAGAACCCAGTCAATAGTCAACTTCCTTAGGACAACGACACCCAACATTCTCAACATGTCAATGTGTGAATTCATCTCTAAGACATGAGTGCACACATATCTTCCATCTTTATGTTTCATTGTAAGTAGGGCTTGAGTGATCTCGAACTTTTCAAGTCTTCGAGATTGTGGGTCAGGGAGAATAATTGGAGGAGGTGGAGGAAGAGAAGGATGATTTCCATGATCCAATCGTGGGACATCATCTTCATTAGGAAAGCTTGTTCCAAGAGATTTGGGAAGACCATAGTTGTCAGAACCAGACATCTACAATGGGAGAAATTCAAGTTAGTCGAGTTAAGCCCTTAATATAACACCCAATATGAAATATTAAGGCTAGGACCCAACATAATATTTTATAACTTGGAAGAGGGATGCCATAATCCAAGCTATGAAATATTTGAGGGTAGGTGAATGACGATTCACCAATTTCCACCATGAAAAACAAGATAAATATTACGTTTTAATTGGTTTGAAACTCCTAGATCTTTTGAGATTCATTGAACTCTTCAATGAAATGTTTAAATCTCAATTGTGCCCTCTCAAGTTTGTGACAGGGATGCTGAGGATCACAAACAAGGTGTGAATAACCATGCAAATTAACTTGGTACCCTTAATCTTTTTCACCTAATCGATGTACTGGTTACCCATACGCGCTACTCTGATCTATGATAAACATTAAGTCACCCTTTGCCACTCTTACTAGTCCAATGTTAGTGTGTTGGTTACCCACACACGCTCTACCAACGACTTGGTAAGGTTCAAAGTGTAATTTCATGGGCCAGCACCAAATTCACATTTTTCCTAAAGTAAAGAAGATTGGGAATTTATAAAAGGTTTAGTTACTTTATATTTATCGTTATAATTTTAATGAGAATTATAGTCCTTGTTCTACCCGTTCGACTAACGACCCTCCACCAGTCAAGGAAGCGGTGGGTGAAAGTGGACACCCATTAAGCTGCCATTTTATAGGCAACAACCTTATACCCCCTTATAGAGCGGCTTCATGAATGAGGCCTACTAATGGTAAGACTGACTTGCTCTTATACATATATATTATTAACTATTAATATTAGAAAGTATAAGGGTCAAATTTTAACTTTTAAAACTCTAGGGTTTGGAATTAAAGTGTGTATGAAGCTTTACAAATTCCAAGACTTGAGGGAAAGTTTTGAAACTATTCAAGACTTTTCATATTCAATAACTTATGAGTTTTAATGTAGGCTTTCAAAAAACATTAATGAAGAGACTCTTAAACATGCATAACTTGAGGACAAGTTATGGAGTTCATAAGACAATTTATGATGGAAAAGACTCTTCAATTGTGTAACCTATGAGTTTTTAATGGATCTTTAAAAGAAATGAATTTTGGAAATCCATAACTTGAGGACAAATTATGGACTCCATTAAAAACATTTAGATCAAGAATTAACTAACAAACAATTTGCAAATAGTCCCTATGATCTACCATAACTCATAAGTGTATGAACATTTATATCAACAATTTCAAGAATCATATAAACACATATAAAACTTGAAATTTTGATAATAACCTTTGAAATTGGATTAGCGTAATCATTACCTCAACAAAAAAAGGTTTCATAAGTCTAAAACAGTTTAGTGTAATGATTCTAGTCCAATTCCAGCTTAAAAACTCAAATAACTACACTCTGGGCCTCCTACTCGTCGAGTGCACGAACCTAATCGATGAGTAGGATGAAGATACACTTGGACTCGGCGAGTCCACTAAACAGATTGCAAATTTTTCGATTTTCTTCAACAATTTGCATCAAGTATCAAGAAAACAAGCCTAGTCTCTGATACTACTGATGGGTTTTGAGCATTCTAACACTCCTATGGTGTACATGCAACCCTAGACACCTTGGATCTATGTTTTCTCTAAAATACATGCAAATAATAATTTTCCAAGGTTCTCATCCTACCTAGCATGGCAAGGCGTACTTGTAACATAAAAGACTAGTAGAATAACATACCTTTGCTTGTGGTTGATTGCTTGGAGTTTTGAGAGCCTAGCACCAATAATGTGGATGCCTCAAATGGAATCACAAATCACCAAACAACTTGGAAAACTTGAGAGAATAGTATGCACACTTAGAAATCGGCCCACCTTTTGTTTTCCTCACACACTAGTGCCATTTCATGTGCCAAGGACCTCTTTATATAGTGTGGTGGATTAGGGTTACATTCATGTAAACCCTAATACCCATGACCTTTCATTTCCATAAGATCCATGGGTTAAATCTCCATGGACTATCCATAGACTTTCCATGCAAGCCTAGCCCATTCTAAATAAGCATTGGCCCACTCTATATAAAAGTCCATATTTAATTAGTTACCTTTAGATCACTAAATTAATTCCAAATTTATTCTAGATCAATACTAATTAAATAATATGATTTCATATTAATATATTATAACTTATAATATATTAACAAATCATAACTATACTATTCTCAAAAGTCTATCCAAATTGTTATGGTGAAGTGCAACCCAAATAGACCATGCCGGGTCGGGTCAAGTACATCTCAAATATAGTTATGGACTTAGACACCTTATCCAACAAAGTCCATATAGAGGTTTGGGCCCAATTTGGAAGATTGCGCCATATGTTGGGCCTTGATTGATTATTGGGATTTTAGGCCTTCAGAGTGTGAGTTTGGGCCCTGGTTTTGAATCAAGCTAGGTTGGGGGTAAAGTAGCCTTTTACCCCAAGCATGGACTTATGGTTATGTATTGGAACCCAATTATTAATTGGGTGCTGTTTTGATATTGACAGTTCGGGAACCTGTCAACCCGCAACTAGAGTTTATCCGCAGGACTTCAGCAGTGTGAAGTGAGTCTCCTCACCATACCAATGGGTCGAAGGTACCAAGGCCGACCCATTTGTTTATTAGTGGTGATTTTTGCGAATGTGTTATCGATACATTATGTATTTATGCGAAGACCATGTGGGGGTTCCCATGGCAATTAGTTATATGTAGTATGCCAGTTGTCTTCATAACTCTTGCATGTAATGGTTACTTGGGAATGTTCAGTCAGTATGTTATGTATTTATGCAAAGACCATGTGGGGGTTCCCATGACCCATTGTGTGATATGTGTTATACTAGTTGTTTATGTGATATGTTATACTAGTTGGGAGATAAGTGCCGTGAACTCGACAATGATTCGATGTTGGCGGTCTGTCAAGGAGACAAACCATCTCGAGACTTTAGATTTCAGATTGAGTAGATGTGATCAGGTTGCAAGGAATTCGTTAACCTTTAGCTTTTAGAACCCTACAAGGGATGGTTTTGGTTTCCCTGGGAAGGTTGGGGTATGCTTGTGGTTGTGACTGTGTTGCTCAAGTTGATTGGCGTGTCAGGAGTGGTAATGAATGATTTCGAGGAGAAAATCTAACTTAAGCGGGGAGAGTTGTAACACACCGTTTGTAATAGAGTAATTAAATAATACACCCGGAACTCGAAGATGTAAATTTATATTTTATATTATTTTATAATGGCCCAAAAACCCATAATATTTAGCGGTACGTTGGTTTCGGGGAGCCAAATGATATAATTTGGATTTTCGGGGGTTAAAGTGTAATTTCAGGATTTATTTTGTAAAGATTTTTAGAAGGTAGGGGCTTTTGGTAAGTATTGGACTTATTATGAAAGGATTTTGAGAGTTGAGGGCTATTGGGTAAATTACGGATTGGATTTGAAAGGGATTTCCGAAGTCAGGGTAGAAATGGTAAATTATGGATTTAGTTTGAAAGAAAACGGGAAAGGAAGGACTGGTCTTGTAACATCCCAAAAATATGGTCCAAAAATTTCTTTTTAAAATCATTTAAGAAAACCACAATCCATCAAACATCACAATAAAATCATAAGTTTTGTATCTCAATTCATCATACAAAATGTTGTGTCAAGAATCATGTCTCAAAATATCAGAGTCTAAAACATTCCAGGCTGCATGAATGGTGTGTGCACTGCAATCATCCCGAGCTCTTCCCTTTGCTACCGGAAGTACCTGAAACCAAAACTGGAAACGGTAAGCATGAAGCTTAGTTAGTCTCCCCAAATTACCACATACCATACACATAAACACATAATAGCATATCTTGGGCCTTGTCACTACATTGGGCCCCGCCCGACATCGGACAAATCTAGAATCGGGGCCCCGCCCGGCATCGGACCGAATTCCGTATCGGGCCCCGCCTGACATCGGACCAAAGTCTGGTATACATATAACATATCAACAAGCATGTAATATAAACACATAATATAATCATATAAACTAAACCTTCCTCAGGCTTGCCCCGACATCAGACTGAAATCCAGAACATATAAAACATAACATATAAACTAAACATTCCTCAGGCTTGCCCCGACATCGGACCGAAGTGTGGAACACATAACCATACATGCAAGAATCACAAAGACATCAAGCATAGAAACCTTACTCGGGCTTGCCCCGACATCGGACCGAACTCCGGAACACATAAACATATATACTACATCAGGCTAACCCCGACATCGGACCTAAGTCCAGTATATGCTAACATACATAAACGGGCCGATATTGGTGCCTTCGACTCGTTCCTACTGGAGGAAAACTCACCTCTCAAGCTGGCTGCTGAAATCTCTAGTGAGGAATCTCTGATGGTTGTTCCCACGACTCCCCGGCTATAAATTCACAATAAGCACTTAGTCAATAACTGAAATCCTTCTAGGTTAAAATGACCATTTTACCCCTGGTCAAAGTCAACATTCGGGTCAAAGTCAACACTCTAAGTTGACCCAGCTCGCCGAGTTACTCCACCAACACGTCTAGTCCTAGAACCCAGAAATCGCGATCTAACTCGTCGAGTCACTTCCCTGACTCACTGAGTCCCCTGGCTACTCAAAGTCGCGATTTGGCGAATCAACTCGTCGAGTCCTTTCAAAGACTCGTCGAGTTCTACCTTAAGCTAAAACGGGACAATACGACTCAACTCGTCGAGTTCCTCTATGGACTCGATGAGTTCCCATGTCTGTTTGGGCCACCTTAATATGTTAAGCCCCTACTCTTCAGATCTAAGCTTCTTACTTCATCTACACCCTGGAAATGCCCTTTTAAGGGTAAAGTTTCCAACTTTACCCGCTAATAATCCTTCTTAATGGGTTTAGCAGGAGCCCTAGTTCCTTAGGACATAGATCTTTGTCCAAAAGTCTTATTACTCCAACCCAAAGCATGAAAACCGAGATCTAGGTCCTAAACACCCAATGAACACGTAAAGTCTCAGACTTTACTTCCATGCATGGCCTTTTGGGGATTAAAAGGCCATAATAACGTCTTTAAGCTTGCATGGGGCTTCCATGGGCATAAAGTTTGCACCTTTATGCCATGAAACCCCTTCTAGTTCCTAGATCTAAAAGGTAAGCCACTTGGGACGTCCATGTCCCAAAGATCAAGGTTCTTGAACCAAAACCTTCACAAAATGGAACTAAGGAGATCTAATAAACTAATAGTCAAGTTAGAGACCTGATTACCAGAAAATGATGAAGATGGAAGGAAGTCTCTGGATCTACTATCTTCTCCTTGAACCTTCTAGCTCCTTCTTCTTCTTCTTCTTCAAGCTTCAAGAACACACAAAGATTACTCAAGAATGGCTGACACACTCACAAAAAGCCCTGGGGTTTCGTGGATTAGGGTTTGGGACTTGGAGGCTGGAAATGAAGCCATAAGGTGGGGATTAAGATGCTTAAATAGGGTACAAAACCCCAAAATTAGGGTTTCACTATGGCATACCTACTCACCGAGTTGAGGAGTCTCAACTTGTTGAGTAGATTACTTAAACCCCGCGTCCGATATCGTTTCTACTCGACGAGTCTGAGGCTCCCAACTCGTCGAGTAGATCTACAAAAATAAATAAATTATAATAAAATGCGTACAAGGAATCAGGCGTTATAGATCTTGTCATTATGGAAGGAAGTTCTATGAGAGTCGGTTATATAGCCCCTAGTAACCCTAACCTTAATCCTAAGAGACTCAACAGCCGCCAACTTATATCCCCTAACCATCGGCCGCCACCCATAACATCTCCAGGCGGTCGCCGCCGTCGCCTCCTAGCCATTGACGAAGTCGCGAGCCACCTCAGTTACTGCCGACGATTGAAGGATCGACGAGATGAGTGTCAGATGTCGGGGTAGAAGAGGGTGATGGGATGAACCACAACATCACCACCATTTTTCCTCACCGGAGACCATGAGCCCCCTCGTCTCCGTTCTTTTCTGCCGCTGAGCAATCGCCGCCATTGCCATACCGAGCAGCGGTTGTGGTTGACGCCTGCCCTCCGACTGCCATGCATCACCATGAAGGTGGCTATGATTGGGTGCATTTCTTATGCCATCTCGTGTCCGTGAAGTATGTATGTGGATGTGTTGTTGACCGGGAAGCTTGGAGGACCACCATGGCAGCCAACCATGGTGGCTGCCGCTAAAGTGTTCTTCTACCGCCGCTAGCCACCATGAGAAGTGGTTGTGTGTGCGTGATATTGTGTTGGTGTGTGTATTCTGCCCGCGTGTGTTGACATGTTGCTGGGAAGAGGATCAAGAGAAACCGTTGCCACCACCGTAAGGTGGTGGCTGTCATCACAAACCGCCGCTGCTGCCGCTATCTAGTGCCAACGCCGCCGCCGTACGCCACCAGGTGGGTGGTTGTATTTATGTTGTGATCAAGGAGCATGTGTGTACTTTGATTGGTCTAAATTCATGGAAAAGCCACCACCACCAACGTGGGGTGGTGGCTGCCACCTTGTACCACTGCCAGCCACCACAAGGGTGCCTACGTGTGTGTGTTTATCTTATTATGTGTGTGGTTCTTTTAGGATATTGCATTGTATAATTGTAATGGGTGACGAAATAATCAAGAAACTCATAACCACCACCGTGAGGTGGTGGCTACCGCCACCAGTCGCCGTGTTGGGTGGCAGTGTGCTTTGCTTGTGTTTAGTTTGCTTTTGGGATGCTTGGACATAATTGGACTAGAAACATAACCACCACTATAAGGTGGTGGTCGTCGCCGTTGACAACCACTACCCGAGGTGGTAGTGGGTGTCGCCTAACTTAATTAATAACCAATTAACCTAAAAACTTAACAAATGGACTAATTGGAGCGTGATTGGGTGGGTTGGAAACCCTAATTAGGGTTTAGAAAACCCTAATTTTGGATTTGTTGGTTTCGACTTATCGGGACCCGCGTTTTGGGCCATTGGAATTGAATTATGAATTACACCTGATCACATCGTATGATTTATCTAGTAGAGTGATGGACTTAATGGATTAAGTCCTTAATGGGTTAAGTAAGAAACACTTAACCCTAATCGTCATATTTTTGTGAAAATCCTAATTTTGCTTGGGCCTTGAGTTGAGCCTTTCTATTAGGTTTTGGTGATTGGGCTAATAATGGGCCATTTAGAACAAGCATATAGAGTAGAATAATTTGATGGGCTTTAGGATAAGGCCCATGTAAGGGGTTTGGGCCCAATTTGGAAAAATGGGCCATAGATGGTCCATAACTAGGGCATTGATGATTATGAGATGTTGGACCATTGGAATACTAATGTTGGACTAGAATAAATGTTGGGCCTCAAGATAAGTCCATGTAGAGGTTTGGGCTCAATTTGGAAGATTGGGCCATATGTTGGGCCTTGGTTGATTATTGGGTTGTTGGGCCTTCAGAGTGTGAGTTTGGGCCCTGGTTTTGAATCAAGCTAGGTTGGGGGTAAAGTAGCCTTTTACCCAAGCATGGACTTATGGTTATGTATTGAAACCTAATTATTAATTGGGTGTTGTTTTGATATTGATAGTTAGGGAGTCTGTCAACTAGCTGCTAGTGTTTATCTGCGGAACTTCGACAGTGTGAGGTGAGACTCCTCACCATACCAATGGGTCGAAGGCACCAAGTTCGGCCCATTTATTTAGTGGTGGTGATTGTTGCGAATGTGTTATCGATACATTGTGTATTTATGCGAAGACTATGTGGGGGTTCCCATGGCAATTAGTTATATTTAGTATCACAGTTGTCTTCGTGACTCTTCTATGTAGTGGTTACTTGAGAATGTGTTGTCAGTATGTTATGTATTTATGCAAAGACCATGTGGGGGTTCCCATGGCAGTTAGTTAAGACCATGTGGGGGTTCCCATGGCCCATTGTGTGATATGTGTTATACTAGTTGTTTGTGTGATATGTGATAAGCAGTCTTTGTGATACTTGCATGGAAGACCCCAGAGGGTTCCCGAGGAAGTTGGATATCAGACCATGTGGGGGTTCCCATGGCATTCCAGGCTAAGACCATATGGGGGTTCCCATGGCAGTGGGTTAAGACCACATGGGGGTTCCAGTGGCACCTGGTGTAAGACCTTGGAGGGTTTCCAAGGCATCCTTATATGTTTGCATGTTTAGCTTATATTTTTAAACGTATGGTTGATTGGTAGTTGGTAAAGACCATGCGGGGGTTCCCATGGCAGTGGGCTAAGACCATGAGGGGGGTTCCTATGGCACCTAGAGTAAGACCTTAGAGGGTTTCCATGGCTTCCCTATATGTTTATATGCATGGCTTGGTGTAGTTGAGATGATCTATGTGATTATGTGTATAAGACCTTGGAGGGTCTCAATGGCATCCCTATATTTGTATATGATTGGTATATGCGATTGATATGGTTTATGTGATTATTTGGGGTATGCTCTGGGAAACTTACTAAGCTTCATGCTTACAGTTTTGTTTATGGTTTCAAGTATCATTGTTTTGAAAGGAAGGACCCAGCTTGATCACAGCGCACACACCCGTGTTTTCCTCATTATGTGATTTTGGGAGGAACTCTGATAAATGTTTTTAATTAGAGATTTTTTGGAATACTTGGATTTAAAGATATATGTGTTTTGACTATAATAAAAATGAAAATTTTACCCTCGATTTTTAGGTCGTTACAATATAAGTTTCTGACTCATAGGATCATAGTAATGATATCCTTTCTGTCCAACAACATAACCCGAGAATATACATATAACAGATTTAGGTCCCAACTTGTTCATCTCAACATGAGGACGAAGAACAAAACAAGTACATCCAAAGACTCGTATAGCAGAGTAGTCTTGTAGGTGACCATATAGCTTCTCAAAAGGAGACATTCTTAAATTCAATGCAGTAGGGTTACGATTAATCACATAAACAACGATTAAGACCGCTTCTCCACAAAAGGCACTAGGAACCTGAGTAGAAAAGAGAAATGAGCGGTCTGTCTCAACAATATGATGGTGTTTCCATTCTACCATACCGTTTTGTTGAGGAGTATCAGTTCACGATGACTGGTGCATGGTACCATCAGAAGCAAGTAACTGAGTAAACTCATTAGAGGTATATTCACCCCTAAGTCACACCTGAAGCACTTTATCACAGCTGAATGTTGAGTTTTAACAAGAGCTCTAAAATTGTTGTAAATGCCAAGAAAATCATATTTGCGTTTCATAAGATAAACCCAGGTATATCGAGTATAATCATCTATAAAAGATACATAATATGTCCACCCACCCTTTGTGATACTAGTGCAGGACCCCACACATTAGAATGAATAATATCAAAAAGAGAAATAGAATAAGACATACTTTTATTGAAAGGTAAAGCAGAGAATTATGCCAGTTTGAAACCACTACAATCAGAAATATCACAAGTGTTCAAATGACCTAAAACACCACTAGGGGCTAGAAAATTCTAACGTGATACAGACACATGTCCCAAAAGAGAATGCCAAAGGTAAAACTGAGATGACAAAGGACTCAAATGAAAGAAGACAAATCAATGTTGGAGGCAACAACAACAAATACTTTGAGAACCTCCAAGACATAAAGTTCTCCCACCCTACGACCGATCCTAATCACCTTCTGAGTATGTTGGTCCTGTATAGCATAGATGGAAGTAGAAAATAACACCTGATTACCAAACTTACACATCTGGATAACCGAAGCAAGATTCATTTTGAGTTTAGGAATGTAATAAACATCAGGAAGATACATATGAGGATTAGAAAAAGACCCAACACCCTCAATTGTCATAGATGTATCACTAGCATACATAACAAAGACAGATGACATACGTGGCAAATAAGTAAACGATGACAAATAAGGATTCATATGATGGGTTACACCAAAATCTAAAATCCACAAAGATGAAGGTATACTTAAGTTAACAGATGAAGTAGGACCAAATTCAGACATGGATGTAGACATAGAAGTACGTTTGAAGTCCAATACTGAAGTAGGACCAAATTCAGACATGGATGTAGACAAAGCAGTATGTTTGAAGGCCAAATACTGTCTGAAACTCTGAAAAACCTTAGGATCCAACGGATGGCTGAAACTTCTGCTGAACAGACCCACTCTTTTGTCTCGACTAAGGGTGACCAGATTTACCCTTGTTGACTAACAATGGACACTGAGCTTTCCAAAGATTTTTCTGTTTGCAGAATGCACAAGCATCATAAGCAAACCTTGGAGTTTGTCGATATTGATTAAAGGAAACAACAAGAACAATAGGAGTGGAAGTAGGAATAGAGGGTTCTTTAAACCTTTTATCCGCGTAAGACTTTATACAAGTCTCTTCAGCAATTAGCTCGTGAACAACAGAATCCACTGAGGGAAGGGGGAGTGATGAAGAATTGTTCCATGTAGGCCTTCAATTTCATAAAACAATGCCATAAAAACTGGACCAAACATTTTTCTTCCCTCCTAGAAATATAAAGCTCAAAATCCTTTAACTCTTTATATTCAGTAAGAGACAATTGATCCCATAAATCGGATATAGCAGCAGAGAAATCTTGAATACCCAGGTTATTTTGTTGAAAGGCACGAATATCATATTCTAACTAATACTGTTTAGCAAAGTTAAACTGAGTATACAGTCTCTCCAAGTGATTCCAAACGTCCTTTTCTATGTCATACTTGGCCAACTACATACCAGTAGACTGTGTAACATAATTGTTAATCCAAGTAATGACCTCAGAGTTATCAGTTTCCCAAGCATCAACCAGCAAATCGAAATTCTCAACTTGAGGCATTGAAGGTTTGGATTTAGTCCCAGTGACATAGCCCTGCATATTCTTCCCACGTAGGAAGTTCTTCATAACATAACTCCAATACGTATAAATACTAGCTAATACCAAATCCTAATAGGCTAAAGCCTAAAAGGCCCATAAACATGTGGGCTAACAACCGTAACAAAATTAGATTATAGCATACATAATAAATGAAAATAAATTACTTAAAGTCCCAATTGACACACAAACCATGAAGTGAGCCACACACACATATATTCATTCCTTCTTCAACATCCTTCCCAATTAATTTCATGAAATGATAGATTTGTAAACTAATTATTAGAACTTTTAAAAAACAAAAACAGAAAAATAAATAGAAATCTCTAAGCTTAAAGTAATAATAAGGAAAAAAAACTTGAAGAACAGTGTCATATTGGAAATATTTTTTAAATAACGATGCATTAATAGGAAACAAAATTCAAATAAAATATTCTAACCGAAAGTTTGAAGCAAATTGTTGTTTCTTACATTATTTCAAAAAAGCCAACTCCAAGAAATAGCAACCAACAAAGAGTGTGTGTATGAGAAACCTTGGTATTAGGACCAAATTTAACAAAAAAAACATAATATCAACATGCTTCAATTTTCTTACACATAATAGCAATTTATTTCCAATTTTAATAACATATAACCATAATAGTATTGTTAGGAGAATACATATTTGGCTCATAGACAACACTAATTTTCAATGTAGTTCCCAGATTAGTGGACTGCAACTCAAGAACATAGTTTCTTAGTACCTCATATTTCTTGGTGTAATCTCCAATGACATGTTTGTTGTTGCAGTCTTTTCCCTGGATATCTTCTGTGAAGAAACGCCTACTTTGTATTTTTCTTTCTAAAGGTTATCTTGTAAAGCTCGTTATGGGATTTGTAGGTTAGATTCAACTTTGTTCATAACCTGCTTTGATAAGAAAGTAGTTATGCAAGCTCTTATCTTTCTTGAATGCAAACAAGTGTGGTTGTGATTGTATGTTTTCACATACCAATCTCCATTGTTATATGACCTATATGCTTAAAGCTGCCAACTATAAAGATTCTCATTAGTTGCATCTTTACCCTTTCACTATATTTTCTTTACCACTTTCTCCACCTACCATACATGTATCACTTGCATCGACTCCGAGAACCACTTCTTTATAGTAAGCTCTTAACCTTACTGATGGGTTTTCGTCATAAGACATCCTATGTGCTCATACAAACCCTAATGCTTGGATCTAGGTTTCTCTATTGTACATGCAAGTTATCCAAGGCTATAAACCCTAATTCTAGCATATGGGAATCAATATTAACATGTAATTAGGTTTAAGATATTACCTTGATTGTTATGTAGCAATAACAATCCCAAATCTCCTTGAATTGACTTTGGAAGGCTTAGAGTCACAAGTGTCACTCGTCTAATGGCTTACAAACACCATAAGCAAGTGGAGAAGGTATAAAGAGAGAGGAGAGAGGTAGAAATTCGTCCTTAGATGCTCTAGGGATCAAGTGCACGAAATCCTAAGGCCTTAGGGGTCTTTATATAGGGTTGGGATTAGGGTTTCAGTCCTTATCCTTATCTAGTTACTTGCCCATCAAGTAACCACAAGATAAGCCTTGAAAATCCCTATCTCTTGGACCTTGGACGATTTTAAGGATATCCTTATCCTTGAATTCGTCCATCCTTTAACAAGGATAACCATCGCCCTATTTTGCAACTATCACATAATTACAATTCAGCCCCTCTAGTTTAATTAATTACACTTGATCACAAAATTAATTCTTAATTAATTATTGACCAATATTAATTAAACAAATATGATTTCTCCTTTAATATATTATTCTTATAACATATTAATAAATCATAATAACCTCTCTCTTTATTTATTTCTCCAATCAAGTTGCTTTGGTGAAGGCAACCCAAAAGGACCATGCACCATCGGGTCAAGTACATACCAAAATAGTTATGAACTTAGACACTAATCCAACAGTCTCCCACTTGGATAAGTCTAACAACTATTCTGCGTATGACTTCAAATCCTGATCTGCAATCGTAGCTTTCCAAAGTCGTTGTCAACTCTGATCATATCAGATACGCGTGTCCTTAGATAAGGGATCATATATTCCTCCATTCTAGATATCATATGAGATATGATTTCAAATCATTCTCTTTGTACTATATCTCGATTCCTGATTTATGATGACTGACTAATTGAACAAATCAAATTAGCCCTAGCCCGGCCGAGCATTTATGTTTGTCATCACAAAATCATCGAGGGGCCCAAAGATATCGCTTTTATCCTACTTTGGATAAAAGGAACGGATAAACCTTGATACAATGCTTGCTTTCACTCACTCACCGAATCACACACAACAATATGTTTTATAACACCAAGTTACTAGTGCGTTTACATATTATCAATGTGCAACCGATTCGCAAGATACAACTCACACATCTCGGTTTCAAGAATATAAGATGTTATCGTCTCACCAGTCACTCGTGATACAATTCATGGAGTGATTCAAGTTAGCGTGGGTTCAATCCAATGCTCAAATTCATATTCATAAGTACTCATGAACGTTGCAACAAACATTTGCTTATGTCTAATACTCTTTTAGACAATCCACACACCAATTCACGACAATCTTCATTCATATCTACTTCCAACATATGAATGACTGTGGCCCATTCGAATAATTCTATTATTCTTAATAAATTCAATTATTCTGGAAGTCAAAACATGCAAATGTGAAACACAAGAATAATACTAATCCCATATGGCTTCAAACCTTTGAGTATAAATAAAACTCCTTTTATTTATCACCATATCGATTACTCATTATTTGTCGTTTCGGGTAATCAACTTCTTACTTGAATTATTACACTTGTCCCATGCTCCTAGCATGCACACAATGTTTACCTATGGTTCTTACTTTGTGAAATAGACCAAATTGAGCACATTTCCAATCATTCTCATTTCATAACTCCAAATCCTTTTTCATAAGTGAAAGAATATCAAATTCTTGCCACTTATAGAATATGTTAGATTCTAACATTTTATGCAATGATCCTTTTGTAATGTCACTGCACCAAAGTCACAAAGACTATTTCCAATGATATTACAAAGTCCTATATCGGAGATTGTTACAAGACAATTCCTTAGATATGATGTCTCTCACTCAAAGTACATTCCTTTGAACATCCTTTTGCATAAAGGTTTCTAATCTAGACATAGATTTTCAATATTCAATTCCCAATATAGATACATTTCCACATTTTCCATATGACAACTTATTCTTAATAGAATCTTTTCTATTCATAATAAAGTCAATATTGTCCATCCAATACCATGCTTCCAACTACTCACAAGCGACCAATCCTCGTCAAACTTTGGATTGTCCTTTGATAGTTGTTTAATTATTTTAGTCAAAACCAATTCTAGTCCCTTTTCCCTCTAAATGCGCTCGACATTTGGAAAATTTTAGAATGGTCAAACATTAAAGCATTTGCAATCGATCCTATACCCGAAGCGTATGGGACACGATGCATAATGTTTTACTTGCTATGTTCTCAAAATTCGAATTGTAAAGAGGAATGTCGTAATCATAATCGAAATTTTAAGAACACACTATGTACCCTTGACTAAATTTATTAACATTTCTCAACCTAATCCTTTAGATTTTAAATGAAGCATAATATTCTCCCTTAATTATAGCAAAACAACTTTACAACACTTACAACTTTGCAAGGTATAACTCTTGTTTTCTATAATTAATATTGCCAACTTGCAATACGTGCCTTAATAATCATACAATCATAACATTTATGCTCCCACTATCATGATGATTATTATAAACATAACACTTATGCTCCCACTAGCTTCGACATGTATTCAGAAACATCTTAACTTTTCAGAAAACAATGCTTATTGAATTTCTTAAGTTCATGTTTCTAATACTTAATGCTTTGATAATCTTTTATCAAGGCTTCTTGAACTTATACACCTTTGCCATAGATAGTTCATATGTGTGTGTAAACAATTGCCAAACCTCACAATTCAAATTATGGAAAGGGATACCATAACCATAATCAAATTTGAGAATGCAATTTTACAATCACTATCTTCTTAAAATCTTTCTTAGTGAAAGCATTTCCTCACAATCATTTTCATGAAGGAGGAAATCTTATGACACTTAGATTTAAACGGTGTATTTGTTCCTATCCATGTGAATTTGTCAAAACCAAAGTTTATGACAAATTCAAACTCATATGGATCGAACTTTCTTGATCTCGATTTCTTGTCTTTATGGTAGCACAGCTGCCCACCATGCCTTCCAAGTACTTAAGCAGCTCACCTTTTGTTATCAATGTACTTTCCATTGATCAAGATCCTTGCCTTTTATGCATTCAAATGAGAACTCATAGGACTCACATGCATAATTAACTCGATTGGATTGGCACAGAAACAAAATAATGTCAACACGATAGGTTGTAAACCTCAACTCGTGTGCTGGTGATGATCGATAAGGTTTATTTGATTTGTTCTTGAAACCTTTGAAGACCAATAAGACTCCCACTGACTCCTTGACATATAAGATTCTATTGTCAAAACATTTATTGATAAACAAATATTCAAGAGTTAGTGTAGCTTTTATCAAAACTCTTCATAAATTGGTCCTAGATGGTCATTGTCTTATCCAAGACATCACAACTTTCCACATTTAATGAATGTTATAAACCTTCTTTATAATTATCACTCAATGTCACAATCTTAACTTTAACACTTGTCTTGAAACGAAGTATGATTGACTTCTTGATTTAACCATTTCTTCAATTCTTGATTCCTCTTCTTAGACATACAATGGTACTAAGACTCACTTAGAGGATTAATTGAGATATGGTTCTTAATCATTAAGACCTATCATAAAGCATAAAAGCTACTCTCCCTTCTTCTTAGAATGGAGAAACTTTTATCTTTCTGCCTACTTGATTCTTCTTATTCGTTCTGCTGTTGATTTAAACCTTTTCAATCAATTCAGAATTACACTTAATCTTGTAAGTATAATCATATTTACTAAACCTTTAGTAAATCATGACAAATATCTTTGTTACTCTTATGGTGGACTTGATCAACATGCAACTTTGTCTATTCGATCTCCTAGTCCTTCACTTGACACTTTGTCAATGAATTAGTCTAATTTCCAAATATGAAATTTCTCATTCATCGTGCAACCAAGTTGCATGATTCCAAGTTTCTGTCCAATTGAAACTTGGGCGATGAGAAACTCTCCCTATTTGGTAAATTATCGACTTTCCATAAATAATATAATTAAGAATCAAATCCATTATTGCTAATAATAGAAACATTCAAACATCAATTTTTCACATACGCCATTGCAAGGATAAATAAATAGTATAAAATCAAAATTTTATTTTATTGCGGAAAAATTTGTCCTTACAATGCATCTCATTGAAAAACTATGCTAGTACATATTTTTTAGCAATCTAATTCTAACTCTAAGTAGTAGCTCAAGAATCTAATCTTCAAGTAATGCGATCGAAATCCATTCCTTCTCGGTTAGATTCTGCTCACTTCTTCCCTTAAGCGTCCTTTTCTTTTCTTCGATCCTACAAAACATCAATTGTAATCTTATCACATTATGTTTTAAGAATCTAGAATAGAAACTTAAAAGAGTTAGTCAATGGATATTACCTAAAGCAGAGCCATACGTTTTGACTCTCCCATCTCTTAGATCTCTTAGGTAAATAAGGCAGTTTCGTCTCCAATGCCCCCTCTCTTGGCAATAAAAGCAAATTGACTCTTTTGGAACAGCACATGGAACTACTTCAGACATCGCCTTTCTCTTATGATCAAACTTTTCGATCATTGTATGTCTTTCGTTGCCATTGTCTACATCCATAGAGCTCTCGAAGGCAGATTCACCAATCAACATTGCTTTTCTATTGCGCCAAACCATTGCTGATTCAGCAGCAATAAGCATATAGGTGAGATCTCTAAGGGTCACGTCGCAGTTCATCATATAGTACTCTCTTATGAACTCACTATATGAGTTAGGAAGTGATTGAAGAACCCAATCAACAGCCATTTCCTCACAGACAACGGATCCCAACATTCTTAACCTATCAATGTGTGACTTCATCCCTAGGACGTGTGCACACACCGGCTTTCCTTCTTTATGTTTACTTGCCAAAAGGGATTGAGTGATCTTGAACTTTTCAAGCCTTTGAACTTGTGGGTTAGGGAGAATAATTTGAGGAGGAGGAGGAAGTGAAGCATGATCTCTTGTTCCTCGATCGAATCGTGGAATATCATCTTCATGTGGAATGCTTGTTCCACGGGATTTGAGAAGACCATAGTTGTCAAACTTTGACATCTACAAAACGGGAGAAAACGAATTCAAGTTAGTTGATTGATTGAGTCCTTAGTAAATCACCCAAATGAGATACTAAGGCTAGGACCCAACACAATATTCTACAACTCGGGAGAGGGATGTCGTAACCCAAATTGCAGAACATTTGAAGGTAAGTGAATGACGATTCACTAATTTCCACCACGAAAAACGAAAAAGAAATTTAAGTTTTAAATTTATGAAAACTCCTAGATCCTTTGAGATTCATTGAACTTTCAATGGCATGTCTAAATCTCGATATGCCCCTCTTGTTTGTGACTGGGATGCCGAGGATCACAAAGCGGGTGTGAATAACCATGCAAACTTACATGGTGCCCTCACATGTTACAGTCACCTATTCGATGTGCCGGTAAACCACACACGCTCCACCGAACTATGACAAACATTGAGTCACCCTTTGCTACCTTTGCTTAGAACCATTTAGTGTGCCGGTAAACCACACACGCTCCACTAACGTCTTTGCAAGGGCACAAAGTGTAATTTCATGGAATTGCATCAATTCACTTTTGCCTAAGTAACTAAGATTGGGAATTTTATGAAAACATTTAGTTACTTTAATAATTCATTATACTTATAATGGAAGGTTTCGTCCTATCCTACCCGTTCGGCTAACGACCCTCCACTAGTCAAGAGTGCGGTGGGTAAGAGTGGATACCCATTCAATCGCCATTTTATAGGCAATTTCCTTAAACACCCCTTATAGACCAGCTTCGTGAATGAGGCCTACTAACGGTAAGACTGACTTTTACTCATACATATATATAATGTTAGACTTTTAATGTTATATATATAGTATAGGGTGTATTTTACACTTTTAAAATATTAGGTGGTCAAATTTAACAATCATACTTTTAATTCAATTAAATTTTAAACCTAAACTTTTATGGATTTATTAAACCTCTTTTAATTATACACCTTAATTAATTAATAAAACCATAAGGGTGTGATTTGAACTTTTTCAAAACTATAATAAGGTTTTAGAATTTAACATTCCTAATTAAACTTTTAATCAACTTTTAAATTCCAAAACTTGAGGGCAAGTTTTGAAACATTTCAAACATTAGGGTTTAGAATTTAAATATACATCAAAATTAAACAATTAATCAAAATTTAAATTCCAAAACTTGAGGGCAAGTTTTGAAACCTTTTTCAGAACATTAGGGTTTTAACTATTTAAATTTCAAAACAACAAAACTTTTGGGTTCAAATTTAAACTATAAAACCTAAGGGGAAAATATGAAAATTTTCATAACAACAAGGATCAAACAACAAATAATTTAAATTAGCATTTAATCACATAATTATCCATATTTGATTTGTTTAATGATTTCTTGCAAAACAATTTACCAATTTAATCAAAATAATTAATCATTTATCACATTAGGAAACAAATATTTTATTAATTGATAAATATCTTCAATTAGATCAAGAATATAGTCAAATATATCATAAAATCGGATTTATATTGATCTAATATGATAAGGTAACTATCCATAAGCAAAAACAGCAAGAAATCGCGAAGATATCCCCATCTGACGAGTTGACTCGTCGAGTCAGACTTGGACTCGTCGAGTCACCATGGACTCGGCGAGTCCAGCCTCCAGAAACCAAAAAATCGAATTTTTCAACCATACCAAGCATCAATACAATAGAAACCAGTCTAGTCTCTGATACCACTGATGGGTTTTCGTCATAAGACATCCTATGTGCTCATACAAACCCTAATGCTTGGATCTAGGTTTCTCTATTGTACATGCAAGTTATCCAAGGCTATAAACCCTAATTCTAGCATATGGGAATCAATATTAACATGTAATTAGGTTTAAGATATTACCTTGATTGTTATGTAGCAATAACAATCCCAAATCTCCTTGAATTGACTTTGGAAGGCTTAGAGTCACAAGTGTCACTCCTCTAATGGCTTACAAACACCATAAGCAAGTGGAGAAGGTATAAAGAGAGAGGAGAGAGGTAGAAATTCGTCCTTAGATGCTCTAGGGATCAAGTGCATGAAATCCTAAGGCCTTAGGGGTCTTTATATAGGGTTGGGATTAGGGTTTCAGTCCTTATCCTTATCTAGTTACTTGCCCATCAAGCAACCACAAGATAAGCCTTGAAAATCCCTATCTCTTGGACCTTGGACGATTTTAAGGATATCCTTATCCTTGAATTCGTCCATCCTTTAACAAGGATAACCATCGCCCTATTTTGCAACTATCACATAATTACAATTCAGCCCCTCTAGTTTAATTAATTACACTTGATCACAAAATTAATTCTTAATTAATTATTGACCAATATTAATTAAACAAATATGATTTCTCCTTTAATATATTATTCTTATAACATATTAATAAATCATAATAACCTCTCTTTTTATTTATTTCTCCAATCAAGTTGCTTTGGTGAAGGCAACCCAAAAGGACCATGCACCATCGGGTCAAGTACATACCAAAATAGTTATGAACTTAGACACTAATCCAACACTTACACCATCAGTTTTTTAATTCAAGTTTATCTAGTTTCTAAAGCATGTGTGTCAACCTTGTTCTTTATATCTTTCTTTTTCTTCTACATGTTCCCTATATAAAGAGTAACTTTGTGAACCTCTCCACATGAACACCTTTTTTCTGTCCCTATTTTCTCTAATGGCACTCTTCGTTCCTCTCATCATCAAAAACCTCTTCCAATGAACCCCATTCTTCATTTTCAGTTACTTCTAGGTCTTCCCTCTCATCGCCTGCATTAGGTACAATTTCTTCCTATAACCCACTATATGTGAACTTAACATCTTGATCAATGCTCATTTTGAAGTCATCCATGTCTACTTTATTCTCTTTATCCAATAGAAAATCATTGTCACAAGATTCTTCCTGTTCTTTCTCTTAATCAATATGCATCGTACTATGATATGTTGTATTGCTACCATTTTTTATTTTCCACATCATGCATTCAATTCCTCAATGACAACTATGGGATTGTCATTAGAGACATGAAATATGTTAATAAAGTTTTGTTTCCATGTTCAGCATACACCTTGATCACCGTGTTAGCCCTGATGTACTTAGCTAGGTTACAAACATCATTACGAAGAGCTCTAAGACCAAAATTTAAGTTGTCATTGTTGGAAATAGGTGTCAAATATCATAAATAATTGGTGTAACTTTGGGAATAATGAAAAAGTCCTTTGGGGTTGCCCTAAAGAGCACAAATAGCTAGATATAGTTTTAGGAGGTGGAGAAAATGGTTTATTAATTTATTACATGTTAATAAATTAATTATAAACTAGTTAAAATTAATTATAATTAATTTAGAATTAATTGGAATTAATCTAGAGGTACATGGACTGAATGTTAATGGTTCAATAGTTGAACAATATGGACATTCTGGAAGGCTTATAGCATGGACGGTTTTAGAAGACCCCTTGGATGCTTCTATAATTAATCCTAGTAACATATATGGAAACGATTTGAATCTGGATTAAATCTTAATATTTAATTGTTACCACTGTAACTATATAAAGGGGCCTTGGGGTGCTTATATATTCGTCCCATGCATAGCTCCTGGAAGGCTACAAAATCTGATTTTCACCTTTCTCATATCTCTCGCATTTAGTTTCAAGGGTAATTGACTTTTGGGTGTGAACCATTAGAGGTACACTACTTTGGCTACTAGTTTTTCCAATAGCAACAAGAGATCAAAGGATTCAAGCTTCAAGGATAAATCGATTTGTCAAAAGGTTAGTTTTTTAATCCCTTCGCTTTTAGCTTGTTAGGTTAGTTTTAAAATTACATTGCTACAATAGTAAAACTTACATCCTAGGGTGCATGTACACTTCGGATGAGTTTTGAATGTTTTCGTTGCCTTAGTCTAGTGTATGGTTGCAAATAAAACCCAACAGTGAAATCAAATCCTTAGTTTTTTGTTATATGCACAATGTATAAAACTAACAAAAAATTCGCAAAAGAAATTGTTGTCACAGGATGCGGTGCGGCCTACCGAGTTTTTGAGGTTTCGGATTTTTAGCAATAATTTCAAATTTAGGGTCTATCTTTAGTTTTAATTATTATCTTCAATTGTTTAAATCTGATTAATTAAAATAGGAAGATAAATATGTCTGATTGATTTGAATTATTGATCATGATTTAAAAAATTAATTAGTTAAAATTTAATTAAATCATCCAAATTTAAATTATTTTAAATTCACCCCACATATAATTATAAAAGTTTATAAAGGAATATATATATATATATATATATATATATATATATATATATATATATATATATATATATATATATATATATATATATATATATATATATATATATATATATATATATATATATATATATATATAGTCGAATCAAGACCAAACCCAATTCATAAAGCCAAGTTATAAGATAGGTATAAGGAAACAACCTATAAAGTGACCGTTAAATGTAAGTCTTTTCACTCATTCCTTCTTTGTGTGGTGGATTGTTGTTAGCTAAAAGGGTTCGATAAGACAATGTCTCGTTAAAAGTAAAAAAAATTTAAGTACTAAAAATGAAATTCTCGTTCTTAGTTACTTTTAGAAAAATGAGGCAAAACCTCGGAGTTAGTGCCTTTAAATATGGCCTAAAGGCTGAGAATTAGGGTTTCTCAACTCAGCAAGGTCGCATAGTGACCAAGACCATATCACGTTGTTATTTATGTATAATATATTACTAAAAGGTTAGTGACCAAGACCAAAATCGCCCGCATGAACACCTTATATATGGTAAGTGTTGAAATTCTAAATTTGTTCTTCCATACATTCATTATACATTCCTAAAGAAGATAAGGTGTTCATGCAGGCGATTTTGGCAAGTTCAAAGAATATCAACCAATTTTTAAATCCTCAAAATGAAGCTTGAAAGTGAATGTTTATGTTGTTATGCGTTTGGTGAAAAAGTTGTGAAATAAAGCTTGTTTGGGAAAACATTTAAGATAAGTTGTAAACCCTTAACATATTGGCGTATTTAGCAAAACTAACTATTAGCTGGTAGTTGGTGGAATTTAATAGCCAGTAGTTGGAAGTTGTAGCTTTTATTTGTTATATAAGTGTTTGCCAAAAAAAATTGAAAGTTTTTGAAATGTGTAAAATTACATAAAAAATAATTGCTTAAAAATATAAATATATTAAAGGAAATTCTAGAAATTGCTTAAAAAAACTCAATATTTTTTAAACGCTACATAAAGTACCTTTTTAATTTTAAATTTTTTGTTTAAACAAGACTAAATGCTCGTACTCACAAACAAAATGTATTGTTTAAATGTAGCTTTTTGTTAAAAGCTAAAATGTAGAAGCTCTCAAACACTCGCTGCCAAACAAGCCCTAAGCATCTAAAACTAAAATCTCCTAACCAAATCCTTTAGAACCAGACAATAAACAAACGTGGCCATTGTTTTCTTGGAACACCAAAGGGGTTTTTTAACTACTAGCAAGATGTTGCAGTGGAATTTAGGGTTTGTGGTGGAGATCTGGATACTGACTTGGATCGTGATATCACTTTCTGAACTGATATTTCTATCTTATGCCTGAGTTACAAGAAATTCAGCCTAGGATAATCCAAGTGGACACTTACGTTTCTAGGCACGGAAAACGTAAGCAAATATGATAGAGGATTATGTGAAAATATGATGAAAAACGAGAGCTTAAGATCGTGGCCCTCTTCTGAAGAGGAAGAGCTATTTATATATTAAACGAGATTAGGGTTTCATTAGGGTTGGGCCGTCATTAGTTTCTTTGGAAGAAAGTCATGATAATCCGGATTTAATGAGGATTTAGGGTTGCCAAAACTAACGAGTTTCGTTAGTTTTACCATAATCACCCTCAAGAAATTGAATTTTCCACTATGTTCCCATATGTAAAATTCGGTAAGCTTTTGGGGCGCTGTCCATTGGACCCCACTAGGGGCGCTGCCCTAGACCCCGCCAAATGGGCACTGCCCCTTTGGAAACCCCGGACCCAGGGGCGCTGCCCCCGGACCCTCGACTAGTCGTCGAACCGACTTCTAATTCGATCTTATACATGCATGCACTCCGCACAACCTCGTACATATATTAGAGTACAAATTATGAAGTCTCTTAGCTCACATGTTAGTTCCAGTTACTTAAAATGACATGGTGACACTAAAATCACCAACATATGTTAGAACAAATGATAGATTACAAAAAGGAAATAGCAAAATTAGGGTTGTGAATCACAGGTTCAATTCATTCTATACTTTTTTCTTTCTAATAAAAAGCCAAAAAGAAGAATAGGAAACATTCTTATCGAAAATCTTCATTTCCTTGGTTTAACCGCTCCAACACAATGTTGTTTCAGAAATTCCAAAGAGTTGTGATACTGACTATATCAAACGATTTTCTTTGAGCTGCGTTCAAGGTTGTTTTATCCTAACCAATTGGTCAATCTACAATCGTGGTATGACAAGTGGTATTTAATTCCCACCACCTTCCTATTTGACTCCAAATTTGTCTCACAACTTGACAAATTATGAAGAGATCGTCAATAGGGTCATTATGAGAGACAGAAAATAGGGGATAACACAATATCAACATGAATCTATTTATCAACCAACTTTATTTGTGTAGATACAAGTTAATGCATTCAACTTTAGAAAAACAATAGAGTTCCATCTTAAAGGAAAAAAAGTTTATCGAGAGTGCCACTATCTAAATAAGATCTAGCAAAAGACGTTGAAAATTATCCTCTGGGATCCAATTTCATCCCTCATTGATCTCTTTGGTCAGAAAATAGAAAAGTTTATCTAAGAATGTTATTTGGTCTGGAACTGAATAAACCTTAAACTAAGAACAAGGAACTATACCGAATAGTTTAATAGGTTATTATTCGGTTCGGCTCTATTAAGAAATGTGTTATCTAAGAAGGTGTTCGGAACTAGAACCAGACCAGAACCGAAAAAACCAAAAAACGAACAAACACTTAAACTAAGAACTGAAAACCAAACCGAATATCTCACTCACTCCTTATTCGGTTCTGGTTCCGATTCAATTTTTTGGTCAAAACGTTCATTCCTACTCCATATAAGCCAAAGGAAAGGGCATTGTATTGTCAATTCAACACTTAAATGAAATTCATATAATGATGAAAGTCAAATCATTTACTCTGTATGAAATATCCATTAAGTTTTTTTTATTAAAAGTATATACACACATCTAAAAACATTTGAACTCAAAATCTCATTTGGTATCATTAGTCCGAACCACTCTTTATTGGGTAACGCATTGAACATGTTTCTATTTTAAATATATGATATTATAGTTAACTCAATTTATCCTATGACATGTAAAGCGTGTTATCACATTTGATGTGTACTACTTTAGAGTTTTGATCGGTTTCAAAGATAATAATTGACGTGTCAATCTCAAAACGAGTTATTGAAAAAGTGAATTTATTATTTAAATAGCAATACTATTGCTTTTAGTAATGTATAAACATGAATTATTCATAAAATAAAAGAATAAACTAAAAATATGGATCCACCAGGATTAGAATGATGTTCCTTTGAACTTTCTATCCCAACCAACCCTAGAGCGGCTATCTAAAAAAGACATTTCGTTGGTGGCAAAGAGCAACTTTAAAGATTCTGCATATAACTGCTTATAACGAACCCAAAAAAAGGTCGCGTCATTGTTGGTGACAACACTTTTTTTTCTTGTTTAGTGATGGCGCCTGAGATCAACGCGGTGTGGTGGGCCATTTGCTCCGTTTTATCGATAAAAGTCGGAGCTCGATTGCACGAGCAAATCAGTCGCATTAACACCTTTCGAAAACACACACACACTTTGAGCTTGAACAATTTGAAAATGGCGGTGGTGAATCAGCAGTTGGAAGATGATATCAATCATGGATCAGGAGGAAGCACAACTTCACTTGATGATATCGCTAGGGTTAATGCTTCAAAAGAGTACGAAAATTTATATTTTTTCCTAATTTTATATGTTCTAGCTTATGAACTAAACTGAAATTAGTTACATGAGACTGCACGATCTGTTGTTCATCAAGTGTTTACTATTCACGTCGCTGTTTTCGCAGGGCGGAAAAAGAGCGGTTGATTCGCCTATACCTTAAAATTATGTGGCCTACGATTCATGTCAATGTGAAAATCTCTCTCTCTCTCTCTCTCTCTCTCTCTCTCTCGTTTACACAATCTTTTATGTTTGGAGAAATTAAATTGAAAATGGCGGTGGTTAATCAACAGTCTGAAGATAACAACCATGGAGCAGGAGCAAGGACAAATTTAGTTGATGAACTCGCAAGGGTTACTGCTTCAACCCAGTAATAAGATTCTTATACCTTTTCTGCTAAAATCTGTATATTCTTTCCGGTGCTTATGAATTACACTGATATCAGCAATGCATAATATGTTCCTGAATTATTTCACAGGGCGGAAATGGAGCAAGTGGTCAACTTATGTAAGGGAACTTTATGGCCTATAATTTCTGCAGATGTAACTCTCTTTCTCTTTCTCATCAATAGAGTGTCACATCATCTTTTTACAATCCATACATTATACTCTATAAAGTTCAATAAAATGTTATAAAAAATGTTATAAAAGGTGTTTGTGTTTCTGATTCTAGTTGTGCAAATGACCTTACTGTCATTAGCTTATATAGTTTCCTACTAAATATGTTAGTTCAAAAGCGTACATAATTTGGGTATATATATATATATGTGTGTGTGTGTGTGTGAAAAGGTGTAAATAGGAATTTTCTTTGTGAAGTAGTTTGGGCTAGGTCTAGGGCTTCAAATAAGCCAAGCACACTACAAGGGGGTTTCTTTGATTCAAGGTTTTTCCTTTGTCGAGTTCATCTTGCAATTATTTTATCATTCAACACTTTTCCATCAATGTTGTAGATAAGATTGTCATATACCGAGTGAGTACCATGAATAACACTTATGCTTGCTTCATGTATCCCAGATCAACACAATGCAGCAAAAATTTCTTTCGGTGATAAAAGAGAAATCTAGCATTGATCTGTGGAGGGGCATGACACGGTAAAGAATAAAACATTGGTAGATCTTTTTGATAACTACAAATTTGGCTTACAAGTAGTTGTAATTTTATCAGGAATTCTGGTAATACAGCAAGTACTTCAGGATCATCGGTTTTCCAATTTCAATTCTCAAATGGAATCTCAACACCAGTTTCTACAGGCAAGAATATTGAAGGAAAAGACAATAAACCCTTTGTAGTAACTTTGGTTGATCAAAACTCAGGGCAAATTGTGAAGACTGGGGCCGAGTCTGCAACAGAAATTGAAATAATAGCTCTTGAGGGTGATTATGATGATTCTGAAACAGAGAATTGGACTTCTTGTGAATTTAACAATAAGATCATCCATGAATGGAATGGAAAGAAAGTACTTCAAGGAAACACTTCCCTAAAACTAAAAGAAGGTATTGTTTACGTAAATAAGATTTCATTTACACACAATTCAACCTGGAAGGGAAAGAGAAAGTGTAGGCTGGGTGCAAGGTCAAAGGATGCTGTTTTTGGCACTTGGGTAAAAGAAGCAAAAACAGAATCCTTTCTCCTTAAAGACAAGCGCAATTTCAGTAAGTACCTATATATATGTTTTATTTTATACATTTGATTTGATAATTGATATTATATTTCCATGGTTTCTGTTTTCACTTTTCAGAGTACAACAAGCATGAGCATCCATCCTCATCCGACGAAGTGTATCGATTACATGGGATCAACCATCGTAGTGATTGCTTTAAACATTTGATAAAAGCAAACATAAAAACTGTGATGGACCTCCGTACTCTCAATGCAATTAATCCAGAGAAGCTCAAAGATGTAACTTTTTTGCTTGTTTTTTGTTTCAGTTTCTATCCGAGTGCTTGCTAGCTAATGTCCACTTAATTGCTCAATCATAGTAACAATCATGTCATTAATATTGCCCTATCTGCAGATACTTAAGGTTCGTCCTAACGACTGGAAGATCATAATGGACCATGCACACAAGTGTAAGGACGATAATGGGATATACTTGTACCTTAATTCAAGAGATGATCAAAACAAACATGGTGTGGCTTTTAATGTTTATGGACATTTGGTGGGATTAGTTTCCGATTCTCTCTTCCTTCCTTTCTATAAGCTTTCCAACGAGAAAAAGGTAAGTTCTGTTCTCTTTAGTTGATCTAGTTGACTCTCATAAATATCTCGGTTCTCAACATATGAACTGTTTAAATGACAAAGTGATACTCTTTCTTTAGTTGATCTATTTAATTAGGGAGCTGATCCGTACACAACAATTTTTCTTCATACACAACAATTGGTGCTTTAAAATGTTGTATTGTACAACTATATAATTCATGAATTGTTGTGTATGACAAAAAACTGTTGTATACAAATCACTTCCCATTTAATTACTCTCGGAAAATACAAATAGGGGTGCAAACGAGCCGAGCCGAGCCCGAGCCTGGTCAGGCTCGGATCGGGCTCGTTTAAGTTATATAAGGCTCGAGCTCGAGCTCGGCTCGATTCGAGCTTCCTTGTACTGAGCTCGGCTCGATTCGAGCTTCCTTGTACTCGAGCTCGTAAGGAATTATACAAGCTCGGCTCGGCTCGGGCTCGGGCTCGACTCGTTTTTTATCTGACGTGTCTAAATAAGCTTAAGCTCGGCTCGAGCTCGTTAAGAAGCTCGTTTACTAATACCTTAAATCCATAATTTCCCTAATATGTTTTTATTTTAATATATTTAAATAATATTAAATTATATTATATAAAGGCTCGTTTAGGTTCGCGAGCCTAATCAAACTTAATGACATAGGCTTGAGCTCGAGCTCGTTTAATAAACGAGCTTAATATTAAGCTCGAGCTCGGATCGGGCTCGTTTAAAATCGATTTCGAGTCGAGCTTTTAACGATCCGATCTCGAGTAGCTCGCGAGTAGCTTGGCTCGTTTGCACCCCTAAATACAAAAACATCACTTGTATTTGTATGAATGTGACGATTTAGCCATTTAAATATTTATAGTAGCGATTGAACCATTAATTATACTGTTTGCGGTTGTGGGATAGAAGAAAAAGTAAACACACTTTGCCTTATAAGTAAACTGTTTAAACTGTTTTCAAATTACCAACAAAGCAAGAAATGTTATAAAAGAATGGCAAACTTTGTTTTTTCGATTTTCACCTGCTATAATAATAATAAATAAGAGTTGACATTGTTTTTAGAAAATGTACTATTCCAACTGTTTTCAAGTTGCCAAAAAACCTAAAAGATGTTATAAAAAAAAGTAACAAACTCTGTTTTTTTCAATTTCCACCCGTCATAGCTTATCATAATTCATATTTACACTTTTGGACCGGATTTCAAATTTTGTTACAAATTTGGTCCAACATTACAGATATTGTCCAAACTTTTTGTTAAACAAATGGAAACGAAATATAATACTATAATGATTTAATGATGGGTAAATTGATATATAATTGGACTGGTTTTAATTGATTTTGTTTCCTTTCAGGCTGATGGTGAAAAGCTGGTAGCATCAGCATCTGAACAGTGGAGGGAAGTCGTCTTTTTCGAAGATGAAGCTGCTCTGATTAACCATCTTCAGCCACCCACCAGTACCACCCTGAACTCACTCCCTAATGGCCTTCTTAACTTGGTGATTCTTCAGAAAAACAATCACACAGGCCTTATTACAACCATCGAGAACCACAACCACTGGAAAAATAATACTATTGTTGGACTAACCGGTCAATCAAGTCAAAGCCCCAAACGGCCTGCATCTGAATTTGAACATGTTATCTCAAATTACTCCCCTAAAAAACCCAGAGATGATATGGATACCGAGAATGAAGATTATATGCAGTATCTTAATTTCTCACATGCACAAAAATGGAAGACTGTGTGGTGTGTGGTAGGATGGATTTCCATCTTCTCAAAAGTACGCAGTCTATCAATTGCTACAAATGGTCATTGCAGCCCAATCCAGCACATGCAGATTTAGAGAATCTGGTTTGTAAATTGTAATATGAGGTGCTTTTTCAATGGCTAAGCGTACGTACAAAGGTGGGCCTTATAGTCGTTTATGATTGAATGGTCATTGGGTTTACCCTTTTTCTAAATAATTTCCGACCCTTGCAAAGTTGAGGAGTTGATGTCTGTATTTTTTATTTCTGTTGTAGATTAAGATCATTACGTGTCAAGTTGTTTCAAAAAATTTCTACTTGTTTCTGTATTTATTTGAAAACTATAATATTATGTTGTGTTGTTGTGTGTTTTCTTTTTATCTTTTATGACCCGATAATTGCCAACTACAAGGATCATTTTTGTAGTTTACTCTTAAATTTATTACAAACAATGTAATAAAACTGATTTTATATAGATAAATTACCTGACTATTTCTCATTATATTTAAGTAAATACTTGATTTGATTCATGAAAAATAATCACCTAAAAAGTAGTACATGCAAATATTCTATGACTTCATATATTTTTGGACAAATATCGCACGCATGTAAGTTGGCAAAAGAAAAAGCAATCTTACCAATGTGTTATGTTGTCCCTTTAATTGAATTAAAGTAGTATTAATAAAAACAAAAACTATAATAAGAAACTATGGGTGTTTACCGCGCTTTGCGGGGACAGAAGGTGTTGTTTTTTTTTGTCTGTTAATTTGTTTCACTTTTTGATAATACTAATAAAAAATAGTAAATTACATATTTACCCATGTCATAAAATGCAATGGATTACTGGGATGTGTGTATTCATTTTATAGAAATGTTCTTGTTGGGCGACATCAGCCATGAGGTTAACTGCCTAATCGAGTAGGACAAATTCGGTCAGGGGTAGAAGGTTGAGCAGGGAAGCACAATATTCCTCTGATTGACACTGCATTACTTGTTCAGGTAAAAGTGGGTCCAAAACTCCAGTTGGTACTTCTCTAAATCCTGCCTGAAAACCAAATGAACACAAGTTTTAGGTAATGAGAAATCAACAAGGGGATGGAATGGAGTGAAGGATTACAGAATAGGAATGGAATGTGATTGCTTCTCCTGGGCTGATTTTCATTCCATGCAATGGAATTATAAATTAAGTATTATTAGTTATACCGGAATAATACCTTCCAAACAATTTAAATCAATCCCGTTTCAATTGATTCCTTAGATATTCTTCCTGACTGTTCTCTGCTTTGATTCGAAAAACACCATCAGCCTGCAAATGGCACAGAAAGTGTGTTAAATGCAAATAAATAGAAGCATGCTTCCATTTCTTCCTATTACAACATTGTATTTTGGAACATTTATTCAATTATATAAAATGAAATTCTATTTACAAAATATATAATTTTTAACGAAATAGAAGGTCATTAAAACCGAAATAGGATTATAACAATTTTAATTCTTTGATGTAATTACCATTATGCCATTTCCCTCTTCAAATTATAATCCAACCAACATCCAAATTCAGTGCCACACATACTTCAGATATACTGTTCAAAAACTTAATTAAATTGAACAAATCGGTGCCATGAGACCACATGGTGACTTAGGTTTGGGTTTGGGCCTTTGGGGGAGGAAAAGGGGGTACATATGAGAGCAACTTGGTCGGTGGATCACAATCAGAGTGATAGGGACAAAGAAAAAGAGGAATCTAGAGATTGTGTTATGATTATTAAAGACAGACAGAAAGATGTTAGATACCTAAACCCTAAACCCTATATATGAAAGTGCAACAAATAGCAATGTACTTTGAAACTAACTGCACAAAACAAAAACAAAAGGTGTAAATTCAAAGTACATTATTATTTGGTGCATTTACAACTAAATATGGAAAATATAACAAATAGCAATGTACTTTGTTTTTTGGTAGAAAAATCAAAACAAATCTCTAAAAACAAAAACAAAAAGGTGTAAATACAAAGTACATTATCACTTTAGCTATTCATGAGAAATTACCATTAGAACCTTCACCATACTTTCTTTTATTTCTATTACAACATTATACTTTCAATGTTTTTCTCATTAAAGCAATGTACTTAAAAAAACTTATAATATTGTAATGAGAAATGAAAGTAGGGTGTTATAATAAACAAATAAATTCAAAGTACATTGTTGTCTAGTGAATTCACCACCTAAATATGGAAAATACACCAAATGACAATGTACTTTGGTTTTTGGTAAAGAAACCAAAATAAATTGCAAAAACCAAAATAAGTGTAGATTGAAAGTAGATTGCTATATAGTTCATTCACTACCTACATATGGAAAATGTAACAAAGAGAAATGTACTTTGGTATCACCAAATCAGTGTGAAACAACCTTTATGGAAAAGTATTTGGATTAGCTTTTTAGTGGCAAAAGTCAATAAGTTAAATAATGTTTGTCTAACTTATTGACTATTGCTTGTTTTTTATTCTAATAAGTCACAAGTCATTTCAAGAAGTCACAAATTATAACTTCTTCAAAACTCATTTTCAAAGGCTAAACCAAAATGTAACACCCATGTTATAGATTGATTTAGTTTACTATTTATCAAGGACCAAAGATGGTGTTTTACGAAAAACTTTGTGCCACGACGTGGTGCAAGGATGTCTATGACGTGGCATGGAGTAAATGGAACGCATGTTTTTAATGAAACCACCACGTGGTAGTGGGTTGGCCACGATGTGGCAGCTGTTCTAGCCCAAGCCCGTAATTTTAGGGTGTCCTCCCATATTTAAGCAACATTTCCATGGGATTAGGGCATCTTCTTCAGCCTCCAACCCTCTACCTCAAACCCTAGCCTCCTTTAGAGAGTTTTGGTTCATTTTGGTATTCTTGGTACCTTAAAGAAGAAGAAGAAGAAGAAGAAAGACTTTTGGTGCATTAATCTAGAAGGCAACTTCATCATCACCATCTTTAGCATATTTTAGACCCTTGTGAGTATTCAAGTTCCAAGCTTTCTAGTTTGTGTTTCTAGATCTAGCGTTCTTGTCCCTTTTCTTCATGTTATGAGAGTTTTAAGGAATACATTTCATAAAGTTGGCAACTTATGGATCCTTGAGGTCCATTTGAAATTATATGTTCCAGATCTAGTGTTCCTTAGTGTATTTGGCCTTGTGTGAAAGTTTGAGCCCTTTTCTTCCTTGGTTTTGACCTATTTTGGGTGAGGCATGCATTGGACATGCATGTCCATAAAGCACAAGTTTTTATGGTGTATTTTGGGTATGAAAGTCTTCAGGAAAGTGTTGTTGGGTGACTTGGTTGGTTAAGAGCTTAATAGGTTAACTCATGTCTTAAGATGTCGTTAAGGACTCAGGGTTAGAAGTTTTGGCTTCTTGGGATGACTTAAAGGATAAAGTTGAAAACTTTATCCATTAAGACCTTGGGGTGTATCAGATATGAGCTTTGGAGCTCTTAAGGACAAAGAAAACAACTTAATCAATTAAGTTGTTAAGACCCAGTTACCACACTGTGGCACTTTGGCCGCCACGTCGTGGCGACTGGGAGGCTACTCGACGATTTTGTCTTTATGTTGTTACAATTTTGCTAATGGAAGGCCACGACGTGGCGATTCATTGACGTAATTTTTTTTGGCTATTGACTTTAAGGGTTGGCCTTTGGCCATTGACTTGGGTTGACTTTTGGTCAAGATTGTTGGATTCAGGCTGTAGACAAAGATTGGACCTTGTATGTTTTGATATGAGTAATGTAGCATCTGTTGTGAGGCATTGAGTTGTAGTTTAGTTGATTTTGTGAGTCTGGTGAGCCTTCTCAGTATACTATGTAGGATGTTAGTTGTCTTTGTGATACTTGCATGGAAGACCCATAGGGCAACCCATGACATTTGTTTGAAAGACCATGGGGTAGCTCATGGCAATTACATGAAAGACCTTAGGGGCAGCCCATGGAACTTGAATGTTAGACCATGTGTAATGTCCCAATTTTCAAAACAATTTTTTTCATTTTAATTTATTTAAATATATCATAGTATAATTACTGTTAACGGAAAGATGTTGCAAATGCATGTGTGTACAGTCGAACCTTGCCCTTCTCATGAAATACCTAAAAAACATTTATAACAACTGAGTAAAGTGCTAGGCTTAGTGAGTTTCCCAAAATACCATATATCACAATATATGTACAATGCATACACATAATTACCTTCAACATAAAGCTGGTCTGCCCTTGGCCTTGAGCATGAACCTTGCCCTTCTCACGAAATACCTAAAAAACATTTATAACAACTGAGTAAGTGCTAGGCTTGGTGAGTTCCCCAAAATACTATATACCACCGTACATGTAGAATGCATACACATAATGACCTTCAACATAAAGTTGGTCCACCCTTTTTGCTTACAACATATAGCTGGTCTGCACTCAACTATATATATATATATATATATATATATATATATATATATATATATATATATATATATATATATATCAACATACATATAGCAAAAATCTATATAACAAGCAACTAATTATCCTAGTCTATTTGCCTAAGTGCATACTACAGGGTAACTATGTCTTAACACACAAATGATGCATATTGGAGTATACAATATAGTGAGACACCTTGACAATGACTCATAAGATTGACAGCTATCTGGGTGATTCTACTGACGAACCAACTAACGGATAGCGCACCGAACAAGTATTAATAGAGATTCCATAGACAAAAGTCTGGAAATTGCACTGGCAGAGCTTCTACTTGCTAGCTACTACTACTTAACGGTTCGTAGGGATTCGATGCAGACTAAAACTAAGGGAAAATAGGATAAAATCGGAAGCAACTCGAGAGAGAACTTGGGAGGTGTGGGAAGAGAATGAGTCATTGGAGGATATCTATTGGTGATTTTTAGGGTGCACGTTGTGCATTTTAAGGCAATGTCTCCACAGCCGCTTTATGCCACATTTTGGCCTCTTTGTTGTCCGTTCTTTCACCTTCTAGAAATGCACGTCGCGCAACGCGCGGCGCAAAACAGATTTTGTAAATTTTGTAACTTCATCATATAAACTCCGTTTTTGACGTTCTTTATATCCCCGGAAAGCTCTCGAAATGATCTACAACTTTCCTTTAGACCCCAACAGCTAATTCTTATTTTATTTTTCATCCATATTTTTATATAATTAAATGATTTGCTAAAATCATAACTCTCTCATACGGACTCCATTTTTAGCATTTTTTTTTCTCAAAATTCCTATGTTAAAGAATACTATAATTTTCATTTTGGTGACTTTAGCTAAAGGTAAACCATTTTCTTTATAGCTTTTTACGTCACACATTACTTGTGTGCGGTTGACATTTATATCTTATTAAAATCATATCTAATTCATATGGAGTCAGATTTCTAAGAAAGATATATTTCCAGGACGGGAACAACGTGTACTTTATATATATATATATATATATATATATATATATATATATATATATATATATATATATATATATATATACTGATGCGACCTGGCTCCGAACCACTTGTCGTGAGAAGAACTTACCGGTCCTTAAGCCTGAGAGGTCACACAAGGAGGAAACACATCGGCCGCTCTCCGGGAGAAGGTCCTGGAAAGATGCTCTGATGGTTAAGTTAGTATGTAGAAGGTTGGAGTATAGAAGTATAAGGCTGGAGAAGGAATGACTTACTTTGTCGGGGCCAAGGTAAGGTCCTTTTATAGTGGAGATCTTCCTCGGTCCGTACTAGGGACCGGTACTGCAATCCTAATAGGATCCGTCGTTCATATTGGGGAGTCCTGCTCCACACTCGTGTTCAGCCCAGTGATTGGTCCAAGCGATTGTGCTCTTTCTGGGCGTTTTGTCGCCTGGAGCCATTATCCCTAGGTTGTGGCTAAAAAACAATATTTTGGAGAGGGCGAGCCTTCTACGCGGTCGCCTCACGGGAGTCCGGGGTTGCTGAGTCGGCTCCCACCGGAGGCGCCTTGTTAAGGCTCTCCTGTCTCAGGCCCGCTCTAAGGGGTGCGTCATCAAGTCCCCCAGTCCAGTAGCCATAGCGTATGCTACCTAGCTATGATGTTTTGGACTTAAATATTGGTACACATGTCGTTGTTTCACTTGGTTGTCGCTTCATTTCCGGCGATGTGACGTTTCGACGTGCGCGCGGTGGTTAACTCATGTGTTAGAGATTTTCGCAGACCCCGCCTTTTTCCCGTTTATTTCTCTTCAAACGGTTTCCTCTTTCATTTCTCACCCTGCCTTTTCACCCTCCTCTTTCTTTTTTCTCTCTGTCATGGCTATCGCTCAAGGTTCAACCCCTAGTTCTTCTGAGTTTGTTACACTTCAAGAGGTGTATGGTCATACTCTGATTGACGGGGTGGAATTTCCTGTCTCCGACTCTTTGATTACTCGACCTCCTCCTGGGAAGGTGGGTGTTTACCTGAAGACTTTTGACGCTGGTCTTTGTCTCCCGTTGACCAACTTTCAGGAGGAGATACTCCGCCGCTGTGGGTGTAGCGTGCAGATGCTGACTCCCGACGTTGTTCACAAGGTAGTGGCTTTCGAAATGATGTGTCGTGCTAATGGAATCATGCCCGATTACTTCGTCTTCAAGCATTCCTTCCGGTTTGCTGCCACCAATGACAAGTATACACTCTCCGCCCATCAGGGTGAGGGGCATGATCTTGTTATTAACAGTAAGCCTCCCAAGAATTGGCAAGAACGGTGGTTGTCGGTTAACCAAGAGTTGCTCGGCGGTGAGCATCCTCATGCAACGATGCCTTCGGACACTATTCCCAAGCTATTTCCTCCTAACCAAGCGACTGCGGATCTCCTGCGTTCTCTTTAGGTGGATGTTGATGAGATGTCGGAGGTGATTCTTGCTGGTGTCGGGATGAGCCTTAGTTGGCGCTCCCGGGGAGAGATGCCAGTGTTCTACACCATCTCAAAGGGTAAGTTGTTATCACCTTTCTTCTTTCTTTTTCCTTCTTCCTTTCACCTTCTCCCCCCCCCCTTTCATATATGTTTTGCTTAACAGGTGTCGAATGCTCTGTTTCTATGGATTCTGTACTACGAGTTCGCTACCCAGGGAAGCTGGAGCGCCATGCAGTGCCTCTATATGAGACATCCCCCCCACCCCCCACCCCCCGCTTTCGCTTGTCTGGTGTTATCTCGGTATCCTCTCAGCCCATGGGTAGTTCGAACGCATTGGAGAGCCGCCCGGGTTCGCACACTGTTGTTACTCCTGCAACTGCATCTCCTGATCCTACTGGGTCGGTCGATCATGACGTGGTGGATAGCAAGGTTGGGATAGTGACCATCGCTCTCCGGATTATCGGAAAGAGGAAAGTCGTGCAGGCGAACAACGGACCAGTGCTGAGGGGTGGTTCAGGACCCATTGGGCGGCGGGTGATGCAGCATTGTGGTCTTGTGCGCTTGTTGTCTTCTCATCCCTCTGATCCATGGGATGTGTTAGTGATACCCGATGATGATGTTCAACAGTCTGAGGGTATTGAGAGGGCGTCTCATTAGCCCCTTGTTCCAATTTCTATGAGTGTTGGTGTTAATCCTCCATCTCCAAGGGATAGTCCGGAGCGGCTGTTTCAGGGGTCTGCCCTTGTTATTCCTGTGTTTATCCCGGGATGGAGTTTGCGACCTGATTATCGTTTCTCTGTGCGCTCTGCTGCTTTAGATTTTACCCTCCATGTTCTCCCTCCAGCCACCCTGGATGACATGGATTCCATGAGCAATGTCATTTTGGCCCACAACCTTGCATACACCGTTGCGCAGGCTATAACATATTTAGCTGTCGGGTCCCGTCGTGTGCAACGGTTTGATTATTTGGAACGTGTGCATTGTTCCCTGGTTGAGAGTGAAGCTAGCTTGAGGAGTAGGGTGGCGGATTTAAGTCCTATGGTTGTTCGACTGCAGGATGAGAACAGGTCTTTGGTTTCAGGGAAGTCGGTGTTGGAGGATGTGTGTGGTTTTTTGGAGGGTCAAGTGGAGTCTTTGACCCAGGTAAATGAAGTTTTGATGATTCAGAATGAGAGCTTGGAGCGAGACTTTGTCGATCGCGAGCAGGAGCTAGAGGTATTGAGGGCGGACCGTAGTTGGCTACTCCATGTGGGTCTTGTACGTGTGATGGACAAACTCTTTGAGCACCCTGAGTTCACTGGTGGCATTAGTCGCATTCTTCATGCTGCTTTTGTTGCTGGCGAGGAGTCGGGTTGGGCGAATTTGAAAGCCCAGGTTGATGCTGGGACATACGATCCTTCGGCTAGCGACTCACAGTCTAGTCATTCTTCATCCTTAGATGATGCTTTACTGGCTTTTGCAACTATGGATTTCGCTAGTTTGCTTGGATTAGGTAATTTGGACGTTGATGGGGTGAGGGCATTATGTACATTTGATGATGGTGAGGAAGGTGTGGGTGAGTTAGGTGTTGGGACGGGTGGTGATGATGTTGGTGGGAGTGGCGGTGATGGTGCTGGTGGGAGTGGCGGTGATGGCGTTGGTGGGAGTGGCGGTAATGGTGCTGGTGGGAGTGGCAGTGATGGTGCTGGTGGGAGTGGCGATGAAGTTGTTTAGAGCTGCCCTTTTAGGGTGTGAAAGATTGTCACTGATGTTTCCTTCTTCTTTTTTTTGTATCATGTTTATTTTGATTCCTTGTGGCCCCTAAGGCCTTTGTTATGTTTTGAAGTCTTCGGGAACAAACAATAGTTGGGCTTTGGTTGTTTTGCTATTTTGTTTATCAGATCATGCCTTATGTTGGGCTAACTTTATGTTAAACTTGTATATGTGCGTATGTATGATGCTCTTGGTCTTGCATGGGTTGCATTTAGGATTCACTAAGTATCCTTTACATTGTGTTTTGCTAGCATGTGGAATGTATCTATTTCATTACGTACTAAAGAAAATGCATGCTTATTTATATAATTCTTATATACAATTGTTTCAGATTTTGGTTCCCTACTGGACTGCTCTAAGCGTTCGTTGCTTGGTCTGGGTGATCAGTCCAGCCACGAGATGTTTTCTTTTTCCCAACTATCTAGGGAGCTGCTCCTTTGCTTTAAAACTGAACGCCCTCGCCTTCCCTTCTATATAGGGTTTCGTCATCATTCAGATGTGGAACTTTCTCAAGTTCCTTGCATTCAATGTCCTGGGGATCTGTCTTCCCTCCGGAGTTTCAATGGAGTATGAGCCGTTATGGTGTGCCTTGATTACCTTGTACGGTCCTTCCCAGGTTTGGCTTAACTTCCCCCGGGATTTGGCATGGCTGACTTCGTTTTTCCGTAAAACATAGTCTTTTACTCGGAATGCCTTGTTTCTTACTCGCTGATTGTAGTACCTTTCTACTGCCTTCTTATAGGCGGCTTGGCGTATGCCTGAGCGTTCGCGTCGCTCTTCCAAGAAGTCCAATTTTTCCCTCAGGCCTTCACTGTTTTCCTGCTCCCTGTAGGATTCCTTGTTTATTGATCCTATCATTATTTCTGTCAGTAACATTGCTTCAGCTCCATAAGCTAGGCAGAATGGTGTCTCTTTCGTGCTGGTCCGTGGTGTGGTTCGATATGACCAGAGAACCTCCAATAGTTCATCTACCCAGTTGCCTTTTGCTTTGCCCAACCTTTTTTTGATCCCTTGTACTAGTGTCCTATTAGACACCTCTGTTTGCCCGTTATCCTGAGGGTGCGCCACAGATGTGAACCTTTGCTCTATTCCCTTTGTTTTACACCAATCTCTAAAGGGGTTTTCCGCGAACTGCAGGCCATTGTCACTAATTAGGACCCTTGGAATCCCAAATCTTGTCACGATGTTTTTCCAAGAAAACTTGATTACTTGCTTCCCATTGATGCATGCCATTGGCTCTGCTTCTATCCACTTTGTAAAGTAGTCGACCGCCACAATTAAGAATTTTACTTTCCCAGGTGCTTCTAGGAAAGGACCGACTATATCGATTCCCCATTGGTAAAAAGGCCAGGGGCTAACTATGCTTGTTAACTTTGATGGCAGAACTTCTTGCGTTGGCGAGAAAGTCTAGCACTCCACACAGCTCCGTGTTAGCTCGACCGCGTCCTGCTGTATATCTGGCCAGTAGAGGCCCATGCGTAATACTTTGCCTGTGAGCGCTCTTGCTCCTTCGTGAGCTCCGGCTGACCTTGCATGGGCTTCCTTTAAGGTCATCTTTCCTGCTGCGCCATCAATGCACTTGAGCCACAGGGCCGTATGGCCCTTCCTATACAGCGCCCCTTTTATCATCGCGTACTGTGGGGCTCGTATCCTCGTCTTCCGAGCCTCCGCGTGGTCATTAGGAAGTATACCATGTTGTAGGTAGTCTATGATGTCCGTAATCCAGTTGGGTTGTGCTATTGATAGAGAATTGTGTAATGCCCGTGTTTCTGGGCTTGTCATTAATAGCAATGTAATATTCTAGGTTAACCTTTGTAACCCATCTAAAAATAATAAAGGTGTATTATTTGAGTATTATGTGTTTTGTGCTTAGTTGTGTGACTTAATTAAATTAAGAATGAAAATAAGCGTCAAAATAAAATGTTATATAAAGTTGATATTTATGGATAATGTTGTAGTAGTTGAAACGAGGTTTCTGAATATATAAAGAATGCCGAAATCCGAGTTATAACGAAGAAGTTATGACCTGTCGAAGTTTCGCGGCAAAACCGGCAACGCTGAATGACGTAAATAGTGAATTTACAACAGAGCGATATTTAGCCTTAGTAATGTAAACGAAAGTCGTAGAGTTCATTAAACCGAGAGCGTGAATAAAAAGATCGTCCAAATCTAACTTCGTATGAGGAAGTTATGATTTTCTGAAGTTTCGACTTAGCAGTATGCAGGCCGAATACTCGATTTGAGATCGAGCGGTTTTTAGCAGAAACAATTTAAATGAGAATCGAAGATCTCGTCAAGGGTAGTGCAACGGTAAAAAGACAGACGAAAATGGATGTCAGATGAAGAAGTTATGAATTTATAACGGAGTTTTCCTGTCCAGGCCTACTAAAAACAAATAATAAAAATAAATTCAAAATTTGCCGACGGAGTCTAAACAAAAGTTGTAGAGCATAGTCTCACCTACGCGTGGAGATAAAGAACGTCGAAACGGAGTTCGTATGAAGAAGATATGAATTTCTGAAGTTTTTAAATAATTAATATTTATTTATTTAATCTTTAATTCAGATAATATCCAAATGAGTCATTGATTTGATCCGAACTACGCCCAGCGTAGTTGAGTACGCCTAACGTACCCCGGTGCTTGAACCGCCTCGGACTTAAATGCCGCGCATACGTAAGCAGTGACGTTTTGGTCGCGTACGCCCCGTGTAGCTGAGTACGCCCAGTGTACGTGCGAGGCTCAGCCTCTATAAAAGGCATGCGAGGGCAGTCGACTTCTTTTGCTAAATTCTCTCCTCTCTCCCCATTTTATTATCGTTTTACATGCTAGAAATATCCCGAAGCCCCGGTATTAATCCCGAGCCCCGAAGCAAGTCTCAAAGCCCCGAAGATCCCGAGAAGTAAGATTCCCGAGCCGAAGCTCTGCCCACGAGAAGCCAATTTTTGTGAAGATCTTCCAGATCTACCAAAGAATACTACTTCTACAAGTCGTAGTGCTGTCCGATCATCTTCTGATCAAGTGAGTGTATAGTTACCTTCTTCTAACGCATAATTATGAAGCATTTTATACGAAATACGTGTTATGTGTATATTTTGTTGTTATATGTGTGAATGTATATTCACTTTCTTCTATCTCATAGATTTGATTTATTCCCTATGAACTACGTGTTATGTGTGCGTGCCTCATCTGTTATGTGGAATATGTATTGATTGAACATGCTATACAGGTTTTAAACTATATATAAAAATATATATTTTTATCAACTAATATGTTGGGTAGAACATGGGTAGATATTTGATGTGTGATAAACAGATGAGAGGCCTCGATGTTGTTGTTGTTGATCTAGTTATTCAGAAGAGTATGGATAACGACCACAGACTCTTTCTAGACAGTCCTGTGGAACGCTAGCAATCTCATAATCTGTAAGAGTTGTGAACGATGTGTTCACCGGTGTACTCTATCCCCCTCATGGTTGCCTTTAGGACATCTATTGTTGAGGAAACCCCTTAGCAATAATGTCTGTCCCGATGAAAATCCTAGATTAGGTCCCTTGAGATAGATGTTGTTTTAGGGACATAAAGTGAGGATAACGGGAATGGGTAATCAGGGTATTGTAGGTTGGTAAAACTAAATATAATTATTTATTGCGGGTTGAAAACCCTATATGCTCATCAGGCTCCCAAGCCCGACCCACTCAGTTTTATTTGTATTACAGGAAGTGGCGCAAAGGCATAAGATGGATGAGTCATCAAGTTGTTTTGTTTACAAGTCTGTATATGTATATATTTGTTGAACGACTTGGGGCATGTGACAGCCTTCTGGTGGTGCCACGTGTCCAATTCTGGTGGTGCCACGTCACCCCCTATCGTGTATCAGCCTTCAAACTTAGAAAAATCATAACTCTCGCATACGAGCTCCGTTTTCGACGTTCTTTTTTTCAACGCATAGGTAAAATCAAGATCTACAACTTTCATTTATACTCCATCGACTAGGCTTTCGTTCTTAGGGGATGAAAGGATAGAGGCTGAAGGAGATGAGGGTTAGAGGTGAGTTAAGGTCTTTAAATAGGGTTCAAGACCCTAATTTAGGTTTTAATCTGGTCTGACGAACGCAACACGTTACCTTGGGGAACGCAAGGCATTTGCAAATGCACCCGCGACCAAATTCCTGTGTACGCCATGCGTACCTCCCTTGTACGCCATGCGTACCCGTTTTGGCCCAACACCCCTCTAACTTCAAATGGTCATAACTTTGGCATCCCTTATCCGTTTTCAACGTTCTTTATATCCACAAAAAGGTAACGAGAAGCCCTACACTTCTATAAACTTTATTTAGTCTAAAAACCAGCCAAAATTAAATCCAAAATTCATAAAAGACCGAATTATCAAATTACGATTATACCCTTGACCTCCGAAGACACAATTGAACACTTGGATCACTTGAACCATAACACCCACACTCAAGAAGGGCCAAATTCTTCCTTCCACAAGGCCCTAAGCATGACCACTGAAGATTAGGCCGCAACCCCGAATAAAAAAGCAAATATGAAACCGGGTGTTACATATGTAAAACAACCTAGGAAAGTAAGTGTGTGTGAAAAGTGTTCGAACTTCCAACAAAAGTAAGCTTCTGGAAAATCAAAAGAATTGTCAAAAATCTCTTAGAATAGTTTTCATTTGAATTTTTTTCCTCGATAACACTTGTTGCTTATTCGTTTCCTAGGATTTGGCCTTTGGAAATAGTTCTTTGTAGTTGGATTTAAAAAAAATCAAAATCCTATGTTTTTTTAGTTGAAAATTTTGATTTTCTTAAAAAAATTGTAAAATCAGGTTTTGTTTTAAATTAAAAAAAAATATGCACTTTTCTTTATTTGAAAATTTGATTTTTATTAGCCATATTTTTATGAGTTTTTCTAAATGTTGTTTATCTTGATCTAAGTATCTAACGATTATACATTTAGTTCTCGGATTTTCGGAAAACTATGAGTTCGTAAAAGATTTCACACACACACACATATATAATCAGGATCTTTTGCGAACCCATATTTTCATGCGAACTCCGCAAACTTTTTCATGAGAACTTTTATCTTGGTCTAAGTATCTAGCGGTTATACATTTAGTTCTCGGATTTTTGGAAAACTATGAGTTTGTAAAAGATTTCATACACACACACACACACACACACACATATATATATATATATATATATATATATATATATATATATATATATATATATATATATATATATATATATAATCAAGATCTTTTGCGAATCCATATTTTCATGCTAACTCCGCGAACTTTTTCATGTGAACTTTTTTCGCAAAAAAAGTGACTTAAAGCATTAAGTCAGTCACATAAAAGTGCATTCACAAAAAAATTATAAAGAAATTAAAAAAAAAAAAAACTCGAGTGCACATATGTCGGTTATTGTTGACGAAGAAATGCACTTCCGGCGTTAATGGATATATGCACTTTTCATGTGTGCATATTTTTTCGAGATTTTTTTTTTGCGGATGCACTTCTATATGACCGAATTAATGTCCTAAGTCATTTTTTGTGAAAAAAAATCACACGAAAAAGTTCGTTGAGTTCGCCTGAAAGCAGAAGCCAATGGATAGATCACCTTTTTCGCTCTGCGCTGACTTGGTCAAGGTACTAAAATACCTGACCATATATATATATATATATATATATATATATATATATATATATATATATATATATATATGTGTGTGTGTGTGTGTGTGTATAGAGATAGAGAGAGAGAGAGAAAGAGAGAGAGAGAGAGAGAGTTAGGTTCAAATGTTTTACTATTTATTGTGTGCATGTAGGATTGATTCTGGACCAATCATTTTAGTTATTTTAAAAAAGTAATTAATGCATATTAAATGCTGAAGATTTAATTAATACTTATTATATCTTCAACATATAATATACATTAATTACTTTCTTAAAATAACTAAAATGGTTGGTCCAGAATCATGCAACACCGTAAAAATTTAAACAATTTTTCACATTTTAAAAACCATATAATTTCATTCACATCCACATTTTAAAACATTGTATCATCATTATCTTAATACAAAACCCCAAGATCAAAACATATGAACTCCAGTGTACGTCTGTACGAGTCATGTCGGTGCCTTCCCGCGATCATCGTTGGTACCTGAAACACAACACATAACACTGTAAGCATAATTGCTTAGTGAGTTCCCCAAAATACCACTCTAACACATATTAGCCACTCGAGGCTATAACTCTGTTGTACCTCTTGTCAATATGTCTCAGTGGAACCTTCCAGTCCCACTCTCTATGGGCCCTTTGGCCCTAGCTCTATGGACCCATTGGTCCTACTCTGTATACTCTGAATCATGCATATCACATATCACAATAAATCCCAACACATAAATAACATGCAAATGTACTGGCACATAACTCTAAAATACACTGTCACATTTCTCTGTACCACACTAGGTAAAGTATAGTGAGAAGACTCACCTCAGATGTCTCTTTAAATCTCTAACTCGGTAGAAATACGATCTAGCCTCCGCCTAATCACATAAAGTAAATATTCTCATAAATATGGCTCTCGGGACTAGACTCAACCCTCTCTAGGCACCCTCAGAAGGCAAAAGACCATTTTACCCCTCTTTTAGCTCAAAGGCCACATTGTTGACCAAATACTACAAGTCAACAAAAGTCAATGGTCAAACTTTGACCTTTATTGTCGAGTGCACTTGGTCGAATCGGCGAGTCTACATGTGTCCACTAACTCTCTAGTCTCACTTGGCACGTCGAGTTCCTCCCCTTGCTCGACGAGTCACACCGGACATGAATCGCGGGGCCACCCCAACTCAACTCGCCGAGTCTCAAGATCAACTCGGCGTGTTCGGCTACGAACTCCAGTCCTTTAATCCCCCTCTAACTCACTGAGTTATTCCCCCAAATTGGCAAGTCCACTCACTGAGTGATTTACGGGAAACCCTAACCCTACTCGCCGAGTCTGCCCTTGGACTCGGCGAGTTCATGCCATGCACAAACTCAAATGGCCTCCTGAGGTCAGATCTGTTCCTTAGATGCATAGATCTGACCTTCCCAAGCCTGATAAACACGTAAAGTTCGAATCTTGACACTCATGGGACGTCTAGGAGGCTTCTCTTGGTGATTTAGCCCCAAAAGTAACATCCTTAGCTCAACAACTCCATAGCTCAACATAAAGCAAATTGAGATAAGCTCTTTAGACCACTATGGGTCCAGATCTGAAGTCTCAAAGTGAATAGGGGCCATATCCTCACAATTTTCTTCCAATAAAGGTCATAAAACTCTATATCTATGGATTCCTTCAACAAAACAGATAAAGGGACGATATAATACCTCAAAGATGAAGTCTCTTGCTCGAAATCCACAGATGCACAACCCCCTTGGTCTCCTCTAAGCTGGAAACACCTCCTTCTTGCAAGAATCAACCACAAAGATCAAGAAATGGCTCCTATCCTCTCACAAACGCTCTAGCTCCTTTAGGGTTTCTCTTTGGGGTTTGGTAGCCGCAAATGACGGCCCTAAGGGCCTTTAAATAGGTCCCAAACCCAGGAAATTAGGGTTTCATTAAACAGCGTGGACTCGCTGAGTCCACTCATGAACTTGCCGAGTCCAGCCATGAACCCGGATAAGAATCTGCAACCCTACTCGGCGAGTCTAAGCACCAACTCGCCAAGTTCCTTCACATCCTCCAAAAATAAAAGAATATAATAATATACCTGGGAGTCCGGATGTTACAAATCAATTGTATATGCACACAATAGATAGTTAGAACATAATAACCTAACCATATATATATATATATATATATATATATATATATATATATATATATATATATATATATATATATATATATATATTGTTAGGTTCAAACGTTTCTAGCAACAATTGTGTGCATGAATGCACCAATAGGAATTAAGGAAAAAAAAATAAATAGTTAAATAAATCATTTAAATGTATTATAGTAATCTTTGCATATTTAATTATGGTAGATAATTAATATGCTGTTTATTATTCCTTTAAATATGGGATGTCAAAGTCAAAATATGTTGAAAAAAACCGCTGACCATCAAGTTTTCTCTCATTTTTGGTAAGTTTCGTCACCCTCCTTATGGTTATTACATTCCCTCTTACTCAAATCATAAATATTTTACACAAACATCATCACATCCATGTTAGATCTTCGAATCTTCAAGTGATCCTTCAAGTGTTCTTGAGTTGAACACTTCTCATCTTCAACATTCACCCACTGAAATCATATAATGTGAGTTCATACCCCTATCTTTTCATGTTTTTTCTTAAGTTTTAAGGGGGGGGGGGGGGAATACAAGTTAAAACACCAAGAACACAACTAAACTCATTTAACAGCCTTCATCAAAAAAGTTCAACTCCATTCACGGACTGTTTTGGACAACTTAAACATTTTAGTTTTCAAAACTGTTTTAGGTTCAAGTAGTTCTAGTTCTTAGCTTTAAAATGACTACTTTCACATCTCCACACGATTTTTCTATGATTTATGGTGATTTTTACAAAACTGTCTATCATTTCAAGAAGCAATCCGGACCAGTCTGTGAATATGAACATTTTAACACTAGTTAAAGAATTCTAAAAATCATAATAAAAATTATGATTGAACTAGACACATTTTGTGAACTCTCAGAATTTACGAAACCAGTTTTTGACTTCGTATGATTTTTCTAAAACAGTGTAGAAAGGTAAAAATCTAGATAACAGTTTATAACTTCCACCACACTTTGTAACTAGTTGAGCAAAGTGTTAATATTGAAGATTACATATTTTACATGTGTTTCTTGATGTGGTATAATTACTTAACAAATAAATACTCACTGAAGTATAAGAATCCTCCACCATTACCTTTACTACAAAACTAGAATGATAAACATAGTTATATTTTGCCATACATTCGACTTACATAGCAAATGATTCTTATACATCACAAACAAACATACTACACTATAATAGGTATAGACAGGTCGCATATACATTATAAACATTTTGATAAGCTGTAATAGGTATAGTTTATGTTTATTTACATTCCTACTCATTACAAAAGATTTTCATACGAAAAGGGGTACAAATACAAAGTACCGGTCTTATACGAAAAGGGGTACAAATACAAAGTACCAGTCTTATACAAAAAGGGGTACATTACAAAGTACCGGATATTCTTATAAATGGGGTACGAATACAAAGTATCGGGTTTATACAAAAAGGGGTACATTACAAAGTACCGGATATTCTTATAAATGGGGTACGAATACAAAGTATCGGGTTTATACAAAAAGGGGTACATTACAAAGTACCGAATTTTCTTATAAATGGGGTACGAATACAAAGTACCGGGTTTATACAAAAAGGGGTACATTACAAAGTATCAAATATTCTTATAAATGGGGTACGAATACAAAGTACCGGGTTTATACAAAAAGGGGTACATTATAAAGTACCGGATATTCTTATAAATGGGGTACGAATACAAAGTACCGGGTTTATACAAAAATGGGGTACATTACAAAGTACCGGTTAATCTTAGTATAGTTATAATGACCCACGTAGGGAGTTAACAAAACTTAAAGTATATGGAATTTTATAAATCAAAAAGGGGTTTTATGTTTATTTAAAACCACGTTTAATAACAATAAATATAGATTTTTCTTGTACACTTTCGTTCTCGGTATTTGAGATCACATAACACAAAACTCAAACGCACATTCAGTCTTGGGTTTCAAGACTACATATTGTTTTTATAAGGAAAATGTTGGATTTTCTTGGTAACATACAACTCATTACAAAGATTGGATTTTAAACTCTTACTTTCAAAAGCTTATGAACTCACCAACTTAATTGTTGACACTTTTTCAAAACTACTTGTATTCTCTGGAAATCAGTGAAACAGGAAAACCAACAGCATCTTGAGGATGGGACGTTAAATCGTCAAACAGTTCATTTTGTCATCATAATGTAATTGATTTGAAAAATGTAAACATATACTTTGGTGTAACTTTTTAAATTATATTTATGATGGTTGTATTTACTTTGAGCACTATTATACTCGTTGTTGTGATACTATACATGAAGTCCTCCACCCCCGGACGTTTCCGCCACTTGGTTTGGGGGTGTGACAGATTGGTATCAGAGCATTGTTTATAGTGAACTAAGTATATCAAACCACATAAGATATACAAACTATTAATGCATTGGGACTAAGGTCTCTGATTTAACATTTTCAAATGACTATACTTTTAGAAATAAAAAGTTTCTTATTAAAAGTATACATGCATGCATACATACTAAGGTCAGCATCATTCTAGAACAAAACAAAAGTAATGATTGTTGAATGGCACAAATAGGCTTGGGGATATATAGTCAGGTCTGGGAAGGACATAGCCTGATCAACTATGTCTAACCCAGAAGTGATTAGCATATGCCCGGGAATGATTGTGGTGTTGCAACAAGTCTAAAAGCTTACCAATTCTATCTACAAACAAACATTGAAAATAATAAGTCAAACATTAAAATACTATAGGAGTATTTTGTAATACTATAACCAACTTATGTGAAAACTAAAGACCCCTATTAGTAGGTCCTTAACGACTGAGTGCATACGCTAAGGTTATACATAATTGAAGATATTATAGACTCAGAATCTATGACTATTGCTCTACTTCTTGTTCCTTGTTTGGTTGTGGATTTAGAGTAGAGTCGTTTATTCAAAGGTCTATTCTATCTCAGATTATGTGTAACTGGTATGCACTAAGTGATTATAGACATGACTAATAAGGATCACCCCTATAAGTAATTAATTATAGAGTTAGACGCCTAGTAATTATCTCTTCCACTCCTATTCTCGCATGTATAACATAGCAAGATCCTACTTACCGGGCAACCCCTACTTTCCCAACCAGAGACATGGTGGATGGTTATGAGAAGAATCAGAAGCGGAACCGGAGGTAATCAACCCTTCATGCATAGCCAGGGTTCCTGCGAACCGTTTCAACTACATCGAACCTGTGCCCCGTTGGGCAATCGTGATCGAGGGTTGAAGTCGACAGCAATGACAGCAACCACCATGTGGAGACCAACGAGGGTGCTATGACCTCAACCACGGGGGACTGACTGACAGAGCCCTCCCGGCGAAGACCCGGCAGATCGCGAACATCGGGGATTAAAACAGGAGGACTACAAAACGAGTTCAGAAACTACGCGCTACTACAGACCCTACCGTCTCACGTACCCGAGACTCGACTACTATTTCCGAGACCAACTCTCTTTTTAGGACCTTATCGCCGCTCGGGCAGAGGCAAGAGAGTAATAGGGTAGACACACGACATTCAAAGAAAGGATGATTACAGCCAAGCATCGATTGTCAGAACTGCAAGGTGCATCGACTTTGCCTCAGGCATCGCAAGGGACGAATCGTCGTGAGTAGAGTTCATACCGCTCACAAGACCTTGTAAATTAGGTTCATGAGTATGCGTTGGTGCAACCCTATTCTAGGAGTAAGCACAACACTATGATTTAAGCAGTCATACTAATCGAAAGATCTAGTTGCTATCAAAACTTTTCCTTGCATGGATGTGAGACAGACCTGCATCGAGGTCAAAATTTTCGCTGAAACCAGAATTACTAGAATCATATTAACAAGATGGGCTTAGGACCTAGCTTGGGTCAAATTACAAGGTTTCACTTGGATACAGAACTACTAAAACACATGAGTTTATCATATAAATACTCTCGTTATGAACTATTTACAGAACACCCTTAACAACCGAATTACGTTACGAAATTATATAAGATAAACTTAGTTAGAAAACTCGCGACGTATAGCCATTCTAAAGACTCATTTCCGTCTCACCTTTAAACAATTTGGTTGAGGGGTTCCTTCTTCGTAGACCTATGGGGTGTGATCATACGAGCACTAATACATCGGATCCTATCAAAACTCCTCAGCCAAGCGTGTTTGGACAAACATGATCCCAAGACGAGTAAATCTTAAAACGCCCGTATGAAACCTACTTCAACCCACTACCATAACTCCGTCTCATGAACGTTAGCAGAAACACTAGGAATAGTACAAAAATGTGCAAAAATTTATATATGTGAATATAAATCGTAAGAATGCATTTGAGGTAATTATTTCCACTCACGAAGTCATTTTCATCGTGAAACAGAGCTATGTCTTCACCAAGAGGCAACCAACCAACTAACAAGGCACCAACCTTGCAGATAGACTCTGCTACTTTTCAAGCTGCAGTCATGGCAGCCGTGGCAGCCATCATGGCACAACTCAATGCTAACCACGCCAGTAGACACAAAGATGGTGTCAGAAATACTAACCGCATTAACAATCAAGAACACCAGCGGGCGTCTACCAATGAAAATGCCTCAGGCCACAAGCCTACGAACAAGAAGCAAAAGTTTTGGAACGAAAAGGAGAGCAACCAATCTCAAAGACTCGCTAAAAGACAACAACCCATGACCACCCCTACAATTACGACAGCAGTCACAACACATGCCTCGACACTAGCCACAGGGTCTGTCACCCAAGCGCCGGCCAGACCATATGAGGGATCACTCCCAAAGTGTAACAAGTGTGGCTTCCATCACAATGGGGTTTGTCGTGTGATGCACTGTAAAAACTGCGACAAGAATGGTCATACTGCTTGCTTCTGCAGAAACCAAACCCAACACCTCCCTTCAATCACCAGTACCAAGGTAGGCCCAGTATGCTACCTATGCGGTGAAACGGGACACTTCAAGAGAGAATGCCCAACTGAGAAGAATGACGGGCGAGCAGGAGGAGTGTGATGAACACACCAGCAGGAGCAGCAAGGGAACCATATTAGGACTTTTGTAATGTTTCCAACGACAAAAACGTTTAAGTACCATATGTTTGTAATGAATTTGGTATGCTTGCTAAAATCACCGTCTTTCTAAAAAGTAGTTAAAATACTCTCTCGTTTAAATCAAACCAAAGACACTCATATATGACCTTAGGATCATTACATGTAAGCTGTGATGACCTTGTACTTGGGGTTAATTATAATCAAAATACTAAAGCCTTGAAACAAATAATTCCATCCTGACTCCTGTTCCATGTCTAGTAGTAGGATTATGGTGAAGCCACCCACTCGACGATTTCACTAATATCAAACTACATACAACGTATATATACCACTCGATCATAGAGTGACCTGTCAGGGATCATGATATCAAGTATCATTACTAGCTATCGAAACACACTCACTACCAGTGCTAGACACTGTGGTATGAATCATCTACAGTAATAATAACATCGAACAAAACGGAACACACTGAAAAGAAACACAAGATACTTTATCACTCTAATGAGCACTTCTTATGAATACAACCTAACACATGTTTTATCTAAAAAGATACTGTTGTCACCATTCAATTTCGATTGGTATAGTCCTCATCTTCCCGATTTAATGGCTACGAAAGGACCCTTCACCTAACCCACCGAATATCAGAACTTTCGTCTCTCATAACATGAATTCGACACGAACCTCTGGGTCATGTCTCGCTGTGAAACCCCAAAACACTCACCAGAGGACTGTTATACTTCCGAAGCCTTATACAAGTATTTCCAGGAGACCCTTCGGGAATGTCACGCATACAACAGACAAGGTTCAAGCACCAAAACTTGTGACAGATACGGTTAGTCTACTACTACTACGTGTATATGCGAGGATAATGTATAATTAAGATTCTACGGACATTGGATGTGTGCTTCCGCCCTATTTCCTGTTCCTTGTCTGGTTGTGGCCTTGGGGCAGAGTCACCCATCCAACTGTCTTGCCAACCTTAAGTATATACGACCAATATGCGCAAGTTAATGGACCAGGCACGAGTCTTGCCATGAACTTCGGGTCAAGGTTGCCAGGAGGACGAGTGAACGTCCTACCATCCGAATAATTCTAGTCGCGTAAACCAAACCCACATGCTTCCTACCGAGCTCAACAATCGAGGAACAGTGCAGAAGGCCCTATGCAACGCTCCGAGAAGAAGTTATTACTTATGAATTAAGACAGCTAAAGACGTATGAGGTCGGCTAGGTAATGCATAACCTCGAACTAGGAGCGGTAGTGTTCTCCCTAGAGGTCAAGAGGCACCATCTCTACGACACGAAGCATACAATCTTCACCGATCATAAGAACCTAGAAGGCACCGACGGTGGGGCATGTTATCCCATGAACCGGATCTGGACACCGAGGTTGATGGATTCAGAAATAATGTCACGAATGAAGCACACGAAAACTCGCTACTCCCCTTCATCCAGGCTTGCACAAGATGTGTCCGGACCTCAAAAAGTATCGTAAGTGGGAGAATAAGAAAGCAGACATCGCTACACATGTGGGCAAGTATCGGACTTGCGCCAATGCCAAGAGAGAATAAAGGAAGCCTTCGTGTCTCCTACAACTAGGGGTGAGCATGGTGCGGTTCGGTGCGGTTTTTGGTCAAAACCGAACCGAAAACCGCAACTTTGGTTTTTTGAAATTTAGAAACCGCACCATTTGGTTTTATGCGGTTCGGTTTTTGCGGTTTTTTATTGCGGTTTTTTGCGGTTCGGTTTTTTTTTGCGGTTTTTATTAGTTTTTTTTTTCGTTTTGTCTTTTTACAAAAACTCAAGTAACTCAACGAGTTATTTTGACTCAGATGAGGAGTGCTAATCTTTTATTGGATATAAACCGATACCACCACCTCTTGGTTCGAAATCAAATTACATAATCACTCATTCAACATGTTTCTAATGCTTCAATATAATACGAATTTAATATAATATTTTTTTCACAAGTACATAGGATAATATCAATTAATGTATTCTTAAAAATGATACTATATCACCAGTACTATTTATATTTAAATGTTACAAAAAATGTCATAAACATTATTTGCTATTGTAAATACCACTGAATGTATACTTAAAAATATAAAGTCATCCTCCGATAGATAAGATAGATATTTACATTTATAGAAATTTTAATTGTCATAAGTTCTTGGTTCTTATAAATATCAACACTTTATATATATATATATATATATATATATATATATATATATATATATATATATATATATATATATATATATATATGCGGTGCGGTTCGGTTTTTTGTGGTTTTTGCGAGACTAGAAACCGCACCGCACCGAGTATTTTCGGTTTTTGCAAAACTAAAAACCACACCATCGGTTTTCATTTCGGTTTCGGTTTATGCGGTTTTTTCGGTTTTTTTGGTTTGCGGTTCGGTTTTTGCTCACCCCTACCTACAACACCCAGTGATACCTGAAAGGAAGTGGGAGCGGCTAACCATGGGCTTCATAACCAAGCTACCCAAGGCAATGGATGGTCTCGATACCATTTGGGTAACCGTCGACAGACTGGCCGAAAACGCACACTCCCTACTAATCAAAGAAACCGACAGGATGGAGGAATTGACTAGAACGTACATCAAATAGATCATGCGACCACAGGGTCTATTAATATCTGTTATCTCTAACAGAGATAGTAGATTCATTTCGCGACCCTAGCAACCCTTACAGGGAACTAGGTTAGATTTAGGTATGGCCTACCAACAGCAAACCAACAGGCATAACAAAAGGGACTGTTCAAATCTTGGGCGACATGTTAATAGCTTGAGTGGTTAACTTCGGTAAAACGTGGGAGTGCCCACTTACCACTTGGCGAAATCGAAATGAACGAGAGTCTCCACTTTGTAGCGGAGAGCATCAAGGCACACATAGAATACACTATCATTTCAAAACAATAACTCCTTTAAATTGACTTAGCTCAAGTTACAATAAGAAATTCCAAGGCGTCATTTAACATCAGGCGGATTGGTCCCTGCCATACCAATTTCTTGTACTACGAAAAGTTTTCCCTATCTTTTCTCCAAATTCATGAAGTCCCGGTCAAAGTACTAATTTTGGGACGAAATTCCCTCTAACAGGGGGATGATGTGACAACCGTCAAATTCTGGTCAACTCAAATTCAAATAAAGTCAACAAGTCAAACCGGTCAACCCAACTAACTCTTGTGTAATAGGGCTTATGTTAGGTAATTACTATACAACTCGCTATTATAATGAGAAATCATAAATTGAAAAGTTCGTATATCTAGATTTCCTTAACCTAAAACTGCGTTAAGTAATGAACCAAACCGATAAAACAATGTTGCATACTCATCGGGAGTGTGTAGGAACCTTAAACATGGCTTAACGGGGCTTACGGACCTTGCGCTGCGGAGCCAAGCACTCAAAAAGGTCACAAAAAAAGCCTCTCCCAATCTCTTTCGCTATATCTCTCGCTACCCCAAATCTCTCCAAGTATGTGAAATCTCTCCCAAATCTCTCTTTGTATGAGAAATCTCTCCAAGAATGTGAAATCTCTCCCAAATCTCTCTTTGTATGAGAAATCTCTCCAAGTATGTGAAATCTCTCTTTGTATGAGAAATCTCTCCAAGTATGTGAAATCTCTCCCAAATCTCTCCAAGTATGTGAAATCTCTCTAAGTATGAGAAATCTCTCCAAGTATGTGAAATCTCTCTTTGTATGAGAAATCTCTCCAAGAATGTGAAATCTCTCCCAAATCTCTCTTTGTATGAGAAATCTCTCCAAGAATGTGAAATATCTCCCAAATCTCTCCAAGAAGGTGAAATCTCTCTCAAAACCTCTTTTGAATTTACTTTGATAATTTGGGGCATCCCGACACTTGACTTGGTGAAAAACCACTCGATACGGGAAGAACCCTTGGAAATTAGCCTCTTAGGGCCGAAGCCTCTCTATAGGGGCCAAAACCCTCTTGGAACCGAGGCCACATAAACCGAGTCCGAGATCCTTGAGTAGCCGCAGCCAGCGAGCCGAAGCAAGCTAGCCGCAGCCAGCGAGTCGTAGCCACCGACCGCAGCCAGCGAGCCGCAACCACTGACCGCAGCAACCTAGCCTTCGGATCCTCCTGGTGCACCTTCGGTTCCCTGCTGATGAAGCCACCGCGGTAGCTGCTCGGACCGCAACCCTTTTTCCTACGGACCCACTTTAGCAGCCAAGCCCCACTTCGGATCTAATGTTGTTAAGGCCGGAGTCACCCTCCTGACTTCGGATTTGCCATTTTTCACCCAGTTTTCGACCACGACTCCGTTTTAAGCCCGTTTTTAATTATTTTAACGGGGGATTTTCTCCAAAAATCATATGTTAACATATAAGACCCTAAGTATTCATAATTTAAACATATTTTTATGGAAATATTTATTTAAGAATAAAATCTATTAAGTGAGATCTTGAGGTGGAGTGTGGATCTTGCCATAATATTTGACACAAACAACCACCCCATGCACATTCCTTTGACCAGCTATTGTACTCCCCACCACTCCTAGTCACCTCATGGTACTGCCCCACTCATTTCCCAGCAAACCCACGTCCAAATGAGCTGGAAAACCCTCTCTCTCACTCTTCACTTCACTCATTTTCCTCATTTCCACCAAGTATCAAACACCACTTTTCTCTCAAATCCTCTCACTCAAATTCGAGATTTAAGGGCTAATCATCAAGTTTTCTCTCATTTTTGGTAAGTTTCATCACCCTCCTTATGGTTATTACATTCCCTCTTACTCAAATCATAAATATTTTACACAAACATCATCACATCCATGTTAGATCTTCGAATCTTCAAGTGATCCTTCAAGTGTTCTTGAGTTGAACACTTCTCATCTTCAACATTCACCCACTGAAATCATATAATGTGAGTTCATACCCATATCTTTTCATGTTTTTTCTTAAGTTTTAAGGGGGGGGGGGGGGGGGGGGAATACAAGTTAAAACACCAAGAACACAACTAAACTCATTTAACAGCCTTCATAAAAAAAGTTCAACTCCATTCACGGACTGTTTTGGACAACTTAAACATTTTAGTTTTCAAAACTGTTTTAGGTGCAAGTAGTTCCAGTTCTTAGCTTTAAAATGACTACTTTCACATCTCCACACGATTTTTCTACGATTTATGGTGATTTTTACAAAATTGTCTATCATTTCAAGAAGCAATCCGGACCAATCTGTGAATATGAACATTTTAACACTAGTTAAAGAATTCTAAAAATCATAATAAAAATTATGATTGAACTAGACACATTTTGTGAACTCTCAGAATTTACGAAACCAGTTTTTGACTTCATATGATGTTTCTAAAACAGTGTAGAAAGGTAAAAATCTAGATAACAGTTTATAACTTCCACCACACTTTGTAACTAGTTGAGCAAAGTGTTAATATTGAAGATTACATATTTTACATGTGTTTCTTGATGTGGTATAATTACTTAACAGATTAATACTCACTGAAGTATAAGAATCCTCCACCATTACCATTAGTACAAAACTAGAATGATAAACATAGTTATATTTTGCCATACATTCGACTTACATAGCAAAGGATTCTTATACATCACAAACAAACATACTACACTATAATAGGTATAGATAGGTCGCATATACATTACAAACATTTTGATAAGCTATAATAGGTATAGTTTATGTTTATTTACATTCCTACTCATTACAAAAGATTTTCATACGAAAAGGGGTACAAATACAAAGTACCGGTCTTATACGAAAAGGGGTACAAATACAAAGTACCAGTCTTATACAAAAAGGGGTACATTACAAAGTACCGGATATTCTTATAAATGGGGTACGAATACAAAGTATCGGGTTTATACAAAAAGAGGTACATTACAAAGTACCGGATTTTCTTATAAATGGGGTACGAATACAAAGTATCGGGTTTATACAAAAAGGGGTACATTACAAAGTACCAGATATTCTTATAAATGGGGTACTAATACAAAGTACCGGGTTTATACAAAAAGGGGTACATTATAAAGTACCGAATATTCTTATAAATGGGGTACGAATACAAAGTACCGGGTTTATACAAAAATGGGGTACATTACAAAGTACCGGTTAATCTTAGTATAGTTATAATGACTCACGTAGGGAGTTAACAAAACTTAAAGTATACGGAATTTTATAAATCAAAAAGGGTTTTTATGTTGATTTAAAACCACTTTTAATAAGAATAAATATAGATTTTTCTTGTACACTTTCGGTCTCGGTATTTGAGATCACATAACACAAAACTCACACGCACATCCAGTCTTGGGTTTCAAGCATATCGTTTTTATAAGGAAAATATTGTATTTTCTTGGTAACATACAACTCATTACAAAGATCGTCTTTTAAACTTTTACTTCCAAAAGCTTATGAACTCACCAACTTAATTGTTGACACTTTTTGAAAACTACTTGTATTCTCAGGAAATCAGTGAAACAGGCAAACCAACAGCATCTTGAGGATGGGACGTTAAATCGTCAAACAGTTCATTTTGTCATCATAATGTAATTGATTTGAAAAATGTAAACATATACTTTGGTGTAACTTTTTAAATTATATTTATGATGGTTGTATTTACTTTGAGCACTATTATACTCGTTGTTGTGATACTATACATGAAGTCCTCCACCTCCGGACGTTTCCGCCATCCTTGGTTTGGGGGTGTGACAGAAGAAGCACACCATGTGTTCGATAAAATGCATAGTTGAAATCTATGTATTTCTAACTGGAAAACAAAAGATTGTTTATGTGATGTAGTTGTAAGTCCCGAATTCTCCTACGAATGAATCAGATTCACTTTGATGGTGCGGAATCCCAATCAAAGTGAATAATGCAAGATATAAGATGAATAAGAACACAAATAGTTAATCTTCAATGCACATTATTATCATTCAATAGTCGGGTACGCAAGATTCACTCTTACACACTATTCTCTCTTCTTTCTCTCCAAAAACGTGTTCTAAGCAATATGGCAACCCTTAGAACGTCCAACCCCATATTTTAGGCTTAGATAAAACTATTTATACCTACACCTAATATCCAATCCTAAGCCCAAAACTCAAACAAAACAATATAAGGCCTAACCGAAATCACATACGATTTCGGCCCAATTAACACCAAAACATGATGTTTTCTGTCCTAAACCAAGAACTCTAATAGCTTAAGAAAAGCAAAGTATAAACCATAAATTATGACCTAACAATCACCCCCTTTGTTTATAGCTTTCTTATCTTATGACCTAACAAACTCCCCCTGGGATTGTAGCTTTCTTTTCTTTTCAATCTTCGTTTTGTTCTTGGCCTTCAACTTTTGTCTATAATTTATTCACAATCTTCAAGATGAACATACGAATCATCATGAATAACTTCATCTTTAGAAGTTGGACTTCCTTCTAAGAATTTGACTTTGAACGCAAATTGGGTTTGAAGGCTACTTATATAGATTCTTGAAAATTAGCACTTTCAGTTTCGAGAAATTTCAGAGATAATAACAAAGAGAACTAATCTTCTAGATCATTTCAGCAGGTACATAGATAGCAGCAAATTGATTAAGGAGGCTTCAATGCAACTTGTCACATAATCTTCTAGTCAACTTCACCTTGCTTCTGGGGTTGAAAGATTGTATATTGAAAAATGATCTTTACTTCTTGTTCCTTCGAATGAATGCTCCTTAACGATGACCGTTGCGCCTTGAAAAGTAACAAATGACTAAAAAGTCCCTATGGATCACAGAATCATAAAGACCCTTCTCACCATAATTGTTCAAGGACGCAACCTTGGCTTAGAAAGAGACTTCTCGCAGTATCTGTGTGAACACAGAAGAACGCACTGCAATTTGTTGAGTATCGGAGAACTACTTGTTGCTAGTTTTGATGTTAGCCCATGTATATCATTGATTATAGATCTCAATACAGTTATCAAGTTAACGAGTAAACTTGGCCCTTGGCGAGACGTTCGGCGATAACTGTTTCCATGTTGGGAGAATCTCCTTGGCTCCATGATAGTTCTTAGGTAAAGAAAGCTGACAAGACCAATCTGACAATTTGTACCATTTAAGACTTTCAATTCCTTAGATACGATAGTTCTTAAAAAGAAACTGCCTGACTGGCATTTCGTACAATGTCACACCAGGTATCAGCCATTATCCGTCAATTCATGGGTGAAATCTAGAACATTAAAAATGTTCACCGTCAATTCAGAATTAAATGGTTTTGGATTTTGGGTTCACTTAGAGTCTTGGTGACAACGACATCTAAGATCATAAACATAGACTTTTTGGCAACCGTCAGCCGAGTTGTTTTATACTCGAACCTCAAGGGGTAGCGGTACGTGGAAATGATTTGATGGAGAAAATTTTAGATATGGGTGAAGAATGGTTGGGTGTTTCACATTGGTCATGGTGAAAAGGACATTTGATCATTAACATTTGATGCGAAGACTCCTATTAAGACTGATATATGTCTCAATATGGAAGAGTCTATCACTCACATTTGAAATGGCCGTCAATTCCTTTCCCATTTTCAGGTTTCTTCTCCATGCTCAGAATATTTCGATACAGTTTCCTTGAATCTCATATTCTCCTGAATTTGCTTTTCACGACAAATGAAATTTTGAGATAAACATAAAAATAAAAGTAAACTTAGCACACTAAGAAAAAAAAGTAAAATACGTTCAAAAACAATATTTTGGGATTTTTTGATTTTTCTGAAAAAGAAATAAAAATATAAATGAAAATATTTTGTTTTTGTTTTTTTTTTTTAATTCGCTCCCCCCCCCCCCCCCCCTTCTAAATTTGTGCATATAAGAAAATATGAACAAATTTAACCAAAACCAAAAGTAAAATATAAAATGTAATTTTTTTTTAATTTTTGATTTTTCTAATTTTTTGTATTTTGATTTCTCCCCCTTAAATTGAGCATGGGGAAGAAATAAAATAAATGTGCAAAATTAAAAGAAATTTGTCTTTGAAACAAATCATTTTAAGAAAAACTCATGAGAATCGAAAGAATTCAAATTGAAAGTCAGCAATTGAAGACACAAGCAATAACGAATTCAGCCTTAGCTGTGTTTCAATCTCGGAACATATCCAAAAATTCTTCACATCATTAAGCACAAATCTCATTTGTGATCCTCTCATTTTCTTCCTTTCCTACAAAGGACACATAGTCTCACTTAAAGTTTTGAGTGTTGTACAGTTGAGAGATGTCCTTTACCATGTGCTTGGAACAACTACCATCAATAAACCGAAGTCTGATGATATTCCTCCATAGTTGCTCCAGCACAAAGTGCGGGATCAGTTGGTCTTTGGAACCCAAACCATTTTGAAACTGGGTTGACCTTTGTCATCAACGCAAGGTACTCTCTCCCATGACATATCATGCTTATTACAAACAGAAGATGAAGAAATGTTAGAATCATTAGGTGATTTGGGAGATTGAACATTTGGTACCCATCTGTAGTCAGGTTTAACCCATTTCTTGTTCGAGCGGATGGGTGCCTCGGCACTTGATTTTGAACTTGAAGACAATATTCGAGATGACGTTGATCTAATTGATCTTGGTTTCACCAGAGCATCTTTTGGATTGGAATTCTTGGCCGACATTCCCTTCTTGACTTTGAAATTTTGATTCTTGGCCTTTTGCACGTTCCAATCACCATTGCGCGATTGTGACCTTGAATGATTTCCTTTGGAGAATCTCCCCATTGGAGCATATTGCCATCCTTGTGCGTAGTAGGGAACGTATGCGCGATTTGGACAGTTTATGGCAATGTGTCTAGGTGTTCCACGATAAAAACAAGATTGTTTATTCACTAGGAAGTTATTTCTTCCTACCCCTGGTGGCGTGCCCTTGTCTTGTCTCTTATTGTTCCCGCATGCACACATACAACAGGCACTCTAATTCGCTTGTTTTGGTGGCCTATATTTACCAACAATAGGTTAATTAGTAGCAACTGAGTTAGAAGCAATAGATTCTGAGTTCAAGGATTCATTAGTTTGTTCAATAGTGTTCTCCTTGTTCTCATCTTCCACTACTTTACCTGCACATGAAGTAGAAACATTATTATCTTTCATCTCAACACCCTCAGTTGGCCCTGATTGTTCAGTCTTAACTGAAGTTGGTGCAGGGGGTTGGCCATACTGAAGATGTGCTTCATTTGCAATTTCATCCTCAGTTAGTGGAGTAGAAATGTAGTTATCATTAAAAAGAGGTGGGAAATTGTGATACCCTAGACCCTTGTTTTGATTATCTTTGAATTTTAGTTGTTTTTCAATCATGGAAGCAACTACCTCACTTGATACATCAAACTTTTTAAAGTTAAATTCAGCATCATTATATTTTGCTTTCAATGCATCAAGTTCAGCAGTTAATTTGGCAAGTTGTTCCTTAACATATGAATAATTTTCACATTTATTGTTATATTCTTCTTGAAGTGTTCTAAAGTCCTTGATTTTGGCCTCTACTTGTGCTTTTAAGGGTTTTTGACCTTTCCTTAGAGTATAGTCTTCATATTTAAGGTCCTCATTTTCTCTTTTTAATAAATCGATTTGATTTCGGAGAAATTTAATAGTAGTTTCACAAGATTGAGAGCTTGAAACTTCATTGATCGGAACGTTTGAGGAACTCATTGTTTACCAAAAATGCCCTTTGACTAAAACCTCAAAAGTCAACCTTAAAAGTCAAGCTTAAAAAAGTCAAACTTAGAAGTCAAACCGAAAAGCTAAAATTAAAAATTTGAAAGTTAAACAAGAAAGTCAAAGTTTAAAGTCACAGGTCAAACTTGAAAGTCAAAGTCAAAATTTTAAGATAAAAAGTCAAAAATAATAGTCAAAAATTAAAAACCAAAATTTTGGGTTGAAAATGGAATTTTAAAATTTAAAAAATTGAATTTTGGGACAAAAATGTCAACATTGCGAAATTTGGAGCGAAATAGCGAAGCTTCTTGAATTAAAAGGGAAGGAATATAACATCTCGCAAGCTAGATAAGTTGGTAAGGCGATGGGTTGATGAAGTGAGTGGCGCGAGTATGAATCCTAGCAAGCCCCGAATTTTTTGATTTATTTACTTCTACTGAGAACCTATGAGGACTACACGCACTAGGACTAGGCACAAGGGCTAGACATCTGCTAGCCGAGAATAAGGCTTAACCGAGAAGAACTGGACCGTAAATGTGAGGCTGCTGACGTCCGACCGGAAATGTGCGAGTCGTAAACCTTTGCTCCGTGAACCTCGCTTCGCATCGTGAACTCGCCCCGCCCGAAATTAATGCTGGCTCACGGCTGCTGACCGAGAACCCGCGAAGCCGTGTCTGAGATTTCCGAGGAATCTTGACCAAGACCGAGGATCTCGCTGAGATTTCGCAAATTTTGGCCAAAAATCATCCAAAACTTGCCAAAAACACAAAAATTTTAATTTTTTTAAACTCAAACTCGATCAAAAACTTCAAAAATATGAAGAACACAAAGAACAATGGCCAAAAATTTGTCAAAAATAAATTAAAAACACCAAGAATTTTCTAGAAAAACTCTTAAAAATATTTTGCAATGACCCGATTGCTACCGATCCTTGCTCTTATATCACTTGTAAGTCTCGAATTCTCCTACGAATCAATCAGATTCACTTTGATGGTGCGGAATCCCAATCAAAGTGAATAATGCAAGATATAAGATGAATAAGGTCACATATAGTTAATCTTCAATGCATATTATTATCATTCAATAGTCGGGTACATAAGATTCACTGTTACACACTGTTCTCTTTTCTTTCTCTCCAAAAACGTGTTCTAAGCAATATGGCAGCCCCTAGAATGTCCAACCCCAATTTTAGGCTTAGATATCACTATTTATACCTAGACCTAATATCCAAGACCAAGCCCAAATCTCAAACAAAACAATATAAGGCCTAACCGAAATCACATGCGATTTCGGTCCAGTTAACACCAAAACATGGTGTTTTCTGTCCTAGACCAAGAACTCTAATAGGTTAAGAAAGGCAAAGTATAAACCATAAATTATGACCTAACAGTAGTAACTTGTGCTTAACTGTAGAAATTATTTACCTCAATCCTAAAAATAGATTTTACATCCAATTGCTTTTTGATTTTGATTTTGGAACGCAATCATCAGTTTTTTAACCAACAGATAAGTATATATGTTTATGCATTCTATGTATCCTGCTATTTCAATTTCATAGTCCTTTTTTCTATTTAGATTGTTAGGTTTTTTAATGCATCTTAATGTCGATCATTCTGCTAGAATGGAATTTTTTATTATTTGAAAGTTGATTATGTTTTCCTTGTGAATTTAGGTTTTGAAGAGGTTGCCATTAATGTGGAAAATAAAGAAAACATAGAGAACGATATTGTATTCTAATAGAATGTATTCTGTCAGAATTTATAAATTATTTCTTAACAATAATGTTCTTTTGGAATAGAGTAGTGTTTTTGTTAGATTTTGATGTTTTTTCTTTTTTAACCATTTTTAGTTTTAGTCTTTAAGAATAAATGTAATCCTTAAACCATTATTAGTCATAATTTTTTAGAATGATTGTAATAATTGTTTATAGTCTTTTTGTTTAAGGATAAATATAAATAGTGATTCTTAAAGAATAAAATCCGTATTCTTTAGCAAATATTATTCTTGATAATATGTTGTATAATTCTTTAAACATGTTTAATATAAAAAGTATCTTGAATGAAACAATATACGGCAAAAATAAAACCGCAAATATATTTACTAGTTTATTGTTGACTTTTTGTCATTCTGACAGAATAAAATAAGTTATTATTAAAAGTAATACTAAAATTTAATTAGAATTAATTAAAAAAAATTCAGATTTTTTTAAAAATAAGGGAATTAATGATCCCTTAAAATACAAAATTTTCCTTTTTTTAAAATAGGTTAATTGACCAAAATACATTTTTTGCTGAAATTTGTGTGATTATATAATACATGCTACCATATTGTAATATTATAGACCATCAGATCATGATTGTTGATTCTATTCATCTGGTGGTCCAGATCTGTGCATTCTGGCACACAATAGTTAGTAAAAACAAAATAACCTAAGCCTATATATATATATATATATATATATATATATATATATATATATATATATATATATATATATATATATATATAGAGAGAGAGAGAGAGAGAGGGTTCAATTTTGAAAAAAAAAGGTTGAGAATGAGGGAATCATTCTCAGCTACACATTTATTTTGCCGCAAAACACTTAGGCGTACTGGCGGAAATGGATAACGGATAAATATGTGTTTTCCAACAAAACATGTTTCCTTTAAATTATATTAATCATTACCTTAATATACACAAAAACATACATTTTTTGTTTTTTTATTTTTTAAAGCTATTTTTATCGAAAAATTATTTTAAATATCTCAAAATTCATAATTTTTTATTCTCTATAAATAAACATCCATATTGATATAGTTTAAAGATAAAATAATTTTTTTTTAGAGTTTTAGCTCTCGTTATTCATAAGTGAATAAAAATCTGATAAAAATTCATCAGATTTTTATTACAGTACATTCGTTATTCACTTATGAATAAAACGTATGCTTAACTTTTTTAAAGTTTGACTATCATTCATATATGAATATAACACGTAATAAAGTTTTCTTACTTAAAATATATTTTTTATATTATCTTTCGTCATATATTATATTTATATATGAATAAAATGTGTATTAGTTGTCGTCATATTTTATATTCATATAAGAATAAAACATTTATCAGATTTTTGTTACAGTTAATTTGTTATTCGTATGTGAATAAGTAGTATAAATGATACTTAAATTGTAAAAAACAATTAATCATATTTTTTGTTTATAAGTGAATAACGAATGTACTGTAGTAAATATCTGATGAATTTTTATATAGTTATGAATAAAGATAGCTGAAACTATAAAAAAATAAAAATTTTAATTTATCTTAAAACTATATTAATATGGATGTCTATTTATAGAGAATAAAAAAATAATGAATTTTGATATATTTAAAATCATTTTTTGATAAAAATAGTTTCTTAAAAAATAAAAAACGAAAAAACTATATTTTTGTATATATTAAATTAATGATTAGCATAATTTAAGGAATCATGTTTTTGTTGGAAAACAAATGTGTAATCTTTTCTCATTTCCGCCGGTACCAAGGAGGTTTTTGCATCAAAAATAAATGAGTGGCTGAGAATGATTCTCCGTTCTCAACTTTTATTTTTCTCAATTGAACTTACCTAATATATATATATATATATATATATATATATATATATATATATATATATATATATATATATATATATATATATATATATATATATATATATATATATATATATATATATATATATATATATATATATATATATATATATATATATATATATATATATATATATATATATATATATATATATATATATATATATATATATATATGGCGGTGGGGTGGTATGTTATGTCTCATTAGGATCTTCTTGTTGAATTCCTTTAAAGTTGGTAGAGCTGGGGGTGGCTGAGCAAAGAAAACATATATGAATGATGTTTGGTCAATTATTCTACTTTTTGTCTATTTGTTTGGTTCAAATGTTTGCTTTTGTTTAGCCTGCTCCATGTTTTGTACTTGAATATGTTTACAGGCATGCACAGTTGCACAAAAGCCATCAATTGTTTCTATATTTAAGAAAAGTAAATCTCATAATAACAACATATTTTCATCTTCATCAACAAATAATGGTTTCTATAGATATGAGAACACTAAAGTAGATTTTAGTTTTCCAAAATAATTAAGTATATTAAAAAAATAATAAATTGTATCATCCGAACATTACATGATGAAGCTATTCCAAGACCCATAAAATTGGGTAAATTATGTAGCATTAGTGATATTTTGGATATTGTGGTGGACTGGTGGGTGTATTAGAAATTGAACGGTGGACCTTCTATATGAAATTACAACCATAAACTCTTATTAAAAAAGTAAAAATGTATTATTATTAACTTGATATCGAATTAAATAAGCATCACTGCACCAGTTTACTTTGGTCTCGTTTATTCAGCTCGTTTACACCCTAGATTTTCTATATAAGTCGAGTTCAAACTTGTTTTTATGGAGCTGATAACCATAAATCGACTAAGCTTCCGTTTGTTATTCATACATTATATTACTTCTTAGGATGATACTGATCAAGTATTTACTACTAATTCTATGCAAAATAATAAATATAACTGTACATGTTTGTGTTTTATCCACTTAAGATTAACCATAAAAATGAAATGAAATTTAAATTTGACTTCTAATCAAACCGTATTTCAGATTAAGTTAGAATTTATAAAAATCCTACGGTTAAGTTAAGGAAAGCACGCTCTCCTAACGCACACACGGGCTCGTGGGTTCAATCAGTATTTATGCTTTCATGCCTTCCATTATTACTATTGACTACAAGTCAAATAACACTAACCAACAAAACTAAATATCATGGTTGTAATTTTTTAATATAAATAAACTACCTTTTGTAACAAAAAAAAAACGCTTAATTTAATGTATAATTTAAAAAAAAATTAATGACAAAAAAAACTTCCAAAATATTTATAAATAAAGTTTCTTGATCACATGGAAACATACTATGATGTAGAATACAACCACCGTTTAGCGTTCGTCGATCCCACTTGGCATGCTATAGCCCGCTAAATCAGTCTGCTAGCAAAGACGACGCTTCAGTCATATATCAATGTTTATAGACACTTCTTAATTTTTCAAAAATAGTTTATGTAAAATTCAAAATTTTAAATGTATGTTGTATTATCATCAAAACATATTTTAGATGTTTGGGTCTTAATAAGTTTTATTGGAAACAGGTAATTAATTAATCATTTTGCTATAGTATGTTTATTTAAAACATTTTGTTAAAATTCAAAAATATATGTTTTAATGTTAGAAGATGTTGAAAATACACCTATCAGTTAATAAATTGAAGGTTCATTTACAAGTTTGGGGGTTGTGGGTTAAGGGTTCATAAAAATATACTATAACAGGGTTCTATATTTTTAATCCAGCATTATGCATAGTTGAGATTTAGGCACGTTTTTGGATGTGCTACATATTTGAATAACGAATATTTTGGATTAGTTAAGTCATAAATGGACTACAATTATATTTATTTGTGAATACAAATTCCAATAATTATTTTTTACAAGATTTGACAAAAGTCACAAAACTAATTTTATTATATTTTTAATATTAAATTTATCGGATAAAAAAGTACAGAAAAATGTTTGAACAAACTGCTTTTTCGAAGTAACTATAAATTTACTCGACTATTATATGAATTAAAGATAACTAAATAAATATTCGTATCTTTTTCTGCACAAAAATGAAATATATTGCAAAGAACGTTCATCGCATTTCTTATAACCCAACAAACGTAGAACATCAAAGTTTTCCCATCTTCAAGAAATTTTAATCATTGATTATCATAAACCTACAAAAGTCATACAAAAACTAGAGATTCATCAGGAGTCAATATGAACAGAGCGAGCTGCTGATTCTTAAATCTAGCTTGATGCCTCGGAGATGCTGTTTAACGATGGATGCCATCCTCTTGGTTTGATTGCAGCAGCCGAAGAGTTCGCCGGAGCCACCGTCCGCCGCCGATCTTTCTCAGATTTCTTCATCTGGATATATACCAAGTTGATTTAATGAGTATTATACTCTTTACCAATCTAAGACAGAAACAGAGGATTAGTTAAGATTTAAAACCTGGATGTGGGTTCTGGTTCTCTCTGATTGATTAGATCTCGTGGCTGAATCTTCATTTTTTCCGGCGGATTCTTCTGAAGGCTTGAGTACCCTGATATTACTACTAGTTTTCCCATTCTTCTTCGCCATTAATCCTTTCATTACTTCTGTAAAATCGAAAAAAAACGATTAATTCAATGTTTTCCTGGGAATTAAATCAACCCATATATTGAAAATCACAAGGTAACAAACGACACACCTTGGGTGGTGACGAGTCTATAAATATGGCCGACGGTAAGACTCTCGGTGGCGCGGAGAAGTTTGATACGGGTAATACGGAGGGGCTGGGAGTTGGCCGTGGCGGTTTGTTTGGTGGAGTCGGAGGTGGAGGACGGAGGACGGGAAGAGTATAAGGTGGTGGTGAGGAGAAGAGCGACGTAGTGACCAGGGTTGAGTTTCATAACCTCGGCGGCGGAGATGTTGGTGTAGAGCCTCTCAGCTCTCCCGTTTGGGTGTTGTATTACGAGACTTGCATTATCAATAGCTTGACAGTTTCCCATGTCAACCTCTTTACAGACTGTTATAGCAGAGCCGATGGTGTCGGAGGGTGGTAGCGGCGGGGGTAGTCGGAGTTGTATAGTGCAGTTAGTCTGTTGGTAGAGGGTATATATATATCGGAGATGGCAGCCAACAGCTCCTGAAAGGACCACAAGGACCACATGGCATGGCATCAATGATTTATTTATACTTATTTTCAAATTTTAACTCAAATTGACCGTGAGTTATAAAATATCAAGGCTTATGTTCGAATCCGATCAAATATATATTATCAATTATTTTAAATTATATTTGTCAACAGAATTTTTTTTTAAAGGGTATTTAGCTGTAAATCTGTTTATCAGTAACTTAAAGTTCGTATTAATTATTTTTTCCTGTAAAGCCAATAGTTATTTTGATAATCATAATAAATCTGGTTGATAATAACATAAATGTTCACTTATCACAATAATAAGTACAATCCATATACATAAAAATCGACACTAATTAATGGTATAGATAGGACTTGAACAATGACATTTTTTATGCAACCACATTAATATTATTTTTTTAACGACAAAGTTGTATTAAAAAACGAAAAAAAGGCTATCGAGCGCCTAGACAAACGTACATCGATATAGATACAAAAGTACGAAATAATAAAGTTGACTGCATTTGAAACAAGGAGCAAACCATCCTATCTACTGAGCTACCATGATTAGGCAAAAGTAACACACTTCATGTACTATCCTACATAGCAATGTACTTTTGAACACTTATTATTAACATTATTTTCTATAAGTGTCACAATCATATTCTTTTAAACGATGGATGAAATTGTATAAAATCCCAACAGAAGCAAGCAACAAGCTAGTAATTGCATAGATTGTTGTATATCGCGAGCTAGAAAGAAAGATTATCTTCAAACAATCCAATCTAAGTTAAGTATGTCCTCCGTTTTTCAACCCAGGAAAAATGAATAAATTCATGTTGCGCAAGTTCTAAAAGTTAAAACTTTTTTTTTGAACATTGCTTCATTTATTGTCTTACAAACGATCCAAAAAATTGCACATCTGAAAATCTCATAAATAATATAATTTGAGAATAAAATAATATTGATTTGTGAATAAAAACTCTATCCGTAATACTATAAACAATCTTTTTATATATATATATATATATATATATATATATATATATATATATATATATATATATTGTGAAAACCAAAAGATTTATGAGAACTTGAGAACTCATAATACATTTATCATTTTTCAAAACTAAAAACATCAATCTTCTTCTCCAAATTGCTGATTGTGCATAAATTCATATTTCAAAAAAAAAAATTATCAAATATTTTTTTAGCCTAGATATAGTTTAGACACATCATTTCAGAAAAAATTAATGTTTTTGTTATTGAAAAATAATATACGAATTATGAGTTCTTAAATTCTGATAAATTTTTTGGTTCTTAAAAGAACTTGGATATATATATATATATATATATATATATATATATATATATATATATATATATATATATATATATATATATATATATATATATATATATATATATATATATATATATATATATATATATATATATATAGAGAGAGAGAGAGAGAGAGAGAGAAAGAGAGAGGTTCAAATGTTTTCATCAATATGTTTGTTAATTTATATCTAATAAAATCTAAAAAATAAAATACTTGATCATGTTTCTGACATGCTATATTTAATTACCATATATGTTGATGTGACACTAGTCTACTTGATAGATGTTTTGTCTCTTAGATTGGAGGTATTGAATTCTAATTCGGAAGTTGATAAATTCTATTAAGTATGTGATACTAACTTTTAGCTATTAACCAACCGTTCAAAAAAAAATAATTATCATATATGTTTGATGATATATATGTTAGATATGTTTTTAAGTAATTTTATAGTTTTGAAAATCAAAACTTAAATTAGATAATCATTTAGTTAAGTTGTGTAACATAATAGTTTTACTTTTACTTTTTGAAATAACTTTATCATAGCAACGCTTATGTCGTTATGGGAAAGAAAAAAAAAGTGTAAATCAATTCTTTATAATTTCAAAATAATAGCTACCAATTTTACAACGAATCCAAGATATCGACATAAGATATGCTAAACCTATCCCAAAAGGTCAAATGAACATAACAGAATGTACCTTGAATCGTTTTTTATTTCAAACTATATGTGAAAATAAAATAGTTTATGATACCAACGTAAAAGTTAAAACTTAATAACTAAAGATTTTTTTCTCATTTTATTAAAAACATATATAAAACAAAAGAAGATTTGTATGGGTAAAAATGGAAGCATGAAAGTGAGTTTCGATTACTGATTGCGTGATGCAACGGCAATTGGTGCATTTTCTGAGGTCATGAATAAAAAGCCTGCAAATTGCCCATAAATAAATATTTCTGCATTATACGCTACCTTTACTGTTTATTAACACGTCACCTTACACTGCTCACGCGCTTATTGTTGCTGTGTACCACCCACACACTAAGTTTCAAGAATAGCCCCTCACCTTTCCTTCAGTTTTAAATTTTACCTTTTCTGTATTTCTCTTTACTGCTATACTCCTTCAACGAAGATGATATGACAAGACTTTGTACATATGATTATTATGTTCCAATAAGATAACGTAATCAATAAGTTACTTAAAAAAATCCTATATTATGAAAAATGAAAATAGATAACAAAAGTCATATATAATTATAGGCATTGAGAGTGCAAAGTGGACAGCTGTACATAGAGACGAGCAAAAATCGCACCATAACTAAAATTAATTGCATAAACCACAACCGCAATAAAAACCGATGGTGAGATTTTCAATTTTTCAAAAACCGCAAATTTGCAGTGCGGTGCGGTTATTAGTTTTCAAAAACTGTAAAAAAAACCGCATCGAACCGCATATATTATATTCAATTTTTTTTATTAATTATTAGTATATTAAATATTAAAATAAGTCAAGTTTCATGGATGAAAGAATGATAAAATTCTAGAAGAAAAAAGTGTTGTTTTTTATTATGTTTAAATTTTTCATAATTTTAAGATATTTATTATTAAGGGTTTAGGTCATTTTTGGTCACTTAACTTTTGGACTCTAAACTTAAGGGTTTAGGTCATTATTATTAAGGGTTTAGGTCTAAGATATTAGTTGTCTGTAATTTAAGTTAATTGTCTTATATCTTATTCTTTTTATTATTATTACAAGTAATATGTTTGAACTCTTAAACCGTTTGAACTCTAAACTGCGGTTAAAAACACACAAAATAACCGCATCAAATTCATGCAGTTAATAACCGAAACACAAAAAAAATAAAACCGCACCACAAAAATAACTGTCTAACCGCACCGCAAAAATAATTGCACCAAATGGTTTTTGAAAATGGATTAACCGCATATACGGTTAGTGGTAAGGTTTTTGCTAATAACCGCACCAAACCGCACTGTGCTCACCCTAGCTATACAGGACCTAACTTTTTTATTTTATATTTTTATTTAAAAAGAAAAACTTATAATAACAATAAAGACCATTTTTTTCTGGTTTGTCCTAGCCCTTTGAGAACCCTGCCAATAATAAATTACAGAATGGAAACATTTATATTAATTACAGACTGAAAATTGCTTAGAGAGTGGGCATATTGATTACCGAGTGATGCTTGCAGGGGGTTGTTTGGATGTAGTGCAAACTTGAGTTTACGTTTTGAAATCACAACAATAACCTCTGTTTTGTGAAGGAAGACAACACCTAGGAATAATTTTGTTAATTAATGTAGTTATACGATTAATATTAGTCTTCATATGTATAGTCCCATATTGTAATGTTTATGTATAGTCGGGCCCATGTACTTTGTATATTGATGTACATATAGTTTGCATAATGAGAAATTAGGAGTCAAGAAAATACGCTCAATCAGGTGGTGTCCTGCTTCTTTGAGGTTGAGAGTTAAAGTCTCGTCGTAGACATAAGTGGAATTAGGTGTTATTAGTTTACGAGTAGATTAGATTTGCCAATTAAAATAAAATAAAATAAAATACGCTCGATAATGATTCTTTTTTTTTTCTCAAATCTTCAATCCTTATTATTTCATTTCCTTCCTTTGCTTACTCTTCTCTTCAGTTTCAACCCTAGTTGGCATTCCTGCTCATCACTAATGGTCGGCCCTAATGACAACTGTCAAACCCTTTGGTATCACTTGTGAACTAACAAGTAAAAGACATAGAACGGCTAGGGTTTTGTATTATTATCAAATAAGAAGTACAATTACAATGAAAGAGAAATACATAATTTATAGACTAGCTAATTAGGGTTTTCTAGCTAATGAGTCAACATAATACCCAATACAAAATAAAGTCTAAAATCTTATTAGGATATTATCCCCCCTCAAACTCACAATGCAACAACAATAAGCATTGAGAGTTTGTCAGACAGAAAATGAAATCGATGAGCAGTCAATGGCTTTGTAAGAATATCAACAATCTGCAAAGTTGAAGGAACATAAGGAAGGGAGATAGTGTCATTCTGGAGATGATGATGTGTAAAATAACAATCAATCTCAATATGTTTTGTGCGCTCATGAAACATTGAATTCTTGGCAATCATTATCACACTCTCGTTGTCACAATACAAAGGGGTAAGCTGAGGGATGTGAACGCCCATATCTACAAGAAGCCATCTCAACCAAACAATCTCATAAGTGGCAATAGCCATGGCTCGATACTCAGATTATGTAGAAGATTGAGATACAACATTTTATTTCTTACTCTTCTATGATATCAACGAATCTCCAAGAAAAACACAATACGCAATAGTGGACTTACAATCATAAATATCACTATCCCAATTAGCATCGTTATAGGCACGGAGCTCAAGAGAGGATGTAGATGGAAACACAAGGGTGTGGAACTGAGTACCACGAAGATATCTCAAAATACGAAGAGCAGCTCCCTAATGAACAGTCGAAGAAGTAGTGACAAACTGGCTAACCACATGAACTGCATGATCAAACTCTATTTCTATTATAGAACGGGTATTCACAATTTGCTTAAATGATTTCCAAGATGTAGCAGCTACACCAAGAGTAAATACATATCCACTTGTGGATTTTTCCTTAGAAGTATTGGAAATCCAATTTGCATCACAATATCCTTCAAGAACAGGAGGATATTTTGTGTAATGCAAAGCCTAGTTCATTGTATGCTTCAAGTACTTGAGTACTCTAACTAATTCATACCAATGATCTTTCATAAGATTGTAGGAGTAGCGTCTCAATCTACTTACATTATATGTCAATTCCGGTCTAGTGCAATTCATAATATACATTAAGCTACCAATAACTTGAGTATATTCTAACTGAGCTACATTATCACCTTTATTCTTCTTAAGATGACTAGAAGGATCAAAAGGGGTGACTACCAGCTTGTCATCATATTTTCCAATTTTCTTTAGTACACTTTCAATATATATGAGACTTATTAAAAGTATATCCTTCTAGAATTCTTTTAGCTCTTACACCAAGGATCGCATCTACTACTTCCATGTCCTTCATGGAAAAGGATGAGTGTAGCATTTTCTTGGTTTGATTTATCACATCCAAACTAGTACCTATTATAAGCATATTATCCATATACAAGCATCTGATGACACAAACATCATTGTATTATTTGACATAAACACATTTATCATATTCATTTATTCTAAATCTATTAGAAATTAAGGTAAATGTCACTGTAGCCCAACCATGTTACATGTTATGGTTTAAAAGGTCCTTTTTTTTAAGTTTAGGGGAACGAATTGTTAAATTATTGGTTGAATTAGTACATTTACCTGTTTTAAAAGGTTACCCATACAAGTCACAATACACGTAAGCCAATGAGTCAACTCTGAGTCAAATCAATTTCCATGTCATTAAGTTGGGTCGACATGGAATAATTGGGCCCTAAGGGTTACCACTTACTGTGGACCCTCCCTTGTGACATAAAAGGAGGGGCAAATCGGTTGAAACCCTAAAGCTTTATTCTCTTTTTCCACTAAACGATACCGACAATCGGGCAAACATCCATTTCACATGAATCACAATGGCTACCCTACCACCACAGTCACCCAAATCGATATCGATAAATTCAAGGGACTGTCTCAACTTTGACGATTTGCATACCATTTTTGTGAATGTGGAGCTCAGACTACAGAACAAAAACTTGAAGTGGAGCATCTGAAAGAAGAAATGGGTCGAGATTTTGTCATAAGCAGGGCGGACCTACTAGCATTGAATTGTAGTTTAGAGTAGAAGGAGAAGAAGTTGCACTTAATCACTATGTTGGTGGTTGGACTTGTGTTTGTCATATTTGGGTTTTTGGTGGCGAAGGTTGTTGATGTTTTGAAGAAGTGATATGTTCGTCATTGTGGTGTTTGTGTTGATCAGGTAGTATTGTGTTTGTTTTAGGGTTTATGTGTTTCAGATGTATTGTTGTTCAATTTAGTTGGTATGTTGATGGTTAATTATTTTGTGAAAGTGGATGAAGACTTGTATATACACGGGAAATTTTGTATAAACAATGTGTGTAATCCTCTTTTGTTAATGGAAAATATATCATTATTATAATTTGACTACCTTATTTAATATATTTCTTAGGGTTGTTTAGTAGGGTTTAAAAATTAAATTATGTTTTTTAAGACAATAACCCTCATCAGTACTATTAGTTAGTGGCAGAGGGGCTAATTTCGTCCTTTCACATTTACCCTCGAGTATATACAGATTTTAGACACATATGTCGGCATTTTTACCTTTATTTACTCTCTTCTTTCTTGTTTCCTTTCAACTGAGCTTACTAAAATGAAGGGATCGATGAAAATGGTGGCATGCTCATGTGGATTTGATGCAATAATAAGAACGTCAACTACTCCGTCCAACCCTAGTCGACTCTTCTATGGTTGCCCAAAAAAGGTACAATGTCAATTGCATGTTCATTCCACTGTTGACCTAGATTTACACACAATCGTTTTCTAGGTTTTGGTAACGTAATCCTAAAACTTTTCTTTTTAGGGTCCTCATGATGGATTTATATGTTAGGCAGACAAAGTAGAGACTACGAACACAAGTGGTGACGAAGAGTTGTTTACAACTTTGGTTAGGTCAAATAAGAAGCTTTATTCAGATGTTAGGAAGCTGAAATTTTGGTTATTTTTAAGTCGGGCTATTTTCTTTTTCATATTAGTCTATAAGTTGTAATGGATGTGTAATGGATTTTTCTTCTTATGTTTAACATTATGATTTCATGTTTCCTGTTATGTTTAACAGTGTATGTGTAATTGATTTGATATCATTTTTTATTTAACGAAATTGCTTTTGTATTGTGTGCACATTACATATACAAGTGTTTATCTTTGTGATATAATTGTCCATACAATAAGATCCAACATGTAACTTACAATACAAAACAAATGCACCCATATAAATATAAAATAATATACAACCTACAACAACTTTACTAGTAATGGGACCACATTATAATACAATAACATATAATATGCTTCATATAACCATGCACGTCCATTAGATTCATACATGCAAATGACAACAAACATATTAGTCTAACAACCAAATTTAATTCGTTCATAACATTCATCAAAGTTAAACCCAACCAACATAGTAGTCTAACAAGAAAACTTAAATCAAACATCATACAATTAGTTTTCCCTAATTACCTGTATTGCCTTCTCCATTTTTCCCTCCAATCTTTTTAGCCAATTTTTTTCTTGATAATCCTCTTAGAAAATTTTCTTTTCCGTGTATATATCCTTTGTTTTTGCTTTCTCTTCACCTCCTGCATCTTCATTTCATTTTACACCACTACTTCCCCCCCCCCCTCTCTTTAACATTTTTAGTACTTGATTTCTTTCTCTTCACCATGAGTTTTTTGGGCTTATCAACTTTTTTCGGTTTCTCAACTTGAGGACATGTAACCTTGTTGTGACCAACTTTTTTACACACACTGCATAGAACTTTCTTCCCTACCTTTGAAACAGTGTGTCTAGTACTCTTTTCACTTGGTTCCTTCTTTTTATTAACTTTTGGCATGTCTGGCATTTTTCTCCTCAAAGGTGGCAGTGGTGGTATGAAATCAGTGAATGGCCCGATATTGCTACCATTCATCCCATACATTGTACACTTGTAAGTGTTCATGTAAACAAATACAAAGAGCATGGGATCCACATAACTTCCAACATCTTTGTTTAGGTAGGAGATTGTTGCAACTAAGTGCACACACCTATATCCATTTAATTTTCATACTCTATAAGAACATGTCTTCTTGTCCAAATCCACCACAAAAGACTCTGCCAAGTTTCTTGTCTCAAACTAGTTTAAACCAGTTGGTAAAACCTGACAATAGCTAACAACATTGTATAGAAGTTAGTTTATGTTTAGTAGTATTCATGTTAGTGAAACAAATAAATTTTTCTTACCTTTGGACAAGTTTTAAATATAGGCCATGAATTGCCTTTCATGCTCAAATTAAACTGCCTTTCCATAACATACAATTAATATCTTCTAGCATTGTGATGATTGGTTTTTTCCTTGCATCTCTTATGGCATTGTTAAATCTCTCATACAATTCATTTTCTATAGCATCACACATCCGACCCTTTTGAAAGAAAGCTCTACACCATGATTTTGGGTTTTTATCCATTAGATATTTAAAGGCTGAAGGATTAAGAAGTTGGATTTCCTTCATTACTGCATTGTATAAAGGCTCAGTAGATGCCTTGCTTGGCTTCTAAAACATCTTCTCATAGTATACTCCAGAGTATCTTTTCCTGAAGTTGGCAAGGATATGCCTTGCACACTGTCTATGTTTAGTAGTTGGCAAAATCTCTTTGATAGCCTCCGACAGTCCCTACACATAAAGACTTGAATTGGTAAAAAAAACGTACAAATAAAAATCAGTTAAAAAGAGAATACAATTAAGGAACATACCTTATGTTGATCTGACATCAATGTAAATCCAAAACCATTTTCCATTCCTAAGTCATCTTTTAAATTCTCGAAAAACCATTTCCAATTCTCTTTGTTTTCCACACAAACAATTGCCCATGCAATTAGGAATATATGATTATTAGCATCCCTTCCAACTACACACATCAACTCTCTAGTACATAACCCCTTCAGGAAACAACTATCCAGGTTTATTACTCTTCTACAACTACCTAACCAGCCATTATTTAGTTCCTCAAAACATACATAAAACTTACTAAAATATGTCTTCCTATCCGGCATACTATTGACATCCATTTTCACAATAGATTCAGGGTTTGATCTTCTTATCTCCTCACTATATGACCAAAGCGTTGCACAGTGCTCAACCATTATGCCTTCAAGTAACTGAATATCATGCTTGTTTGATCTCCTACACTGAACCATACTCACATCAATAGCAAAAGTCTATTTGACCTTTTCCCTAAGCAGCCTAACACTCATTTTTTTGTTTATGTAAGAGCTCAGTGTGAAATGGCTTCCAATCCAAGCATAGCTAACAATTAAACCCAGTTTGAAATTTCTTGCACAATTATGTTCATTTATTAGGTACTTAATATGGAAAGAATGTTCTTCACTCATCCATGAAGCCCACAGTCTAAACTTACACTGCCCAGAACAACATTTAACTAAAAGTCTTCTACTATCATTTTTTTTGTAGCACAACTGATAGCCATTAGCAACATAATTACATAACATATGCTTTAACTATTTGGACTATCAAATCACATACCTGAGACATGTATTTGTTTTTTCCAATGCACATTTTCATTATATGTAGTTAATGTTGGATTAGGTGTCTAAGCCCATAACTATAATTGGTATGTACTTGACCCGAGAGTAGCATGGTCCATGTAGGTTGCATATCACCACGACAATTTGATAGGATGGACTTTTGAGAAGAGGTTATTTATGATTTATTAATATATTATAAGTTCTAATATATTAATATGAAATCATATTATTTAATTAGTATTGATCAAGAATTAATTTGGAATTAATTTAGTGATTAAAAGAGACTAATTAAATGTAAGGGGATTGATTTGGTAAATCAATCATTCTTATGGTGTGGGCTTATGGTTATTTAGGATGGGCTAAACCAATATGATAGTCCATGGTGGTTATAACTCATGAATCCTAAGTAAGATGAAAAGTCATTCACATTAGGGTTTACATGGATGTAACCCTAATCCTAGCCACACTATATAAAAAGACCCTAGGCTACTAAAATAGGCACCTAATGATCTTCGGAAGACTATAACCGATTTTTAGTGTGTATAAACTCTCTCAAAAGTCATCATTTGTCTAAGGTGTGTGGTGAACCATTTGAGGTATCACACTTGGGGCACTAAGTTATTAAAGGCCAAAGACAACTAGTTCTACAAGCTACATAAAGAGGTAAACTCCTAACTAGTATTTTATGTTGTTTATGTCAATTGCATGCTAGTTGTAGGCTTAATGCTTTTGAAAAAATATTGCATGTATAATTAGAGAAAACATAGATCCAAAGCATTTAGAGTTGTATGTGCACCATAGGATGTTGTAGTATACTAAAACCCTTCAGTGGTATCAGAGCCTAGGGTTGGATTCTATTATACTTTATGCTTATTGTTTTTTAAAACAAGAAAAAATCGTTTTTTTTTGGAACCTGCCACCACGAGGTGGTAACTGTTCAGTGGGCAAATTTTTCAGTTTTTTGGCCTATTTTGGATTAGGATCATTACCACAAAATATTTTTGTTTATAAAATTTGATTGTGTTGCTATATAATGATTATCCTCATCCAAATAAAATATAAATGTCATAGTTTTAAGATTTGTATTAGTTTATTTGATAGGTTAATTTCTTGCAAATGGTTGATATGAATTATCTTGACTTATGAGTTTAACTAGATCAGGTATGTATTATTTGATTATTGTGGTAATTAAAATAATGATCTAAAAGATTTTAATGATATCCATAACTTGTCCTCAAGTTATGGAAAATGAAAAGTTTTTCTTTTAAAGGGTCATTAAAACTAATAGGTTATGGAAAATGAAAGTTCTCATTTTTAAGAGTCATTTTAAAAGATCTTCCAGACAAGTTATGGAACTTGAAAAGTTTTTCATAAAAAACCATATTAAACTCATAAGTTATGGAAACCAAAAGTTTTGACAAGTTTCAAAACTTGCCCTCAAGTTTTGGAATTTGTAAAGTTTCACTTATGAATACTTTAATTCCAAATTAAACCCTAGAGTTTTAAAAGTTAAAATCCAACCCCTTATACTATTATATTATTATAACTTATATATATATATATATATATATATATATATATATATATATATATATATATATATAAGAATAAGACAATCTTACCGTTAGTAGGCCTCATTCACGAAGACGGTCTATAAGGGGGGTATAAGGTTACTGCCTATAAAATGACAGTTTAATGGGTGTTAACTCCCACCCACCGCTTCCTTGACTGGTGGATGGTCGTTAGCTGAACGGGTAGGATAGGACATTAATTTTCATTATAAGTATAATGATAATTATAAAGTAACTAAACTTTTATTAAATTCCCAATCTTAGTTACTTTAGGAAAAATGTGAAAATGGTGCTATTCCATGAAAATTCACTTTTCACCTTGTTAAGTCGTTAGTGGAACGTGTGTGGTTAACCAACACACTAATCTAGGACTAATAAAGCATGGAAAAGGGTAGCTTGATGTTAATCATATATCAATGGAGTGTGTGTGGTTAACCGGCACATTGATTAGGTGGTTTGTAACATTCGGTGTACCAACCTAATTTGCATGGTTATTCACACCTTGTTTGTGATCTTCGGCATCCCAGTCACAAACTTGAAGGGCACAATCGAGATTTAAACATGCCATTAAAAAATTCAATGAATCTCAAAGGATCTAGGAATTTCAATCCATTTAAAACTTAATAATCAATTTTGTTTTTCATGGTGGAAATTGGTAACTCATCATTTACCTACCTTCAAATATTTTGCATTCGGATTACAGCATCCTTCTTCCGAATTGTAAAATATTGTGTTAGGTCCTAGCATTAATATTTAATTTGGGTGTTATATTAAGGACTTATATCAACAAAATTAAATTTCTCCTATTGTAGATGTCTAGTTCAAACAACTATGGTCTTCCCATATTTGTTGGAACAAGCTTTCCTCTTATAGATGATATCTCATGTGGCGATCAAGGTGAAAGATTAATCCCTTTATCGTGCATTAGTGAAAATAGAAATCACACTTTAGTTTATCCACCTCCTCCAATTATTCTCCCAAACCCACGAGCTCAAAGACTTGAAAAGTTCAAGATCACTCAAGCCCTACTTGCAATGAAACATCAAGATGGAAGGTCTGTGTGTACTCACTTCTTGGAGATGAAGTCTCATATTGATAGGCTGAGAGTATTGGGTGTCATTGTCTCGAGGAAGTTGGCTGTTGACTGGGTTCTTCAATCACTTCCCGGGTTATATAGTGAGTTCATTAAGGACTACTATGTGACAGACCACGACATGACCCTTATTGATCTTACCTATTTGCTTGTTGCTGCTGAATCAGCAATGATTTGGCGCACTGGAAAAACAAATTTGATTGAAAGATCTACTTCTCAAACTTCCATGGACATTGACAATGGTAGCATTGGAAGTCCAGAAAAGATTTCTCTTCCCAATGGAAATAGATTGGTCATAGTCAACCCGATTGACCAAATGGTAAAGAGAAAGGCTAAGTTTGTAATTGTCTCATGTGCCAATGTAAAAGAAGCCATTTGTTTCTACTGCTATTTGAAGGGACATTGGAAGCGAAGCTTCCCTGACTACCTGAAAGATCTGAGAGAAGGTAGAATCAAAAACTTTGACTCTGCTTCAGGTAAGTCTATTGTCTGACTTTATTAAGTTCCTAATTGTTGATTCTTAATACACGATGTGACAAGGTTGCATTTTGATGTTTTGTAGGATCTTGCAAAAAGAAGGAAGCTTAAAGGAATAGTATGTTGAATCTGGTCGCAAAAATGGATTTCAATCACATGGTTCGATGATCGGATTTTTGAGCTTCTGCTTAAGAGTTATGATAGGTTGCTTAGAAATTTGTAATAACATAGTTTTCATTTATAAGTGCATTGTAAGGAAAAAAATTTCCGCATTTTATAAATAAATAAAAAAAAAATATTTTATTATATCTCCTTTCAATGGAATTTATGAAAATTGATGTTTCTATGTTTCTATGTTAGCAATATGAATTTGATTCTTTCGTTTGTTGTAGTGTCGAGAATTTTCCAAATAAGGAAAGATTCTCATCACCCAAGTTTTAATTGGATAGAAACATGGAATCATGCAACTTGTAGTGTGTGATGAATGAGAACCTTTGTCTTTGGGAAATTAAGACTAATTCCTTGTTCACATGAATATGTGAGTCAAGTGAAGGACTAGGAAATTGGGTACACTTGGTTGTGTACTAGTCGAGGTCCACCACAAAGATCGATAAAACTATTCGTCATGATTTACTGAAAGTAAGTAAATATGGTTATGCTTACAAGTTTAAGTATAATTCGGAAACATTGGAAAAGTTTCAATGTATGGCAGAACGAATGAGAAGAATCAAATTAGGAAGAAAGATAAAAGTTTCTCCAATTTGAAAAGATGGGAGAGTACTTTAGTATCGTGTTTTATGATCATCTTAATGATTATGGAAAACCATACCACAATTGTTCCTCTAAGGACACCTTAGTGCACTTGTATGTTTAAGAAGAGGAATCGTGAATTGTTGAAATGGTTAAATCAAAAGGTGAATCATACTTCGTTCCAAGAAAAAGTCTTAGAGTCATACTCCAAGATTGTAACTTGAGTGACAAAATCTTAAGAAAGGTTTATAACACTTGTCAAATGTAGAGTAAAATGTTTCTTACTCTTGTACATTTGAAATTGGTAAGTTGTGATGTCTTGGTAAGGACAAAGACCAACTAAGACCAATTGTGTGAAGTGTTTATCTTGATAAGAATCCGCACTAACTCTTGAATATTTGTTTTTCAAGGAATGGTTCATGACAGGATAATCTTATATGTCAAGAGGTCAGTGGGAGTCTTAAAGATCTTGAAAAGTTTCAAGAACTAATCAAGAATAAACTTATTGTTAATCACTATCACACGACTTGAGGTTGTAACCTATCGTGATGACATATTCTTATTTATGTGCTCATTCTGGTTAAAACTTGACTATGCATGTGAGTTCTATGAGTCCTCAGATGTTTGAATAAAGCAAAGCACCTGGATCAATGAAAGTTTCTTTGATCGGTATGGGTGAGCTGCTTAACAACTTGGAAGACATGGTAGGCCCTTGTGCTACCAGATGGCAAGAAATTAAGATTGAATAGGTTCAGTCCATATGAGTTTGGATTTGTCACTAACCTTGTCTTGTGATTATGTTTATGACAAATTCACATAGATAGGAACACATTCACCATAAAAATCTAAGTGTCATAAGGTTTCTCTCCAATTCATGAAAATGATTGCGAAGAAACGCTTTCACTAAGTAGATTTTATATAGTTAGCAATTGTGACATTTGCATTCTCAAATTCGATTATGATTATGACATCACTCTTTATAGTTTGAATTGTGAGAAATGGCAAAGGTCTAAACATTTGAGACTTATTTCTTGTAAGTTCTACAATTGTTTAGACACACATGTGAGCTATCTAAGGAAAGGTGTATGAGTTTGAGAAGCCTAGATAAAGTATGATCGAAGCATCTCGTATCAGAAATATGAACTTTGGAAAGGAAGTCAATAAGTATTGATTTCTAGCAGTCCATCCGATTTTTGAATACATGTCAAAGCTAGTGGGAGCATAAGTGTTATGCTAGCAAGATAATAATTATTATGCTAGTGGGAGCATAATTATTATGGAAAGTGTTCCAAGTTAGCAATGTTAATTATAGAAAAACAAAAGGTTTCAAATCCCAAAGTTGCAGGGTTTGAAAAGTTGTTTTGCTATAATTAATGGAGAGGAAATTATACTTCATCTCAAATCTAAAAGCTTAGATTGAGATTGATTAGTTGCAGGGTTTGAAAAGTTGTTCTGCTATAATTAATGGAGAGGAAATTATACTTCATTTCAAATCTAAAAGCTTAGATTGAGATTTTTTTAATCAAATTTAGTCAAGGATATATATGAATATGTTGGAATGGTTCAACATAAGGAAATTCTAAATATATGGAAATGATTATTGCACTCTCAAAATTTGATTATGATTACGGCATCCCTCTTCATAATTCGAATTATGAGAACATGGCAAATAGAAATATTGTAGGAAAAGACTTGTCAAGTATCATGTATTTATGAATCGTGTCCAATATGCTTCGGGTATAGGATCGATTACATGTGCTATAATATTCATACGTTCTAAATTTTCCAAATGCCTAAGGCATTAAGAGGGAAAAAGGACTAGAACCGGATATGACTAAAGTGGTTAACAACTGTTAAGGACAATCTAAGGTTCGCCAAGGATTGGTCGCTTGTAGTTGGAAGTATAAAAATGGATGGACGATATTGACACGCTCTGAGAAGATATAACTCTTGTTCAGAAGTGATAGTCAAAATGGAAACATGGAAATGTTTCCATAAGTGGAAGTTATTCTTTACATCTGTGTAAGATTAGGAAACTTAATGCAAGAAGGATGTTTAAAGGAATGTACTTTGAATTTTAGACTTCATTTCTATGGAATTGCTCTCCATTGGAATACTTTGTAATGCCTATTGCCAAGTCTCTATGAGTTTTTTGCATAGTAATTACAAGAGGATCATTGCATATAAGTTTAGAATCTAACAGATTACAGTACATGGCAAGAATTTGATATTCTTACATTTACGGTAAGGATTTGCTATTGTGAAATGAGCATCATTGAAATGTTGTCAATTGATCTATTTCACAAAGTAAGGATCATAGATAAACATAGTGTGCATGCTTGGAGCATGGGACAACTATTGTTTTAATTCAAGTAATAAGTTGATTATATGAAGCATTATACAATGAATAATGAGTAATCAATATGGCACTCAAAAGTTTCGGGGCCATATAGGATTAGTATTATTCTTGTGTTTCACTTTGCATGTTTTGACTTCCCGAATAACTAGGTTATCCAAACCATCCACAGTCGATTACACTTTAGAAGTAGGTATTAAGGCAAGACCGTCATGAATGGGTCTGTAGTTTGCCTAAGTGTTTTAGACATAGCACAAGTATGCTGTAGTGTTCATGAGTTCTCTTGGAATAAGATTCGAGTATTGGATTCAACCCATGCTCATCTAAATCACTTTATGTATTTTATCATGAGTGATTGTGAGACGATAATATATTATATTCTTGAAACCAATACATGTGAGTTATAGTTTACAAGTCAACTGCACATTAACATATGTAAACGCACCAATAACTTGGTGTTATAAAACATATTGTTGTGTGTGATTTGATGAGTAAGTACAAGCAAGCATTTGAGTCGAAGTTTATCCATTCCTTTTACCCCATGTGGTTAAAAGCGATATATGTGGGCCCCTAGATGATTTAGTGATGACACCCTTAAGTGCTTGGCCAAGCCTGAACTGATTTGATTTGTTCAATTAATCGGTCGTCATAAATCGGAAATCGGGAAACAACAGATGGACAGAGAGAATGATTATAATCCTTGTCTCAGTCCATATGATATCTAGAATGGAGGAATATATGATCCCTTATCTAATGGAAGCGTCATTGACTAGGTCAGAGTTCGACAACGGCTTTTAAGAGCTACGATTACTAGTCAGGATTTTGGAGTCGTACTTGCAATAACAGTTATTAGACTTATCCAAGTGGGAGACTGTTGGATTAGGTGTCTAAGACCATAATTATAATTGGTATGTACTTGACCCGAGAGTAGCATGGTCCATGTGGGTTGCATATCACCACGACAATTTGATAGGATGGACTTTTAAAAAGAGGTTATTTATGATTTATTAATATATTATAATTTCTAATATATTAATATGAAATCATATTATTTAATTAGTATTGATCAAGAATTAATTTGAAATTAATTTAGTGATCAAAAGAGACTAATTAAATGTAAGGGGATTGATTTGGTAAATCAATCATTCTTATGGTGTGGGCTTATGGTTATTTAGGATGGGCTAAACCAATATGGTACTCCATGGATAGTCCATAGAGGTTTTAACCCATGGATCCTAAGTAAGATGAAAAGTCATTCACTTTAGGGTTTACATGGATGTAACCCTAATCTTAGCCACACTATATAAGAAGACCCTATGTTACTAAAATCGACACCTAGTGATCTTTGGAAGACTATAACCGGTTTTTAGTGTGTATAAAATCTATCAAAAGTCATCCTTTGTCTAAGGTATGTTGTAAACTATTTGAGGTGTCACACTTGGGGCATTGAGTTATTAAATGCCAAATACAACAAGTTCTACAAGCTACATAAAGAGGTAAACTCCTAACTAGTATTTTATGTTGTTTATATCAATTTCATGCTAGTTGTACACATCATTCATGGTCTTAGTCATTGGAATGCAATCTAAATGTTCAAGTTCATCGTGTATATTACCCTACAATTCATCTGAGTCATTCTGAACAGCTACCTCAACATGCACTTCTTCATTATCTTCATCTACCCCTGAATGGTTGTCTTCCACACAACTTACATCAAATTGCTCATCGATAATCCATTGATGTACATTTACACCAAAATGATGCATGTATACATCCACGACACCAATCAGTAGCATACCCAACTTCGATGAACTCCTGGTTGTCTATTTCATTAGCTAATATCCTCAATCCATTAGGAAACTCGATTATCATCATGTAAAAATAAATATTTACACACCTCTCATTTTCAAATCTTTCAAGGAACCCCTCAAACTCGTTCTTGTCCATTCCAACAATATCAACATCCTCAAACCTTTGATCCGCTCCATCTGTATAACTAAATACTAGGCACCTAGTAAAAAACCCAGCAAAGTGAACATCGATCTTCATAAAAATGGCCATGGTATCGAGACTTTAGGGGAACAGTAAGACAAAAGGGGAAGAACAAGACAACGACTATTCTTTGTCAAAAGATTTGTAGGGAAAGCTCGTTTAAGGATAAGGTGACGCGGAATATTACTTTGCATATTTTTTAGATGAGGTAGGCTTAAAACCAGCTGACTAGGATGGGGTTTACCGGCTCACCCCTTCAGTTTGAACATAATGGATTTAAGAATAGTTAAATTAACAATTCGTTCGCCTAAAATGCAAAAAAAAAATGAAAAAAAAACAATAGGGACCTTTTAAACCATAACTTTTAACATGGTTAGGTTACAGTGACATTTGCCCTAGAAAGTAATGTGTTGTCAAACTTTTTATGTCATTTATTTGGAGCCTGTTTTAGACCATAGATTTTGCCAACTTACAGACTTTGTTTTCTTGAACATTAACCACAAACCCTTCAGGTTAATTCATATAAACCTCTTCATCTAATTCCCCATTCAAGAATGCAGTTTTCACATCCATTTGATGTATTTCAAAATTTTGAATGATTGCAATTGATATCAGTGTACGAATTGATGTTATTCTTGTAATAGGTGAATAAGTTTCAAAGAATTCTCAACCTTCCTTTTGATGATACCATTTAGCTACTAAACGAGCTTTGTACTTCTTGATGGTACCATCAGGTCTATACTTCTTCTTGAATATCCATTTGTGCCCAATTGGATTTTGCCCAGGTGGAAAATCTACCAATTTCCAAGTGTTATAATACAAGATGGATTCAATCTTACTTTTGATTGCCTTTTTCCAATAAGGAGATGCAGGTGAATCAATAGCTTCCTTATATGTTTAGGGTTCATTATTCATTACAAAGGTCATGTAATCATGTCCAAAATCTTTGGCTATTTGTCCTTTTTTTGCTTATTCTAGGTTCTAAGTTCTCTTCTTGAACCTTAGAAGAACTCTCTTCATTTGATTGTAAAATTTTATCAAGAATGATTTCATTCAGTCCATCATCTAGAGGTCGTTTCCTAGAGCAGGAAACATATTTCCCTTTATCCTTAAAAGGAAAAAAACATTTCAAAGAATTCAGCCTCTGCTGATTCCATGATGGTGTTGTTATAGATATCATCAACATGTGATTTATACACTAAGAACCTATAGGTTGCACTATTAATGGCAGGTCCAAGATAGATGCAATCTATGGTTTTTGGTAGAAGTCTGGTGCTCTTGGGAAGTGGTACTTGTACCTAAGCAAGGCAGCCCCACACTTTCAATCTTTTGTAATAGGGTAATCTCCCTTCTTAAAGGTGATTTATCACTCTTTTTTGAGGAATTCTATTAAGTATTGACTTTGCTGCAAGACATGCTTCTCCCCACATATTATGTGGTGCTCCAGAAGTAATTAACACTGAATTAATCATTTTTTTCAATGGTCTATTCTTCCTTTCATCCACTCCAGTATGTTTAGGAGTATATGGAGCAAATGTTTGATGTATAATACCATGTAAAGAACAAAAACTTGCAATGTCTTTGGACTCATATTCTCCTCCTCGGTCCGAACTTAAAACTTTGATCTTTTTATCTAGTTGATTTTCAACTTCAACCTTATAATTCTTAAAAGAAATTAAGGCTTCATATTTGGTATTTAACAAATAAATATAGCAATACTTGTTGCAATCATATATAAAAGTTATGTAATAATTCTTTCATCCTCTGGTAGGTGTGCTCTAAAATCACATAAATCAGAGTAGATTAAGCCAACATTTTCATTAGATTTATTTACTAATTTGTGAGGATGTTGTAAGAATTTTGATTCTACACAAACTTCACATTTCATATTTTTATTTAATGAACATTTTGATAGCATGCCAAGTTTTTCCATTCTTTGAATAAAGCGAAAGTTGACCCATCGAGAATGCCATAAAATTGAGAAAACATGGTTTGAGAGTTACAATTGAGCCTTGTAGCTCCAATATCACACTATCAATCCACCAATCCACATAATTGTTAACCATGTTGGTTTGAATCACTATAACAAACTGATTTGGTGATTCAACCATGTTGGTTTGGCTAGAAGTTCCTGCACTATTATTTCCATTGTTTCCTCCATTATGTCCTCTACCATTGCCTCCTTGGACCTTCATGAATCTGCAATCCTTGGCCTTGTGTCTAGTTCTTCCACAAACATAGCAAGGAACCGAATTCTTCTTGTTTGGGCCATGGTTTATTCCATATTAAGAAGAGTTTTTAGAGCCATTCTTAGAGTAGATACCATATAGGGAATCATCTAATACATTTAGAATATAATTTCTGCGATTATACTTATTTAAATTCCAGGATTCCACAACCCTTTGATGTTCTGCCATTAGGTTGCAGTAGGTGGACTTGTTCCTTTAGCAGTGTTGAACCGATGGGGGTGGGGTGGAGAATCATCAGTGAGAACATTGGAAACATGACGAGTTGCTAAATAAAACAACATCTTTTGTTTCCATCTCCAAAAATATGAGCCTTTGAATTTCTCAGGCTTTTCCACATGTGATTTGATGATAGAATTTTGATCCATTCTTCAACCTTTTGATTTCTGTATTAGATTGTTATGACAAAAGTAATAAAACATAAAATTTAACAAATAGAAACATAAATAAATAGAATTTATATAAAAAGATTCACAATTAAGAAAAACATACTTAGATGTTGATGTTTACAACATAATTACAATCACAAAAATATGTAGATTGAGGCTTGCAAATTGAAGTTTCATAAGATAAAAATTTCCTTGGTAGGTATCTATCTAGAGGATACAACAATCTAATCAACATGAGATCTTGATTATGTTGAAATTCCACATGCTTCCTTAATTTCTCAAAAAAACGAGAGAGAAAGAATGTGACGTATTTATGTATTGTGATCAACGTTCAAGCTGTATAATGAAAATCCTAATCCAAGACTAATTTAATAGCCTAATACCACAAGTATATCCTAAATGCATTTATGTCTTATTTTATCCATTTAAGAATATGTGGAGACAAAGGCTTATAAAGATAGTCAAGGTTCTTTCTTTCTCCTATGTGGGATAATGCTTTTTATGTTATAAGCAAAGTTCCAACACCTTCCTCCTATGATACACTCACCCCATTCCCCTCTTAAAACATACAAAAAACCACTCCCATATATTCAGTCATCATCGAACCACCTCACCCCTTAATCCAATCCCTCGACAACCCTAAAACTAGCCTTTCCTCCTCAATCTAAACTCCTGAACAGCCACCCAAATATTATCTAGACAACACTCCATGACCATTAGATCCAAAATTTGGATCACCAAACCCATATAAAATATAAACCCCCACATCACCAACATTTCCCTAATCTCTCTTACATACCTTAAAGCCCTCCATGACCCAAATTGGCAAAATGTTATGATTGACAAGTATAATACACTTATTAAAAATAATATTTTGGCACTTTGTTGTTAGTGTGAACGTATTATGATACTATTGGTTATTCAAATGCAAACATAATGTCGATAATTGGGCATTAATTCCAATGATACTTTTATAATGAGTGTTAAACCTAGGATAATGTGTATGGTTCTTAGTCTTCTAGTATCTTGTTAGTGGCTAATCAATAAACTAGACATTAAAAACTCCTTTTCTACGATTTCACATTACTGAATTTGTGTATATACATTAATGATCAACCCCCAGGTTTTACTGATGCCTCTCTCCCCTCTTATGTTTTTAAATTGAAAAAACTCATTATACAAATTAATGCAATCCCCTAGAGCGTGGTGTCATTGATTTTCCACTTTTCTGCTCACATTCGGTTTTATCCATAAGAAAAATGATTCCTCTTTTTTTGTCTACAAACTTGGAATTGATTTAGCATAAATACTACTTTATGCTAATGACATAATCCTCACTGCATCATCGCAATCACTACTCACTTAGCTTATTACAACTCTTGTCCGAGAATTATCCATAATGAACACGTCAATGACATTCCGGAACTAGTGAATGTGTTCAATTATAACATCACCAAAACTTCGCTAGAAATCGACAACAAACTTGGCTCTTGTGGCAAAACCATGGTCTACCTCACCATGTAACATTTACACGCCTTGACATTTCATTTGCGCTCTAACAAGCTTGCCTCCGTATGCACAATCTATGAGAACTTCACTTCATTGCATACAAACAAATATTACATTATATATATGGTACACTTGATCGAGATCTCCACCTTTATGCCTCCTCAACCCTCGCAAATTAGTTAGATGTCGATTGGAGTGGTGCCCCACCACTCTGTTGTCCTCATCCATGTACTATGAGTTTTTAGAAGATAACCTCGTGCAAATGTCATCACATGGTTTCTTAATCAAGTGTCTAAGCAGAAGATCGGTGTGTTGCCAATGTTGTTGTCGAATCACATGGCTCCGAAATCTTCTTCATGAACTTCATGTTCCACTCAACAATGCTACAGTCATGTACTACAACAACATCAACGCCATATGTAAGACCGCAAACCCAATTCAACATTAACGAAAAAAACACATAAAACTCGACATTCATTTCGTATGGGACAAAGTCGTCATCAAGCATGTTTGAGGTCTACGTGTTCCTTCTCGATATTAGTTTGATGTATTCAACAAAGGATTATCATGTCCTTTATTTACTTAATCATGTACCAATTTGAGCCTCCGTCAACCCTCAGCTCGAATCGTAGAGGCATATTAGTCATATCTTGAATTTTAAGAGGTATACGTTACAAAACTTTTTGTATAAATTAATTATGCATAAATAAATCATTAATACTTGCCAAATATTTGAAAACTTGAATTAAGGAAAGTAATTAAAAAAATTCATTTTGAAGCGAAATGAAAAATTTAGAATATTAAATTCATGTATACAAATTAATTTATATTTCAACTATACACCAATATTAATTAACTTACATCAATAAACAACCAATATAAATATAAGGTATAAACATAAATATTTTATTTAGAAATTATATTTTTTATTACATAATAATTAATAATAAAATCTAACAATTATTTCCCCATAAAAAACTATTTCCCAAAAGAGCTATCTATCGTCACCGTTTTGCACGGACACACATCTAGTTAGTATTAATATGTATAGTCAGGTATTATACCTTGTATAGTTATGTATAGTCCGGCCCATGTACTTTGAATATCAATGTATATATATTTTGCATAATAAAAATTAGGAGTTTTTGTGAAAATACGCTATATCACATTTAAGATGGTAGACTCTTTTAGTTTAACCTAAATAAGAAAACCCGTGGTTTGAAACATGACCGCAAACATAAACACCAATAATAATCTTGTGTTAGTTAGAGTTGGTCTAGTTCATCGTATCAAATTTGTGTATACCGGCGTCCTCGTTAGGGTTGTATAACACAGTCAATTTCATGTTGTTTTTTAAATTATGCTTTAATTTCTATTTGATTGATTTATTTTATTTATGTATTTACGTTACATGTTTATAGCAATGTAATGTAATAAAACTTTACTTTTAAATTGTGAGCATACAAAGAGTTGACTGATGACGGCCCCGTTCGTCTTAAATGACATGCAGAAGTTAGAAGTACTCCACCGTCTTCTTAAATGCATGTTGAAAATACAAGCACGAGGTTTGACATTTTCAATCTTCTGGTCAAAATCAACACCTTTTATATATATATATATATATATATATATATATATATATATATATATATATATATATATATATATATATATATATATATATATATATATATATATATATATATATATATATATATAGAAAAGTTCCAAAATTTTAGTCCAATTTATGATAAAGTTTCAAACTAAATTTTGTTTACAGAAAAGCACAGAATACAGGTTAAAACTTCTAAAAAACCCTTTTCGGCCGGTTTTGAAGATTTAGCCGGTATTCCGTCTTTTTTCATTAGTTTGCTTAAAATTTTAGGATTTTTCCGGAAACTACCTTATAAGCAAAATATTGGGACTTTTATGAAAATTATCATGGAATTAATGGATATTATTATTAACAAATCATTTATAAACATAACAAATATTTTTATTATAAAAAAGAAACTACACTTGTTGCTAATTTCTAGTAATAAATCGGTGGTCTAAGTATTCCTCTATTGCTTATTAACCACATCAAACTCTCTGCGTTCCTCCTATGCATCGTTGTGGGTATGATGGTGAGATGTACTCAGTGAGTGTTTTTTTAATGTTAGTATTCCTCTTATGTTGTTTAACCTAACTACCACCCAGCATCCATACCTCACATGATAACAGCCATAGGCTAACACACATCTATCAAATGTGAAAAAGTGAATCGTGAATGATAGTTTATATGGAAAAAAGTGTAGGGTGATTATCTATTTAAATTGTCATTCAAAGTTTATTTTTCACTATATTTGTAATTTGATGGTTGTTACCGAATAATGTGTAGAGGTTAGGTGGTATTTACGTTAAAGAACATAATGAAAGATCTATATATTCAAGAATTATTATTTAATGATATTTTCTAATAACATGTGATCCTATAGCGTCACACCTAATAGAAAGTAGACACTTATTGATTGTGTATTAATAAATATATTATTGATTGTGTATTAATAAATATTATCAACTTTTGTATAACGATACATAGGAGGAACATAAGGAGTTTCAAGTGGTCAACAAACAATAGAAACAAATGTATTTCCTTTGTTTATAATAAATAATATTTGTTATGTTTATAAATGATTCGTTAATAATAATATCCATTAATTTCATAGTAATTTTCAAACTAGTCTTAATCTTTTGATTATCGGGTAATTTTCAAAAAAGTCCTAATATTTTGAGCAAACTAACAAAAAAAGACAGAATACCAACTAAATCTACGAAACCGGCCAAAAAGAGTTTTTTCAAAGTTTTAGCCAGTAGTTTGTGCTTTTCTACAAACAAAATTTAGTTTGAGACTTTTTCATAAATTGGACTAAAATTTTGGGACTTTTTTGGAGATTTATATATATATATATATATATATATATATATATATATATATATATATATATATATATATATATATATAGGGCTTGAGGATTATATAGTTGTTATATACCTAATATTAGGTATAGAACCATCAAAAACAACATAATTTTAACAAAATGCAATCAAATATCTCTACCATATTTCTTTTATCCTCTTTAAGAACATATGTTAGGCTTTGTATATATTTTTATGGAGTTTTATAAGTTTAATTTTACACCACAATCCATGTATAAGAATATTTTACCAACTACATGTAGTTCGGTATATTGAAATTTATTACATAAAACTATAATTAAAGATTGAAATTGTTCATTAAAAACCAAATAAACCTCTTCCTATAATCCATCAAAACAGACAATGCAAGTATACATAAGGTAGTGTCGGAGGAAGTTATAAAGCTTCTACTAGAGATCTAATAAAAAACACATTCGAAATACATAGGTGTTGGGGATGAATTCCAAAATAAAAAATAATATAAGTTCAAAAGCAATAGGAAGAAGCTAACAATGAAAAAAGTTGTGTTTTTAATCAAAATGAAGTCAATTTAGATGGTTCTATACCTAATATTACATACATGACAACCACATATTCACTTTTCCTATATATATATATATATATATATATATATATATATATTATATATATATATATGTGTGTGTGTGTGTGTGTGTGTGTGTGTGCTTTGGTTATTTTGTTTCTAGTAACTATTGTGTGCCAGAATGCACAGATTTAGACCATCGGATGAAATAGAATCAAAGGTCATGATCTAAGGATCTATGATAGTACAATAGGGTAACATGTGTCATATAATCACACAAATTTCAGCATAATGACATTTTAGTCAATTGAGACAAATTTAAAAAAGGAAAAATTGAGATTTATGGGTTAATGAATGATTTTGATTTAAAAAATCTGATTTTGTTTCAAATTAATTCAATTTCAAACGTAATTTATAAACATAAACCGATTTTATTCTATCAGAATGTTATTTTGTTATAACGATATTCTGTAATTCTGGCAGAATGGTATACAACTATGAACATAATATTATAAACACATATTATGAAGACCAATAATTTTTAATGAATACAAATTTTATATAAGACGAAGTTTAATAGTTTAGAATAAGTAATTACATTTATTCTTAAAGAATACAACTATTAACATAAACTACATTCATTCTTGAAATCTCTTGCAAAAAAATATATCGTCATTCTTGAAAGAATCCTCATTCACTTTCTTGTTTCGTTTCTAAATGTCTTGTGTATGTTTGACCTCTAAGCCACTTCAAAATATGCTAGCATTGTATGAGATTGACATTTTGTGAGATTGGCATTCTGTCAGAATTGTATTTCATGAGAATGATTTTATACAAGGAGCCTTTCCCATCAGGTCTTCAAGCCATTCTTCAAGCCATTTCTATCACAAATTCATTGTCAAATATTTTGTAGTGATACACTTGTCACAACTACACATTAAACATATAATTAATTAACTACAATTCTATCAGAATACAACAATAATGTTCTTATAGAATAAACTATTCTTGCAGAATGGTTTTGAATATTCTTAAAGAATTTGTATTATCAAGAATATACCCAAGGAACAAAAGAACCCATTGTTGGTGCATACTTTACATAAGGTTGTATTGGACTCGAAATGTTGTGCATTCTGCAAAAAAGAAACCAGAATAGTAGATTTAAGAAAAATCTTATCTAGAAAAAAGGATTAAGAAAAGGTTGAATGATGGATATACCCTTTTGCGCTTCCCGGTGACCTTGATCTCACTTCTGTTGGATTTTCCAACATTGAAATCCATAGAAGTGACTCCTCCTTCATCCTTAAAGGCCACATGACCAGAAGCTAATCTAATAACACATAACCTTTATTCAGAAAACAAGAAAGGGAAACTGCCAATGCTATAAAGTATAAACAACTTTCAATTGGTTGTAGTTTATGAATCAATAATTCAAATCTTATCATCTATTTTGAAGATTCATACCCATTTGCATGGCGATATATATATATATATATATATATATATATATATATATATATATATATATATATATATATATTGATCATGCTCCGACTTCAAAAAATCTATCAAAACACAAGAATGTAACCAAAACAATGTTAGAAAAGGGATAATATTAATAGTCACTTGACCTACATTTGACATTTTACAGTAAAATACTACAAATTTGATACACACATTTGAGTATTCATATTAAATTAGCTAACTTTTAACTTCAAATTTAATAGTAATAATTATATGTATCAAAAAGTTTCTCTTGAATTCAGATATGAAAATAAAACTACATTATACTTTATAGAATCATAAGTTGTTACTTCTAGGGCAGAAGGAGAACGAACCGTGAATCAAATTAACGAAATTAAAGGCATTGGTTGGTGAAATTACATACCAGGATCGAAGTAAGTGACGAAATTGAATTCAATTGTGATGGTGAAGATCCCTAGCAGCACATAATTGATTGGATGTCGCTGATAATAGCAAGACAAAGGGCACCAGAGCTGCACAACACAACAATGCAAAACTCTTCAATCGAAAGGAGTAATTATTATAAGAATGTAACACATGAATCCGCCTCTCAGGGTTGTTACTGTAATAAAGAAGAAAACTGGAAGGGGTAGGTACGATTTGCGAAGAAGGGCTTCTGAAATGGAGCTAGAAGTTTCTGGTTTGGTTGCTTGAATGGCCGCCTCAAACTTACCTGGTGTCGAGATTTTTGTGTGATCGAAGTTGAAGATGATGTCTACGGCGGCAGAAGAGGCTAGAGTTAACTAGTTGGTCAAAGAGATTTTTATGGTAATTTCCATGAATTAAGGGATTTTATTGTAATTATCATGTTAAAGTTACATAATTACCCTTATTACAATTTTTTATTATTTAAGTATTCCTAAATTCCTATTGGTGCATTCATGCACACAATAGTTGCTAGAAACATTTGAACCTATCTCTCTCTCTCTCTCTCACTCTCTCTCTCTCTCTCTCTCTATATATATATATATATATATATATATATATATATATATAAATGAATATATGGTTGTTATGTACCTAAGCTTATGTATAGAACCTTTTAAATGAGATAGTTTTAAACAAAACAAATACAATTTCATTTTCTCTTAACTTTGTTTTAACATAATACCATGAGTTAAATTATGGAATGAAAAAGATTATTATATATCTTTTTATTGCAAAACATCATTGAAGTTTATAAGGAAAGTAAAAAAATCAATACTTTTTAACGAATATAACTCAAATGTTTTGTCCTTCAATAGAAAAACTATATCGAATGATTTGTGAAAAGTTTGATTGAGTTATTGCATGTTCTTTTTTTATCTTTTATTCTATTATTTTTCATTTAAAATTTAGTAGGGCTGATTAAATGGTTATGACTTTTAATGCTTTAAGTTCTTAGACACAATAAAGAAAAGAAAAGATAAGTTCGATCGGTTTAGTATGCCACATGATTAAAGAGGAATAGTAAACGAGATATCGTGATTAGTTTGGATATATATGGATCAAAATTACATATTTTGTAGGTTTCTATATATGAACTTATGTATATATTAGCAACATATTCCCTATGCCTATACACACACACACACACACATATATATATATATATATATATATATATATATATATATTGATGGGTTTGAGCCATAAGAACTTTCCTATGTGCACATGCAAACCCTAATGCTTGGATCTAGGTTTCTCTAATTGAACATGCAATGTATCCAAGGCTTATAATTCTAGATCTAGTGTAAACAATTGAATCATATCATATATAAAACAGATCTAGAATAATACCTTAAGTTGCTTGCTTGAAACTTCTTGTTCTTGGAGCTTAGAGTCACAATTGTCACTCCTCTAATGGCTTACAAACACCAAGTAGCAAGAGGATGATCTTGAGAGAGAGGGAGGAGGGTGAGAAATCGGCTCTAGGGTTTCTTGCCTTGCATGAATGCCGATTTCCCTCACCCAAGGGATCTATTTATACTATGAGCTACTAGGGTTTCACCCTTAACCCTAATTGAATAACTTATGCCCTAAGTAATCCAAAGATCCTCCTAGATATTAGGCTTGGACGATTTTAAGGTCTCCCAACCCTAAAATCCATCCACCCTTATATCCATAAGGACACATAGCCCAAAACACAACTATCACACATTTGACAATTTATGCCCCTTTATTCAATTAATCTCTTTATGTCACCAAATTAATCCTCAATTAATATATGACTTATATCAATCAAATAACATTATTATTCCATTAATATATTATTCCCATAATATATTAACAATAATATCTCTTCTCTCTTAACAAATCATCATGTCAAGTTGTTATGGTGAAGGCAATCCAAAAGAACCATGCACAACCGGGTCAAGCACTTACCAAATATAGTTACAGCCTTAGACACTAATCCAACAGTCACGCACTTGGATAAGTCTAGTAACTATATATGCAAACACAATCTGATTAGTAATCGTAGCTCTCAAAGACGTTGTCAAACTCTGATCTTATCAGTATCCTGTCGTTTAGATAAGGGATTGTACAGTCCTCTGTTTAGATATTGTGCGGACAATCTCATCGAACTTATTGTCCAGCAGTTGGTTTCTCAATCTCAGATTCATTTGACATAGAACTTAATTGAACACATTAATTCAGTCCTGATCGGGCCCGGCACATAAGTTAAATCAAATCATCGAGGGGCCCTGATATCGCTTTTACCCTCTTAGGATAAAAGTAACCGATAAAATTCGACTTATATGCATTTTCTATTTACTAATCAACTATACACAACAATGCATTTTATGACATCAATTTACTGATGCGGTTTCGCATTGTCAATGCACAACCAATTAATAAACAATAAACCATATATCTTGGTTTTATGACCATATGATATTATTGTCTTGCGATCACTTGCATCACATTTCATAAAGTGATTCCAGCAAGCGCGGGTTTATTCCAATGCTCAAAACTTGTTCATAAGCACTCATAAACGTTGCAGTAAACCTTTGCTATGTCTAATACCTTTTAGACAATCTACACACCAATTCATGACAATCTTCATTCATACCTACTTCCAACATATGAACGATTGTGGACCATTCGAATAATTCGATTATTCTTAATAACTCAATTATTCAGGAAGTCAAAACATGCAAAGTGAAACAATAGTTAAACAATTAACATAAGACAGTTGCTTTACTTATAAATAATACTCCTTTATTTAATCATCAAATGTCAATTACATTTATCTATTACATGTTTCCAAAACTATCTAATCTAAACTAATATCGTCTCTCAGCCCAATGCTCCTAGCGTGATGCAAATGCTTAACCCTAATCAGTCCCTTCGTAAGCGGATCTGTTGGGTTATCCTCTGACGATACCCTCTTTACTACAAGGTGTCCTTCTACTCGATGTCTAATAAAGTTATATTTTCTGTTGATATGCCGAGATCTACCATGATCCCTCGGTTCCTAGGTCAAGGCAACCACTCCTTCATTATCACAGAAAATTTCCATAGGCTTCTTTATGGTAGGCACTACTCCAAGATCACCAATGAAGTTCTTCAACCACATCGCCTCCTTTGACGCTTCGCTCGCTGCAATGTACTCTGATTCGCACGTTGAATCGGCTACAGTTTCTTGTTTGGAACTTTTCCAAGTCACTGCTCCTCCATTAAGGGTAAAGACCCAGCCCGACTGCGAACGGTAGTTGTCCCTGTCGGTCTAGAAGCTTGCGTCACTATACCCTGGCACCTTCAAGTCATCACTCCCTCCAAGGACTAAGAACCATTCTTTGGTCCTCCGAAGGTACTTAAGTATATTCTTGACCGCAATCCAATGAGCTCTGCCAAGGTTCCCTTGATATCTACTGACCATGCTCAAAGCAAAGGCCACATCAGGGCGAGTACAAGTCATAGCATATATGATTGAGCCAACTGTGGAAGCGTAAGGTACTCGGCTCATCTCAACTATCTCGGCTTCTGTACTCGGACTTTGAGTCTTACTCAATTTGGCATTACTTTGTATCGGTAGTTCTCCCTCCTTCGAGTTTTCCATACTAAAACGTTTTAGTACCTTATCCAAGTAAGTATTCTGACTAAGTCCTACTAGTCTCTTACTTCGTTCTCTCACTATCCTTATTCCCAAAATATAGGAAGCCTCTCCGAGGTCCTTCATAGCGAAGCACTTCCCGAGCCAGGACTTAACCTCCTGCAGAGTCGGGATGTTGTTTCCTATAAGTAGTATGTCATCGACATACAAGATGAGGAAGCTAACTATACTCCCATTGGCCTTGACATATACACATGATTCATCTTCACTTCGTACAAATCCAAACTCTTTGACTTTCTCATTGAAGCAAAGATTCCATCTGCGAGATGCTTACTTAAGTCCATAAATTGACTTCTTAAGCTTGCACACTCTATTGGGATGCTTCGGATCGACAAAACCTTCTGGATGAGCCATGTAAACATCCTCAGCCAACTTCCCATTAAGGAAAGCGGTCTTGACATCCATCTGCCATATCTCATAATCATGAAATGCAGCAATGGCTAGCATCACCCTAATAGACCTTATCTTAGCAACTGGTGAGAAGGTCTCATCATAGTCAACTCTGGGATTTTGAGTAAAGCCCTTCACAACCAATCGTGCCTTATATGTGTGTACATTCCCATCCACGTCGGTCTTCTTCTTGAAGATCCATTTGCACCCAACCGTCTTATGTTTGGGCACATTGTCAACCAAATTCCAAACTTTGTTGTCATACATGGACTGAATCTCGCTGTCCATTGCCTCTTTCCATTTTGCAGACTATGGGCCTGCCATGGCTTCCTTATAGCTATTAGGTTCATCTAGATTTATTAGTGTACCATCACTAATATACGTGTCCCCTTCGGTAGTAATATGAAAGCCATAAAACTGGGGAGAACTCTAACTCTTTCGGAATGTCTAAGAGGTAAGGACTCGTCATTTGGTTCAACCGTAGTTTCCTCCTCGGGTTGAGCGCCAGCGTTAGAGGTTCCTTCATCGCTCGACTCTTGAATCTCTTCAAGATCGATTTGCCTCCCACTGTCTCCTTGGCTTATGAGTTCTCGCTCTCGGAAAACCCCTCTCCTCACAACAAAGACAACATTGTCACTTGGTCTATAGAAGAGATATCCAAAGGGTTTCTGTGGGTAGCTGATGAAAATACATCGCTCACTATGAGGTTCGAGCTTGTCGTGAGTTTCTCGTCTTACGAAAACTTCACAGCCCCAAACCTTGAAATATGCCAACGAGGGTCTTTTCAATGTCCACATCTCGTGACGTGTTTTGGCAACCTTCTTTGTAGGGACTCGGTTAAGGATATGGGCGGCAGTCTCTAAGGCATACCCCTAAAATGAGATAGGTAGTGAAGCACGACTCATCATAGAACGAACCATGTCTAACAGAGTTCGATTACGCCTTTCTACCACACCATTAAACTACGGTGTCCTAGGTGGCGTCAATTACGAAACTATTTCGCCTTCCTTGAGATAGTCATGGAATTCAAGACTTAGGTACTCTCTTCCTCGATCGGATCAAAGCATCTTGATTCTCCACTTCATGTTTGAACTCTTTGAACTTTTCAAACGTTTCTGACTTGTGCTTGACTAAGTAAATATACCCATATCTACTATAATCATCGGTGAAAGTCACGTAGAAGCGGTTCCCATCCTTTGTGGTGGATCTAAAGGGCCCACACACGTCGGTGTGTATGAGATCCAATAAACCCTCACCCCTCTCACAAGTGCCAGTGAAGGGTGACTTGGTCATCTTTCCAAGTAAACAAGATTCGCATGTTTCATCTTCCCTAAGGTCGAATGACTCCATCACTCCATCCTTTTGGAGTTGGGCTATGTGCTTCTTGTTGACATGTCCAAGACGACAATGCCACAAAGATGCTTTATCCATACTATTGGAAGAATCCATACACAACACATCATTTCCTAGGTTATCTACAATCATAACAGTTTCATAAATTCCATTACAAGGCATTGCTTCAAAATATAAAACACCATTTAGATAAGCATAAATCGAACCATTCTCATTATTAAACGAATATCTAAATCCTTGTCTAAATAAACCATGAAAAGAAATGATGTTTCTTGCCATATCTGGTGAGTAGCAACAATTATTTAAATCTAAATTCAATCCATTACTAAGCACTAAAGAATACACTCCAATCTTGGTAACAGGCGACGATCTTCTGTTCCCCATGATTATATTTATTCTTCCAAGCTCCACGTCCCTATTTCTTCCTACTCCCTGCAAATCAAAACAAATGTGGTAACCACACCCTGTATCAAGAACCCAAGAAATAGCATGAGATGAATCATTAGATTTAATTGTGTAAATACCTGCGAAAGATGGCTTGATCTTTCCATCCTTGATGGCTTGCAGATATTCTGGGCAGCTTCTCTTCCAATGACCTATTTTATGGCAATGGTGGCACTCTTCCTCCTTTGGGTTTGGGTTGGGCTTAGTAGGGTCAACCTTGGTCCCACTAGAAGAGGAACCATCTTGGGACTTTCCCTTGCGGTGGTTTTTCGAAGAAGCCTTCCTCTTCTTGCCCATTCCCTGCCCAATTATCGAAACAGGAGCAGCAGGTGGATTGGGAGTTAGTGCAACAGACTTGTCCTTAAGGTTGCTCTCAGCAGTCCTTAGGAGCCCTTGGAGTTTGCTTAGGGTGACCTCTTCCTTCTTCATGTGGTAGGTCATCCTAAATTGGTTGTAGCATGAGGGCAAAGAGTGAAGAACAATGTCGATAGCCAAATCCTCCCCAAAGTTGACATTCAACATGCAAAGACGATCAACATACCTTTGCATCTTTTGCAAGTGCACGGTTAAAGACTCTCCACTTCCCATTTTAGCAGTGATCATATTCGTTATGATCTCATAGCGTTCTTGCCTCGCGCTTTGGTGATATCTCTCCATCAAGTCTAGATGCATCTCATAAGGATACATGTCCTCATAGGACTTTTGGAATTCGGAGTTCATCGTGGCTAGCATGATGCAATGGACTTTCGTTGCATCATGCTCATGGGTCTCAAAGACAGCCATTTCTTCGGGAGTAGCAATTTTTGGATTGATCTTCTCGAGCTTCTCATCGAGGACATACTCTTTTTCCTCGTAACGCGCGATCGTGCGAATGTATCTTATCCATTTGCTAAAGTTCGATCCATCGAAAGTCACTTTTTGACAAAGGCTCATTAGCGTGAATGAGCTAGCAGCAACGTTGTTTGCGTTACACATCTACAAATAGAAAGGAACAAAGTTGATTAGAATTAAGTCCCTAATTAACACCCAAAATGAAAAAATAGGGTTGGGACCCAACAACATTATTTACACATTAGAAAAGGGATGTTGTAATCCAATATGCAAATAATTTGGAGGTAAGTGAATGACGATTCACTAATTCTTCACCAAGAAAAAACATAAGCTTTAAGTTTTAAATGTTTTGAGAATTCCTATATATCTTTGAGATTCATTGAACTTTTCAATGACATGTTTAAATCTCGATATGCCCCTCTAGTTTGTGACTGGGATACCGAGGATCACAAAGTGGGTGTGAATAACCATGCAAATCTACATGGTGCCTTCATTGTTACAATCACCTATTCGATGTGCCGGTAAACCACACACGCTCCACCGAACTATGAAAAATAATGAATCACCCTTTGCCACCTTTGCTTAGAACCAATTAGTGTGTCGGTTAACCACACACGCTCCACTAACTTCTCAGCAAGGGTGCAAAGTGTAATTTCATGGGGTTGCATCAATTCACTTTTCCTAAAGGAACTAAGATTGGGAATTTTATGAAACACGTTTAGTTACTTTATATAGATTCATTATACTTATTAATGAGAAGAGGTTTGCCCTATCCTACCCGTTCGGCTAACGACCCTCCACCAGTCAAGCAAGCGGTGGGTGTGAGTGTACACCCATTAAGCGTCATTTTATAGGCAGCAACCTTATACCCACCTTATAGACTGGCTTCGTGAATGAGGCCTACTAACGGTAATACTAGCATTTTTAAATCTTACATATATATTTTAAGCTTTTAATAATATATTAGTATAATGTTGAATTTTAAACTTGTAAAATTCTAGGGTTTGAAATTTAAATTATTCAAATTAAACTTTTAATCACAAAACTTAAATTTCAAAACTTGAGGACAAGTTTTAAACTTTTCAAAACATAAGGATCAAATAGCAAATAATATAAATCAACTAATTAGATTATCTCAATTTGAAGTTATTCAATATTACTTGCAAGACAATTCACCAATTCAATTCAAATAATCAATTATTATCATATAAGGAAATTATTATTCAACTAATTGGTAGTTATCTTTTTTTTTCAAGAATATACTCATATATATGATTAAAATCGGATTTTAATGACCCAAAACAATTAAGGCAAGTATCCTCAAGTAAAACAGCAAGAAATCCCGAAACTACCTCCAACTTACGCTCGAACTCGCCGAGTTCCACTATGGACTCGCCGAGTCCACAGTGGAACTCGCCGAGTTCATCAGACGGAATCACAAAAATTGAATTTTTTAAGCAACAAGCAATCAACCAATGCATCAATTCAATAGAAATCAATCAAATCTCTGATACCACTGATGGGTTTGAGCCACAAGAACTTTCCTATGTGCACATGCAAACCCTAATGCTTGGATCTAGGTTTCTCTAATTGAACATGCAATGTATCCAAGGCTTATAATTCTAGATCTAGTGTAAACAATTGAATCATATCATATATAAAACATATCTAGAATAATACCTTAAGTTGCTTGCTTGAAACTTCTTGTTCTTGGAGCTTAAAGTCACAATTGCCCCTCCTCTAATGACTTACAAACACCAAGTAGCAAGAGGATGATCTTGAGAGAGAGAGAGGAGGAGGGTGAGAAATTGGATCTAGGGTTTCTTGCCTTGCATGAATGTCGATTTCCCTCAACCAAGGGATTTATTTATACTATGAGCTACTAGGGTTTCACCCTTAACCCTAATTGAATAACTTAGGCCCTAAGTAATCCAAAGATCCTCCTAGATATTAGGCTTGGACGATTTTAAGGTCTCCCAACCCTAAAATCCATCCACCCTTATATCCATAAGGACACATAGCCCAAAACACAATTATCACACATTTGACCGTTTATGCCCATTTATTCAATTAATCTCTTTAAGTCACCAAATTAATCCTCAATTCATATATGACTTATATCAATCAAATAACATTATTATTCCATTAATATATTATTCCCATAATATATTAACAATAATATCTCTTCTCTCTTAACAAATCATCATGTCAAGTTGCTATGGTGAAGGCAACCCAAAAGGACAAAGCACAACCGGGTCAAGCACTTACCAAATATAGTTACAGCCTTAGACACTAATCCAACATATATAAGCAAAATAGTTTTTGAAATTAGAAGCAGCAAAATCAAAATAGAATATGCATAATTGAGTCTATCAATACACGAACAAGGGAAGACAAAATGCAAAAATGGTCCCTATGGTTGTCAAAATTATGTGGTTTTGATCCAAAAAAGTTTGGTGGTGCATTACTGGTCCAATTTTAGATACTTTGAGTGGTTTTGGTCCCTATAATTAACATTTTTATGTGTTTTTGGTCCATACTCAACCTAAAATGACTAATATTCCCTTTGAATAACAGTCGTGGAACTCCCTACCCATTTCAAACTTGTGCCCTTGATTTCATCGGGAAAATAATTGTTAACTTTTTTTTGTTATTTTTTTGGGAAAATAACACAAATGCCCTACGAAATTTCTAGGGTTTATTCGTTGAGCCCCTAAAGTTTTTTTCGGGCTTTATGGGTCCCTAAATTAGGATATGGCCTGCTCTTTTAGTCCTCGTCAGCTTGTAATAGCCAGTTTAATGACCTTTTAGACCAAAAAAACTCACTTTGTGCCCCTATAAAGCCAAAAAAAAATAAGTCCAGGGTTCAATTCGTACAAAAAAAAGTTCAGGATATGACTTGCATACTAGTTCTGATTAGCCAGTGATAGGTTGGCATGTCATGTGATGCTTGGTAGCCTAGGAAGCATGGGATGCTGGTTCGGGTATGAGTTGTATGCGTAAGGCAATCTGTAGCAGGAGTGGGAACTCCTAGTATGAGTTGTAGAATATGGGATTGGATGCCCGTGATTATTCTATGGATTGGAGTGTTACTGCACGAATGTTGCTTGCTTTGTGGTTTGTGGAACTCTTAGGTGACGGGAGTTAGCTACTAAGTGAATATGTCAAGTCACATGTGACAAAGGTTGAATAATCTCAGAGTGATGGATTTGACATTATTGTGCAGCTCTTGTCTGAGTCCAACCGTTATAGGGACGAGGTTGTTACTCGAAGGATTATCTAAGCTTTGTTGCATGTCATTGTATTCATGAGGTGGGTGATTGGCATTATAGGGAGTTCTTCAGCAGCTGATGGCAGGAGGATTCGGGAGGATTCTTAAGGAATGTATGGATAGGTGTGGAAGATAGTATTGGACTCATACTAATGAAAGCACATGATCCATACTCGAATCGTGACGAGTCTTGGAGAATCTAGGAAGCTTGTGGGATGAGAATTCCTAGGTATACTTGGATCTTTTGCGTGTTGTTTGTGGTATGGTGTTGAGCACTCAGGAATGGGGTTCAGGTTATGGTTCCGGATCAGGTGCAGGTACAAAGTTCATCGATGCGCGGATGTGGGAGTTCATCTAATCAGAGATTACTCACGCTATTTTTGAATGGACCCCCGGTGGTATTGGGTTCAGTTAAGGAAGGGATTTTGGAGCTCTTGGATGATCATCTCGAGGTATTTTGGGACGAGATTGTAGTAGGGCAGTCGGGGGCTCATCTGGAGCCCAAAGCTTGTGCATCCCTAGAATCCTTCAGGAAGGAGGATCCTACTGTTAGTTCTTGTCATTGGGATCAGAAGGGAGTTTTGCACCATGTCCTTAGGATGGTCGAGGTAACTCAGGAAGAGGTGGTCAGGGTTCCTTTAGATGTTTGCGGGTATGTTATATTTTGCTTCTTCAAAGTGGATATCAGGAATTTGAATTGCTTTGGAATTTTGATTGGGTTTGAATAAGTTATATCTCGGGTCGGTTCTCTGCTATTTCATGGGTTATCAAGGATTGTTATATTCCATTCTGCATGTCGAGAAGTATTCGATGAATCTTCAGATGAACATATCTTATGGAGTGGGTTCCACGTGTTCCGTTGTTGTTCCGGGTCTTTGTCGGGATCAGTTCAGGAGTACTACTTACAGGATCTTTGGTCAAGGGATATTTCTCCAGTGAAGTCACGTTCAGTGGTTCTATCATTTGTTCGGGTGTGATCGGCAATTGCCTATGGGGAACTTTGGAGTTCAAGGCACTACCGTTTCTAGGAAAGGAACGGTAGCAGGAAGATGGTGGTGTCAGTTGCGTGAATTGTTTGATCATTGGATGTGTCAAAGAAATAGTATTTTTTTTCATGGACTGAAGTCGGTTGGAGTTTAGTAATTCTTTGAGAATGGAAATTGGAATGGATATTCTTCAAAGCATGGCAAGGGTTATGGTTCTTAGTCTCCAGCATAAGAATTCAAGGAATTGGTATGGCACCATGGGAGGTGATTTGAATCATCAGACTGGTTAAGGTCTCAAGAGTATTCTTTCGGATTCCAGGATTTGGGCAATCGTTTAGATTGGCTAGTAAAGGAACACTAGTTTTGGTAAGCGCAGGTCATAGGCGGTTCATGCTATATAAGGTTTGATGTGTTGGGAATCCATCAGACTTATGGGATGAAAGAGCTTCGTCGCATCCAAGTGGGGTAGAATCGATCAAAATTTATAGGAGTTGCATCAGGTGTGGAACTAGGGCAATTTTCACATCCTAGTCAGGAAGAGAGATGACCCAAGTGGCCATTTAGATTGAGGTTGTGTAAGTGGGAGTTCAGGGAACTCCCAACAGTTGGTCGGCATCTTCTTTTTATGCATAGCAGGTGTGCGGATGGATTCAGATTGAGGGTCGTGTTAGAGCCTCGCTGCCTATTCATGTCTGATGAAGGTTTCAAAATTCAATGTATGACCCGAACACCTGGTCGGATTTTGGTTTCGACTTAGGTGTGTGGGGTTGTGATGGTTAAGGTGTGATAAGGCCATGGGTGGCAACCATGGTCGATTTGAAGTGTTGTAAGACAACGATGGGATTGTAGCATTCACTGGGCTGAAGTAGATGAACGTTGGCGATGGTCATAAGTGTAAAAGGGAAATCAGTTGTGCCTTTGGCACTGATATTTGCATATTTAGCCTCATAATAAGTATAGATTTTTATCATTTATTAACTAATTTATTGCATATCATGGACAAAAGGTACTTAATAATGCTTGAATTGTGTTTTCAGTCCAAAAGCGAAGCTCGGAAGCAAAAGGAAGCAGGAGAAGCGGTTGGGATCTCGGGGGTTGAACAAAGAAGAAAAACACCAAAAATACAAGGGACTTGGCGAGTAGGGTCGGCTACTCGGCGAGTAGCGTCGAAGATTCGAGAGGATAAAGACTCTGTGACTTACCATGTACGGGAATTAAGGGGTGGACTTGGCGAGTCGGTCTTGGACTCGGCAAGTCGGTTCGAATCTATAAAAACAGTTGTCCAGATCGCCATTCGATATTCTGGAACCCTTGGGGAGAAGCAAGCTGCGAATCAGAGCCAGGAAAGATCTGAAGAACGAAGATACAAACTAGAATTCAATTCCGAAGAATATTTGAGGCAAATTCTCATCATTCTACTTAATCTATTGTTTTTCAATTATGGTTAGACAATTAGAATTCGTTTTATTGCTGTTAATTACCTAAATCATGAGCTAAAACTCTTAAACTTCTGTTTGGGGATACGAAATTGAGACTATGGTTTGATTATTGATAGGATTAATTCGATATTGGTGATTTTGTTGATTTTAGCTTATTAAAGAACCTTGTGTGTGAATAATAACTATTTTTCTGTTAATAGGAAGATAATTAATTAGTATGAACATCTTTTAATTGTCAACCTCATATGTTTATGTGACCACTTTATCATATGTCTAGGATTAACGAATGTGAAACTAGAATTAATGGACAATTAGGTAAATTCATGTGTGAGCTTGTTTGATGACCATCAACAAGAGGTTAACTAAAGGACCAAATTAGTTAGTTATTACAAGTCTAAATTAACCTGAATAAATAATCTAGGGAATTAAATTATATTAGACAACCGATCACTGTTTGAGTTAGTTTGTTTTCTAAGGATTAGTGCAGCGAACGCAAAGCTAATCACTTGAATCGGTAGCCAATAGAAGAATTAATCCATTGCACTATTATCATAATATCAATCATATGATCAATTGAGTTGAACTAAACAGAAGTCCTTCCCATTATTGAATTTAGTTAAATCTTTGCTTTTCTAGTTTTTAGTTTAAGTGATAGTTAGTAAGTTTCTAGTCTTGTAAAACTAGAGAAAACCCCTACTTATTAATTAATTTAGATAAAACTAGTCTTTAGTTTTATTTTACCGTTCCCTGTGTTTGATACCCTACTTGTTTAACTGTACCACAATTGATAGGTCCACTGCCTTTGTGTGTTCATTTTATAATTAAAAGTAGGTTTAAAACTAAGTGAGTTTACACACATCAGGCACGCCACCCAGGAATGTCGAGGAGTATTTCTTTGTTTTTTATTAAGGACATTGGGGTCCATGGTGGAGCTGGTCCTGTGTAGACCTAGTTTGAGTGGGACCCGTGGGCGACACCCGTGTGATTTTGGCAAATACAGGTGGGTCCTGGTCGAGACTGTTGGGTCAAGGATTTGGATCTTGAATCGCAAAATCTGGTGGGTGGTCAATGTCTGAAGCAGAGAGGGTTATAGGCTGGGATTAAACCGGCGCTCCTTCCCTCTCGTTTTGATGATATAATCCCTAACCCTAGCTACTGTTGGGTTTTGAGCACTATAACACTCATATGGTGCACATGCAACCCTAAATACTTTAGATCTATGTTTTCTCTAATTATATATGAAATTTTCAATTTTTCCAAAGCATTCTCCCTATCGAGCATATAATTGAAGCGATACAATATAAACTTGTTTTGGATGCTTACCTCTTGAGTAGGGTAGAGTTCTTGACCTTTGAAAGCTTTAGCACCTCAAGTGTGATGCCTCCATTAGTTCACAAACACCAAAATGCAAAAGGAGGCTTGAGAGAATAAGTTGGTTATCTCCAAGAGATGGTGTAGCCGATTTTGGCTCTAGAGGGTTATATTTATAGTGTAGTACATGCTAGGGTTACACTTTGTAAACCCTAATAACCCATGACTTTCCACATTCTCATGCTCCATGGTTTTAACCTACATGGACTATCCACGGATTAGTTTAGCCCACCTACATGATCATGGATCATTAGCCCACACTATAAGAATGATTGATTTACATAATCAATCCCCCTATATTTAATTAGTCTCTTTTGATCACAAAATTAATTCTTGATCAATACTAATTAAATAATATGATTTCATATTCATATATTATAATTGTAATATATTAATAAACCATAAAAAACCTTATTCTCAAAATCCATCCTATCAAGTTGCACTCGTGAAGGCAACCCAAAAAGGACCATACTACAATCGGGTCAAGTACATCCCAGTTATAGTTATGGGCTTAGACACCAAATTCAACAGTCTCTCACTTGGATAAGTCTAGTAACTATAACTGCCAATGTGACTTTCGGATCCCACTTAGCAATCATAAGCTTTCAAAAGCCACTATCAACTCTGACCCAGTCTGTAACTCCCGTAGATCTGGGCTAGTCAAATTAGAGGCAATAGGGGTCAAAAACGACTTTTCGACAAAAGATTATTTAGAATAAATAATCTTAACCAAGTTGTAGTATATGTCACGAGGTTTCCGTACATATAAAGAACGCCGAAATCCGAGTTATAACGAAGAAGTTATGGCCCGTCGAAGTTTTACGGCAAAACCGGCACGACACCGGGAAGCGTAAATAGTGAATTTACGATAGAGCGAGATTTAGCCTTAGCGATCTAAACGAAAGTCGTAGAATATATTAAACTAAGAACATCGATAAAAAGAACGCCCAAATCTGACTTCGTATGAAGAAGTTATGATTTTTCGAAGTTTCGGACTAGCAGTGTACAGCCCGAAATTCGAATATTTGATCGAGCGGTTTTTAGCCGACACGACCTAAAAGAGAATCGAAGATCTCGTTGAGAGTAGCGTAACGAGAAAAAGATGGGCGAAAACGGATGTCGGATGAAGAAGTTATGAGGATTTAACGGACCAATCGTGTCCCGGCCCGTTAATAATATAAAATTTAAAATCGAGCCAAAATTAGCTGACGGAGTCTAAACGAAAGTTGTAGAGTACGTTCCCACCTTCGCGTGGATATAAAGAACATCAAAAACGGAGATCGTACGCAAAAGTTACGAATTTTTAAAGATTGTACTCGATTTTGCGAGATCTAATACGAAGTCGCTGACGTGGCGCTTTCCCAGCCGTCCGATGATGATCGCTGAAGTCGCCTCGGATGAGTGACGCGTCGCCCCTCGCTACGCCCAGCGTTCGGTCTCGTATGCGCCGCGTTCGCTTAGCCATTCTCGGTCCAGAAGAAGCCACGACGCACCACCGAGGTCTCGCCATCTGGCACCCTTATCCGAAGTTACGCCCCGCGTAACCTTCTGAACGCCCCGCGTAGTGCGAATCCTCGCACCTATAAAAGGGGTGCGAGGGCAGCCGGTTTTTCACACCAAAAATCAACTCTTTCTCTCACTACTTTCTCTCTCTACAACCCCAAACCACCCCTAAACCCTAGTTAAGCCCCTTAGCACCCTAAGGAAGCCCCGAGGCTCCCGGAGTCCCGAGAAAAAGGAGTTTTTCGGTTTCGAAACACTGCTCCAATTAAGTTCCGGTTTTCGATAAAATTCGCTGTAAGTGTGCTACGCTTACGCAATTTTTAATATAGCTTTCAAATAATTATAGGAATGTTATTAGGTCCTTAAAATAATTATTTGGGCTATTATTATGAGTTATATCGAGTATTATTAACGCTTAATAATACTCGGACTAATTAATTTGTCGCAGTTATCGTTAAACTAAACCCTAGTGGTATCGGTACTAGGTTTTATCGAAGGAATATCGTTTTGAGAGTATCGAAGCGCTGTCTGAGTGCTGAGTCACCACCTACTCAGGTGAGTGCATGGTCCCTTTCATCTTACACATAGATATGAAGTATTTTAATATAAATTACGGGCTATGTGTGCATATTGTTTGAATACTTGTTATCTATGCTGGATGAATGATTTATACATGTTTTAAATGATTTAAACTGTATATTTATTTTATATCTACGAATATGTTGGGATAAAACATGGGTAGATGAAATAGTTGGTGAGTGATGAAATAAAATAATGAGAGATAGGTGATGATAGGAAGATGATGATAATTAGGTGAGGATAGATAGGTGATTATGAATCGGTGATGTAGGATACTACAACCTTGTCTGACAATTTGGAGATGTAGTCATCTACGAGACTATAGATGGCGACCACGGACTATTATAGACAACCCCGTGGAAACACCAGCAGGCTAGTAACCTGTAGGTGATGAATTACGAGTTCAGGCGATGTTGAAACTACGTATTCATGCGATGATAGTCTAACCCTTATTATGAAGTACGAGTCCAGGCGATGTTGTGGCTACGTATTCATGCGATGATAGACTAACCCTTATCATGATTTACAAGTCCAGGTGATGTTGTGGCTGCGTAATCATGCGATGATACCTTAACTCTTGCTAGACACATATTGAGGGAGTAATCCCCGGATTAGTATTGTCTATGCAATGTGGGCGATGATCCTTAGGTAAAGTTCGTAGGAACACTCAAATAAGGAAATACGATGTAAGGAGATGAGAAGTAAATATGATATAGGAGATGACCCTTGAGATAATATACTTAGGGAAGACTAAAAGAAGATAATGAGGATGGGTAAATGGGTTGATTGTTTGATTGTTTAAACATAATAACTATATTATTGTGGGTTGAAAACCCTATGTACTCACCAGGTTTCCCAACCTGACCCACTCAGTTTATTTACATCACAGGTGACGATATGAAGTGACATTACACTGAGAGATTTAAAGAGATGTAGATCACTAGTGTAAATAATTGTAAGTTCTGTTTATGCTTATGTTTCTGTATTAACAATGACATCCCAAACGTTTTAAAATGAAATAAATACGTTTCTTCAAAAATGTTTCAATAACGTATTTATCGTGTTTTTTTTTCTGGGAACAAATTCCGCAACATTTTTATAAAATGAAGTACTCTGATTTTTATGAAGCATAAACAAAATCGGTCTCTTCTGGCCGTGAAAATGGGGATGTCACAGTTGGTATCAAAGCATTAGTTTAAGCGAACTAGGAATATGGATTTATTTCTAGACTTAAACTTAGAATGCTAAGCGATGATTGTGAGGTGTGAGCACTAGCTTATTTTAGGAATGATGCCTAAAATGCTTTTATGTGCTAAATACTTGTGCCTGATATGCTGTTAGTTTTTCGGATCTATGGTTTGTTGCCGACCGGATCTGGAAACCTTATGTGTTTAGGATTCTAAACGTACGAATACGATATTAGAACTAGCATGTAAACGTTTCGGAGTGATAAGGATGATTTAAACGTCAATCCTAAGTAAAGGTCTAGATTCACCTCATTAGGTGTATAGATCAAGATGGTAAGAACACGTAGCGGAAACGTGAATGCAAATGGGAACCGAGATCAGCCCCCAGTGATTGAGCAAATACCGGTGATGGAAGCCACTGCTGAGCTAGTCACAATGGCCGGAGTGCAAGCGATGATCCAAGCGATGTTGGATCGTCAAATGGAGGAAACCAGGCGTTTGCTCCAGCAAAATCAAGAGGAAGCGACCATTCAGATCGAACGGCCCGAGTTGAACGAGGGGCAGACTGAGGAGGGAAACTATAGTGGGACTGTTGGTCAAGCCAACCCACCGATAGTTAGGCAAAACCACCAGGATGGAGGAAATGATGGACGTGGATGCAAATACAAGGATTTCATGGTGTCCAAACCACCGAGTCTATCTGGAAGCCCGACACCGGTGGAAGTCATAAACTGGATCTCCGAGATGGAGACGATGTTTGAGAGTTGTGAGTGTAGCAACAGGCAAAAGACCGCTCTCGCGGTTCCTCTGTTGAAATCTGGAGTACTAAGCTGGTGGAAGCTACTAGCTGATTCGATGCCCAAAGGAGAAGCGAGCAAGATGTCATGGGAGGATTTTCTGGTGCAGCTAAAAATGCAGTACTGCTCTGAGCAGGATCTACTAGAGATCAACAACGAGTTTCCGAATCTAAAAAAGGGAAAGATGAGTGTCATCGAGTATGCTGCAAGTTTTATGGAGAAAATGAAGCTTGTTCCTTATCTAGTTCCAACTGAACTCTCCAAGGTCAATAAGTTTGCCCATGGATTACCAGCAGACTTTGGTCCAATGGTCAAACAAGCAACCACTTTGAAAGCCGCCATCTGGGCAGCCAAGAATGTTGAGACCCAAATAAGGGAAAAGGGTCTGGAGAAAGTTGAAGTTGGTGAGAAGAGGAAGTCGGAAGGATCCTCAAGACCTGATAATAAGGGAAAGTTCTCGAAGTCTAACCTGGACGACCGAAGGAATGAAGCCAAGTGGTGTGAGAAGTGCAAGAAAAAGCACTTCGGAAGATGCGATGGTGAAGTGACGTGCTATAAGTGTGGTAGGACCGGTCACTATTCCAGAGATTGTGCATTCAACAACAAGAAGTGCTACGAATGTGGAAATGATGGGCATATTTCAAAGAACTGTCCAAAGAAAAACGAAGCTGCAAGACCAAATGCACCGCCGAAACCAAGGGCATTTCACATGATCCTTGACGAAGCAGAGAACCATGCGAGGAATCAAGAATGAGGACTTCTTACCCGAAGATCAAATTATGCAGTAGCCATAGTTTCGTATGATGTAGCCTAGTAGAGGCATAGTCAAGGGTGAACTTGAACACCTATGTAATCGTTTCAAGAAATAATATAAAACCTTTGTTTTGTTATCTGATGTGTTAAGTTGTTGTGTGATTTGATGTATGATGACTTGGGAAACTGCGAGACAATACTTGGGACGAGTATGAGTAGGTGTGAATGGTAGTAGAGGCCTATACTACCGGAAGCACAGGACTCACACTTGGATCAGGGAAAGTCACAAGGTTACCAAGAAGCTAGTAATTGATTTCGTTTTATTCAAGTGTGTTGTTACCATCGTTTCGGTAATGACTAAGAAGATTGTTGATATTCCGACCCTTGTGGTCATATCAAATCGAGTCCGACTACGATGAGTATGTTGTGTGGTTCAGAGAAACAAGTTTGATGTAGCGTCCGACATTAAACCCAACGGTTGAAATTAAAGCGATCAATAGAAGTATCACACTCGTTGTTAAAGAAGTTGGTGGTTAGAAATGCCTAATGTTAAAGTGTGATTATATCACATTAGAACATGAAGGAAGGCATAGTCTGTTTTAGAATTTAACTCTAAGAGACCTAAGTCTAAGTGTTGCAACATACGATGATAGGTCATTAAAATATGACACATCGATCTATAGTAGTAATAAAAGAACTTATCTCAAGTTCGTATCCAGTAAGGATCGAGATTTTGACTTGAAGGTCATAAATTGGAGTCTAGCCTGAGGTAGAGAGCAGGTGCACGATCGAGTACTGCATAAAGTCAATAAGTCTGAGAGATAGACTTGAAGGAATGTAGAAGTTATAATTATTACCTAGGATGAAGAGACGACGTATGGAGCCATTATACGACCATGTTTCGTTGATGATTCCGGGACGTAATCATCCTAAGGGGGAGATAATTGTAACGCCCGTAGATCTGGGCTAGTCAAATTAGAGGCAATAGGGGTCAAAAACGACTTTTCGACAAAAGATTATTTAGAATAAATAATCTTAACCAAGTTGTAGTATATGTCACGAGGTTTCCGTACATATAAAGAACGCCGAAATCCGAGTTATAACGAAGAAGTTATGGCCCGTCGAAGTTTTACGGCAAAACCGGCACGACACCGGGAAGCGTAAATAGTGAATTTACGATAGAGCGAGATTTAGCCTTAGCGATCTAAACGAAAGTCGTAGAATATGTTAAACTAAGAACATCGATAAAAAGAACGCCCAAATCTGACTTCGTATGAAGAAGTTATGATTTTTCGAAGTTTCGGACTAGCAGTGTACAGCCCGAAATTCGAATATTTGATCGAGCGGTTTTTAGCCGACACGACCTAAAAGAGAATCGAAGATCTCGTTGAGAGTAGCGTAACGAGAAAAATATGGGCGAAAACGGATGTCGGATGAAGAAGTTATGAGGATTTAACGGACCAATCGTGTCCCGGCCCGTTAATAATATAAAATTTAAAATCGAGCCAAAATTAGCTGACGGAGTCTAAACGAAAGTTGTAGAGTATGTTCCCACCTTCGCGTGGATATAAAGAACGTCGAAAACGGAGATCGTACGCAAAAGTTACGAATTTTTAAAGATTGTACTCGATTTTGCGAGATCTAATACGAAGTCGCTGACGTGGCGCTTTCCCAGCCGTCCGATGATGATCGCTGAAGTCGCCTCGGATGAGTGACGCGTCGCCCCTCGCTACGCCCAGCGTTCGGTCTCGTACGCGCCGCGTTCGCTTAGCCATTCTCGGTCCAGAAGAAGCCACGACGCACCACCGAGGTCTCGCCATCTGGCACCCTTATCCGAAGTTACGCCCCGCGTAACCTTCTGAACGCCCCGCGTAGTGCGAATCCTCGCACCTATAAAAGGGGTGCGAGGGCAGCCGGTTTTTCACACCAAAAATCAACTCTTTCTCTCACTACTTTCTCTCTCTACAACCCCAAACCACCCCTAAACCCTAGTTAAGCCCCTTAGCACCCTAAGGAAGCCCCGAGGCTCCCGGAGTCCCGAGAAAAAGGAGTTTTTCGGTTTCGAAACGCTGCTCCAATTAAGTTCCGGTTTTCGATAAAATTCGCTGTAAGTGTGCTACGCTTACGCAATTTTTAATATAGCTTTCAAATAATTATAGGAATGTTATTAGGTCCTTAAAATAATTATTTGGGCTATTATTATGAGTTATATCGAGTATTATTAACGCTTAATAATACTCGGACTAATTAATTTGTCGCAGTTATCGTTAAACTAAACCCTAGTGGTATCGGTACTAGGTTTTATCGAAGGAATATCGTTTTGAGAGTATCGAAGCGCTGTCCGAGTGCTGAGTCACCACCTACTCAGGTGAGTGCATGGTCCCTTTCATCTTACACATAGATATGAAGTATTTTAATATAAATTACGGGCTATGTGTGCATATTGTTTGAATACTTGTTATCTATGCTGGATGAATGATTTATACATGTTTTAAATGATTTAAACTGTATATTTATTTTATATCTACGAATATGTTGGGATAAAACATGGGTAGATGAAATAGTTGGTGAGTGATGAAATAAAATAATGAGAGATAGGTGATGATAGGAAGATGATGATAATTAGGTGAGGATAGATAGGTGATTATGAATCGGTGATGTAGGATACTACAACCTTGTCCGACAATTTGGAGATGTAGTCATCTACGAGACTATAGATGGCGACCACGGACTATTATAGACAACCCCGTGGAAACACCAGCAGGCTAGTAACCTGTAGGTGATGAATTATGAGTTCAGGCGATGTTGAAACTACGTATTCATGCGATGATAGTCTAACCCTTATTATGAAGTACGAGTCCAGGCGATGTTGTGGCTACGTATTCATGCGATGATAGACTAACCCTTATCATGATTTACAAGTCCAGGTGATGTTGTGGCTGCGTAATCATGCGATGATACCTTAACTCTTGCTAGACACATATTGAGGGAGTAATCCCCGGATTAGTATTGTCTATGCAATGTGGGCGATGATCCTTAGGTAAAGTTCGTAGGAACACTCAAATAAGGAAATACGATGTAAGGAGATGAGAAGTAAATATGATATAGGAGATGACCCTTGAGATAATATCCTTAGGGAAGACTAAAAGAAGATAATGGGGATGGGTAAATGGGTTGATTGTTTGATTGTTTAAACATAATAACTATATTATTGTGGGTTGAAAACCCTATGTACTCATCAGGTTTCCCAACCTGACCCACTCAGTTTATTTACATCACAGGTGACGATATGAAGTGACATTACACTGAGAGATTTAAAGAGATGTAGATCACTAGTGTAAATAATTGTAAGTTCTGTTTATGCTTATGTTTCTGTATTAACAATGACATCCCAAACGTTTTAAAATGAAATAGATACGTTTCTTCAAAAATGTTTCAATAACGTATTTATCGTGTTTTTTTTTCTGGGAACAAATTCCGCAACATTTTTATAAAATGAAGTACTCTGATTTTTATGAAGCATAAACAAAATCGGTCTCTTCTGGCCATGAAAATGGGGATGTCACACAGTCAGTGACACATCCTTTAGATAAGGGATCATATAATCCTCTGTTCTCAAGATATCAGTCTGATAAATACATGGAACAATGTTATACTTATTTTCCAGCAGTTTGTTTTCCGATTTCCGATTTATCTGACATAGAACATAACTGAATACATCAATTTAGTTCTGACCGGGCCCGACACATAGTCAAAACAGAATCATCGAGGGGCCCAAGATATCGCTTTTAATCCTCTTAGGACAAAAGGGAACAGATAGACTTCGACATTATATGCTTATACTAACTACTCATTAAATCATGCACAACGATACGTTTTATAACATCAAGTTACTGATGCGTATTCATATCATCAACGCACAACCAACTTGTAGTCAACAACTCATATATCTTGGTTTGAAGACATATGATATTATCGTCTCACAATCACTCGAGATAAATTCCATGAAGTGATTCAAGTGAGCCCGGGTTGATCTAATACTCAAATCTTATATCAGAAGTACTCATGAATGATGCAGCAAACCTGTTGTTATGCCTAACTCCTTAGAAAAATCTACAAGCCAATTCATGACAGTCTTCTTTCATACCTACTTACAAAGTATGATCGACTGTGGATAGTTTGAATTAATCTTATTATTCTTGAAGTCAAAACATGCAAAGTGAAACAATAGTAAATGATTGACACAAGACAGTAACGTTACTTATAAATAATACTCCTTTTATTCATCATCAAATGTCAATTACAATTTAGCTATTACAATTTTTGGTTTATCTAATCACTACAACTAACATCGTCCTTTAGCCTAACGCCCCTCGCATACTGCAAGTGCTTAACCCAAGTCAGTCCCTTTGTAAGAGGGTCTGCAGGGGTGTCCTCTGACAATATCCTCTTCACCACGAGGTGTCCTTCTTATACTTGATGTCTTATGAAGTGGTATTTTCTGTCGATATGCCTGGATCTTCCATGATCTCTTGGTTCCTTGGTTAAGGCAACCGCCCCTTCATTATCACAAAAAATTTCCACAGGATCCTTTATGGAAGGAATACTCCAAGGTCTCCGATGAAGTTTTTCAACCATATTGCCTCCTTTGCTGCTTCGCTAGCTGATATGTACACTGATTCATACGTTGAATCAGCTACAATCTCTTGCTTGGAACTTTTCCATGTCACTGCTCCTTCATTCAGGGTAAATATCCAGCCCGACTGAGAGCGGAAATTATCTCTGTCGGTCTAAAAGTTGGTATCACTATACCCTCTCACTCTCAAGCCATCACTCCCACCAAGGGTAAGGACCCAGTCCTTAGTCCTCCGCAGGTACTTAAGAATGTTCTTAACCGTAGTCCAATGAGCTTTACCAGGGTTCCCTTGATATTTGTTGACCATGCTCAAAGCAAAGGCCACATCAGGACGAGTACAAGTCATAGCATACATGATTGAACCAAATGCGGAAGCATATGGTATATGAATCATTTCTGCTATCTTAGCCTTTATAATCGAACTCTGAGTCTTACTCAGTTTGGTATTGCTTAGGATACGTAGGCTACCTTTCTTGGAGTTCTCCATGCTGAAACGTTTCAACACCTTGTCCAAGTAGGTACTTTGACTAAGTCCTATTAGTCTTCTACTTCTGTTTCTCAATATCGTTATCCCCAGGATATAGGCAGCTTCTCTGAGGTCCTTCATATCGAAACACTTCCCAAGCCAGGACTTAACGTCCTGTAATGTTGGGATGTCATTTCCTATGAGTAGTACGTCATCTACATTCAATACTAGAAAGCTCACTATACTCCCACTAGCTTTGACATATACACAAGACTTATCCTCTCTTCTTGAAAATCCAAACTCTTTGAATTTCTCATCAAAACAAAGATTCCATCAGCGAGATGCTTGTTTTAATCCATAAATGGATTTCTCAAGCTTACACGCTCTTTTAGGGTACTTTGTATTGACAAAACCCTCTAGCTGACTCATGTAAACATCTTTAGCCAACTTTCCATTAAGGAAAGTGGTTTTGACATCCATTTGCCATATTTCATAGTCATGAAATGCAGAAATCGTCAACATAACCCTTATAGATTTAATATTCGCTACTAGTGAGAAGGTCTCATCATAGTCAACTCCCGGAGTCTGAGTAAAGCCCTTCACAACCAGTCGCGCCTTATATGTGTGTACATTCCCATCCATGTCGGTCTTCTTGAAAATCCATTTGCACCCGACTGTCTTTCGACTCGGTACATTGCCAACCAAGTTATAAACTTGATTGTCATACATGGACTGAATCTCGCTGTCCATAGCCTCTTTCCATTTAGCAGACTCAGGGCCTGCCATGGCTTCCTTGTAGTTTTTAGGTTCATCCAAATTTACCAATGTGCTATCACTGATAAATGTATCACCTTCTGCAGTAATATGGAAACCATAAAACTCAGGTGGAACTCTAACTCTACTGGAGCGCCTCAGAGGTATAGACTCGTCAATTGGCTCAGCCGGAGTTTCCTCCTCGGGTTGAGTGCTAGTGTTTGAGGTTCCTTCATCGCTTAACTCTTGAAGCTCTTCAAGGTCAATTCGTATCCCACTATCCTCTTGGCTTATGAGTTCTCTCTCACGAAAGACTCCTCTCTTCGCGACGAAGACAACATTATAACTCGGTCTATAGAAGAGATACCCAAAGGACTTCTGTAGGTAGCCGATGAAAATACATCGCTCACTCCAGGGTTCGAGCTTGTCATGAGTATCGTGTCTCATGAAAGCCTCGCAACCCCAAACCTTGATGTGGTCTAATGTGGGAACTTTCCCAATCCATATCTCGTGAGGTGTTTTGGAAACCTTTTTGGTTGGGACTACATTAAGGATATGGGCGGTTGTCTCTAAGGCATACCCCCATAATGAGATAGGTAATGAAGCTCGACTCATCATGGAACAAACCATGTCTAGCAAGGTTCTATTGCATCTCTCAGCCACACCATTAAGCTGTGGTGTCCTAGGTGGCGTCAACTGTGAAAAAATTCCACATTCCTTAAGATAGTCAAGGAACTTGATACTAAGATACTCTCTTCCTTGATCGGATCGCAACATCTTTATCTTCCTGGCCAATTGACTTTCCACTTCTTGCTTAAACTATTTGAAAATTTCAAAGGTTTCTGACTTATGCTTGATTAAGTAGACATAGCCATATCTGTTGTAATCATCATTAAAAGTCACATAGAAGCGATTAGCATCCCTTATGGCGGTTCTGAATGGTCCACACACATCCGTGTGTATGAGATCCAACATACATTCACCCCTTTCACAAGTACCAGTGAAGGGTCATTTGGTCATCTTTCCAAGTAAATAAGATTTGCAAGTGTCATCCGACTTTAAGTCGAATGACTCCAAAACTCCATCCATTTGGAGTTGGGTTATGTGCTTCTTGTTGACATGTCCAAGACGACAATGCCACAAGCATGCTTTATCAAAATCATTGGAAGAATCAATGTGTAGCACATTATTTCCTAGGTTATCTACAACATTCACAGTTTCATACACACCATTGCAAGGTAATGCTTCAAAATAAAATACACCATTGTAATAAGCATTAATAGTACCAACTTCATTATTACACAAAAAGGTAAAACCTTGATTATACAAACTGTGAAAGGAAATAATATTTCTTGCCATATCGGCCGAGTAACAACAATTATTCGATCTAAATTTAAACCATTACTAAGCAATAAAGAATAAACTCCAATCTTGGTTACATGCGACATTTTCCTATTTCCCATGATTAAGTTTATCTTCCCATGCTCCACATCTCTACTTCTTTTTAGTCCCTGCAAATTAGAACAAATGTGAAATCCACAACCTGTATCAAGGACCCAATAATTAGCATGTGATGAGTTTTTGGATTGAATAGTGCAAATACTTGCAAAGGAGGGTTTGATCTTCCCATTTGTTATGCCCTGCAGGTACTTGGGGAAGCTTCGTTTCCAGTGCCCTTTTTCATGGCAGTGGAAGCAATCTGCATCCTTCGGATTAGAGGAATTAGCAGAACCAGATTTGGTCCCACTAGAAGAGGATCCATCAAGTGACTTTCCCTTGCGGCTCTTGGAGGGAGTCTTCCTCTTATTTCCCTTTCCATGTCCGATTTCCAGAACATGAGCAGAAGTAGTAGTAGGAGTAGACACAACCGATTTTCCTTTCAGGTTGCTTTCAGCAATCCTTAAAAGGCCTTGAAGCTTGCTAAGAATGACCTCATCCTTGTTCATATGATAAGTCATATGAAGCTGATCAAAACAAGGAGGTAGAGAGTGTATAATAATATCTATGGCCAACTCTTCATCAAAATGGACATTCAATTTAAGCAAGGGGTCCACGAATCTCTGCATCTTTTGCAAATGGGCCGTGATGGGTTCACCATCGATCATTCATTTTGGTTGTGATCATGGAGGTAATGATCTCATACCTCTCCTACCGAGCACTTTTATGGTATATTTCCATCAAATCATGATACATTTCATAAGGATAATAGTCCTTATAGGACTTCTGTATCTCTTCAGTCATGGTTGCAATCATAAGACACGACACTGTTGTCGCATCCCTCTCATGAGTAGTGTGTTCAACGATTTGTTTAGGAGTATTAGTGCTTACTTCAATCTCCTTAAGCTCTTTATCCAAGACATATTCTTTGTCCTCATAGAGAATAGCCATTCTGATGTTACGGATCCAGTCATTGAAATTCGAGCCATCGAAAATGACCCTCCCACATCGGTTCATTTGGGAGAAAGAGCCTGAAGGAATTGGTGTAGAAGCGTTGTTTGGGATAGACATCTGGAAAAAAAGTTTAGATTAGATGATAATCCTTAATATTACACCCAATATGAAATATTAAGGCTAGGACCCAACACAATATTCTACAATAGCGAAGAGGGATGTCATAATCCAATTGTAAATATTTGAAGGTAGGTAAATGAGGATTTACCAATTTCCACCATGAAAAACGAAATAGATTATTAAGTTTTAATTGGTTTGAAATTCCTATATCTTTGAGATTCATTGAACTTTTCAATGGCATGTTTAAATCTTGGTGTGCCCTTTAGGTTTGTGACTGGGATGCCGATGATCACAAACAAGGTGTGAATAACCATGCAAATTAGCTTGGTACACCTAATGTTACAGATCACCTAATCAATGTGCCAGTCAACCACACACGATCTATTGATCTATGATTAACACCAAGTTAACCTTTGCCGCACATTATCAGTTCCAGATTAGTGTGTCGGTTAACCACACACGCTCCACTAACGACTTAACAAAGGTACAAAGTGTAATTTCATGGATTAGCACCATTTTCACATTTTTCCTAAAGTAACTAAGATTGAGAATTTAATAAAAGTTTAGTTACTTTATATTTATAATTATACTTTTAATGAAGGGAGAATTAATGTCCTATCATACCCGTTCGGCTAACGACCCTCTACCAGTTAAGCAAGCAGTGGGTGAGAGTGGACACCCATTAAACCACCATTTTATAGGCGGTAACCTTCTACCCCCTAATAGATTGGCTTCATGAATGTGGCCTACTAACAGTAAGACTAACTTGTTTGTATATATATATATATATATATATATATATATATATATATATATATATATATATATATATATATTATTAAACTTATAATATTATAAAGTATAAGGGTTGAATTTTAACTTTTAAAACTCTAGGGTTTGGAATTAAAGTTTCTTTTAATGAGACTGTGCAAATTCCAAAACTTGAGGGCAGGTTTTGAAACTCGTCAAAACTCTTCTCATTCATAACCTATAAGTTGAATTTGATTTTAATGAAGAGACCTTTCATTTTCCATAACTTGAGGGCAAGTTATGGAGGTCATTAAATATCATTTAGATCATTTTTCTAACAACTAAATTATCACATAATTCATGATCTAACTAAACTCATAATCAAGACAATTTCAAGTCAACAATTTGAAAAGCAACTTTGTTTATCATATAAAACAACAATTATTTTAAAAACTTTGACAATTATCTTGTGGTTGGATGAGTACAAGCACTACCATATCATAAAAACATTTCCAATGATCCAAAACAGTTTGTGGTAGTGTTCTCAATCCAAACCAGGCCAAGAAACTTGAAATTCTGCAAACAGGGCCTTCAACTCGTCAAGTGCAAGAACTAACTCACCGAGTTGCCCTGTTTACTAGAGTGGACTCGTCAAGTTTGTTCATGTACTCAGCGAGTTCACCAGTCAGAGGCAAAATTTTTGACTTTTTCAGCTTTGAAAAACTAGTAAGCATCAAATATAATAGAAAACAAGTCTGGCTCTGATACCACTGTTGGGTTTTGAGCATTATAACACTCTTATGGTGCACATGTAACCATAAATGCTTTGGATCTATGTTTTCTCTAATTATACATGTATTTTTCAATTTTTCCAAATCATTATCCCTATCTAGCATACAATTGAATCTATACAATATAAACTTGGTTTCGATGCTTACCTCTTGAGTAGGGTAGAGTTATTGACCTTTGAAAGCATTAGCGCCTCAAGTGTGATGCCTCTATTGGTTCACAAACACCAAAATTCAAAAGGAGGCTTGAGAGAATAAGTTGGTTATCTCCAAGAGATGGTGTAGTCGATTTTGGCTCTAGAGGGTTCTATTTATAGTGTTTCACATGCTAGGGTTACACTTTGTAAACCCTAATAACCCATGACTTTCCACATTCTCATGCTCCATAGGTTTAACCTCCATGGACTATCCAGGGATTAGTTTAGCCCACCTACATGATCATGGATCATTAGCCCACACTATAAAAATGATTGATTTACATAATCAATCCCCTTATATTTAATTAGTCTCTTTTGATCACAAAATTAATTCCAAATTAATTCTTGATCAATATTAATTAAATAATATGATTTCATATTAATATATTATACTTTTAATATATTAATAAACCATAAACAACCTTATTCTCAAAATCCATCCTATCAAGTTGCACTGGTGAAGGCAACCCAAAAAGGACCATGCTACAATCGGGTCAAGTACATCCCAGTTATAGGTATGGGCTTAGACACCAAATCCAACAGCTACTTTCTCCATTAACCACCATTTTTGGATCCTTCTCATCCGCCACCGACATTATCGAGTCCGACCGCCATCACCACATCCCTGCTGCCGGTGACATCATGAGCAGTCGGGAGAACCGCTGAAGACCGAACAATGCGCTATGGACGTTGATGTGTGGGTCGTGAACGACCAGAATCTCTCGTTAAGCTAACCGTAACCCACCTCTCCTTTCCTTTGTTCTTTTCTGTGAGTGTGACATCATGTACATCGTTGTTGCCGCTGTCGGCCTTGGTCACTATTTCTGTTGACTCTGACATCGTCAGCCGCCTAGTTGGTGGCTGAGAGTTGTGAACTCGTGTCGTGTATATGTGTGTGTTGCTTCTAGGACCTATGAAGTGTGTAGAGGAGGTGTTATGTTGGTCGGAGGTGAGGCGAACCACCATGGCAGCCAACCATGGTGGTTGCCGTTAAGCCTCCTTCTTTTGCTACCACTGTGAGGAGGTTGTTGTATGTGTGTGTGTTAATGATGTCCATCTTGTATGTGTGTTTGGTTATTCGAATTATCCCTCGAGTCGACACTGTGTGCGAGTGACTGCCGTCATGAACCACCATCGACCACCATTACCCGAGGTGACAGTGGGTGGTGTCTGACTTATTGAACCCAAATTAATCTAAAAACTCAACCTTGGACCTAGTTGGCATGTGTTTGGGTTGGAAAACCTGATTATGGTTTAGAAAACCCTAATCTTGGAGGCTTTTGTCTGGCACTTGCCGGGACCCGCGTTTTGGACCGTTGGATTATAGTTATGAATTATGTCCGACCACATTGTATTATTGACCTGGTAGAGTGATGAGCTTAATGGATTAAGTTATTAATAGGTTAAGTGATCTTACTTAACCCTAATCGTCATTTTATGTGCAAACCCTAATTGTGTTTGGGCTTCGAGTTGGGCCTTTCTTTTGGGCTTAGGTATTTAGGTTCTTGGTGGGCGGGGGTTGTTATTCGAGTGTGGGCGGGGCTCGTATCTCATTGGGTGGGGCCCGTTATTCTAGTGTGGGAGGGGACCATATCTCACTATTATTCGAGTGTGAGCGGGGCTCGTATCTCATTATTATTCCAGTGTGGGCGGGGCCATATCTCATTTGGGCAGGTCCTGTTATATGATATGTATGGTATGTGGTATCTAGTGGAACTCACTAAGATTTGTGCTTATGGTTTTCAGTTTATGTTTCAAGTGCTTCGTTTTTTAAAAATGGAAGGGCTCAGGATGATTACAGTACACACGTCGCGTGTTTCCGCATTCTATGATTTAGGGGCTGTTTGGCAGGATCTGGACTTTTAATATCTTAACTTTTAAGAGATCTGAATGTCTAAGAGAGTCTGAATTTTTAATATATGAATTTTTAACATCCTGTTTGGTTAGAACCTCTGAATTGTAATCTGAATGATAAAAATGACCATTTTACCCTTCTATAGTATTGTGTTGTGCTAAATTATAAATGCATAATTGATAAAAATTACAAATGATCATAAATAACCAAATTAAACATAAATTCTTTCAAATTCACTTCTTTCAATCCATAGAAACATAAACATCATACAACCAAATTAAACATAAACTCTTTCAAATTCACTTCTTTCAATCCATGGAAACAATAACATCATACAACCAAATTAAACTTATATTCTTCCAAATTCACTTCTTTCAATCCATAGAAACATAAATATCATATTCTTTCAATCATGGAAACATAAAAATTATAATTGAGCTTCAAAACTAATGAACTAATGATTCAATAAACAGTAAAAACTTAACCCCAACAACTACTAATTTGAATGAGCTTCAAAACGTGGTGGTGCCTTTGATCTCAGCTTCTCTGCTTGGTCATACAAATTGTAACTGAGATAACTGCAAAGTAGCAGGTTCATGTTTCCCGTACATCATAAAATTTCAAATTTCATAAATCACACCACCAATAATGATCACAACAACAATTATAATAAACAAATTTGAGAGCCAATTTCATGATATGATCAAACAAATAATGATAGAGATCAAAATTTGAGAGATTATTACGCTGTAAAATGGAAGGAGTCGTATCTGAAACCGATTTAGAAGGAGCCATTGGAACCCAACTACGGGCAAGAACCAACTTTTCATGATTTTTAGGGGAAATCTCGATGAGATTTCATGGAAGTGGAGGGCGTCGTTGGCGGCGGGGCTGGAGGAGGCGGAGGCACCGACGATGGTGGAGGGTTGCAGGTCCGACCAACAGTAGAAGGGAGAAGGTATGCAGAGCCGTCGTTGGTGATGGCGCAGGGTGGATGTCGGAGGTGGGTCTCGCACAAGATGTTTCATTGAGGGTCTCACAGGAATAGAATGGAAGCATATTAGGGCAAAGGAGCAAGAAGATGAAGTCGACGTTTTGTTGGAAGGGGAAGGGAGGGAAATCGTGAGAAAGAGTAGAAGGAGCAGATTCATGGGTAAAAAAAGGAAGAAGCATCCCATATTTCTTTTTAGGACTCCCCGCCGTATCTGAAATATTAAGAGGCTTTTAAAAGATTAAGAGGCAAAAAATAAGAGGCTAACAAACAAGTTGTATCTGAATTTTTAAGAGGTTACCTCTTAATTTTTCAATTAAGAGGTAAACAAATAGGGCCTCACTCTGGTTTAAAAATGTTTAGCTAAATCTTGAAAACCATGGTTTATGGACATGATATGTATTACGATTTATTAATTTATAAACGAAAATTTTGTGTTATTCTTTTTGGGACTTTACAGCTGAGGTGTGCAAAAACTGGTTGTTGCACCCTTCTATTTATAGGAGGTTTTAGAGCGTGCGCTTCGTGTCGTGCGTTGTGCACGTGGCTCCATCAGGGGAGTGGTCATGTTGTTCACACATTGTGTCACGTCACCAATATCCTGACAAATCTTGATGTCACAAACGCGTGCGACGCGTAACGCGTGGGTGTGCGCACGTGATGAAAAACAATTTTCTAAATTCCTTATCTCCCGCATATGAGCTCTGTTTTCGACGATTCTTATATCTCCGTGTAGTTATTGACGTGTACTACAACCTTCCTTTTGGTCTTTTTGGCTAATTTTAACTTTCATTTTTAGCTTATATTTTATACCCACGATGATTTTGGAAAAATCATAACTCTTTCATACAGTTTCCGTTTTTATCATTCTTAGTCTCAAAATTCCTATTTTGAGGGGTACTATGATTTTCCTCTTTGTAACTTTAGCTAGAAGTCAATCATTCTCTTCGTAAATTTGACGTTGTAACTTTTTATATGCGATTGATTTTTATATATTATAAAAATCATATCTTCTCCACGCTTGGTTGGATTTTTACGAAGTTTATATTTTTAGAATCACGCTGAGACGTACATTCCAAATGCGTTAACATGCTCGTAAGATGACACGACTTTTCATGCACTTATTTCTGAGCCTATTAGTCGAAATAATCGTATTTGGTAGGAACGTAATCGAATATATTTATTAATATGTCGAAATATTACCCCATTGTCCTATTACACTTGTTTTTCTATGTCATTTTCTAACGGTGGTCGGTGATGCTTTTACCTCGGTTGTCACATCTTCCCCCGTTAAATGGAATTTTGTCCCGAAATTTAGCTTGTAGTTGGGATGCTTTTGTATAAATGAGGGTACTTACTTTTCATTTGGTCCACGCGCTCCCACGTGTACTGTGACCCTTGTTTAGATTTCCATTGCACCTTAACTATGGGGATACGACTCTGCTTAAGTCTTTTGACATCTCGGCCCATGAATTTGATCGGTTCTTTAATAAATTGAGTTTTGTGTCAATCTGGGTTTCGTCGAGAGGAACGATAAGTATATCATTGGAGAGACATTTCTTAAGGTTTGACCCATGAAAGACATCGTGTACGCCGCTAAGCTCTTGGGGCAATGAAAGACCCATACTTTCATACTAAAGACATTGTTACTCCAAGTTACCTTAAAACATGCTACATGCATATTTATAAATAATATTTTACATTGATAATTTGATTACAAAAGATTGGATACAAACCGATGAAGTTTTAGTATATTACATAACTGCCCATGATATTATAATTTTATACATACACGATCACTAGATACAAAAGTAATAGTATAAATTATTCTAAATCTTCCAACAGTATATGTCTATACTTGATCCTTATTACCTGCAATAGTTAAACACTGAGAGGGATAAGCGGTGACGTTTAGTGAGTTCAATAATAGATACAATATAACGTTATGTCATATATATACTTCAATATGGCAGAAGCAAAGAGGAACAAGGAACAACAAAGGCATATGTGAATCATGTGGCAAGCTTTCCATATCAATCAATGATTTGATTCAAAGATATACAATCAATGAGATACAACAATTTCAACTTGATATACATAAATAAGACTTCAGCCCAAGTGGCACAGAAGACATACAATTTCTGATTAAACATTTTGGTAGATTTCAGGCTTTTAGCCATATCCAACCTTCTGGCGATGCCATAGGGGTAGAAGTCATTCTCTTACGAGGCATGCTATACACGGCCAGAGGCTACATACCAATACCATCATGAATCTAAGTAATTTCACTGATCACATGGTTAGAGATACAGCTTTGCTACCATAATAACATGAAATAATAACACGAGATAATAATACGGAAAAGCACGTAGCACTTATAACACATAACATACAATTGTTCCTATATATTGAACTCACCGTGAATTAACCGGAGGTTAAAATAGTAATTTGGGCAGCACTTCGTTCTAAGAAATAAGTTTCTTCAATGAAAACAGGGAGCTTTATTGAAAATCAGGCCTTACGAGGGTTGAGCTTCAAACCAAAAAAAATAAATTTCACGGGGTTTTCGGGCACTTCGGAACGTATCTCGAGTGTTGGGTATGATCCCGGGGCTTCGGGGGATGCTAAGTAGCTTAAAAGAGGGTTTAGGAGTGAAAAATGTGAGAAGATCTCACCAAAATTGGGAGATCTCGCACCTCCCTTTATATAGGGGAGGCTTTGGATCCGAATGGAGGAGAAGGAGGGACGTGGCTCACATGCGAGGGAGGCAGGTGGTGAGCATGCGAAGGTGAGACAGGTGGAAGGCACGCATCGGATTCTGGTTGGCCGAGCCTTCAGTGCGAGGAGGGTGCGACCCAGGTCGACAGCTGGCCTCGGATGACTCCTCAATTCGGACACGGGGCATGCTGCGAGCGAGGGTGACGTGGCGAAGTCTGACCATGCGAAATTCCTTGGTTTTAATGATTTTCTCGAATTTTGTGCCCCGAACTTCAAAAATCCATAACTTTCGCATACGAACTCCGTTTTTTACGTTCTTTATATGCACGCGTATGTGAAATTATGCTCTACAACTTTAGTTTAGACTCTGTTGGCTAATTTTGACTCTATTTTTAATATTATTATTTTTAACAGTCCGGGACAAGAAAATTCGTTACAAATTCATAACTTCTTCATCTGATGTCCGTTTTCGTCTGTCTTTTTACCGTTGTACTACTATTGACGAGACATTTGATTCTCGTTTAGATTGTGTCGGCTAAAAATCACTCGATCTTTATTTCGATTTTTTAGCTGTCTATTGCTATTCCGAAACTTAGAAAAATCATAACTTCCTCATACGAAACGAATACTACGAATTTCGTTTAGATCACTAAAGCTAAAAAGTAGTTTATCGAAAACTCACTTTTTACGCTAAATAGTGTTTGCCGGTTTTGTCGCGGATTTTCGATTGGTCATAACTTTTTCGTTATAACTCGGATTTCGATGAGGTTTTCGCCTAAATGTTTCTAACGAGATTCTTTACAACTTTCAATAATAAAATTATACTTATTTCGAATTTATATTTTCGTTAAATTTCAATATTTGACTTTTGTTTGAAATCTCATAAGACTTTCAAAACATTCTGGATGATTCTAAACATAGTTTTACTTCAATTCAAGTAAAAACTATCCGGTAAAAATCAATATTCAAATTTCATATAATATTTAATAATATTATTCGTTACAAAACACGATAACTAAACGTGTATGTTACAGGCAATGCGGGTCGGTAGGCTATGGGACCTACTCTAGCCAGGATCTCTAACACACACACACACACACAAATATATATATATATATATATATATATATATATATATATATATATATATATATATATATATATATATATATATTAATTCCCACTTTCTGGTACTTTTTTTAGTCGAACAATCAATTATTAAGGAATCAATGAACATACCACTTTGAGGAGATCTACTTTTTGGAACATAATATACCCTCCATCTTTGCTGGTATAGCCTGGCTGATACCACCCACCTTCAAAATTTAGCGAATTACAGCAATAGCGCCTGAACTATTTTTTAACTGACACTTATAGTCATAAAAGATTTTCTTTGCACTTATAATTTGATTCTAACTCGTCAAATGAAAATTGAAAAGGACAAACCATAGTTTATTTTATTTTTATTTAGCTGTGAATGTGAAACTTAATCTTTTAGTAAAGCTTATCAACAATTTTAAAAGCAAACTCCATCGAAGAACAAGTTTTAGGCAAATGATAATTTGTTGATGCCTAAAAAATCAAGGTGGATTTTGGAATCACTAAAAGATCTCAAATTTCTTGTAGGATCGTGTAAATGACTTGTCTTTATTTGATAATTTTTCCATTGTGCATGAGTTTCCACAATTCAAATTATGGGAGATAATCTTACAAAGAACAACTTTAATTCTAGACATATAAAAAAATCACTAACATGAATGATTAGAGAGAAGTCAGATTATTCATAGTCACCAAAATGTGTTAATTAATGAGTATAAGTATTTGTTACATCTATAATTGGATAAGGATGTCATTTATGAGAAGTTACTAGAATTTTTATGTTCAAAATTGAATCATTAGCGATGTCCCTTAAACCCCACTAGAAACGTTGTAACTAGGAACCACAAAAAAAGACGCAAACATTAAATTAGGTTTTAGTAATAGTGAAATTCATATGTATCATTAAAGTAGTTTATTTTTTAATGGGATGAAAAAAAATGTTCTTAAAAAATGACTCATTTCATTTTATCCAACCAACCAACAAGACTCTTTTTTAATGGATTGTTTTTGTGTACAATAAAAATTGGATACGCTTTAGAAAAATAATCAAAAGAGTAAATTACACGAATGGTCCTTATGGTTTAGGATAATTTGTGTGTTTGGTCTCTAATTTATTTTTTTAACTTGGAAGATCCCTACTGTTCATTTTTGTTACACGTTGGTCCCTTTTTATCTAAAAAAACTATTTTGGCTTTGATTTTTTTTAATTTATTTAAATAAACACACTCTTAATCTCACCCCCTCACCTTACCTTACATACCCCCACTATTTTTATTTATTTAAATAATAGTCTTTTTAGGTAAGATATGGAGCAAGCACATAACAAAAACAAACAGAAATGACTAAGCGTGTAACAAAATAAACAATAGAGACCTTCCAAGTTAAAAAAAATAAGTTAGGGACAAATCGCGCAAGTTATCCAAAACCATAGGGACTATTCGTATAATTCTAATCAAAATTATCTTCGTCATTCCATTTATCATAGTCGAACCAACCAATAAGCTCGGTTGAGATGTTCTAGAAAAATCAAAATTGGACTGAAAATGCAAAAATTAGAAACTTAAAGGACTAAACCGTTAAAGAGATTGTTTATGGACTATTCTTGTAAGTCGCTCAGTGTGAAGTGTAAACAACAAAAGTTGTAACACTTCGCTTTTTATTGTTTGTTTTATTTTAACTATAAATGCAAATTGTACTTCTTATTAGATGTGCGAATTTATCATCGGATCTTTTTAATGTTTATTATATAATTTGATTCAGTTGTTTATATATAAATAAACATATAATGTTAACTTAGAATAAAAATAATTAATATGGCAACTAAATTCAAAATAGAACAACTAATAAAAACTGAAAAAAAATAATAGTTCACTTCCATATTTTTGTATTTAGATATATGTATTCAACTAAAAAGTTAGTTTTATTGTGTAAAAATAACTTAGATATATATTAAGTTTGTAAAAAATACTTTTGATATTAATTGAAGTTGTATCACCTTAATACGTGTTCATTAGTCTTTTTGTCTTTATTTTTTTGTTTTTTTAAATAAACTAATACGTAGATAATCTTTTATACCAAAACTAATCATATGCTTTATCAAAAGTGAAAGAAGTTAGGGAAAATATGTAATTTTATTATTTTAAATATTTTTTTATATTGAGACGTGTACAGTGTTAGGTATTAGGTATGATTAATAGTTGCCTATCCTAAATGTACTGCTCCCATTTAACAGGATAACATAAACTAAAATAAATATATAAATTTATATATATCTACACCAATTAATGTCTCGAATGAGTACAAAAATTAATAATGCATTAAATACCAAAAACGTTTGGGGCAAATGTGCACAAAAACAAACTAGTGTGTACCATTTAACAACTTTCTCCTTCTCAATAATTGAAGTGGGCGCTAGGGAAATTAGGGCAAACAAGTTCCAAAATTTTAACAAAATTGAAATTTGAGATCTCGTTTTATTCTTTGTTTGATTGTTAAAATGGATAGGATTCAATTCTGTCGACATATGAAGATTTTCTTATAGAAATATATATATATATATATTTTTTTTTAAAAAAATTGAGAAAGTAAAACACCATCATATACGTGCCATGGTAAATGGTAATTTGTGCCCTCCAATTGTTTGAGTGAATTCTTTGTTACACAATTTCTTTCGTGCAAAGAGTTTTTATCTCTTTTTCTTTGATAAGATTAACAAAGAAAAATTCCTCTTTTTCAAAAAAGAAAAAGTCAAGAATTTGTTATATAGTTGAATGAATTATTTTAATGTCATTTCTCAAATCAATTTGTGCAAAACCAACTTTAATATCTCTAAAAAAAAAAGTAAGAATTCATAAATAAGATTTAAAATTCAAATACGAATATCACTTTCTAGTTTTTAGAAAATGGTGGCGTTTATCCATTTACTTATGACTTATGACTTGCAGATGTTGTAGTCAAAGTTGGTTTTGCGCCCCCACAATTGCAACATCTAGTCCATTTAGAGCCAAGAGTTGCAGGATTCATATGAAGGTACTCAACTTGCACAATAACTCAACACACGATAAATATATAAAAATAAGGATCGTACAATATATTCTTGACAACAATGGAAAATGAATAAGTATGAAAGGGGTCCCTTCATAATTTGATAATTCCTTTATATCAAAATTAAGGAAATCTAGTCTACATGGTTATAATGAATGATGTAATAGAATGGTCCATATGAAAAGCACATCTACCAAACATTTGTGTGATCATTGAGCAACATTTACACCTACACAATAAAGGTTTCTAAAGGGCCCATTGACCACATGTTTGACTTACACCACCTCATGTCTTTAGGCCCTACTTTGTTTCTCGTAACTACATAAATTTGTATTGTTTTCAACATGTATTGGACTATAACCAAAAACCCATATTTGAAAATTAAAATGGTCATGCAAATGCCCTCTTTCAATTATTGAAATAGCCCTAAAACTTAAAGACACTCATAATCAATGCCACTTCAAATAAAGAAAAACATAAATAATAAATAAGACCCACAAGACAAAGAAAGAAGGAAACACTGTAAACAAATTCTTTAACCACCCTTTTATTAATTCACAATTAAATATTAAAATTCCCAGCTCAAAATCCCATTTGGAGCTCCACTTTATCACCTTTCAGGGAGCTTTTGCCAACACTTTCTGCTGGATTTGATGCTTTTTGCCAACACTTTCTCCCTCAACTCTAACCAAAAAGTGCACTTTCTTCTAAAATTGTTCCACTAATTGACATAAAGTCAGCAAACAATATAATAAAGTGGATGTCAACAAACTATCATAGTCAAACCAATCCTTCCTCTTTAACATCCAAATTACCAGTCAAATTTACAATACCAAAAAAAAACAAAATCAATTAACGAATGTTCTAAGAATCATTCGCGGATTGGATCAAACTCATACTACTTTAGAATTAGTTCCATATTTAACTAAAATAACATCACCAAAATACCCTTTAGATTTCTCCTCCTACCTCTTTTAAAATTCACACAGATGGAAAGTATTTGTTAAGATTAAAAGGCAATGCATAAAACTCTTCACTTCTTGAATCCGTTTTGAAAGAATGAAACTTGTCCCACCAATGTTTCCCACGGTCTTTCCTTATGGAACCATCTTTTCTGTGAAGCGTGTTATCCAAAAAATACGCCAAAATACCCGCCACAAAGGCTTCAGATGAGAAAGGAACATTCACCATGTTGTTGAACTACAAATTTGAAAAAAGAAACGAATATTTAGTAGAGTAATATTTTAGAAAAATGGATTTTTTTTTAATTTTTTTTTGCGTACCCATCTTGCAGATGTGTGGACAGGGCCATAACCATTAATAGCTTCGTATTCATTGAAGTATTGGGGAATAGACAAACCCAGAAAGAAGGAAAATCCAAGAATGAATTTTGTTCTGAAACTGTTGAGGTTGCAGAATTGAAGGTAACTCAGACCAGCGGAACCTACAAAAACATGACAACATAATAAAATCAAAAACAAAAAACAAACATAAATTTCTGCAAAAATATTATTCTTCCAAAACCCGTGAACACACTGGCACATCGCTCCATCATGTGAGATGAAATCAGACACAGAGTGGCCCACTAGGTGGCTGACATAAGAGCCCAATGCCCATGTGAAGCCCAATTCGTAATGGAATCGAAAAGAAAAAAAAATTGAAATTTGTTAAACTTACCCACGTAAGCAAAGAAAAGGCAATATAGAGCAGCAACGATGGGTGCTGGAATTGAGGCAAAAACAGCTCCAAATTTCCCTGAATTTTGACCGGTATGTTTCTTGAATTATCAACTGTTTTTTAGAAGTAAAAAGCGACAAAAAATCTTTTACCAAGAATCGAAAAGAAGATCATGAAGCCAGCTGAGATTTGCACCACTCTTCGACTACCCACACGTGTCAATGCCAAAAGGCCAGCATTCTCACTGAAAACCCATTATGAGAAAGTTTCATATCAAACAGTGCTTAAAACAATACAATTCGGAAGTAAAAAATGTTGTTAATGACTTATTGTGACTTACATAGATACTGAAGATCCGTTTACTGTTCCAAACACGCCAGACAACAAAATGCCAACTCCCTGTCAAAAAGGACAAGAAAAAAAAAATGTTGCAAACTTCATGATACAACCTAAACTGGAAATGTTGTAATTTTTGAATTTCAATTTACCTGCCAACCGACACCACGACTTAGAATAGATGGAGGCATGTGAGTTGCACTTGCATACCTTGATACAGCAATGAACCCACCAGTTGACTGATCATAGAGGTGAAACAATGTTAAAATATTTAATCGAATTCATAATGGAGAAAAGAAACAAAGGGATTTGATGGTATTACACCCTAAACCTCAAACCCTACACAGTTAACAAGCATAAAAGAAGAAACTTGTTAAATAGAAAGGAAAAAAACGGACCTCCACAAGAGTAACAAAAGCAGCCATCATCATAGCAAAGGCTTCACCAGCATCAAAAGAGGGTGCACCCCATTGAAAGGGATACGGAACTCTTATCCTGAAATTGAAAGAAAAGATCAACGGTTAAATTATGTCTTTTTTGTTTCTCTTGTTTTAGAGTGTAACAAGTATGAATCAAATCTTTGGAAAGTGTGGGTGGTAATTAAGCGGATTTGCTTGAGAGATTTGTCAATGTGATTGTAATAATTATGCCCGTGGCTTTTCTCTGGTTTTGGAGTTTTCCACGTATATTCTTTTTTATTTTTCATTGGCAGGTAAGAATGAAACAAGGAACATGGACTAACCAGGGAGCAGCATCGATGAGTCCAGAACGATCAGTCCGACAGTTTGATTGGGTCCTAGGAGCAGTATGGTTGTAGGCCCCACCAACCGTGAGTAGGTGAGCATAAATCCAAACAATTGCAACCGAAATCAGAACACCAAAGCGATCAAAGATGTTCTTTCCAGAATGTATCAGATGCGGTAAATACTGCATGTAAGTAACCAAACAAATTAAGCAATCAAAACGAATTTTTTAAAATCAATAATCGAAAAAAAAAATCAATATTACCTGAGAGACAATGATCAGAAATATGAGCTGAGGAAGCCCTATTTCAACGCATCTTGCAACCTGAAAAAGAAAAACAAGCACAATTAGATTCGTTTTATACAAGATTTTGTTCTAGAAATGTTTCTCACCCCAGGGAATCCAAATTCATACAGCCCAAAACCAGCAAGAGCAACCAATGGAACAACAGAAAGTGGACTCAAGAACCTACAACCACAATTGAGACAATAATATAACTTTTAGACACAAATTTTGATTACCAAATATGTGGAATGTAATTTATCTTATACATATAATAGCAACGTACTTATAACTGATGATGCCAATGAACTTAAATTTTTAGCCATAATAGCAACATACTTATATATTTTAAAAAATAATAGCAACATACTTACATTTTGCTATTGCTACCAATATAGATAATGTACTTGTTAACATATTGCTATTATTGGTAATAAATGTAAGTATACTGCTACTATTTTAGGAAACTATATGTATGTTGCCAATATGTGTAAAGATTTGTAAGTGTTGCTATTATGGGTAACAAAATGCAAGTGCAATGGCCATATATATAAAAAAGACAGATTATATTGCTATTTCCTGCAATTTGACTGTTATTTAAGAGACGATATTAAGGCCTTGAATAAGACAAATTTCAAGGGTCTTAAGAGCAAATGTTAGCAACTTTGAGAGGATTTTAAAGACATTTTAAACTGACCTACAAATATTTCGCCAAAGACCGCTGAAACCTAGCACGATTTGAAGTGTGGAAGCAATGATCATAGCACCCTGGATTGCACGCATTGTTTTCTTGAATCTCTGAAAAAAGAATACATGAAAATCGTAATTCATGAGAAATTTAGGTATTGTTTCTTTTTGACTTAGTAGAATTAACGAGTATAGTACATAATCTGACAAACTATATAAGGGTGTTTCTTTTTTATATAATCCAAAAATAATAACTTAGGTTATGTTTGGTGGAAAAGCTAGCTGCTAGCTGACAAAAATGACCTTTGGTAAAACTAGCTGATAAGCTAGTTGAAATATGTAAAACGACATAAAAGGGCATGTAGAAGATTGAGTTTTTTTTTCTTCTATAATTAATAAAAGGTTTTGGGAGAATTTTAAAAAAGCTCAATAAGCTCGTTGAAAAAAGTCTGAATAGTTTTTTAAAAAGCTAGCTTATAAGTTACTTTTTGGTTTGGCAAACATGACAAGCTAAAAAATCAAGAAAAAAATAAGCTAGTAGAGAAAGTTAGGAAAAACTCCAAACTTTTTACAAGTTTCCCATCATTTACTTTTTCATTCCACTTCCCCATGTGTCATCATTTTCTTAAATATTTTTCAAACATCATTTTCAAGATTCAAGGGAATTCAATTCACAAACCAGTTCAGGATCTTGATCGCTCCAACGACCCGATAATATTATGGAGATTGTGGGTGCAACAAAAGTATATGAACCCCCAATCACAGCAGGCAACCGGGTCCCAAAAAGACTTTGCAGCAACGTGTTCAACCCCGCTACAAAAAGCATAGTTTGGATGACTTTTGCTTTATCCTCCTAACAAAATCATACAATAAAAAAAAGAGTTCCATATTATTTAATTTACCATGGTAATTAACACATGAACATATTAACTAATACATATGACATATCAAAACTTCATTTGAATGTCTTACATCGCCACCTCCCATTTGAGGAACAAGAGCTGTGGGAATGATAACTGTTGTCCCGAGCATTACTAAATAATGCTGAAATCCAAGTAGTATGGCCTCAGCTGCAAACACAAAAATTGATTTGAACTAAATGAAATTTCAACACCCAAATTTGGTTACCATAATTAAGTAAATAAAGTATACTCTTAGAGAAAGTGTAATAGAAGATACCATAACGCAAGTTGTATATGAAAAGGAGTTGAAAAAGGTAATGTGAACCTTTTAAATTAAATAAGGAACTGAATAAAGATTGCACAAGAATCAGAAGGAATTGATACCAAGTAAACCTTAAATATTCACACAAACATGTTCCCTAAAGCATATAAAGAATCTTGAAACACCTTTTTTTTCACAACTATAAGAACCATGAATGAAATGATAATATACTAAAAACCATGAAAGAAAATAAAAGGGGAAACAAGAAGGTTACGCCATGGGGGTGGACTGGTAATGCAATAGGAAACATTTGGAAGCTGATCTTTCGGTGGGTGTGGCGCCGGTTCGTCGGCTTTTGCTCCGCCACCTCCTCCGGCCATCTTGTCCTAAGTTTTTCTGTATTACCCCTAAATCTGCAAAAGGAATCCCAAATGCTTTAGTATGTAACGAAATATCATATAAGAACAAAAGAAGACGTATGATATTGATAAACCCTACAATAGAAATGACAAAAATATCGACCAAACAGCCTACATTTAGTAGCAAGAAAGCACAAGCACCCACTAAATCTTGAAATAGGAAGACTGTAAATAATGCATCAGTTTGTGTAGTAAAGAGGGAAGCAAGAAGTGGGGGTAATAATAGACTCGAGACAATACTCTCTATCGAACGAAAATATAAAGAAAATGCGTTTATTTCTTCGAGACACAGCTATGATTGACCTGAACTCGGCCCAAAATCAAGAAAATCCAAAGACCCCACCAAGAAAAAAAGTTCATAAAAAGGGCTAAAGCTAGAAAATCAGAAAAAGATAATATAAACTTTTGAATAAGGGTTTTCTTTCTGCAAGTTCAGAGAGATCAGTACATGAAAGAAATGGCCAAGGGAAGACGATGAGATGTAAAAAGTCTCTTCTCTGTCTGAAAATTTCTTATCTTCTTACCTCTTTTGGTTTAAAGAACATGAAGAATCTTTGAACAGACTGAAATTTATTTTATTTTTTTGTGTTTCTTTGTTGTTTTTTTCTACAGGTGAGTTTAGTATGAATGAGAGAGACAAAGGGCACCGATCTTTCGAGTCTAGAAGAATTGGTACGACGTCGTTTTCTTGTGTTTAAGTGTCGTGGCATCTTTAGCAATAATAAACTTTTTTTTTTCATCCATTTGGATTACTTCATCTATTTAATCTTAAATATTTCAGTGTTTATGTCACTTAATTGATTGATTGGGGCTTGGCGACGTTTACTTTCTAAAATTACAAATCAAAAAATTGTTTGAGCTTATTAAAAACCCAAATCCTTATAAAATTTTGTTATATTCGTATTTTGATCGTTTAGAAAGTCGATCTATAGGATCTATAACTTTGGATTTGGTAGTGGATTTTCATGAGTTCGATATTTTAATCTCGATAAAATACACTTGTTTCATTTTTTTATTTGTTAGTTTGTACAGTAATTACAAGTTTAATGGTTAATCCATCTTACATGTCAAAAGTTATATATTAAATACAAATGTTTCATTTGATTGGTTTTGTTGGTTTAACCGTCCCACACACACCAGAGGTATTACAAAATAGATATTATTTACAGAGTAAAATAATTATTTTGCATTCATCTTCGTCTCATTCATAATATTCATCTTCTCCTATTCAAATTCTAAAAACTATTCTTCATCCCTTTAATGTAATCCCTTTGATCAACTAGTGTTATATCAGCTTATATATGATGTTCTAATTGTATTAAAATGTCAAATTAACGTATTTTCCTTTGTCTACTTTTTGTAACTTGATTCAAAAAAAATATAGGTTATGTTTTTTTTCAGCGCTAAATAACAACGTTTTTTTTTGTTGACATTATGCAAAAAGTGATGCTTGGTTTTTTATTGAAATATATGAATATGAATTATAAAACCTATTTCCGATGATATAAAATTGGGTTATTTTGGTTTTTCTTCCAAAAGAAAAAATAACAGTTTTTTGAACTATTTTAAATTTCGAACCACATTTCACATAACTTTAAGAAAAACACATATAATAACCCTTAAATTAAATTAAAGGTAAAGATAAATACAATTTTAAACGGACTCTCATCGACTATATGGAATTGCTCATAAAAAGGGGATTTTGCCACTAATTAACATTTTATTGGGGGGATTTCAAATTTTAGACACAAAAACATAATTTACAGATATAGTCATGCTTTCCGTGGAGATCCCCTCTACGGGCTCTGTGGACTCCAAGAGGCCTCCGCGGAATGGCAGTTTTGTAATTATAACCGAGATGGAAACGGCGAAATAGAGGTCCGCAGAGCTCCCTCCACGGAATGCTCTGCAGCATCTGCGAATTGGTAGTTGCGGGCGGTAAATAAGCATTAACTCATCCGCAAAGCGGTTGATTTGAGACCTCCGCGGAATACCCTTAATGCTTCATGGAATGGGTAGTTTTTTAAGGCCATTTCGAACGGTTTTCTAGTCATATAAAAACATTTCCTTATTTTTTAAAAAAAAAATCAGAAATCTCAGTTTTAGGGAGAAATTTTTGCTTAATTTTCAGTCAAAATATGAGTTTCGATATTTTATGTACCGAGGGTTTCGGCAACTAATTAATGGAATTAACACGTACGTTAGAACAAAGTTTAACAACTTATGTTTACTACTTCCGCCTAATTTTGACCGTCAAACATTGTTTTATTTGGTTAAAAACAATGCAAATATGTTTAATAGTAGTATATCATTGTCATCAACACCCAGAGCATGGGTATGTCATGAACATTATAGATGAAGCAGATGTTCTTCAACTTAGAAATGTAATGTCTCAAACGAAAGAAATACTTGTAACATCCCAAAATCTAGGTAAAATTTTCATTTTTCAAAATCAGCTAAAAACCATAAATGTTTACAAACATAGTTTCCAAGGTGTCAAAGTCACAAATCAGAGTATCCCAAAATCAAATCTCATACACTTGAAGGATGTGTACGATCAAACCTTGGTCTTGCTCCGATCATCTAAAGTACCTGAAACCATAAACATAAACTGTAAGCACAAAGCTTGGTGAGTTACCCCAAAGTATTGCACGCAACCAACAGACAACAATATGCATACATGAGCCTTCAACATAACTGGACCGCCCCGCTGGGCCTACAACCTATCTAGACCGCTCTCAGAGCCTTCAGCATTATTGGACCGCCTCGTCGGGCCTACAGCCTATCTAGACCGCTCTCAAAGCCTTCAACATGACTGGATCGCCTCGTCGGGCCTACATCCTATCTGGACCGCTCTCCGAGCCTTCGGCCTGACTAGACCGCCTCTCAGGGCCTACAACCTATACGAACTGCTCTCCTAGCCTTCGATCTGATTGGACCGCCTCACAGGGCCTTAAGTCTATCGGACCGCCTCAGGTATCTTGGTCTTCAACACAAAGTTGTACCACCTCAACCCAACAAACCATAACATGTCGACATATACAATAATAATCAATAACCAGAAAGTACAAGTAGTCATACAAATCGACAGATCACTACCGCATAGCACATCCTATATACCAGGATACAGATCTAACAAATCACTAAAGCATGGCAACATCCTATATACTAGGATACATATCTAACAAATCAATACAACATAGCATCATCCTGTAAACCAGCGTACAAATCTAAAAGATCACTACATCATAACAACATCCTATATACCAGGATGCATAACCTAATGGGTCGACATTGGTTCCTTTGACCCACAAATATAGTGAAAAAAACAACCCTCAGTATGTTGCTCCGAATACCATATCTATCGTTCACTTTTACAACAAACAGTAACTAAAACTCAGAATACAACTCAAAATACCCAAAATACCCCTAGGTTAAAGTCAAACTCCAATAGTCACCATGCAAACTATTTCCATGTCGTGGCCTTTTTTGGATATGTCGTGGCCATGCCGGGACAAACAGTCGAGGCTTCAAACTCCGCCACGTCGTGGTCACCTTTGCCACTTCGTGGGAACTAACTAAAGTGTCATTTTCTTCATTAAGCTGTAACATCCCAAAAATAACACCCAAAAATCTCATTTTTAAATTAATAAAACCATTATTCCAGAAACATCATCATAAAATCCAAATAAAACAAAAATATACCAATCATCACAAATGTGGAACAAGGTGGTGTGTGCTCTGCAATCATCCTGAGTCCTTCCATTTGGAACTGGAAGTACCTGAAACATAAATTGAAAACTGTAAGCACAAAGCTTAGTGAGTTCCCCAAAATACCACATATCATACATAATAACACATAATGGACCTCGCCCATCATCGGGACCCGCCCGACATCGAGCCCCACTGGGTATACAGATCTGTCAGTCATCAAGCCCCGCCCGACATACATATATAACATATAAACATATAAACACATAAAACATGCAATAATAACAAAGATACATAACATACAAAATGGTCATCGGGCCCCACCCTATAAGCATAAGAGTACATAACACATGCAAGAGTCACGCAGACATCTAGAATCCTAACATAAAAAAAATCATGGGCTGGAATTGGTGCCTTCGACCCGCTAAACACAATGAGGAAACTCACTTCGAACTAGTGAATCACACTGATAAATCTTTGACTGTTGGTCCAACAAATCCCTGAGCTATCAATACCAAATAACATCCAATTAATAAGTGGATTCCATTCTATAACCATCAATCCAAAAATTAGGGTAAAAAGACCATTTTACCCCTTACCTAGTTTGGTCCATGACTAAGGCCCAACCTTACAATCCAAAAGGCCCAATTACCAAAATAATCATCCAGGGCCCAATCATGGAAAATTGGGCTTAAATCCCTTTCATGTGCCTTTTCCAAGAGAACCCAAAACAGACATCAACCCAAAACTTGATGGCCCAACAAGGCCCTAAGAATCTAAGTCCAATATGGCCCAAACCGAAGCCCAAAATGTTTGAGTCCCAACTGACTGAGTACGCCCACGTACTCGGCACGTATGTGCAATGTACTCACTTTAGGACTTGTACGCTAAGCGTACCTACTTGTACGTCCAACGTACTTGCCCATATAGCCATTTGCCATTTTCCAGCTCTTAATCCATTAAAACTTTACTCCAAAACTTAGATCTGACTTCCATGAGATGGTTTACCACGTAAAGTTGCTAGCTTTCCGTGCATGCATGGCTTACCGAAGCTCTTAAAGCTCAAAAGGACTTAATAGATCTGACATTAATCTACCGTTCATGTCTCTTTTAAGATGCGGAAACCCCAATACCGGCAGGATTGCACTTGCTAAGAAAAATTGAAGCGTGTGACCAGATTAATGGATAGTATGTCACTCAATTTCCTTACAGGTGAGGTGAAATTCATTACAGTTTAATAGAACAGGTCTCCAATTACACATGATATTTAATTGTGCCCTACCCAGTTGATATTGAGTTTTGAAGTTAAGTTTCACAATGTATCCCAACTGCTTGATGACAAGAAAAACGAAAATTTTATTTTATTCTTCATATCCAGGATTACGTCCTGGATCATTGGATAGGAATCCAAAGATGAAGAGAGAAACAAAGAATATTAGTACTGTGTAAACGAAAAGTTTGAGAGTAAGCATTACACAACCTCCAAGATCATTTTTTGAAAAAGAAAAACGAGAAAAGATAATAGATCCTCCATTTTGATTGAACCAGATTGTCTTTACTATATTTTTTTTCCGTGCTTACTACATGTAAAGGATATAAATATTGTTTATGTTTGTCCAAATTGATATGCTTTTCATTGTAAATTGAAACTTCTTGTGATATTTTTGACAACTTGTTCAGGGGTTTGTGGAAGTTGATGATGACTACATTCAAGATGATTTCAACCTTTTTGGGTTAAGCATTCAAGTTCCTTATTTTGATTTTGCACTTGATCTGATCTTAGATGGAGAATATTATGATGGTATGTTGTTTTATTTTTTCTGAATCTTGGATAATTTTTTACACTAAAACTACTAATCTATTCAATCTTTTTATAGAAGCAATTGTAATTGATATCAACATCAAAATCTTATACATACCCAACACATTAAAAAAATATTCTGTTCTCTGAGCAAACTGCCCACTTAAATGACCATTGTGAGAAAAGACGTGCACATTAATAGTAGCACACTAGCACAATATGGTGATGAGAAATAAATAATTGTTAGCCATTTGTCTTTGGTTCCTAAAAAAATTGCATTATGGAACATACAAAACCAACTGATGGTTACAACTTCTTTTGCATTGTTATCAGGCTTCCTATTGGTCCTTTAACATTGATTTCTAAAAAGGAAGAGTTTGTCATCAACATATTTGAATTTGTACAGCGACTGAATGAGTTATGACCACTCAAATATGCCCCTCTATCATTTTTAGCTTTTGGTAAGAGCAAGTTTTACATCATAAAAGATTTATGGGCAAAATACAAAAAACACTTGTGCTTTCATCATTTTATGAATTTAGTCATTGAGCTATTATAAAAATAATCATAAGAGAAATAATAGTTCAACAGCTAAATCGGTAAGATGGTGAGACTTGAGAGTCTTGTGTATTTCAACTTTTCCAAAAACGGATAGCTGGGAATTTTATTTTTCTTAAATGGTCAAAAAAGTATAAAGCTTTAATCACTACAGTTGATATTTTGCAGAACTTGGTGTGGGGATGTATGTTAAGAACTATGAGCATATATTCTCGGGTTGCAAAAATGAAAGCAAGCACGATAATGAAAATACTCCTGAAACAGAGGCCAAACCTGGAGCAAATAGCATATACATCTCCTAAATACTTCTATTTTCTTAGGTGTAGAAGAACATCGAAACATTCAATCATCATTACAATTTAAATTGTTGTTTCTGGTTGGAAAAAAAAAAACAAATGATACAAAAATGAAAGTTTCTTGCTATTAAGGGATGATTTTAAACTGCACATGCACATAATATTTGCTTTAAGGATGAAGTAATTGCTGGAAAAAACAAAATCTTTCCCAATCCATGCAAAGCATGGATACCTTTCCTAGTTAATATTAAATTTTTAAATAAATAGTTGTTTCCTAACCCCAAAAAAAATATGAATTTATTTATTTGTTAATTTATTAGAAAAATCTAACAAAATTTATAAACTCTTCCACCTATGTCTAATTTCTATAAATCTCATTTAACTACACCTAACTATATAAATAATTTTAAATCCATCACGTAAAGCACACTAACTTAATATGTTTCTCATCCTTTTTATTAAGTTTAAGAAAATATCATATAGTCGATCCAACGAGTTCGATATGTACTAGGATTGTGGTTATCTTTCCACATTCACCAATGTCTTATTGGTATATGCATGATGTCCATCTTGAAATTAATGATATAGTCAAATATATTTCATATTATACAAAAAATAAGGCTAACGTTTGCAAAACGAACATACATCATGCGGATAAGCTTAAGTATGTCCTCTTATTTCATCATTTTAATGGTGTCCACCCCCGCATCCTAGGTATCATACTTCAACCATATTTTTTTATGAATCTCTCTCGACAAAGAGGAAACATATCAAACATTCATACTTAACAATTTATTCATTCAAACTTTAAGTATATGTTATAAAATATACTAAAAAATAAAGCAATATAATTTTAAACATACACCGAAAGGAAGCAGACATGCAACACTCATTTCTTATAATGGTTTAACAAAAGACTTAACATGAAAAAAAAATTGGGAAAATCTTTATGCCACGACATGGCGCAAGGATGCCCACGACGTAGCATGGCTTCAATGATAGTCTCCTTCTGATGAGTCCCATGACGTGGCGAGAGAAGGGTCACGACGTGGTGACTGTTTTGGTCCAAGCTCATAACCTTAGGGTTTTCTCTGTATTTAAGCCTCTAACATCATATTTAGGGCATTATTTCCGGCCTCATCACCTCCAAGAACCTTAAATCAAACCCCTAAAATCCCTCCTCCATTTTGAGCTTACTTTTGGTGATTTGGTGCATTTTGAAGGAAGAAGAAGACCCTTGTGGTATAGAGAACCTTTTGGCAAGCTTAAAGATTTCATTTGAGCAACTTTTGGACCTGTGTGAGGTTCCTTTTTCTGATCTTGTTGGTTAGCCTCTTATAGATCTAGGTTTATATGCTTCTTCTTCATAGTTATGATGTTTTGAGTGGTTAGATTCAATAAAGTTGGCAACTTTATTGGTCATTGAGATCCCTAGATGGTTTGATGTTCTGGATCTGAAGAGTTGTGCAATCTTAGGTTCATGCATGGGGTTTTGACCCCATTTATACCATTTTTGACCTAGATGAGTGAGTGAGTGTGTGCGTGTGTGAGAGAGAGAGAGAGAGACATGCATTAGACATGTATGTCCATAAAGTTTAGATTTTATGAGCCTTTGGAGTCCCTAAAAGCTTTCTGGAAAGTTGGAGTTTAAGGCTTAATGGATTAAGGACTCAATCTATTAAGTTGATCTCAGCCAGTAGCCACGACGTGGCAATGAAGGAGTCATCGACTGTTTTGTCTGGAGTTAGCCACGATGTGGAGGCATGTGTTCAACGATGTGGGGATCGAATTATTCACGACTGAGTTGTTGGATCGGGAGTGAGTTTGTTAGCTACGACGTGGCCATGGACTAGCCACGACATGGAAGTTAGCTAATGATGATTTTGACTGTTGACTTTGTCTTTGACCATTGACTTTTGACTTGGTTGACTTTTGGTCGATTGGCTAGTTTTAGAATGTGAGCTAAGAGTTAAGAGTTAAGACATATCAATAGTAAGATAAGATGGTGTTGATATGGTCCCTTTCAACAATTCCATTAGGATCAAGATCTAAGATCTACATTCTTCCCGATACTTACTTACAGGTGGGTACTATACATGCATCTATGCCAATTAAGCGAGATTAATTCATTGATTGTTAATTTATGGATCTCTCAAGTGAATGTGATATGATGGAGATTCATGGTGTGGAGAAAAAGTGATTGTTCCACTTTCCAAGCCATATATCTCTTTGATCGGAGATGAAAAGAAGGCTTCAGAAATGATATTAAGTTGGAATGCAAAGCCTCTGGCAAATACAAAGTTGGGTTTAGGTTTGATTGATGCATGCATGAATGTAATCTGCATTCTGTTACCGATAAATATGGAGTCATTGCAACTCACCACAGGAACTCATAAGAAGAGGACACTGGATTTTCTTTTCTGAATTGTTCAATAACCGGAAACAGAGGGGGGGAAATTTACTTGGAGAGAGCCTGGGAAAATTATACAAGGGCAGTCTACTCCTACTGTGATATCGACAACATCATAGACCCTTCCGGCTAAAGCAACTGGAACCACCCATGGAGACAAAGGTATCCATCTATCCATCCATCCCTCCCACACTTTCATTATCATTGTTATATATACATAAAACAAAGTGATTTATTTGAATGTTGATGGATGTATTTGTGTTCCTATGACGGCTGTGTTTGGAGAATGAGTGTAAAGGAAAAGGTGCGGACAGAAAGAACCGGGTATCACAGTCCAAGTCATTGGCACATGTAGAAACAATGCCATTTCTTTATACAAACTTCATTTGTGGACATGAGTGGTTGAGACTCTAATCTATATATATATATACAAGTATAAGACTAGAAGAGAATCAGAGCTCAAGGAGAGGAGAGGCATATCTAATTCTCATGAATCATGAGATGAAGAACCAGGCAGGCATACATTACACCGAAGAATTAATGAATTAGAGTGTCTGTGACTGTGTCGTGATTTAGATTGGTGGATGACGAGAGACCCGAGCTTAAACATAAGAGAATACAACAGTCAACTGTCAACTAAGGGTGTTCACGGTTCGGTTTTTTCGGTTTTTAGCTCAAACCGAAGTCAAACCGTTAGTTACGGTTTTATCAAGCGAAAACAAAAGCCGAATCGTTTAAAAATTAAAACCGAACAAAACCAAACCGTTATTAACGGTTTGGTTCCGGTTTGGTTTCACGGTTTGGGCTTTTTAGGCCCATTTTAATCGAGTCCATTAAATTGTTGAAAAAAAAACTGCAATATTATTACAACAACACTGCAATATTAAAGTTGTCAAAATAGTATAAATTCTGTCAAATATTGTAACAAAAAGTTGAAATATTAAAGTTGTCAAAACCAAAACAGTAAATAAAAAACAATAAATGAAAACACTAAACATTGTTAGATCAAGCATTTGGATGTTAGTGACTTACTTGCCTAGATTGATTGGATACTTTTTTTTTTTTTTCAATTGGTGCTTCATCTACTAGTTAGAAATTAGGATCTGACTTACTATCCTAAATTGAATACTTTTTTTTCAATTGGGTTTTATGTATCAGAAATTAGGATTGGGTTGGACTCTAGAATAGTAAGATATTGTAGGTTTTAATTTTACTATGTAATATCTATAAATTAAAATTAGTATGTAATACAACAAAATACAATTATATATATATATATATACACACACACACACACACACACTCTATGGTCCGGTCCGGTTTTTATACAATTTGAAATCTTAAAAACCGTAAGCCAAATCGTTCACTACGGTTTGAAAATTTCAAAACCGCAATCCAAACCGTACAAAAAAATATAAACCGTAAAACCAAACCAAACCGATGACCGGTTTGGCCGGTTTCACGGTTTCAAACCGAACAACGATCACCGCTACCGTCAACATCAACAACCCAAAAGATAAAATACGAAACATCAAAATGAAATTAACATCAAGAGATGGATGCTTGTTCTCTTTACATGTTCTGAACAAAACAAATTAAAACATCATATTCTTCAAGTCCATTGCTTGTCAAAACATTAGAAAAACAATTCTAAATTTGTGTACGTTTGTTTGTTTTAAGTACCCACATTTGGTGATGGGGTTGCTATGGGTTGGCCATAAGAATATCTCCACTGCCCACATGCCCCACATTTCTCTAGCTTCACATTGTTTTCCAGCGTACAAAATTTACATGACCATGTCTTATACTTGTCTTCAACAGATTTTGGTTTGTGGGTTCCACAGAGCTCACACACCGGAGCCAAAACCTGCCATAAATCATAATCAAACATGTCTTACAAATATAACAACAGATTAATGCAAAAACTGAACAAGAAGGATTTAAAACAGTTCTTACCGGATTCAACAATGTGCACATCATGCACTCCCACCCAGAGGATGACTCATGGATATCATTATCACATCCTCCTGTAGAGGCTGAGGCACTGCTTGTTAAATCAATACAAGTTCTCTCAAGATCATCAAACTCATGGCGACTTCGTTTATTACTTGTAGGTGATGATGTCAAATCAACAAAGCATGATTCTGAATGAGGACCTCTTTTCTGATTAGTCTTGTCACTAGAAGAAGAGGTTACATTCTGTGCATGTTGCACCTGTGCTCTACTTTCTTCCTCCTCAACTATTTCCTCTAGACCACACCATATATCATCTTGCAATCTCCTTTCTGCAGCCATTGCAGCAGCTTGTGTAGGTGTTAGGGCAGACATAATAGATTTATCACCACCAACACGTTTAGGACCTGATGGTCCCTGGCGTGCTCTGTTTTCTGCAGCAGCAAGTGCAGTCCGCCTGAGAGATGAGAGAGGAGGTTGATGAGAGAAGCCACCTAAGCGTCTACCTGGAAGATCAAACCCATCTCCAGAACCTGATATTCCCTTACTCATCAGCTCCTCACATTCCTACATATATGATATAACATCACCACATTTGAATTGATCACACAACAAATAACCATGTAAAATGATGGAGATGTAAATACCTTTCTAAGCTCATCCCAGAGTTTGTAGAACCCGGCATTATGAGGGCCAATGGCATTATGACACAGCTCATGTAGCATTGTATCAAGAACATGATCAAAAGGGTAAAAATCCCAATCCGTGTTTGGCTTTCGAAGTCTCAGCTTCACATGAAGGCCATGTCCCACGTTCAAACCCAGAAGTTGTGGGTTTTTTGGACTACAAAATAGATCACCAACTTATAATATATATATATATATATATATATATATATATATATATATATATATATATATATATATATATATATATATATATATATATACATACAAATTTAGGGATTTAAAATCCTAATGTAATGAAGGAAGAGGATACCACATCTCGGATAGAACCTTAACCCTCCATTTATGCTTGTGCATGATGGGTTGGACCTGTTTGGCGATTTTCTCAAGGAATCTCTTAGCCTCATCTCCGCCAACCTTCCTCTTCAACGTTCTGATTTCCCAAACCTTGTGAAGATCGTTAACATTCATCTTAAATCAAACACCAAATCCGAAATCTGAAAGTGTGCCTGATATTCAAATAATTTCGAATCCGATCGTGTAAAGAGAATTGATTCAAATAGGCTTCCAGAATGAGGAACCCAAAAGGTTCAAAATCAAAACACCCCCCCAGGCCCCGGTCCCTAGTCCCAAAACCCCTTTGACATTCCCTCCTAGGGGTGTGAACGGGACCAAACGGGAGCGGAAATGCCAAACATTCATATGATAAAGACAAAATGTAATCAAACCCAAACTCAGTGGAATCTAATCGACAAAGGCAAAATGTAGTCTCAGTTACTCAGTTGTACCAGAAATCGATAATCACTGAAATGGAAGAAAGATTGAGACGATTGAAACTTCAGAGAGGGGAAATGGGGTTTTAATTAACCGGGAAAACAGGTCGGCAGTCAGCACTCGGCAGACGGAGACGAGGAAGACGACCGGAGACGGTGATTCGGTGAAGACGGACAGGCAATCGAGTATCGACGGACGAACACGAAGCTTTTGTGAGAAGTCAATTCGAAAATAGAAACCCTAAAATTATCATCTATATATACTTTTCACCTTTACGTCGTGAATTGCTGGAATAGTGGAATTCCAATTTCCTCCCCAAACTTCCTCGTTAATATGGTGTCTTCATTCAAATCAAAGGTTGACACATAAGTATTTTTAAAAAAAGTATTGATCAAACTTATTTATTTTTAAGAGCGACCTGGTGGGAGAAGTGAACATTTGGTGGAAAATAAATTTTAGGAGCAAAGACATCCACACTAACAAGCATCTCTTGAACTTGAGCAAATGCTTCTAAAAAGTTACGTATTAGTTTACCCAACGTATTTTTGTTGCATGACAATTAACAAAAGTAACACCATCATTTCTTTCAACATATGATCTATTATCACTCAAATCACACGCCCTGTCAAAATTCTTAAAATGGTGCCTTCCTTGTGCATTATATTATTATCTTTAGTAGGTAATGTTTTCCATTCAGTTGGTATCTTAAATTCATCTTCCTTTACTTGGGGTGTAAGCTTGAGGAAATTCCATATTTACCCCTGAACATGTAATGCATTAGTACCCCTCCATCTTAGCAAGTAGCAAATAGCATAAATTCCCTAACCATTTTACGAATATGGCCATACCCCAAACGAATTAAGTTAAAATAAAAATAGTAAAGACTGCTCCAAATGTGTGGCAGTTAAGTACTAGTATTATTTTCGAGTCTCAAAGGGGATCTTTTAAAGTTCTAAAGGAGTGTCTTGATCGGCGTTTTCAAAGTGGTTACTACAATACAAGTTGAAGAATTAAAATCAAATAATCAATAGGTGCTTAAAGTCACATACAAGGTGTTTACTGATTATTTTTTCCTAAATAATCTCAAAATTGAAATCATGATCAATTTTTGTGAATTACCCTAAACTGTTTACTCTAAATTTGCAGTAATAAATCTAAATGAAAATCTGATAAGTGATAAGATTGTTTTGCTTTCAGGAAAAGTGCGAGAACAATAACACTTTTATTGTAGAGTCTAAAAAGATATGCCAAATATAGAATTTGAAAGGTACCAAAACTGATGTTAAAAAACGACACATATGTAAGGTGTTAGGAGCTTTAAACAGAACAAAAATGTATAAATTTGCTTATAAATAGGTACGAATAGTGCTCAAGATGAAGGGGTCATGCTCTCAAAGAGTAAGGCAGCAAGTTTATCAAGAAGTTAAGTCCCCATCGTGATTTCTTATACAACAACTATAGTAAACCGAACATATTCAAATTTATACAAAATGGAATTTCAGCCGTTCAAAAAAAAGGCAAAATGGAATTCAAGCAGAAGCTAAATTTATGTCAAAGATGCTTTCATCCAGTGGTTAATTGCTTTCAAACCATCATTAAATGAAAATGTCTGCATCCGATTTCCCAGGCATGAAACAGAAACAAATAGCAACACGATTCTTAATCAGTTAATCTATCATCTAGATATTGAATTCTAAATTTTCTAGAATGCAAAGAACGGAAAAAAAAAATTCTATCCACCGAGACGGACACACCCTTTAAGTTATCGATGATCTCTAATAAGGTAAAGAATGAACATCCGAAATAAGTGTACCAATGCCAAGTGAATATCCGAGTTCATCTTTTAGTCGTGACATGTGTCTATAAAGGCATGAATTGGCTACTTTACCCCAATAATGGGTTTTTCAGGCTCCAACCCCTTTTACAGAAAACCAAGGCACCACAATAAGAATCAAAGGCAATGAGGTTGACTTTTGTAAGTATAACAAATAGTGACCAACTCTTAATTAAGAGGAACTTCAGGAAACCCAAAGAAAAGGAAGGGAAGTATACATCCCATAACAGTTTTATTGACACATCTTTTGGTAAAAAACCATAAAATAGAAAGAAGCAAAGAGTCTCTCACTGGAAGTATACCGTTACCCATTTGACTTCTTTCTTTACCACTCGTTCATGATCAAGAACAAATTTTGTCACAAACAAACCGCGTAAGACAGATTACTGGAAAGAACAAATTTTAAGAAAAAACAGAGAAATAGTGTAAACTGAGAAGACTAATTACCAAGACTTGAGCTGCCAAAGTGCAATTCTATGTCAGGCTAACATCTGATGTGCATGCCAGTTGAAATGGAAAGAAAAAAGAAAATAAAATGTAATTATGAAAAGACGAAGAGAAGAGAGAAAGTTGGAAATTAATGTCCCGCCACACCATGGCTGAGAATCAAAATTCAACTATGTCGCTGCTTTTCCTTCTCCCAAAATTGCAAATGGCTGACTAATCAAACGTCCACGAACTTCCTGGCGTAGATGAAGACGGTGATTATCAAAGAAAACAAAATTTTCTAATGTCAATTGCATGAAAAACAGAGAGAGCGCAGACCTCAGATGAAATTTCAGACCCTTAACCTTTAAATTGATTTGTACCGATTGATCCATAGTTTCTTCGGTCTCCGTCAATTCCTAGGTTCACATAATCGGACGATGGTGGTGAAAGAAGCGTAGGTCGAGAGGGAAGATGCACCACTGACCACCGCTAACCACAATGTGGTGGGAATTTTTTTTGGGTTGCTTCATCTATTAGAGGTGGGGTAGGTTCACCACCACAGACCACAATATGGTAGATAACCATTGCCATCAGGTGAACCACTTCCATAGCACAAATCAATTTGGCCTTCAGGAAGATGAACGAGGGATAGCGGTATTATACTATGAAGTGTCGAATGTAAAACATAAGCCATCGATTGATCGATTAGAGAGGAACAGTGGTCGTATGGGCAATATTCTCTATTATCTTTCATTGCATATGTGTAAAGGGAAAAATAAGAAGAGGATATCGGTGATATCAAAAGTGGATTGAAAGCTGTATGTGTTGGGAAAACAAGTTCTAGGTGAAGAGATAAATTGGCGGTGAAAGTCACATCTCCGGTTTGACAGAAGTGGAGGTACAGATGTATAGCATTAGAAGAAACAAAGTAGTGACAAAGCTTTTGCTATGTCATGTTCAAGCACCAAGTGGAAGCTAATGCTTGTTCACAACCGGTGACATTTTCCCTTGGACATGTCACGACACCCCTTTGCATTTTCCACTACCAGTGACATTTTCACCCGTGCCCAGTGGCACTCTAAACCCAACGGTGGGTGAAATTAGAGTAGAGAGGGATAAGAAGTTGTGGGTGGCGCCTGGGTCAATGAGTACCATTACTTCAGCTCCTGCCATTTCCCCTTTCAGTTTGAGAGTTTTTGGGTTGGTTGTCCCATTTACCGAATTCAAACAGATCCCTAAAAGGATAGTGTTTTCTGGAGTCTCTAACTTCGGTTCATTTTCCAGGCTGGGATTCGACTTCTTGAGTCTCATCTTCATGGATTATCAACACACTCAATTCCTTCTTCTTGTAGCGGTGACCAGGGTTCTATTTGTCATCACAACGATAACAAATTCTCTTTTCCCTCGTGTTTTGAAGCTCCTGATTTGTGAGTCTTCGAATTTCAGTGGGTCGGTTCTAGGATGGACTACTAAGGCCTTTTGATGAGTAGAAGGTGGTTTTGATGGGTGTGATGAGGGGCGTCGTTTTCTGGCCAGAAACAGGGGGAGATTTGGTTTCCGATGGGCCTGAGGACGATAACAAATTCTCTTTTCGCTCGTTTTTTGAAGTTTCTGATCCGTGAGTCTTCGAATTTCAGTGGATCGGTTCTGGGATGGACTGCTAAGGCCTTTTGATGAGTAGAATGTGGTTTTGATGGGTGTGATGAGGGGCGTCGTTTTCTGGGCAGAAGCAGGGGGAAGATTTGGTTTCCGATGGGTGCGAGGACAAAGTTTTCCTTCGACCTTGATGGCTATTGACATCGCATGATCAATGGATCGGGGCTCAAACAACTGGACCTCCGACCTAATATCTTCCTTGAGTCCATTAACAAATTGGCCTATTATCACGTCATCCGGAATGTTTCTAAGCAGGTAAAGTAGTTCGATAAACGAATGCTAGTATTCATGGATCGAACCGGTTTGACTTAGGGCTAACTATTGTTGGTAGAGCGTACCTGCTGAATCGGTCGAAACTGTCGAAGGAGGAGCGAACTCAATTGGTTCCATCGCGTGACTGGTCTTCTACCTTGCTCTCATTGAAACCATAAGAGGGCGTCGCCTTCAAGAGCCACCACTTTCGCCTCCATCTTGTCACTCTCTGATAGTTTATAGAAGGTAAAGTATTCGTTCTCAAGATCCACCCATCAAGGTTTTCTCCATCAAACATAGGCATATCCAACTTCCGATACCTCCAGTTGGTTCCACCGTTATGGCTTTCACCCCCCCCCCCCCCCCCCCCCCCCCCCCCCCCCATTTCCATTTCTTGTTCCTCCTCTATATACCTTTGGAGTTTCCTCAATGGATAGAATCGGGATGCAATAACAAGATTTCCTCCAATTTTTGGTCCATCTTCAACTGTATAGAAGCTATGGAGTCATCTTGGTGTTGAATCTGATTACATTGGTTCTCCAGTCGATCATACAAGGTCCCTAGTTCCAACTCCAGCGATTCAACCCTCTAAAGTTAAGCTCCTCTAGTCTCTTTTCCTCCTCCTTTCTCTCTATCCATACTCCCAGGTGAGTGCTCTAATACCAATTTTTTATAGACTAATGCAATAACAAGAATAACAAGAGCCAATATAATTTGTATTACTCTTTCTTGAAATGGAACATACATGACAAGGAAATAAATGATAGAAAAAGATAGTGGTAGCTATCCAAGATGCTACAATCTCCTAGGGTGTAGAAATTTCTATGAATGATGATGTGATCATGAGCTAAGGTTATTCCCCATTAATAAGGCACGAATGACACCTGGGACTCCTTATTCCTATTTTGCCCCTCCTTCGTACTTCTGCAAACATATTGGATTGGCTGGTGGTCCCCCATCTCTGGAAATGCTTTTATGTTTTTTTTTCCTTTGGTATGTGAATTTGAGTGGTGGGTGCACAACATACTGACATATCTCAAACTTCTAGACATAGAGTAAGTTGACATTGGTATTGTTTTGGATCATCATGTCCATTTTCCAAATCTTCTAATCCTCCAAACCATTTCCCTTTGGTCAAGTCTAACTCACCTCACAAGCTGTAACCATTCATAATGAGGAATCCAAGATTTTGAACTCTTCTCATTACATGAAAGGCATGGCTGAAAGATTGGCAATAGGTTTAATGCTCACATGAGCAAAAAAGCTTCATTTAGATATTATCGATTTGTTAAGGTTTGATCTAGGGTTACCTCATGATTTTATCCTAACTTTACTTCCTGAGTTCCCTGAATATTTTCAGATTTGTAATATGGGTAGTAAAGGGTTGTGAAGTGTTTGGTGTAGGATTGGTTTCTTGTAATGTCAGTGTTGGAGAAGAAAGCAATGGAGGAAATTAGATCGGTGCTCCGCAAATCCTGAAATCTTGTCCACATCTTTTATTCACCTCCTCAAGTGAGATCTCACCTCCAAAAGTCCCTGAAATATCACAAAAGTGTACGAGTGAAATAGTATCAGGGAAAATCCCGAAAAAATGTAAAATGCATGAGTTTAAGCCTAGATGCAATGCATTTTTATGAAATAAAGCTACAAAATGGGTGCATGAAATGCACATAACAAATCTCCCCAAGCTTGAACATTTCTTGTCCCCAAGAAAGAACAAGAAGAATTTAGGCCGAAAAGAACAAAAAAATTCAAAACCCAAACTTTTGAAACTTAATGCAATAACCAAAACAAACATGAAAGAGATCCAACCCAATTAACCTCATTTTTGTAGCATAGTTGAGAATGTACCTATCGTGCCTTGAGTCAACTTGGCATTAGTCCCACAATATTATATATAACAGTAAAAAGAAGACTTTTGGCCACTCCCTAATGCAACTCAACATAATCAAAAGTCACAACATTTGTTCACTCTTACAAGTATTGAATCAACACATGGAGCAAATTATGGTCTTACTCTCTTGAAAACACATGTGATGAAAAATATGCTCAACCATATTTATTTTACAAAATATGACAATGACCGATTTCAGCTATTTGTTGGTTAACAACAATCTTTTTCTAAAAAATCTTTTCTAAAAATTCCCTAAAATTTACCCAGATTGGTTACATATTTCAAACCACTTACACCAGTCAAAGTAGCTAACAGTTAATCCCAAATGTCATAAGTTCAAGTCCAAGTCCAAGGGAATCTTTTTGGCAACCAAGCATTTTTCCTAACGCGAGGGTATATAATGATGCATATTATTCAATTAAACTATAACTAATATAAATTAATTATATATACATAACATCTAGTTATATTTTTCCTACAAATAAAGCACATGGCTTTCTTCGAAATCCACGTAATGGACTTCCAATCAACACATCCAGACCAGATGACCTTAGTGTGCTAGATTAAAAGAGATCCCTCGGGTTTACTTGCCCGAACATCAAAGGCCACAGAGTAGCTTTATTTGAATACCTATACATATCTATGTATTTTTTTTTGTTATTATTAAGTTCATGACTTTCTATGGAACCCGTATAGCGAACTTTCAACCCAATCAGTCCCAAACAATTCAATTTTAGGCAATTAGATGTAGAAAACCCCTCAGAGTTTACTCATTCGAGTCCCAGAGGTCACAAATTAACTTGATAATATATATATATATATATATATATATATATATATATATATATATATATATATATATATAACAAAAGCTAAGGAAACACATAATACTCTTTTTAATTTATTCGCTAGACTTATTTCTTTATATTTTCTTCCTTGACTTTTCTATTATGGGGACATCTCACGGTCTATTACCGTGAGGGGCTTCAAAGATTTTTTTTTTCGAGGGATTGATGTCAATACGCAAAGGCCCGTAAGTATAGTTGGAAACTATGTCCCCAAGTAAGGTATTTAAAAGGGAATAGGTAGAAAGGACTTTTTAGAGTGATGGGAGGTTCGGGTAACTAAAATTTTATATTGTTTTTATGATTTCTTGAATTTGACATTTTGGGTCCTATTGAGCACTTACTATTCATAAGACCAGTCACGTGTCCCAAAGGTTGACTCATACCTGTCGTTATGCTTTGGTGTCAGAAACCTTTTCATTTTCTATTTTGCACGAGTAGCTCCGGGAAGTGTGCTCGTGTGTGATTAGCTTGCTTTGAGATTTTCAATGAAAAGAGCAGGTCTAATCTCAAGGTGTAACATCCTGTTTCGAATTGTCCGTGGTTAGGGATCGTGGGCCACGAGCCGGGCATGAGGAGGTCTCGGGTTGCGGCAAGTTGCTAGAAGAGTAGGACATCTCGTTACCTTTCCTTAGGTATGCGAATCTTGGGAATCACAGTTGCATCAAGGGAGCTAAGGAAGTTTAGGGTTTTGGCAATAAGAGCCCCTAAGTTGAGAAACGTTGCAGCGGAGTACGTTGGGCGTACATATGTGTATACTTAGCGTACGTGTACGCGTGATCCTTAGGCAAGAGCCACCCAATACGCTGGGCATACCAGGGAGTATGCTGGGCGTACTAGGCGCAAAGTGGGAACCCTAATATTTTGAGTGACCCTATATAAAGAATGAGATGGCCTCATTCTTGGCTACCCACCCCAGAGAATAAACCTTCCAAAACCTTTAACCTTCGTCCATGAGAGATTATGAGTGCATGAGAGCCCTTGAGGATGACTTTGTGAAGTCTTTAAAGTGATGAAGGAGCATTGAAGGGAAAAGAGTTGGAGTTCAAACTTTGGATCTGAGCTTTTATGGGGATGGAGCATCAAATGAAGGTATAAAGTTTAGAGCTTTCATACTCCTTTTGATTATGCTTAGTATGGTCCATTTTAGGGTTTTTGGTCCCAAAGCTTGAAGCTTTGTGAGTTGTTAAAGTCTAGAGCCCATTATCTGTCCTTTTGAGTGTTTTTGATGGAGTAGTTTCATAAAAACGAGATCTTGAAGGTTAAGATCAATTCATGCATGAGTGGAGAGCTTAATGAGTAAAGAGAAGGAGTATTTTGTGTGTTGTGTTCACACCAGCCATGTAAAGGCTAAAAGTCTCTGACTTTATGGAATAAGGACTGTTAGGGAGCCTAGATCCAAAAGATGGGCTAAGGTCTTATCGGGTTAAGACCAGGGGAAACGGATCTTGCAAACCGAGAGAACGCCCCGCGTACCGGGTTCAGGTCCCCGATCAGATTCATGCACGCTGGAGTACGCTAAGCGTACCAAAGGGGTACGCCCCGCGTAACCCCTCTGTGGGCTTTTGGGCTAGACTTTGTTGTGGGCCTTAGACGTTGGGCCTGAATCTTTGGGTTGTGTAATTGAGACTATGAGTAGAGAATATTATAATTAAGCCTTGGGCCCTTGTGTTGGGCTTGTCTTGTAGATTGAGGTTTGGGCCTCAGGGAAGCCCATTTATTATTGGGCCTTGGTGGGCCTAATGGGTTTAGGACAGTGATGGGCTGGTCAGTGGTCTATCTTTAGACCTAATAAGTGAGAAGTTAGGCTTAGCTCCTAATTGAGATAATTGTTGGGTTGGCACAGGTTTAGAGGCCAATGCGTAGCAGCAGTGTTTGTAGGAGTTATTCTTCTCCCGATGTGAGTCTTCTCACTATACTTTACCTTGAGTGGTAGTTATGTGTGACCGGAAGGTCTTATGTGCTTACTTTGAGTATTATGTTATCCTGTTGTATGTGACATGCTATGCATTATGTCTTTGTGGTTTATGCTATGCGGAGTTTATAGACCGAACCGAAGGGTCCAACGATTTATGAGGCCGGAAGGCTTAAGCAGACCGGACCGGAGGGTCCAACGAGCTTAGGACCAAAGGGTCCACAGAGTTAGGGCCGGAGGGTCCACAGAGTTAGGACCGGAGGGTCCATAGAGTTAGGACCAGAGGGTCCACAGAGTTATAGCCTTGAGTGGCTAATATGTGTTGTATGTGGTATTTTGGGGAACTCACTAAGCTTCGTGCTTACCGTGTTATGTGTTACGTGTTTCAGGTTTTTCTTCTCAGGATCGCGGGACGGCACCGGCTCGATTGTACACACCAGAGAAGAGTTAGGAGGATCATGGATTAATAATGAAGTTGTGCTTTGTAATTCAATAAAAGAGATTTTTATGAGATATGTTATGAAGAGTATGGATTTTAAAAATGAAAAATTGTTTTAAATTTTCACGTTGTTACACAAGGCATACGATTCACTTACCAACTCAATTGTTTTTTGAAGACTAGGTTGTCTTGGATTGGATCAAAACAAACATAGAATAAAATATTTTTGAAATTATTGTTTTTTGTATTTTAAATATATGTAATGCAAAAATTTAGATGAAAAAATATAAAATTAGGATAGAAAGAAAATTTTTTTTTGAAAAATTTTAAATGCATAAAATGAGAGAAAAATAAAAGGAAAAGGTAAAACAATATATGCAATACATGCAACGAGATCTATTTGCATGGATGAATTCCCCTCTCAAGCTTAAAATATAGCATCGCCATCGATGCTCGAAAAGGGATAAACCATCTAATTATCGGGGGGGGGGGGGGGGGGGGGGGGGGGCGTGGAAGATGGCAGCTGGGTTGAGAATGGATCCAAAATAGTCACAAATGCATGGATGGATTCTCCTCCCCAAGCTTAAAATATAGCATCATCCTCGATGCTCGAAAAGGGATAAACGATATAATTATCGGGGGGTGGTGGAAGATGGTAGCCGGGTTAGGAATGGGTCCAAAATAGTCACAAATGCATACCAATTGGATTTTTAAGCAAAGTATGAAAGATTAAAGATATGAAAAGAATTTACCAAATCATTCATAGAGCCTTGCAATTGTGGTGAGAACCTCCTCTTCATCTTCCCCAAGCTATCTGTGAAATCTTTTTGGAGCCCGAGATTCATTTTTCTAGGCATAAAAAACAGGTTTAAAATCATTTGGGACATTAAAAGTTTGAAATTTACCAAAAACTAAACAATTTTAAAAGAAAGGAAAAAAATACCCCCGGGTTTCCTCCCGGTTAGCCACCCTTTTTTAAAGTCGTTGGCTCGACATGGCCCCTGAATATGCATCAATCCAAGTATGTGGGGCTCTCCAATACATCAACCTTTTCTCCACTTCCTTCAATTGAACACTTATCTTGTACTTTACTTTTTTTGCGTGGGAACCATACTGGACTTAGACCCTTAATGACAACAATCATCCAACCGACCCCTTCCTTGTACTTGTCTAGTAAGGTCATTAAAATTTCCGTCTTTGATAGGATGGTCGGGTTGGTAACCGATTGGATGTATTCCATCTTGAGATAAATTGTAACGCCCAGTTCCTGGTATTTATTTAATTCAAAATTTTATTCACTTTTGTATAGAAACTCGACGAGTTGGAGGCCCCAAACTCGTCAAGTAGGACTGGCAGAATGAAACCCTAATTTTCAGGTTTTGCACCCTATTCAAACACCTTAACCTCTATAGGTTGGCCTCCTTTACAGTCTCCATTGTTCCAAACCCTAGCCACGAAACCCTAATTCACTTTTGAGAGTTTTGAGCCATTCTTGGTGCATTCTTTGTGGTTTTGAAGAAGAAAATACTTGAAGAAGGAGCAAGGAAGTGTTGGAGAATAATAGATCCAGAAGTCTAGCTTCATTTCTGGTTCATTAGAGGTATAAAGCTCTTATCTTTTCTATAGTATGCTTAGATCTAGTTTTAGGGCATTTTCTCCATATTCTGGTCCAAGAATGTTAGCTTTTGGGAAATGGACATCCCAAGTGAGTATACTTCCAGATCTAGGACCTTGGAGGGCTTTCATAGTATAAATGTGCAAAATTTATGGCCATTGGAGCCCATGTAAGCTTTAGGATGTCATTTTGGCCTTTTAAGCTCCAAAAGCCCATGCATGGAGAGAAAGTCAGGGATTTTACGTGTTCATGTAGTGTCTAGGGTCTAGATATCAGTTTGCATGCCTTAGCTTGAAGTATTAATGGCTTTTGGATCAAGATCTAGATCTTTTAGAGTTAGGTTTTGAGATAAATATATTGGGGAAGGGTATTAACGGGAAAAGTTGGAAAATTTACCCTTCTAAGGACATTTCCAGTCTATATCTGAAGTATGGAGCTTAGATCTGAAAATTAGTGACTTAATCCATTAAGAAAGCTTAACAGACTGAAGAACTCGACGAGTTGGGTCGAAGTGTCCCGATTCTGTAAAAGTAAGGACTCGACAAGTTCAAGACGGACTCGACGAGCTTGGTGGGAAAGTCCCGATTCTGTTGATAGGAGGAACTCGATGAGTTGGATCGCGATTTCAGGGTTTTCCGATACATGGAACTCGGCGAGTTGAGTCAACCCAGAATGTTGACTTTGACCAGAATGTTGACTTTGACTTTGACATTGACCAAAGTTGACCCTTAAAGGGGTATGAGTATGAAATGGTAATTAAAGGAAATCTTATATGTGTAGGAGTTTGAGTGAGGTTGATTTCAGAGCCGAGGAGAGTACAGCTACTTCACAACATTTGTGGTGAGTTACCTTCTAGTAGGAGTGGGTCGAAGGCACCAATGCCGACCCACTTGTAATTGATTATAGTTGAGATGATTGTCTTTATGATAATTGTCTGGTATGCCACTATCTGTTATGCTTTATGTGATAGTATGCTATGATATTATGTGATAGTGGTAGGAGAGGTAGGTTAAACCCCGTAGCCGGTTGAGATAAACTGGAGGGTAGGTCGGGCACCCAGATATACCTGACAGTATGTTTATGCTATGTATTATGTGGTAATTATAGGGGTGAAATTGTCCCCGTGGCCGGTTGAGATAAACCGAAAGGTAGGTTGGGCACCCAGATATGCCTGGCAGGGTAGGTCGAGCACCCATATATGCTTGGTAAGGTAGGTCGAGCATCCAAATATGCTTGACATGGTAGGTCGGGCACCCAGATATGCCTGACAGGGTTGGCCAGCCACCCAGATATGCATGGCAGTATGTGATTATGTGGTATGATGGGGGAACTCACTAACCTTTGTGCTTACGATTTTCAGTTTTGGTTTCAGGTACTTCCTCTTCGAAGGGAAAGGAGTTGGCATGATCGCAGCGAATCACACTACATTTTCTGCACACGAGATCTTTTAGATTTATACTCTGATATTGTTTTATCATGATATGTTTTGACTATGGATACATTGGTTTTGATATGAGTTGATTCTATGATGTTTTCAGACAAATGGTTTTATAATTATTAGATTAAAAATGAAATTTATGGTCATAAATTTTGGGATGTTACAAGTTGGTATCAGAGCCTTAGTTTGAGGGATTCGGACACTCCTTCGGTGGTGTCTGGACTCAAATCGATGGTTTGAGAAATTTTTACAATGAAGTTCATTTTTCTAAAAATTAAAACTAATGGTTTTGAGAAAGAACAAGAAGTGTGATGCGTGCAATCGGCCGAGCACAAGTAAGTTTTCCCCAAGATACCCATACAAGTTATCTATGATTATGATAGGATATGAATATGAGAACTGCATGCTAGATTAGGGCTAAGGATCCGGGAAGGATGTCATATATGCCTACTGTATGTGTATGAGAATTGAATGCTAGATTAGGGCTAAGGATCTAGGAAGATGCCTTATATGCCTGATGTATGCGCATTGTATGCTCGATTAGGGCTAAGGATCTAGGAAGATACCTTATATGTCTACTGTATGTGCTTATTGAACTACATGCTCACTACAAGTTCTCCGGATTAATCTTAGCTCTCCTTGATTCGAGTACGGATCCTCTGCTTCCAGTAGTACGGGCCCATACTCCCTTCTGAAAGTATTTAGTCCTCGTGATATGTAACGTAATGTATTCATTCACTAGTTAATTAAAGGTTACTAGGAATCCTAAAAGCACAAAGCAAACAGCATTTGAGCATTGAGTAACCCAAACCAAGCATATCCTAATCAAGCCATTGTATTAGTGATTAATCATTTCAAACATGTAGTTAAATAAGCACATACAATAGACATATAAGGCATCTTCCTAGATCCTTATCCCTAAGCGAGCATACAATGCACATACAATAGGCATATAAGGCATTTTCCTAGATCCTTAGCCCTAATCTAGCATGAAATTCTCATACACATACAATAGACATATAAGGAATCCTTCCTATATCCTTAGCCCTATTCTAGCGTGCAATTCTCATATTCATATCATATATCATAGCAAACATGTATGGTATCTTGGGGAACCTTACATGAGCTCGACCGATTGCCCACATCACTATAACGCCCGTAGATCAGGGCTAGTCAATTTAGAGACGATAAGCATCAAAAAATGACTTTTTGATAGAAGATTACTTAGAATGAATAATCTTAAATAAGTTTTAGTATATGTTACAAGGATTCCGTATATATAAAGAACGCCGAAATCCGAGTTATAACGAAGAAGATATGACCTGTCGAAGTTTCGCAACAGAACCGGCACGACACAGCGCGACGTAAAAAGTGAATTTACGTTAGAGCGATATTTAGCCTTATCAATCTAAATGAAAGTCGTAGAATATGCTAAACCGTGAGCGTGCATAAAAAGAACGTCCAAATCTGACTTCTTATGAGGAAGTTATGATTTTTCTAAGTTTCGACTTAGCGGTATGCAGCCCGAATACTCGATTTGAGATTGAGCGGTTTTTAGCCGAAACAATCTAAATGAGAATCAAAGATCTCGTTAATTGTAGTGAAACGATAAAAAGATAGGCAAAAACGGACGTCGGATGAAGAAGTTATGAATTTATAACGGAGTTTTCCTGTCCCGACCTACTAAAATAATATAATAAAAATAAAGTCAAAATTTGTCGACGGAGTCTAAACGAAAGTTGTAGAGCGTAGTCTCACCTACACGTGGATATAAAGAACGTCGAAAACAGAGTTCGTATGAGGAAGATATGAATTTTTGAAGTTTATTATATATTTTCGATATTAAATTTAATTCTAAATTTTCGATATTATCCAAGGGGGGGGGGGGGGGGGGAGTCACCGGGCTTATCCAGGTTACGCCCAGCGTAACCTAAGATTACGCCCAGCGTAATTCGAAGTTCCAGACCCTATAAAAGGGAGTCGAGTGCAGCCGATTCATTTGCTCATTTCTCTTCTTTCTCTCGCGTTTTTAAATCATTTTTCGTGCAAGAATTATCCCGAAGCCCCGGTATCATTCCCGAGCCCCGAGGCCTCGAAGATCCCAAGAAGTGAAATTCCCGAACCGAAGCTCTGCCCGCGAGGAGCCCGATTTTTGTGAATATCTTCCAGATCTACCGAAGAATACTACTTTTACAAGCCGTAGTGTTGTCCGATCATCTTCTGATCAAGTGAGTGTATAGTCTCTTTCATAAACACGATTTTAATACAAGTATTGTTTGAATGTATTAAGTATATGTTTGGTGTGAGTGTGTAGTTACTTTCTTCTAATACATAAATACGAAGTATTTACTATGAAATACGTGTTATGTGTTTATATATATAATGGTGTTGATTTGAAGGGGGTACCTAATCTCTTTCAAATGCACGATTTTATACAAGTATCGATTTAACGTACTAAGTATATGTGTTATGTGAGTGTATCGATGTTATCTTCTAATCTCATAGATATGATTTATTCTCTATGAAATATGTGTTATGTTTATGTGCCTCATCTTTTATCTGGAATGTGTTTTGAATGAACATACTATACAGGTTTTAAACTATGTCTAAAAATGTATATTTTATCTAATAAAATGTTGGGTAGAACATGGGTAGATATTTGTCTTGTGATAAAAGGATGAGAGGCATCGATGTCATTGTAATCCAGTCATCTAGCGGAATTTAGTTGACGACCACGGACTTTTCTAAACAGTCCAGTGGAACGCTAGTAGGCTCATAACTTGTAGGTGTTAATGAACTTGGGTGTTCATTCGTTGTATTCCATCCCCCTCATGGTTGCCTTATTTGACTTATATTGCTGAGGAACCCCCGAAGCATGTGTTGTCGCCCCGATGAAATATTCTTAGACTAGGTCCCTTGTGTTAGTTGTCTTAAGGACGTAAGGTGAGAATAACGGGAATGAGTAATTGGGTTATTATTGGTTGATAAAATTAAATTAACTATTTATTGTGGGTTGAAAACCCTATATGCTCACCAGGCTCCCAAACTTGACCCACTCAGTTTTCTTTGCATTACAGGTAATGACACAAAATTACAAGTTGGTGGACTTGACGAGAGATTTTGGTCTGTATCGGAACATGACATCCTGAGGTTTTATTATTTAATGAAAATACGTTCTCTTTGAGAAACGTTTTGATAAATTTTATCATATTTTGTTTGGGAACAAATTCCGCAACTCTTTAAATCAAAGGATTACTCTGAAATCATTTTAAAAGCATAAATTAAACCGGTCTTTTCTGGCCGTGAAATTGGGGATGTCACAATCACACTCCTTGTTCTTTCTCGAAAGCTCTTAATTTTAATTTTTAGAAAAAAAAAATTCATTGTAAAAATTTCTCAAACCCTCGGTTTGAGTCCAGACACCCCCGAAGGTGTGTCTGAATCCCTTAAACCAAGGCTCTAATACCAACTTGTACAATCCCAAAAATTGAGACCAAAAATTTAATTTTTAAGCAAATATTAAAGAAACCATTAGTGTTGAAAACATTCATCGTATCATCTCATAACAAAACCAAATGTTAATAATCAAAACATGTCACAATAAAACATCATCAGAGTATATCTCCCAAGAATCTCATGTGCGGAATAATGGTGTGATGTGCTGCAATCATGCCGGCTCCTTTCCCTTCGAAGAAGAGGTACCTGAAACCAAAACTGAAAACTATAATCACAAAGCTTAGTGAGTTCCCTCATCATACCATATAAACACATATTGCCAGGCATATCTGGGTGTTCGGCCTATCTTGTCAGGCATATCTGGGTGTCCGGCCTATCCTGTCAGGCATATCTGGGTGCCGGACCTACCATGTCAAGCATATCTGGGTGCTCGACCTACCCTGTCAAGCATATTTGGGTGCCCGACCTACCCTCCAATTTATTTCAACCGATTACGGGGACTATTTCACCCTTATCACTACCACTTAATAGCATAACAATATGCACATAAATCATAACAGGCAATGACATACCAGACAATTATCACGAAGATAATTACCTCTACCGTAAACAACTACTATTGGGCCAACATTGGTGCCTTCGACCCACTCCTACAAGAAGGTAACTCACATCATGAAGCTGAATGTAGAATCTCACGGTAATAAATCTCTAGCGGTAGTTCTGACGATTCCCGGACTACCATTACCACAATAACACTTAATCAAAAACTAATAATCCTTCTTAGGGTAAAATGATCATTTTAACCCATATCTAATTGGGCCAATGCCTAGGGCCCCCACACCATAACATGAAAGGCCTCAAATCTAAATAGTCTTCCCAAACCACAAGTGGCCCACCAATTGTGACATCCCCATTTTCACGGCCAGAAAAGACCGATTTTGTTTATGCTTTGTAAAAATCAGAGTACTTCTTTTCATAAAAATGTTGCGGAATTTGTTCCCAGAAAAACATGGTAAATACGTTATTAAAACATTTTCGAAGAAACGTATTTATTTCATTTTAAAACGTTTGGGATGTCATCGTTAATACAGAAACATAAGCATAAACAGAACTTACAATTATTTACACTAGTGATCTACATCTCTTTAAATCTCTCAGTGTAATGTCACTTCATATTGTCACCTGTGATATAAATAAACTGAGTGGGTCAGGTTGGGAAACCTGGTGAGTACATAGGGTTTTCAACCCACAATAATATAATTATTATGTTAAACAATCAAACAATCCACCCAATTACCCATCCTCATTATCTTCTTTACTCTTAAGGATTTAACCTTAGAGTCATCTATCCTGCATTCATTTATTCCAAAGTCCCTTACTTCTAGGGTTATAGGACTGGCACTAAATCCATAGCTGCCAATGTTCGTTCGTAAAGCACTAATTCCATAACTGCTATAGTCTACTCATCGGGTACTAAATCCATAGCTACTAGTGTTTATCTAATAGGTACTAAGTCCATAGCTACCAATTCCTAACAGGTACTAAGTCCATAGCTACCAGCATCTAACTAATAGGTACTAAGTCCATAGCTACCGATTCCTAACAGGTACTAAATCCATAGCTACCAACGTCTAACAGGTACTAAGTCCATAGCTACCGATGTTCGTCCCATAGGCACTAAGTCTATAGCTGCCAATGTATACTCACATCATCTTTATCATTCATCTACCCATCTCATACCCAACATATTCGTATATATAAAATACATATACAGTTTAAATCCCTTAAAACATGTATAAAACGTTCATCCAGCATAGATAGCAAGTATTCAGATAATATGTACACATAGCACGTAGTTTATATAAAATACTTCATATCTATGTGTAAGATGAAAGGGACTATGCACTCACTTGAATGGTGGTGACTCAACACTCAGACAACGCTTCGATACTCTCAAAACGATATTCCTTCGATAAAACCTAGTACCAATACCACTAGGGTTTAGTCTAACGATAACCGCGACAAATTAATTAGTCTGACTATTATTAAGCGTTAATAACACTTAATATAACTCATAATAATAGCCCAAATAATTATTTTAAGGACCTAATAACATTCCTATAATTATTTGAAAGCTATATTAAAAATTACGTAAGCGTAGCACACTTACAGCGAATTCTATCGAAAACCAGAACTTAATTCGAAACCGAAAAACTCCTTTTTCTCGGGACTCCGGGAGCCTCGGGGCTTCCCTCGGGAGCTAGGGGTTTTATCTAGGGCTTAGGGGTGTTTAGAGGTGCTAGAGAGAGAAAGTAGTGAGAGAAAGAAGAGGTTTTGGGGTGAAGAGAAATGGCAGCCTCGCACATCAATTTATAGGGTCAGGCTTCGGACATTACGCTGGGCGTACCGAGGGTACGCTGGGCGTACTCCTCGGATAAGAACTCCAGCTCGGACCCAGCTGTCTTCCACTCGTCGGATGGATCAGACCGAGGTTTACGCAGGGCGTTCCGGATCTCGTACGCGGGGCGTAGGGCGAGGCTTCGTGGCATGATCCGAAGCGAGATCTAAGACCATCATCGGACAGCCCACAACGTGCCACGTCATCAATCCTCATCAGCCTTCGCAAATACGATCATAAACTTTAAAATTTTGTAACTTTCGCGTACGAGCTCCGTTTTCGACGTTCTTTATATCCACGCGAAGGTGGGAACGTACTCTACAACTTTCGTTTAGACTCCGTCGGCTAATTTTGGCTCGATTTTAAATTTTATATTATTAACGGGCCGGGACATGATTGGTCCGTTAAATCCTCATAACTTCTTCATCCGACATCCGTTTTCGCCCATATTTTTCTCGTTACACTAATTTTAACGAGATATTCGATTCTCGTTTAGGTCGTGTCGGCTAAAAACCGTTCGATCTAATATTCGAATTTCGGGTTGTACACTGCTAGTCCGAAACTTCGAAAAATCATAACTTCTTCATACGAAGTCAGATTTGGGCGTTCTTTTTATCGATGTTCTTAGTTTAACATATTATACGACCTTCGTTTAGATTGCTAGGGCTAAATCTTGCTCTATCGTAAATTCACTATTTACGCTTCCCGGTGTCGTGCCGGTTCCGTTGCGAAACTTCGACGGGTCATAACTTCTTCGTTATAACTCGGATTTCGGCGTTCTTTATATGTACGGAAACCTGGCGAAATATCCTACATCTTGGTAAAGATTATTTATTCTAAATAATCTTTTGTCGAAAAGTCGTTTTCGACCCCTATTGCCTCTAATTTGACTAGCCCGGATTTGCGGGCATTACACCAATGGCCCAATTTTCTGAATTGGGCTCAACTCCTCAAATGGGCCTTATCGAAAGCCCAATAAATCCTTAGCCCAAAATTGAAGGGTTATGAGCATTTTAACACCCTATGGTGCACATTCCACCCTATAAACCTTGGATCTATGTTTTCTCTATTATACATGCAAATATTCTACATTCCAAGGTTTCGTCCTAACTAGCATAATAAGAAGTAACTATATTACAAGAAACTGGTAGAATGACATACCTTTAAGATGGAGTAGCTTGATTCCATGGAGCTTAAGAGCCTAGTGCCTCAAGTGTGACACCTCAAATGGTTCACACAACACCACCAACAACTTGGAATAACTTAAGTGAGAAGTTCTTATGCTCAAATCGGCTAGCCCTCATGTGTACACACCTTAGTCCCGATTTCTTGAGCCATGGGGTCCTTATATATTGTGGCTATTAGGGTTACACCATGTAACCCATGTCTTTCGATATTCTTTTTCTCCAGGGGTTAAAACCTCCATGCAGTATCCATGGGTTACTCCATGGGTTTAGCCCAACATGAAGAACTATGGATCATAAGCCCACATATATAAGAATGAATGATTTACACAATCAATCCCCATATATTTAATTAGTCTCATTTTGATCACAAAATTAATTCCCAATTAATTCTTGATCAATAGTAATTAAATAATATGATTTCATATGATATATTAGAATATATTATCAAATCATAAATATCCTTTTTTCACAAAAGTCTATCCAAATTATTCTGATGCCATGCAACCCAAATGGACCATGCCAAGCGGGTCAAGTACATACCAATTATAGTTATGGACTTAGACATTAATCCAACAAAAATAAGCAATATTGTGTGGCCCATTATGACCCAAGAGGCCCAATACTCTAAATCTCAGTTCTAGGACCAAAGACTATACTCCACAGTGGGCCATGAGGCCCAAACTTCTAAGTCCCAAAAATTTGTATACGCCACTCTACATGCATACGTGCGACGTACCTGGCACGTACTCTGGCCTTGACCAAAAGCAAGAAGTTGACCCGGTACACGCAGCGTACCAGGGGGTACGCCCGGCGTACTGGCCAGCTTCCTTGGGACTCCAATTATGACTTAATCCATTAAGTCCCTACGTCCAGAACATAGATCCAGTTCATTTAAGACATCCTAATCCATAATGTCACAAATTTTATGGCTTTGCATGCATGGATGGGGGTCAAAACATGATTTTAGTCCTTAAAAAAACTTTGTGACCATTAAACACTTGCATGGTTGTGGCTTAACCATCAAGGTCCGATGGGGGTCAATACCTTATAAATCTCGGATGTTACAGTTAAACTGTTTTTTGTGTAGAATTAAAAATGAAAATTGTATTTGAAAAGTTAGAGTGTTACAACCTTTTGAAAATGTTATTATTTCAGCAATTTAAATATGATGCATGGTAATGAGATTGGATTTTGTTTTATCTACAAAAATTTTAACAAAATTCTTTTAAAAATTTCAACATTTAATCTTCAATAATTAATACTCTTTTAGTTTCTAAAAACATTAATTATCAAAGTCTAGGATCTAAGTCGCAAAACAAATTAAATGGTTAGGTGACCTTTATTCCATTCATCTGAATCCAACCAGATAGATATCGATTATCAAAATGATACCTGCCATATTGGTTGTTACTTCAGTAGTTCCTGTTTTCATTTATGAGGCTCAAGAACTTAGAGTATTGTTTGCCAGTTAGAAAGAACTTATCAGACGAATTATTAGTTAGAACACCATATTTAAAGGAGTCAAGTTATCTAGAAGCAACTCCATTATTTCATAAGACAAGTTTATTTTGAGCCTCATTCCTGAGCTTGAAGTCTTTACGATAACCATTGAGCTTATAACAACGCTCAATGGTATAACCATTAATACTATAATTCTTTCATTGTAGATTTTTATTACCATATGTCTTATTCCTTTTATGTTCATTAAACTTATTAACAAATGCATATGCTTGAGGCTTTGTGGAAGAGTGACAATGGAACCACTTTTCTGATTTGACTCATCTCGAGAAATAATAGAGAAATCTACTTTAACATTAGGGTGGTTCCAAAGAGGATTTGGCTTTTAACATGATTTAATGTATCATCCAATACATAAAGAAATTGCATGAGTTTCATCAACTTGGAGTGATCATTAAGTTTGTTAAATACATCATAAGAACACCCATTCATATTAATTAGCCCATTAAATTCCTTCCACAATGCATCAAGTTCGCTATAGTAATCATAAATAGAAAGCCCACTATGTGTGAATGAATTTATTTTTTTGATGCAGATTAAACACAATAGATCCATCAACCTTATAATATGTTTCAAGCAATTCAGTTCATATATCATAAGCATGTTTCAGAACAAGCATGACTAGCATATATAGACTCATATATTAAACCAAGAAGTCAGGAACACACAACATCATTAACCCTTTCCCATTTACATATTTTAGTTTCATCCTCTTTAGATTTAGGAAATGTAATATCAACAAAACCTAACTTATTTCTACCTTTTAAAGCTCTTAACTTAGAAATCCTCCAAACCATAACGTTTTCAGTTTCAATTAGTTTAATACTAATTATAGAAACAATACCATTATCAAATGGATGCAGAAACAAGGGATCATCAAATTCATAATGATCATGATTATTTGTACTAGATCCAGAGAAGTTTCTCCAACCATGTTTACTACACACTATACGATAAATAATTTATATTCCTAAAAAACTAAATACCTATACTGAACCAAATTCTACACCGCTTATAGGCCAGAGCAAGTCAATACATATAAGGAAACAAGAAAGAACAATCAACAATAGTTTGTGAGTAAACACACAAGACCAAAAAAACACACAAATTATAATTAAGAAACAACATTTAGCAAACAGACAGTTTGTACACAATACCAAGACCAATAAAAAAAACATATAAGCAAATAGCATAAAAATACCACAAGAAAACCCGAACAAACGAGAGGTGTGCAAAAAACTTACAAACCTCTACCAAGTGCTCCGCAAACAGTTATGTATAATATTGTTTGATCCAACACAGTTAGATCTAACACTGATTGGATTCAATAAGCATCCAAATGATAGATCGTCGCCAAAAACAACCATTTGAAACCTGATTTAATGTTGCTTGTCTAAGATAGTGTTGACCGTTAGAGGTAACGAAAAGTTATCTCTAACATTTACTACTAACTAGGTGTTTTCTCTTAATTAGGTTGACGAAGATGAAGGTTTCAACAAGAAACCTTTAACCAAAAAACTAGATATACTTTGACCCAGATGTAACGCCCCGACTCTCAGGTGATAATTTTATGGCTTTAATTTTCATAATTTCAAGGTCTACTCGACGAGTTAGATGCCTTGAGTCGTCGAGTAAAAACGGATTGGGCCACATGTTTAAGTGATCTACTCGCCGAGTCCAAGTTAGGACTCAACGAGTAGGAGTTGGAGGATGAAACTCTAATTTCCGGGGTTTTGCACCGTATTTAAAGGATTATAAGCCTCCTTTAGCCCCCTTACATCCTCTTGAGAGTTCAGCAAACCCTAATTCGTGTGTGTGCTCTATTCTTGAGTGTTTTAAGCTTTGGAAGGTGGATTTTAGTAAGAAGAGCTTGGAGAGCAAGTGCCAAGACGCAAGGAACATATGGGGATCTGATATCTACCTCAACTAGCATCTTTTGGAAGGTATCAAGTCGTTGCCTTGACCTCATTTCCTTCTAGATCTAATTTGGTTAAAGATTAGGGCTTTTCTAGCATATTATGAAGCTATTGTTGGGTATGAGCTCAGATCTGAACTTGTAACTTCGGATATGAACTCTCTTTGGTCTCTAAGTCCATAAAGCTTTCAGCTTTAGCAAGTATGAACCTCTCCTTAAGTGTAAAACTTCATTACAAGCTTGGTTTTGTCATTATAAGACTTTAGAGCCTTGCATGCTCGTAAAGTTTGTAAATTTACATGATAAACATGCATTGGGAAGCTGGATCTGCAATATGGAACCTTAAGATGGCTTAATAAGCATCTGAATGGATATGGTCTGAAGGGACTCAGCCAGTTGCATGGTCAACTCGGCAAGTCCGGTGAAGACTGTCGTGGACTTGGCGAGTTAGTAGGGTGACTCGGCGAGTCAGCTAGGGTTTTCCCGACTTTTGGAACGCATGAACTCGACGAGTTACATGGGAAACTCGATAAGTCAATTGGGTATTTCATGACTAATCGAGTTTCGGATGGACTCGACGAGTCAGTGAACTGCACTCGATGAGTCGGGTCAACATGGAATGTTGACCTTGACCATTGACTTTGACTTTGACAAGGTTTGACTAGTTGACTTCTAGGGCATTTAGGAAAATTGGAAACTTATGAATATGGTTCTATGGTGAATATAGGTAGTGGAGTTTGTGGAGGTGATCTGAGAGTTTGAGCTTATCTTTTCGAGTAGACAGTTGAGAGGTGAGTTACCTCACTATACTAAATGGTCTAAGGCACCAAGGCCGGCCCATTGGATATGATATCCTAGCAGTTTGTAGTATGATGGGTATGAGTTAGTGTTGTATGTTTGTTGCTCTTCCAGTTAGGTAGATCTGTAGGACTACCTGTAGTATTATGTGATTATCTGTATGCGCCTTAGTTGTGTTATATGTCGACATATTATGTGGGATAGGTTGAGGTGATGCTGCTTCGTGCGGTAACCAAAAAACCCGAGAGCATTCCAGATACGAGCTGAGGGAGACTCGTACTGTGGGCTCGATGGCAATCCAGACTCACACTGTGGGCCAAAGGGTAATCCAGTATGTAGAGTTGTAGACTAGTACATGTTGTTATTTATATATGTGGTATGTGCAGTGTATCGGTAATTTGGGGGAAACTCACTAAGCTTTCAGGCTTACAGTTTTTAGTTTATTATTTCAGGTACATTAGGGATCGGTGCAAGGCAAAGGCGTGATCGTACAACTCCTCATGTTTTGTTTATGATTCTCGAAAAAACTTTGATATTATACATTTTGAAAACAAGTTTGTAATGATTTAATGGTTTTGAAGTGTTTCTAAAAGTTCAAATTCAGCATGATTTTATGGGTGTTACACCAGAGGCATATAATAAGCTACTTAAAATACACAAAGATCAAACACAAAACGACTCAGATAAAACAGATCTAAGATCGAGGAGAAAACCCAAGCCAAATCGACACAAAACCCTAACAAAACACCAAAGAACCAACCGTTGAACAAACCACATCGATTTTAAAGAAACTAAGAGTTAACCTCGCTCTGATACCGTGTAGAAAAACTCAAAAAGAATCCAACACCAATTGTTATCTTTATTAATTTAAGAACCATTTGGTTTACATCAACTTACAACTCATAACTCACTATAATCACTTTCTCACTTATATAATAACGATTACAGAAAAAGAATGTAAATGTAAAGTTACAAACTCAAGAACACAACCAGAAGAAAACCATAGAAACCGTAGACATAGTTTAGAGGATGAGAGAAAATATGTAAGAGTAACTGACACGAATTAGTTAATCCACCCAAAAGCCTTTCAATTTTCAGTGTAGAACGGGTAAAATATCGGTTCAAGTTCGATGCATTCTTGTACCAAACCCGATGAATCCAACCAAAACAGGGTCTGCATGCAAATATAACTTCGATGGAAACGAGCAGTCCCTTGACTTATCACATAAATTGTCACATCCCCAAACTAGACGACGGGAATGTCCGGGGGTGGATGACTTCATTTGTAGTATCACAACACATGCATTATAGTAATCAAAGTACAAACAACCATTGTATTAATAAGTATAAGTTTCTACATGTGTTCAATCATTCTATATTGACACCAAAATAGTTATAGCAAAAGATAGAAAACATGACTCAAAACGGCTTCGTCTTCTCAAAAGCTCGGGGAGTACCTGTCTACTGATTCCCTGAGAATACAAGTAATTTGAAAAGAGAGTATCAACATAAAGTTGAGTGAGCATATAAGTATTTATATTTGAAAGTATGTTTTCTATTCTAGGAATAAGTAAACTGTTCCAGAAAATCCTATATTTTCTGATTTATATGAAAAGTAGTTTTAATCTCGTAAAACCGTTTTGTTTGTAAACCAGTGTTCTGTATTTGTAATCCTTTGTAAAACCTTTAAAAGTGAGTGTGCCTGGCTCCACCAGCTGTTATTGTAAACTGTAATGTAATACTGTAAATTGTATCTTTGTAAAACTAGTACTTTGAAAACGTACTCATGTTTAGTTAATTATACACTAACCATATTGTTAATATCTTTTTAATGAGTTATTATAACCATACTATGACTAGATGGCTTGAAACAACGCTTTGAAGGCGTCAAAACTGTTGATAACAATTGTCACTTGTAGGCGTGTATGCCCGACTGCAGCTAGCATTCTGAGTGCGAGATTGTCAATCCCATATAGACCTATACACATTTGTTTCGATCCCCGACTGGAGATTCTGGTTATAATATCAGGACTTTAACTATGTTGTTTAAATGAATAAACAACCTGAATCTATTGTTTCATAAAAAGCATATAGACGTTATGTGTATACTAGTAATGAAAACCCAATCATTTTGAAATAAATGATTGATAGTATGCTCCTTGTTTAGTGTACCTGAAGTGTATTTGTAAGTTGTATACCCTTGTTTAGTTTTGAATTAAACCATTGTTCTTGTATAATAGTGTACTCTAGTATACTTGACTCCTGAGTTAATGTTCTTGAATCATAAATTATACCTATAATAATTTATATGTGCTTTATGTATTGATACTAGTTGTTCATGAATGGGACCCCTTGCTCGACATGTTACAAAGGATATTGAAACTAAATGAAATAACCTTTATATTTATATACATATACAAATACATATAACTAAAATTTAAACGACATTCAGACAAATGACCGATACCCTAAGCCCACATCCAAAGAAGGAAAAGGAAATAAGGTGAGTTATCAGTCCTAAACCCTTAAAATCTTCTCTCTCTCTCTCTCTCTATATATATATATATATATATATATGTATATATATATATATATATATATGATTTTTGGGGAAAAATATAAGTTTATAAAATATTTTAAAAAGTTTAACATTTTGAAATGCATTTGGTGACTTGATGTCATTTTAACACTATTTGAAAACATTTGATTTGAAGATAATTGAAATCCATTTTGTAAGATATTTTGAAACCATTTGTTGGTAACACAAAATCCTTGTGTTATACTTGTATCCCCCCCCCCCCCCCCTTAAAACTATAAAAAACTATGAAAATACGGGGGTATGAACTCGTCTTTTAGAGGATGATTCGATATAAGACGTTTATTTCCACAAGTGAAATCCCGTAGTAAAACAAGTCATATATAGTAATTTGTATAGTATATATGCAACCAATTCGCAAATATAATCATAGGAATGATTGGAAATTGGACTAATTTGTAAGTATAACTTACAAATAGGAGTGTTAGAAGATAAAATGGAGGCTGTAATGAGTTCACGGTCAGGAGGGGGTGTTCACGGCCCAAGAACACTCGATGTTCTTGAGTTCACGGTCCAATGATCTTCAAGATCTTGCAGATTTGAAGGTGAAACAAGCGTATGAGTGCTAGAAATCACTATAATGAAGATGAAATGATGAAATACCTTGAAGATTCAAGCAATATTCCAAGAAAATCGAAGGATTAAAGGATGATACTTGAGATATAATTCTTGATGTTCACGGCCAAAAGTGTAGAATGAGGAACAAATCAGTCACATTAGTATATATACCTAGGAGTCTTCGACAGTGAACACATTCCGAGGAGATAAGATCTTCGGGTTCATGGCCGAGAAGAGTTCACGGCTTGCGAGGGGTTCATAGTGTGAAGTCGGCAAGTGGTTCACGGTCCGAGGAGTTCACGGTTCACATGAGGTTCATGGCCCATGCGAGGTTCGCGGTCAGAGGGGAAGAAAGAAGAAAAGATGATGCGAAGTTTCTCGGTTTCTTCAAGTGTTTTCCTTCTTAACATATAGCACCATGAATACAAGGTGTAAACACTTATAAAACATTAATCTAACACATTTAAGATAGAATAAGATTTAAGTTGGCTTTAGTTGACCCGAGTTTGACTTTGGTTGACTAGGGTTGACTTTATAAGTAGAAAATAACGGGATGTTACATTATCCCCCCGTTAGGGAGAATTTCGTCCCGAAATTAGGACTATAGCGTTACAGAAAGACTAGGGAAACAAATGTGGATACTTTTGTTGCATTTGATCCTCCCACTCCCAAGTTAATTCAGGTCCCCGCTTTGCATTCCAACGAACCTTCACTATCGGGATACGACTTTGTTTGGTTCTCTTGACTTCCCTGTCTAGGATTTCTACAGGTTCGTCCACGATGTTGAGACTCATGTTTATCTCGATCTCGTCGAATGGGATCACAAGAGTCTCGTTGGATAAGCACTTTTTCAAGTTAGAGACATGGAAGGTACGATGTATGTTACTTAGTTCCTCAGGTAGTCGGAGTTTGTAAGCTACTGGACCGATTCTAGCAAGAATCTCAAATGGTCTGATGTTCCTTGGGTTCAGTTTTCCATGCTTTCCAAAGCGTATCATGCCCTTCCAGGGTGAGACCTTCAACAAGACGCAATCACCAACCTAGAATTCCAAGGTTTTTCTCCTTTTGTCAAAGTAGCTTTTCTGTCTATCTCTGGAAGCTTTAAGTCGCTCCCAAATTTGTAAGATTTTCTATGTAGTTTCTCGAATGATTTTCGAACCAATGAGGGTATTGTCTGGAATTTGACCTCTAGCTAATTATGTATCACTCACTTCAGCCCAACAAAGAGGTGATCTGCACTTGCGGCTATAGAGGGCTTCGAATGGAGCAACCTTTATGCTAGTGTGATAAATATTATTGTAAGAGAACTCGACAAGGGGTAAATGAATATCCCATGCCTTTCCAAAGTCTATCACACATGCTCGCAACATATCTTCTAGATTTTGAAACGTCCTCTCACTTTGTTCGTATGTTTGTGGATGGTAGGTTGTACTCATGTCCAACCTAGTTCCCAGAGACTTTGTAAAGACTTCCAGAAACGAGAGGTGAATCTGCTATCTCGGTTATAAATAATAGATGTTGGCACTCCATTAAGTCTAACTATCTCTTTGAGGAAAGTTCTTGTTAGCTTCTCCATCTTGTCGGTTTCTTTTATCGGCAAGAAGTGTGCGGATTTGGTCAATCTATCGACGATTACCCATGTAACATCCCAAATTCAGAATCAAGAGTTCAGGGTGTAAAAGTGTAAGTTTGGAAGAAAGGAACTCGGCGAGTAGGAGCTGCAACTCGTCAAGTCTAAGCATGTGTCGGGCACATGTTAAGTGACCGGACTCGCCGAGTCGGAGGCTGGACTCGACGAGTCCGTGCTGGAATGAGAAACCCTAATTCCTGGGGTTTGCACACTATATAAGGAACCTTAAGCCTCAACCCAGCCTCTTTAGCACCCCCTTTGATGTCCAGAAGCTTCCCCCATCGGTTCCAAACCCTAATTTGAGAGTGAGAGGGGCTTAAGTGTTTTGTGGAGCTTGGAGAAGAAGGATACTTGAAGCAAGAGTTGGTGGGATCATAGAGGAATGAAGTGGATATGATTTCCTTGCTTGTTGGCATCATATTAGAGGTAAAAAGTTGTTGCCTTGACTTTTTTGTGCTTAGATTGTTCATGAATGAAGTTTTAGGGCCAAATTGTCATATATGAGTCTCTTTTCGAGTTTTGGGTTCAGATCTGTGGTTGCTACTACAGATCTAGACTGGTCTTGACTCATGAATTTGGAAAGTGATAGCTTTGATGCTTGATTGAGAGTGTCCTTGCCTTAAACCTTAATTTCAGCTTGATTAGAGCTTGTTGAGCCTTGCATGCACGTAAAGTTGGAAACTTTATGTTTAGATCTGGCCCTAGGAGTCTAGATCTATGTATTGGAAGCAATGGAATGGCCTGTGATCGTCTGAATGAAGATATTACGTATGGACTCGGCGAGCCGGGATAGATATCAGACTTGAGTCGCATAGTAACTCGGCGAGTCACATGGGTAGACTCGGCGAGCTGTATGATGATGGGCAGAAAATCGACGAGTTGGAAGAACAACTCGGCGAGTCCGTTGAAGATTGCCTTGGACTCGGCGAGTCTGTCCTTGGACTCGGCGAGTCTGGTTGTAGAACCCTAACCTTTTCTGGTTGAGTTGTGAATCGGTGAGTCGAGGGATGAATCGGGGAGTTGAGCAGGAAGGGACTCAGAACTTGTTGGACTCGACGAGTCTTGGGGCGACTCGGCGAGTTGAGTCGTGGCATGGGAGTTTCTGAGCATAGGAACACGACGAGTCAACGGGTTGTCTCGGCGAGTAGGGTTAACCAGGAAGGTTGACTTTGACGGAGGACCAAGGGTTGACCAGTTTGACTTCCAAGGGTATTTTGGTAATTACTGATGTTTATTGGTTTTGGTTATTTGGCAATGATCAGCGGTGGAGTTCGTGCTGGTGGTCGGAGCAGCGTGGTCTTATTTCTTCAATTCGGCAGTTGCAGGTGGGTTATCCTCACTATATCGACAGGGTCTAAGGCACCAAGGTCGGCCCTTTATCGGATGGGAATCCGGGTAGTTGTTTGTTATGTTATTGTTTTGCTATGCGTGCATCCTGGTAGTTAGGATGGTATATGTTAGAGACCTGGTTAAGGTTGGTATCCTGGTAAATAGGATGATGCTATGTTAGAGATCTGTTAAGGTCGGTATCCTGGTATATAGGATGATGCTATGTTAAAGATCTGGTTAAGGTCGGTATCCTGGTATATAGGATGATGCTATGTTAGAGACCTGGTTAAGGTCGGTATCCTGGTATATAGGATGATGCTATGTTAGAGACCTGGTTAAGGTCGGTATCCTAGTAAATAGGATGATGCTATGTTAGAGACCTGGTTAAGGTCGGTATCCTGGTATATAGGATGATGCGATGGTAGACACCTGGTTAAGGTCGGTATCCTCGTAAATAGGAGGATGTTATGTTAGAGACCTAGTTAAGGTCGGTATCCTGGTATATAGGATGATGCTATGTTAGAGGCCTGGTTAAGGTCGGTATCCTGGTATATAGGATGATGCTATGTTAGAGACCTGGTTAGGTCGGTATCCTGGTTAGGATGTTGCTATGTTATGTGATCTGCTAGATCGGTTGATTAATTATGAATTGTTATATGATTATATGTTTATGTGCACATGGTTGTTGGACTGGGGTTGGGTTGAGGCGGGTCCTGCTTTGTGTTGTAGGCCAACATACCCAGGGCGGACCGGTTAGGCCGAAGGCTCGGCGAGCGGTCCGGATAGGCTGAAGGCCCCATGAGGTCGGACCAGACGTGCCGAGGCTCGGAGAGTGGACCAGATAGACTGAAGGCCCGGTGCGGGCGGACCAGTCATACTGTAGACTCAGAGAGTGGACCGGGTGGACTGAAGGCCTGGTGCAGGCGGACCAGTCACACTGTAGACTCGATATGCATGGTTGTTCTGTTTATGATATGATATGTTATGTGTGTGGTATTGTGGTTGGTATTTTGGGGGTAACTCACTAAGCTTTCGGGCTTACAGTTTTAGTGTATTGTTTCAGGTACTTCAGGAGACCGTGGCAAGGCGAAGGCGTGATCGTACTGCTCCTCATGTTTTATGATTTATGTGATATGGTTATAGGAAATGCTCTGATGTTTGAACTATTTTGAAAACAAATGTATGAACTTAATGGTTTTGAATGAATTAAAATGTTTTAATTTGACTCGAATTTTATGGTCGTTACAAGTTGGTATCAGAGCCTTGGTTTGAGTGAATTGGAGGAACATTCGTGTGAATCCAGTCTCAAATCAAGGAGAGTTTTCAAAGTAAAATTAAAATGGTTTTTAAAAATGAGTATAGGAGGATGCGGAGGTACAATCAGCCAGAGCCAACAAGTAGACCCCAAAATACCATACAAGTTATTTGATTATGTGATATGTTAGAACAACATGCTAGTACTAGGCTAGGGATCTTCAGGAATTTGCATGATAGAATTGTCTGATTATATGATGCCTGCTAGCCTAGGGTTTCCTTGTATGAAATTGACATCATTACTGTAGTTATTTAGTGTATGCATCACGACCATATATAATTAAGATCTTATAGCCTGAGAATGTTTGATTTGGCCTTATGTTCTGTTCTTGTTTGATTGGGAGCTTAGGGTAGGATTGAATATTCGAAAGTCTATTGGGTCCAACATTATGTATGGCTAGCATATACTAGTGCTGCAGGGTTGGTGGAAGTTTCATGGATGGGTGGGTTGCGTAAGACCGGTAGGTCGGTTATGGGATAGTGGTGCTCCTCTAGGAGTGGGAATTGAGTGTTCGTTATGTATATGTTATTATTAGGGTGTTGTGGTGATACTTGATACAAATATGGGTAGGTGTGGAAGGTAGTATGGGCCCGTACTACTGAAAGCACAGGACCCATACGCGTGTCAAGGAAGTCACAACCCCTAGGGTTTTGTTTGGAGCTAGTTCTCGGGATTATTATGAGGAATGCCTAATATTCTTGTAGCATATTTTCGGTATGGCGATTACGAGATGTCTCGGGGTAGGATCGGGTTCGGGATCTGGATCAGGAGAGGGTGATCAGGGTGGATCGGTACCACATGAGGTCATTGGTTAGATGAGTACGGACAAGTTGGATGCCAGGATTCATGAGATCCTGCATGATGAGGTTGTTGCTATGTTTCGGGCTGAGTTGCCGGAGATGTTTGGGTCGATCAAGACCGCCATGGTTGAGTACTTTGATGAGCGTTATGCAGCTCTCACTGAGGCAGCTGTCGCGGCAGCTACAACGGCTGTATCAGCGGCAGGGGGAGGAACCGTTCGAGGGTTTTAGTATCGGGACTTCGATAATACAAAACCCCCTACTTTCGATGGAGTTCAGGATCTGATCGTTGCTATGAGGTGGTTGTCAGACGTGGAGGGTTGTTTCTCTACGTGTTCATGCCCTGCGGATCAGAGGGTGAGGTGTGCTCTGAACCTTTTGAGGCTCGGGGCGAAGGATTGGTGGAGGTTGACCTCGGGATCTTATTCGGATGCGCAGCGGGCTGCAATTTCATGGAATCAGTTTTAGGAGATGTTCAGTACCCGTTATGTTCCACGGGTTGAAAGGGAAAGGTTGGCTCAGGAGTTCACCAGGATGTTCACTGAGAGGGCGATGTTTTGCCCTGAATTTGCTTCGGAACAGGCTCAGATGTCCCGATATCTGAGTATGCTCAAGAGGGATATCAGGCAGTTTGTGTCTACGCAAAGGTGCGAGACCTTACTGGAGTTGCAGGAGGCCACTCGGCGGCGTGAGTTGGAGATTGAGTTGCAGTTGAGAGAGTAGATGCAGGCCCCGACGCAGTCGTAGCCGGTGCCGAAACAGTCCAAGACCGTTGATTCCAGGTTGGGAAGTCAGAGCAGTCGCACTTGCGTGCTTCATGGTTTGGTTGGGAGTGTTAGTAACTAGGAGTTGTAGGCAATTAGCATCCAAGGGATTGATGGTCAGAATTTGGTTGTATGGTCTTGTTGTCGGGTATAGCAATTGTGATTTGAGAAGTGTTCAGCGAAGAGTCGAACTCCCTTAGAGTTCATGATATGTGATGTCGGGAAGTGATTTTGTGGAGGTTGATCATTTCAGAGGAAATCAGTTCATGGATAAGAGGAGTATGTTGAGTAGGGATGATTGATTTATGCCGGTCGAGTTACCGGTGGTTGGTAGGAAGTGTTCTAAGTGGGGAGAATTGGAAAATTCTCAGGAGGATCGACAAGCATTAAAGGTTTATTAGATGTTTGGGATTCAATAGTGTTTCAGTCAGCCAAGAGTGTGGGTTGGTATGAGTAAGTGATAGGCGAACGGGGCGGGGTGCAGACCAAGGTTTTCGGGAAATGGTGATTGGTTGTTGTGAGGCCTAGGATTAGGCCGAGATCTGAGTAGGTGGGATGGAGTTAGAGTTTGGAACCCCTAGAGGGCTAGAACAGTATGTACGGGAAAGATTCCCAGGAAGGATAGATCAGGGCGATGTATGATAGTTTGAGAGGTCCGGAGAGACTGAAGGCCTGTGGGCGTACCAATCAGGCCGAAGGCTCGGAGAAAGGTCCAGACAGGCTGAAGGCCCTAGAGGGCGGTCTAGACATGCTGAAGGTTCTAAGAGTGGTCCAGATTAGCTGAAGGCCTAGTAAGGCGGTCCAGTCATGCTGAAGACTCTGTATATGTTAATAGTTCTATATGAGGAGATGGATTGAGTATGTTGCGATGCGATAGCAAACAGTGGGTCTGGCCCCGGGTATTGATCATGCTAGCGGAAGGCAGTGCATGGACCCAAGAGTCCTTGCGAGCAGATTCAGAGCATGTGCAATTCATGGAGTAGCGGTTATTCTACAAGGGATAGTGTAGAGTGGGGTGTGAGCACCGTGACACTTGTCTGAAGTGGCAAGGTTGACCAGTAGATATCCTTGGATAAGCAAAGGGAAAGGTATGTAACTCCGGGAGGGAGTGTTGGTTCACGGAAGTGAAAGCAGCAGTGTGAATGGATGATTGAGAGTATTTCGATTATGGTTATTGAGCATTATGATGGTGCCAGTGGCATGGAAGCACATCCGGGTTGGGTGTCTATTGAGGTCACGGAAGGATTTTCGATGTTGTAGAACCAGAGGAGTTCGGAAGGGATGCAAGGAGGGAGCATTTGGTTACCAGTATGGTTATGATCAGGAGGTTATGTATGTAGCGGTAATTCATCATGGGGATGTCTGGAGGTATCGTCAGTATGTCGGGTTTTCCAGCCCGAGGATGTTAGAGCAGATTCTGCATTGTATGTGATTGCAGAGGAGAGCTCATGGGAGTTGCTTCGGAGCTGAAGGATGTGTCATCCTGTCAGCGCGGAAAGAAACGAGTTGGATTCGGAAAGGAAAGCAGGATAAGTCTTGGAAGTAAATGCGATAAAGGATATACCAGCCAAGGAAAGGGGGTAGTAGCTTGATATCGGGTCAGGAACAGGTGGTTTAGGGTGATATCTAGCTTTGTAAGAGTCAAGTGATTGTTGTGATTTGGAATAAGGGAAGTATCATCAGGTGATCATTGGTTGATGAGTGTTGTTATCAGAGAAAGAAGTCGGTGGCCGACTTGAAACAGTTGTCGTGACTCTGTGAAGGAAGAGTTGAACTTTATAGAGGTCTGATAGTAGTGTTCGGAGGAACTGATGGGTTTTAGCCATAAGAACATCCTATGTGCTCATGCGACCCTAATGCTTGGATCTAGGTTTCTCTATTGTACATGCAATTCATCCAAGACTTTAAGCCCTAGTTCTAGCATACAATTAATCCTATTAACATGTGAAAGGGTTTTTAGATCTTACCTTGATTGTTATGTAGCAATAACAATCTCAAATCCTCCTTGTAATGACTTTAGAAAGCTTAGAGTCACAAGTGTCACTCCTCTAATAGTTCACAAACACCAAGAGCAAGAGGATGAAGAATAAGGAGAGAGGAGGCTGCCCAAAACGTGTAAAAACCCTAGTGGAACTCTTCGCCATGTTTTTGGGGATTAAGGGTACTATATATACATGTAGGCTATTAGGGTTTTCAACTAGGAAACCCTAATCTGACTACTTAAGCCCTAAGCACCCCATGGACCCTTTTAGAATATCCCTTGGACGATTTCTAATGGGTTTCCCCATAGAATTCGTCCAACCTATTATTCCAAGGTGATCCATAGCCCAAATGCAATTATCTTATAATTACAGTTCCAGTCCCTTAAGTTTAATTAATCTCTTTTAGCCACAAAATTAATTATCAATTAATTCTTGACTAATCTTAATTAAACAATATGATTTCTCCTTTAATATATTATTCTCATAATATATTAATAAATCATAATTAATCCTTTCTCTCCATAATTCATCCTATCAAGTTGCTTTGGTAAAGGCAACCCAAAAGGACCATGCACCATCGGGTCAAGTACATACCAAAATAGTTATGGACTTAGACACTAATCCAATAGTCTCCCACTTGGATAAGTCTAATAACTATTCTACGTATGACTTCAGATCCTGATCTGCAATCGTAGCTTTCAAAAGTCGTTGTCAACTCTGATCTTATCAGATACGCGTCCTTTAGATAAGGGATCATATATTCCTCCATTCTAGATATCGTATAGACTGAGACATGGACTTAAATCATTCTCTCTGTCTATGTGTTGTTTCTCGATTTCCGATTTATGACGACTGACAACAGACTACAATTGAACACATCAAATTAGTCCCGGCTTGGCCAAGCGCTTAGGTGTCATCACTAAATCATCAAGGGGCCCACATATATCGCTTTCATCCCACTTTGGATAAAGGAACGGATAAAATTTGATTCAATGCTTGCTTGCACTCACTCACTGAATCACACACAACAATATGTTTTATGACACCAAGTTACTGGTACGTTTACATATTATCAATGTGTAACCGAATCGCAAGATACAACTCACACATCTCGGTTTCCAGAATATAAGATATTATCGTCTCACCAATCACTCGTGATAAAATCCATGAAGTGATCCAAGTGAGCATGGGTTTAATCCAATGCTCAAATCATATTCATCAGCACTCATGAACGTTGCAGCAAACATTTGCTTATGTCTAATAAACTTTAGACAATCCACACACCAATTCACAACCGTCATCATTCATACCTACTTCCAACATATGAACGCTTGTGGTCCGTTCGAATAATTTAATTGTTCTGAACCAATTTAATTATTCAGGAAGTCAAAACATGCAAAGTGAAACACAAAAATAATACTAATCCCATATGGCCCCAAACTCTGGGTATAAATAAAACATTTTATTTAATCACCATATTGATTACTCATTATTTGTTGTTTCGGGTAATCAACTTCTTACTTGAATTATAACTACACTTGTCCCATGCTCTTAGCATGCACACAATGTTTTTCTATGGCCCTTACTTTGTGAAATAGATCAAATGAACACATTTCCAATCATGCTCATTTCACAACTCCCAATCCTTATCATAAGTATAAGAATATCAAATTTTTGTTACTTATGCTAGATTTTAACACTTTATGCAATGATTCTTTCGTAAATTCATAGCTCAAAATCATCAAGACTTGGCCAATATCTATCATAATCAATTCTATAGATATGATGTCTCTCACTCAAAGTACATTCCTTTGAACATCCTTCTTGCATAAAAGTTTCTAATCTAGATATAGATTCTCAATATCCAACTCCCAATATGGAAACATTTCCATATTTTCCATATGACAACTCATTCTTAATAGAATCTTATCTATTCATAATAATGTCGATATGGTCCATCCAATACCATACTTCCAACTACTCACAAGCGACCAATCCTCAGCGAACTTTGGATCATCCTTTGATAGTTGTTTAATTATCTTAGTCAAAACCGATTCTTGTCCTTTTTCCCTCTAAATGCACTAGACATTTGGAAAATTTTTAGAATGGTCAAATATTATAGCATCTGCAATCGATCCTTTACCCGAAGCGTATGGGATACGATGCATAATGTCTTACATAAATATATGATACTTTATCAATCTTTTGCCTTAATATTTTATGTGTCACATTCTCACAATTCGAACTATGAAGAGGGATGCCACAATCATAATCAAAATTTTGAGAACGCACTATGTACACTTGACTAAATTTATTAACATTCCACAACCTAAGCGTTTAGATTTGAAATGAAGCATAATATTCTCTCCCTTAATTATAGCAAAACAACTATTCAACCCTTACGACTTTGCAAAGTATAACTCTTGTTTTCTATAATTAATATTGCTAACTTGCAATACTTGCCTTAATAATCATACAAGCACAACATTTATGCTCCCACTATCATGATGATTATTATCATATAAGCATAACACTTATGCTCCCACTAGCTTTGACATGTATTTAGAAAATAGCTTGACTTTCAGAAAACAATACTTATTGAATTTCTTAAGTTCATATTTCTAATACCTAATGCTTTGATAATCCTTTATCTAAGTTTCTCAAACTTATACATTTTTACCTTAGATAGCTCATATGTGTGTCTAAACAATTCAGACTAATTGCCAAATCTCACAATTCGAATCATGGAAAGGGATATCATAACCATAATCGAATTCGAGAATACAATTTCACAATCACTATCTTCTTAAAATCTCTCTTAGTTAAAGCATTTCCTCACAGTCATCTTCATGAAGGAGGAAATCTTATAACACTTAGATTTTAATGGTGTATGTGTTCCTATCCATGCGAATTCGTCAAAATCAAAGTTGCGACAAATCCAAATTCATATGGACCGAACCTTCTCAATCTTGATCTCTTGCCTTATGGTAACACGACTGCCCACCATGTCTTCCAAGTAGTTAAGCAGCTCACCCTTTCTTATCAATGTACTTTTCATTGATCAAGGTGCTTGCCTTTTATGCGTTCAAATGAGAACTCATAGAACTTACATGCATAATTAACTCAATTGGAACGACACAGAAACAAGATAGTGTCAACACGATAGGTTGTAAACCTCAAGTCATGTGCTAGTGATGATCGATAAGGTTTATTCTTGATTAGTTCTTGAAACTTTTCAAGACCATTAAGACTCCCACTGACTCCTTGACATATAAGATTCTCTTGTCAAGAAACATTCTTTGACAAAACAAATTTTCAAGAGTTAGTGTAGTTCTTATCAAAACACTTCACATAATTGGTCCTAGTTGGTCTTTGTCTTATCCAAGACATCACAATTTTCCAATTTCAAATGTACAAGAATAAGAAAACCTTTTCAAATTCCACATTTGATGAATGTTATAAACCTTCTTAAGACTTGTCACTCAATTCACAATCTTAACTCTAAGACTTGTTTTTGGAATGAAGTATGATTGACTTCTTGATTTAACCATTTCTTCAATTCTTGATTCCTCTTCTCAGACATACAATTGCACTAAGACTCACTTAGAGGATCAATTGAGATGTGGTTCTTAATCATTAAGACCTATCATAAAACATAATAAAAAGTACTCTCCCTTCTTCTTAGAATAGAGAAACTTTTATCTTTCTGCCTACTTGATTCTTCTTATTCATTCTGCTATTGATTTAAACTCTTTCAATCAACTCGGAATTACACTTAATCTTATAAGTATAATCATATTTACTAAACCTTTAGTAAATCATGACGAATATCTTTGTCACTCTTGTGGTGGACTTGATCAACACACAACCTTGTGTACTTGATCTCCTAGTCTTTCACTTGACACTTTGTCAACGAATTAGGCTAATTTCCAAATATGAAACTTCACATTCATCATGCAATACTTGTTGTATGATTCCAAGTTTCTATCCAATTGAAACTTGGGCGATGAGAAACTTTCCCTATTTGGTAAATTCTTGACCTTTCCACAAATAACATAATTAAGAATCAAATCCATTATTGCTAATAATAGAAACTTTCAAACATCAATTTTTCATACACGCCATTGCAAGGATAAATAAATAATATAAAAAATCAAAATTTATTTTATTGCGGAAAAATTTGTCCTTACAATGCAATTCAACTGAAAAACTATGTTGTTACATATTCCTAAGCAATCTATTCTAACTCCAAGTAGTAGCTTAAGATTCTAATCTTCAAGTAATGCGATCGTAATCCATTTCTTCACGATTAGATTCCGCTCACTTCTTCCCTTAAGCTTCCTCTCCTTTCTTTGATCCTACAAAACATCGAAATGTAATCTTATCACATCATGTATTAACAATCTAGAATAGGAACTTAAAAGAGTTATTTAATGGATTTTACCTAAAGCAGAGCCATACGTTTTGACTCTCCCATCCCTTAGATCTCTTAGGTAAATAGGGCAGCTTCGTCTCCAATGCCCCTTCTCTTGGCAATAAAAGCAAATTGACTCTTTTGGAACAGCACATGGAACAACTTCAGACTTTTCCTTTCTCTTATGATCAAACTCTTCGATCATGGCATGCCTTTCGTTGCCATTGCCTATATCCATAGAGGTTTGGAAGGCAGATTCACCAATCAACTTTGCTTTTCCAGTGGGCCAAACCATCGTTGATTCAGCAGCAATAAGCATGTAGGTGAGATCTATAAGGGTCACGTCGTGGTTTATCATATAGCACTCTCTTACGAACTCACTATACGAGTTAGGAAGCGACTGAGGAACCCAGTCAACATCCAACTCCTCACAGACAACAGATCCCAACATTCTTAATCTATCAATGTGTGACTTCATCTCTAGGATGTGTGCACACACTGACTTTCCTTCTTCATGTTTACTTGCCAAAAGGGCTTGAGTAAGCTTGAACTTTTCAAGCCTTCTAACTTGTGGGTTAGGGAGAATAATTGGAGGTGGTGGAGGAGGTGAAGCATGATTTATTGTTCCTCGATCGAATCGTGGAATATCATCTTCATGTGGAAAGCTTGTTCCACGGGATTTGGGAAGACTATAGTTGTCGTACTTTGACATCTATAAAACGGGAGAAAAATAAATTCAAGTTAGTTGATTGATTGAGTCCTTAATAAATCACCCAAATGAGATACTAAGGCTAGGACCCAACACAATATTCCACAACTTGGGAGAGGGATGCCGTAACCCAAATTGAAGAACATTTGAAGGTAAGTGAATGACGATTCACTAATCACCACCATGAAAACAAAAAAGAAATTTAAGTTTTAAATCTATTGAAAATTCCTAGATCTTTTGAGATTCATTGAACTTTTCAATGACATGTTTAAATCTCGATATGCCCCTCGATTTGTGACTGGGATGCCGAGGATCACAAAACAGGGTGTGAATAACCGTGCAAACTTACATGGTGCCCCCACATGTTACAGTCACCTATTCGATGTGCCGGTTAACCACACACGCTCCACCGAACTATGACATACATTGAGTCACCCTTTGCTACCTTTGCTTATAACCATTTAGTGTGCCGGTTAACCACACACGCTCTACTAACGTCTTCGCAATAGCACAAAGTGTAATTTCATGGAGTTGCATCAATTCACTTTTGCCTAAAGTAACTAAGATTGGGAATTTTGTAAAAGCGTTTAGTTACTTTTGTATTTCATTATACTTATAATGGAAGGTTTCTGTCCTATCCTACCCGTTTGGCTAACGACCCTCCACTAGTCAAGAGGGCGGTGGGTAAGAGTGGATACCCATTCAATCGACATTTTATAGGCAATTTCCTTAAACACCCTTTATAGACCAACTTAGTGAATGAGGCTTACTAACGGTAAGACCGACTTTTACTGATACATATATATAATTTTAGACTTTTAATGTTATATATAGTATAGGGTGTATTTTACACTTTTAAAATACTAGTTGGTCAAATTTAATAATTATATTTTTAATTTAATTAAATTGTAAACCAAAACTTTATGGATTTATTAAACCTCTTTTAATTATACACTTTAATTAATTAATAAAACCATAAGGGTGTGAATTGAACTTTTTCAAAATAATACTAGGGTTTTAGAATTTAACATTTCTAAATTAAACTTTTAATCAACTTTTAAATTCCAAAACTTGAGGGCAAGTTTTGAAACATTTCAAAACATCAAGGATCAAATAGCAAATAATTTAAACTAAACAATTAATTTAATGATTATCTAAATTTGACCTAATTTCAATTTCTTGCAAGATAAGTTACCCAATTAATACAAATAATCAATCCTTAATCATATAAGGAAGTTATTATCTAATCAATTGGTAATTATATTTTGTTTAATCAAGGATATACTCAAATATAAGATAAAATTCGAATATTAATGACCCAAAACAATTAAGGCAAGTATCCTCAAGCAAAACAGCAAGAAGTTATTATCAAGGATATACTATATAAGGAACCTTAAGCCTCACCCCAGCCTCTTTAGCACCCCCTTTGATGTCCAGAAGCTTCCCCCATCGTTTCCAAACCCTAATTTGAGAGTGAGAGGGACTTAAGTGTTTTGTGGAGCTTGGAGAAGAAGGATACTTGAAGCAAGAGTTGGTGGGATCATAGAGGAGTGAAGTGGATCTGATTTCCTTGCTTGTTGGCATCAGATTAAAGGTAAAAAGTTGTTGCCTTGACTTTGTTGTGCTTAGATTGTTCATGAATGAAGTTTTAGGGCCAAATTGTCATATATGAGTCTCTTTTCGAGTTTTGGGTTCAGATCTGTGGTTGCTACTACAGATCTAGACTGGTCTTGACTCATAAATATGGAAAGTGATAGCTTTGGAGCTTGATTGAGAGTGTCCTTGCCTTAAACCTTCATTTTAGCTTGATTAGAGCTTGTTGAGCCTTGCATGCACGTAAAGTTGGAAACTTTACGTGTAGATCTGGCCCTAGGAGTCTAGATCTATGTATTGGAAGCAACAAAATGGCCTGTGATCGTCTGAATGAAGATATTACGTATGGAATCGACGAGTCTGGGAGATGACTCGGCAAGTCGGGCTAGATATCAGACTTGAGTCGCATAGTAACTCGGCGAGTCACATGGGTAGACTCGGCGAGCTGTATGATGATGGGCAGGAACTCGACAAGTTGGAAGAACAACTCGGTGAGTCTGTTGAAGATTGCCTTGGACTCGACGAGTCTGGTCGTAGAACCCTAACCATTTCTGGTTGAGCTGTAAATCGGTGAGTCGAGGGATGACTCGGGGAATTGAGTAGGAATGGACTCAGAACTTGTTGGACTCGACGAGTCTTGGGGCAACTCGGCGAGTTGAGTCGTGGTATGGGAGTTTCTGAGCATAGGAACTCGACAAGTCAACGGGTTGACTCGGCGAGTAAGGTCAACCAGGAAGGTTGAATTTGACGGAGGACCAAGGGTTGACCAGTTTGACTTCCAAGGGTATTTTGGTAATTACTGATGTTTATTGGTTTTGGTTATTTGGCAATGATCAGTGGTGGAGTTCGTGCTGGTGGTCGGAGCAGCGTGGTCTTATTTCTTCAAGTCGGCAGTTGCAGGTGAGTTATCCTCACTATATCGACAGGGTCTAAGGCACCAAGGCCGGCCCTTTATCGGATGGGAATACGGGTAGTTGTTTGTTATGTTATTGTTTTGCTATGCCTGCATCCTGGTAGTTAGGATGATATATGTTAGAGACCTGGTTAAGGTCGGTATCTTGGTAAATAGGATGATGCTATGTTAGAGATTTGTTAAGGTCGGTATCCTGGTATATAGGATGATGCTATGTTAAAGATCTAGTTAAGGTCGGTATCCTGGTATATAGGATGATGCTATGGTAGACACCTGGTTAAGGTCGGTATCCTGGTAAATAGGATGATGCTATGTTAGAGACCTGGTTAAGGTCGATATCCTGGTATATAGGATGATGCTATGTTAGATACCTGGTTAAGGTTGGTATACTGGTATATAGGATGATGCTATGTTAGAGACCTGCTTAAGGTCGGTATCCTGGTATATAGGATGATGCTATGTTAGAGGCCTGGTTAAGGTCGGTATCCTGGTATATAGGATGATGCTATGTTAGAGACCTGGTTAGGTCGGTATCATGGTTAGGATGTTGCTATGTTATGTGATCTGCTAGATCGGTTGATTAATTGTGAATTGTTATATGATTATATGTTTATGTGCACATGTTTGTTGGACTGGGGTTGGGTTGAGGCGGGTCCTGCTTTGTGTTGTAGGCCAACATACCCAGGGCAGACCGGTTAGGCCGAAGGCCCGTCGAGCGGTCCGGATAGGCTGAAGGCCCCATGAGGGCGGACCAGATGTGCCGAGGCTTGGAGAGTGGACCAGACAGACTGAAGGCCCGGTGCGGGCGGACCAGTCATACTGTAGACTCAGAGAGTGGACTGGGTGGACTGAAGGCCTGGTGCAGGCGGACCAGTCACACTGTAGACTCGATATGCATGGCTGTTCTATTTATGATATGATATGTTATGTGTGTGGTATTGTGGTTGGTATTTTGGGGGTAACTCACTAAGATTTCGGGCTTACAGTTTCAGTGTATTGTTTCAGGTACTTCAGGAGACCGTGGCAAGGCGAAGGCGTGATAGTACCGCTCCTCATGTTTTATGATTTATGTGATATGCTTCTGGGTAATTCTCTAATGTTTAAACTATTTTGAAAACAAATGTATAATCTTAGTGGTTTTGAATGAATTAAATGTTTTAATTCGACTCGAATTTTATGGTCGTTACAACCCAAATAGTATCATAACCACCCGTTGTCTTGGGTAACTTAGTTATGAAATCCATTGTAATCTGCTCCCACTTCCATTGAAGGATTTCAGGCTGTTGCAATAGACCTGAGGGCTTCTGGTACTCTACCTTGACTTTGGCACAAGTAAGGCACTTACCCACAAAGGTAGCAATCGCGGCCTTCATGTTAGGCCACCAATACAATTTCTTGAGGTCCAGATACATATTGTCTGAAGCTGGATGAATGGAGTATCGATTTTTGTGTGCTTCATTCATAACCACTTCTGTGTAACCATCGAAATTTGGTGTCCAGATCCGGTTCATGAAACAATAGACTCCATCATTCCTCATTTAGAAGTTCTTATCCATTCCTCTCAGGGTTTCACCTACCGTGTTTTTGAGTTTTAAGGCCTCGAGTTGAGCCTCTTTGATTTGTGTGGACAGATGTGAATGGATCGTCATGGTCAATGACTTTACTCGGCGTCCCGAGTATTCTTTTCTCCTGAGAGCGTCAACTACTATATTGGATTTACCAGGGTGATAACGAATCTCGCATTCGTAATCGTTCAGCAGCTCCACCCATCGTCTTTGTCTCATGTTCAGCTCCTTCTGGTCGAAGATATGCTGAAAACTTTTATGGTCCGTGAATATTGTGCATTTTGTGCCATATAAGCAATGTCTCCAGATCTTCAGAGAAAATACCACTGCTCCTAGTTCGAGGTGTGTTGTATAATTGACCTCATGTGTCTTAAGTTGTCTAGAGGCGTAGGATATAACTTTCCTCGTTGCATAAGAACACATCCAAGTCCTTGGTTAGATGCATCACAGTACACTACAAAGTCTTTTGTCCCTTCAGGAAGAGACAGGATTGGTGCACTGCATAGGGCTCGCTTCAGCGTTTGAAACGTTGTTTCTTGTTTCTCTCCCCCAACTAAAAGTTACACCCCTATGTGTCAGGTTGTAAGTGGTTTAGCAACTCGGGAGAAATTATGGATGAATCTACGATAGTAGCCAACAAGACCTAAGAATTGTCGGATTTCTGTAGGTGTTCTGGATGTTGACCAGTTCTCGATTGCCTTTATTTTGGAAGGGTCCACGTGTATTCCCTCTTGACTGACCACGTGGCCCAGGAAATCTACCTTCCTGATCCAAAATTCACATTTTGAGAATTTCGCATAAAGTTTCTCTGCTCTCAAAGTTTGTAATACTTGACGAAGATGTTGGCCATGCTCCTCTTCGCTTATTGAGTAGATAATGATGTCGTCAATGAAGACTATGATGAATTTGTCTAGGTACGGACAACACACTCTGTTCAATAAGTCCATGAACACAACAGGTGCATTCGTCAATCCGAAAGGCATCACTACAAACTCGTAATGACCCTAACGAGTTCTGAACGCTGTTTTGGGAACGTCCTCCTCCGAAATTCGTAATTGGTGATACCCAGATATTAAGTCTTTTTTTCGAGAAGTAGTTCACACCTTGAAGTTGGTCGAACAGATCGTCAATGCGAGGTAGAGGACATCGGTTCTTAACGGTAAGTTTATTCAGCTCGCGATAGTCTATGCACATACATAATGATCCATCCTTCTTCTTCATGAACAAGACCGGTGCTCCCCATGATGAGAAGCTTGGTCTTATGACACCTTTGCTAAGGAGTTCGTTTAGCTGGCTAGACAATTCCTGCATTTCAGATGGTGCAAGACGATATGGGGATTTGGCTACACGGGTAGCCCCAGGGATTAAGTCAATTCTGAATTCGACTTGTCGTTCGGGTGGCACTCCTGGGAGATCGTCGGGAAATATGTCAGGAAAGTTGCAAACCTTAGGAATGCTCGCGATGTCTTTCACTTCTTGCTTTTTTTCTACCACGTGAGCTAAGAAAGCACAATACTCCTTGCGAAGATACTTTTGTGCCTTGATACAAGAAATGATCTGAAGGTTCGTTCCGAGTTTGTCACCGTAGATGACGAGAGTTTCGTTATTCGGCAAGTTCATGCGAATGACTCTTTCGTAACATAGGATGTCGACATGGTTAGAACACAACCAATCCATACCGATAATGACATCGAAACTATTGATATACACCGGCATAAGGTTTATTGGGAAAGAAAAGTTATTCAAGGTAAGAGTACATCTTATGTATATATCGTTAGTGTATTCAGATTTCCCATTGTCCATTTCTATTGTGAAGGTTTCATTTAGTGGTTGGGAGTTTTGTTTTAGTAGGTGTTCGAATTTATGACTCACGAAGCTCATCTCAACACCACAATCAAATAGAATGCATGCATAATATTGTTGAGAAGAAATGTACCCGTGACCACCGTAGGGTCTGCCACAACTTCTTCGTGACCAATTGCCAGTATCCTTCCAACTCCACCGACATTCTTAGCTTTCGGACAATCTATTTTCGAAATGTCCAACTTCCCTGCATCCATAACACGCTTGACCTACTCCAGCGGCAAGTACTTGGTTAATCGGTTGGGGTGGTGATTTACAGAATCAGGCAATATGACCTTTTCTGTTGCAGTTCCGACACTGCATTTCTCGGCAATTTCCGTTGTGGTGGAAATTACAATTTTTGCATTTAGGGAGATTACCAACATAAGGATTAGATGGTGTAGGATTAGCATGAACACCAACAGGTACAGTAGCAGCATGGACTGCCACTAACTGTTGCTTTTTCAAGGGCTCCTGAGAAGATTGGCCCTTCCTTTTATTCCAAGTTTTCTTTTTGTTGTTGTTATTGTTGTTGTTTCCCTTGGGTTGTTCTGGAGCAGCAACCACGAAGGTTTGATGGGCTCCATGGTCAATAAGTGACTGTGCCAGCTCTTTGGCACTGTCAAAGGTAACAAACTTGGAAGCAATAACACTTCCCTGAATCTGAGGTGACAGCCCCCAGATGTACCTTTCAATCTTTTTTCTCTCCAGAGCAACCATATCCGGACATATGATCGCTAAGTCGTTGAACCTATTAGTGTAGGTTGTTATGTCTGAACCAACCATAGTAAGGCCCCAAAGCTCCTGCTCGAGCTTTAGTATTTCGCCCCGTAGGCAGTACTCCCGCATCAGCATTGACTTCAGGTTCTCCCAACTTATCGAGTTATCCATTACTAGAGTCAATGACTTAACATGGCCGTTCCACCATGTTAGGGCTCTAACAGCAAAGGTGCAGGTAGCGAACTTAACCTTGCTACCTTCCGGGCAGGAGCAGATCTCGAAGACTGCCTCTGTTTTCTCAATCCATTGTCTCAAGGCCATTACTCCCCTAGTCCCGTTAAAGGTCCTATGTTTGGCATTTAAAAAGTCCTTTTAGTTACACTCCCGATGGTGCCCGTGACTCTCACCCTGATTGGAGGGGTGTGCGTCACTCCCTGATCCACTTGCAACAGTGGTGTTTATATGTGACACAGCAGTTGCGACAGCTGTAGTGTAACATCTTGTTCTGGATCGTCCGTGATTTAGGGATTCGTGGGCTGCAACTTGGGAATAAGGAATCCCCGTGGGGGCTAGGAAGAGTGGCTGGGAGCGTAGGGCTTCTTGTCACTTTTCCGTGGATATAAGGTTCGTTGTAAATGGACTTGTAACGAAGGAACCACGATAGTTTGAAGATTTGGCAAGTTTAACCCTTATTATGAAAAGTGTGGCATTGGAGTACGTGAGGCGTAATTATGCATACGCTCGGCGTACTAAGGTGCGTGGAAGAAACGTGAATGCCATCTAGTATGTTGGGCGTACTAGGTCCTAGAAGAAAACCCTAATGTTTTGAGGTATCCTTATTTAAGGAACATTGTGCCTTCATATTCAGCCACCATTTCCAGCTCCTTACCTCTCTCAAAACCTTAAATCTCGTTTCTTAGCTTGTGTGAGCATTGGAGGCTTATGAAGTGATCTTATGGAGTTCTCTTGAGGAGAATGAACTTGGAAGGAAGAAGAGTAGGCATTCAAGCTTTTGGATCTGAGTTTTCTTGTGGATGGAGCAACATTCAGAGGTATCAAGCTCAAAGCTTTGCTCTTATTTTGCATAGTTCATTTAAAGGTCCATTTTAGGGTTTATGTACCCAAAGCTTGAAGCTTTATGAGTTGGTCCACCCTAGAGCCTTGTACCTGTCCTCATTGATGTATTCAGACGCTAGAGTTCATAAAAATGGAGTCTTGGTTGTCAAGACCTTCCTATTTAAGAGATATGTGGATTTTTATGGTGAACAAGTGAGAATATATGAGATCTAGACTTATACAGCCTTGATGGGGCTTAAAGTCACCAACTTTATGCTATAAAAGACTTTATTTGTAACACCCAGAATCAGAAAGTGTAACATCCGGATTCTCATGTATTTTATTTTAATCATTTATTTTGAGTTAAAGAAAGGGACTCGACGAGTTGACGCCTAGACTCGTCGAGTGGGATCGCAATTCACTGACTGAATTAATGAATGGACTCGATTAGTCGGCTAGGTGACTCGACGAGTCTGTGCTGGTGATAGAAACCCTAAATGTTTGGGCATGTGCTCTATTTATAGGTCCTTATGGCCTTCATTTGCGGCCACTTACTCCCTTGAGAAACCCTAGAGAGCGAAGAGAGCTTAGAGAGCAAGGGGAAGGCTAATTCTTCATCCTTTTGGTGTAATCTTGCAAGAAGGAGTGGGAAAGTCCAAGCTAGATCGATTGTGGAGCTTGGATCTATGTTGTTCATACTAAGATTCGCTTCTGGAGGTACAAATCCTTTCCTATTTCGTGTATTTGATAGATTTCTTGAATCTAGGGTTTCTTTGCACCTTTTTGAGTTGGATCTTAAAGCATGTGATGTCCCAAGGTGGTGTAGATGTTAGATCTGGACCATGAGAGGTCCAAAAAGTCCCAACCTTCCAGCTTTATGTTGTTTCATGAGAGTTTTGAGAGTAGGTTACCATTTTAAAGTTTATTTCTCCATTTATGGCTTTGTATGTGCTAGAAGGTTAGATCTACTAGTTAGAGAAGCAGATCTGACCTCAGAAGGACGTTTGAGTGTTGCCATGGAAGGAACTCGCCGAGTCCATAAGGGGACTCGACGAGTCGAGTCGGTTTGCCCTGCGATTCATGGCCAGTGGTAACCCGTCGAGTGGAAGGTTCGCTTGACGAGTCGAGTGAGGTTTAGATATACCCAGAGGACAAGCTTGGACTCGCCGAGTAACCTATGTGCACTCGACGAGTCTGGTTAAAGTTGACCGTTGACTTTCAGGGTATAGTCAATGTTTGGACTTTTGAGCCATTGGAAGGGTAAAATGGTCTTTTACCCTACTAAGAGAACTTAGAGAGGGAATAGCCTAGCCTTTGAGATTCATATTGATTAGAGTAATTATTTGATGTGATTTGGCGGAGGCTAGATCAGTATTTCTGAGTTCGAGATTTACCGAGTTACTTGAGGTGAGTCTTCTCACTATAGTTTACCTAGAGTGGTAATTAAAGTATGTGACAGAGTATGTTGTATGCTATTATATGATGTGATATCTATGTGATTCTGTGCTATGTGTGATCTAGAGTTTACAGAGTTAGGACCGGAAGGTCCACAAAGTTAGGGCCAGAGGGTCCACAGAGTTATGGAGGTTGTAATGTGTTCACGGTCAGGAAGGGGTGTTCACGGCCCAAGAACACTTGATGTTCTTGAGTTCACTGCCCAATGATCTTGAAGATCTGGTGGATTTGAAGGTGAAACACGCGTACGAGGGCTAGAAATCACTAGAATGAAGATGAAATGATGAAATATCTTGAAGATTCAAGCAATATTCCAAGAAAATCGAAGGATTGAAGGATGATAGTTGAAAGAGAATTCTTGATGTTCACGGCCAGAATTGTAGAATGAGGAATAAATCAGTCACATTAGTATATATATATATACCTAGGAGTCTTCGACAGTGAACACATTCCGAGGAGATAAGATCTTCGGGTTCACGACTTGCGAGGGGTTCACGGTCCGAAGTCGGCAAGTGGTTCACGGTCCGAGGAGTTCATGGTTCGCATGAGGTTCACAGCCCATGCGAGGTTCGCGGTCAGAAGGGAAGAAAGAAGAAAAGATGATGCGAAGTTTCTCAGTTTCTTCAAGTGTTTTCCCTCTTAACATATAACACCTTGAATACAAGGTGTAAACACTTATAAAACATTAATCTAACACATTTAAGATAGAATAAGATTTAAGTTGACTTTAGTTGACCCAAGTTTGACTTTGGTTGACTAGGGTTGACTTTACTAGTAGAAAATAACGGGATGTTACATAAATACTCAGACCCCTTAGAGCTTTCATCTGGCGCCTTTGTCATTTACCAATATCACATAACACACCCCTTCAATTGATTAATTACAACAACGTAAACAATCACAACTTTATTAACAATATTGATCATGAATGTATATTATTTTTAACACATAACATATGAAGCAAACAAGCCCCCATTATACGCATTCAATATGTAATGGTAAGTTTTGTTGAATATAAGCTTATTCAAATTATCTTATTGAAAATTGAGGTGTTTGATCTACATGGGAACACATGTACCCAAAACGACAATAGAGTGATCATAATTTTTGTCTTAAAGTTTGGAAGACACCCAAATCGAAAATTTGATGACAAGACAAAACTCGAGTTAGTCGAACAACAGAGAGTACCCTTCGGTTTAGAATCTCAAATCACTCATGTGCGATTAAACTTCATTTGGAAAGACCCTGTGTAGCAGCAATGCATGAATAAAAAACTCGTCCACTGACACATCGATCGATCCATCCAAAATCTAAAACATTTGGTCTCATAAAAATGATCAAGTTCTCAACGTGTTTATTTTCCACTAAGCTATTGTTAGCATATTATAATGATAGTTGAAACCGAAGAATTGTATATGAAAATACCAATTAAATAGCGTGCGAAAAAAACAAATTATGGTATTTATTGAAGGACACGCCTGCAAAAATACCAAGATTAGCCTGCGACAATACCCATTAATGGTATTTTCACATGTATACCTTACAAATTAATAAAATGACATTCAAGAATACTATAAGTAGCTATTTTCACAAGTCCCCTACAAAAATACTAAAATTTATATGCAATATTACTTATTTTGTAGGTCAATTTTGATATTTTTGTAGGTATAACCTGCTAAAATACCAAAAAATACCTACAAAAATAAATAACTAAAAGCCATTTTTGAAACAAAAGTAAATAACAAAAAGTCAAAAACTCATTTTTATCACTAAAAATGGATAACCACTCACGAGAAAACGTTTTTTTTTTTTTTTTGCCTAATTTCTTTTTTGTTTAAATGTCAAAACTATCGATCAATACGACCGCAAAGAAAGAAACTTTTTAGATTCAACCTATTGCACTCCTATTCAACCATATCTGCATATAGCTCAAAAGTATTTTTTATAATATGAAACCAAAAGTTAGAAAATAAGATTTTCCTTGGACCAATGATCAATCATCTTCTTATAGGTAGGGTTGTAAGCGGACCGAACAAACATGAACAGGGGTTTGTTCATGTTCGTTCGTTTAAGTTAGTCGAACAAATTAACGAACACAAACGAGTTTTATTGTTCATGTTTGTTCGTTTAACAAATTACATTGTTCGTATTCGTTCGTTTATATTTGTGAACATGTCCGTTTATGTTCGTGAACATTACAAACAAAGATAATTGAACATATATGAACATATAATATAGTAATTTAATCAAACACGATTAACGATATATGAAAATAAAGAAACTTATATGAACGAACATAAACAACCGTAAACGAACAACATAAACGAACGTTCGCGAACATAGTTGAACGACTGAGGTCATTTTCATGTTCGTTCGTTTAACTAAATAAACGAGAATTTTTGTTCATGTTCATTCATTTATTAATTAAATGAACTTTCCGCCGAACGGATCACGAACAGTTTGATGTACATTCTGTTCGTTTACAACCTACTCATAGGGTCTATTTCACAGCCTTTTATTGTGAAATTTATGATTAGTTTGAATAAACTTATTTTTTTTTTGGGAAAATTTCGTTCATATCCTTCCAAACTTTAAATATTACGTCAATGTCCTTATAAAATTTAAAATTACATATACATCATTTTAAAACTATAATATTTACATCTATATCCAAGTTTATATTTTTATTTAAATTAAACTAATATAATATTAAAAACCTATATAATATTCAAAATTATATATATTGTTACTAAAATACCCTTTTTAAATAAAAGATTATATATAAACGTTTTAATAAGGATTAAACAAATGACAGTACACTAACTTCAACATTATTTCTTCAGCACGTTAAACAACTGTAGTTGATATAGCCACTGTTTTTTAAGGTTTCACAAACTACGTATCACAATTATGCCACTTGAGGTTTTATTTAGCGAGGTAGTTGTTGCCTTGTTGGGTGTGTATCTCATTTTTCCTATTGGACATGTGAATTGCTTTTTGTTGTTTTCACTTTTCAGTGCTACTCTATAAAAAAGAAGAAAACAAATACACAAAAATGGTTACAATCAAAAGCTGAAAATCAAACATGAAAAACAACCAAACAAATACATAATCGTTATAATTCTGAAAAGAAAAAACTCTTAGTTGTAGGATAATAATGTTATTTATGCATATTAACGTTTAGACAATAAGTGGTCATGAATCGAAATGTTTCTCTGTATATATAATGACGAATGTGTTGAAAAGTTTAATTAGCTGTTTAATAAGATTAATCTTGTTAATATTTTATTTAGAAAGGGTATTTTAGTAACATCATATATAATTTATAATTTTAGACAAGTTTTTTAATATTATATTAGTTTAATTTTAATTAAAATATAAATTTAGATATAGATGTAAATATTATAGTTTTAGAATGATGTATACGTAATTTTTAAATTTATAAGGACGTTGACGTAATATTTAAAGTTTAGAAGGATATGAATGAAATTTTCCGTTTTTTGTTATCTAAATTTCAATAAATAATTAATTTCTCTTAAATAAAACCACCTGTTTTCCCTAAGTGCCACAAACTTAACACTTCGGAGAAATTTAATTCCCAAGTCACAACCAAATATATTCTAATTTCCAAGATAACCATATTTTAATTAAAGAAAATACCTGGGGGTTGCAACTTGCACCCACGTTGGAGGTGAGGTGCTTTGCCCGTCAAAGATTCTACCAAAGAATTTGGCACCTACAAAATTTTAGGAATATAAATATATCACTATCCATTTCTTGATGTTCATCAATATAAGACTATTTGCCAAAAAAACTCAATCATTCAAACTTTTTTAATGTTAAAAAAGATGATGATTCTTTAACCATTAGTATAAATTTTTGCTTCATTGAGAAGCTATGTCAAATCTACCAAAATAAATAAGAATAATTTTGTCACATGTTATTTTGTCATAATTTAGAGATATATTTATTTTCCACTTGTCATTTATTTCATTTTCTATTTCTAATATATTATTAATTAGTTTACATAAATTAAACCTACCATAATGATATTAATTTCAAATTTTAAATTTTAAATTTCAATTTCAATTTCAAATAAATTTACAGTTTAAACCTTAGTGTTTAACATTTTGTTATAATTAACATGTTTAGTATACGGGTCTGATAACTAAACAATAATTTTAATTTATTTATTTTTTACATGTTTTTTTTTTCTCATAATTTTTATCTATTTCAAATTTCAAATTCAAATAAATTTCTTATTTAATCGTTCATATTTAACATTTTGTTTTAATTAACCCGTATAATATACGGAACTCACAACTAGTAACTAATATAAATAGTTTTATTTATGGATTTTTAAAACATCCTCTTACCGACAAAATATGAAAACATATTATTATTAATTTATTTATTATTCAGAAATAAGAATCCATTATTGTTTTTCAAGAAGATGATGATGACATTCCAAGAACACTTTCCCTCCCCCTCTTTCTCACTCATCCACGAATTTGACACGTTCATCGTCTTTTCCTTTTCTCCACGTGTGTGACATCTTTCTCTGCAATAAACTTTAAAATAAATGTCGACAACATGCACGCTATCCCAACCTAACGCCTTCAATTCGCCATTGTTTTCTGTACCCACTTCCAAAAACTTCCGCCCTCATTCCAATCTCGATTCTATACTCCCTTCGTTCCAGAATCCCACCGATTTCACAGATTTCGATCACTCAAATCTCTAGGTTTGCATTCTCCCCTTTTCATCGCTAATTTTTCTTCACTGTTTTCGTTTGATCTATGATTGTTTTGCTTTCTATTATGAAGGAAACTGAAAGCAGATCCTTTAGGAAAAAAACCACTCAACCATCGTAAATATTGAATAATGTTTAGGGTTTGATGTATGTGTTTCGTTATTTTCGCAATTTGGTTATTTGATTCCTTTACCCGTTGACATCACTCGGCGAAATTAACGCAATTGATCTCATTGCTCCCCAAATTAGAATCAATTCTGGACTTTTTTATATTCAAACTTCTGTAATTTTAAACTAGAAATTGAAGTACGTGTTCTTTGTTTCCTTTTATTTGAAATGACTCCATTGTAATTCTTGTTCTCAACAGTTGAATCTACTTATCGATTCCTATATTCACCATCAAAATTTCTTGTCGATTTATAAGTCATGAAGTAATCCAGTTGACTTTTAAAAGTTATATTTGGGCTTTTAAAGAATTGGGGAGATGATTAGTTGATGATTTTTTTTTCTATGTTTGATTCCACACATTGTGTTTAGAATATGCAAAAGTCTTTGTGACGAAATTTACTCGATTTGTGTAGTATCTGATATTAACTTTAGTGGTTATCATATGTCGGATTGGGAGTTGGAACTCTACCATCTGGACAAAGCGCAATTGGGTGTTTACTTTTAGAAACAATATTGGTTCAATCTTGTTTTTGTAGAAGACTCAAAAAAACACATTTTCAATTCATACTGCTTAATTATGCGATTGAAATGCATGTATAATCATGTATCATGTATGACCATGTTTTCTTTTACTTTTTTTAATCTTTTGTGACATTTGCTCAATATGCTAACCAGGCTACTAAATTCCATAGTTTGCGACTTGCTCTCGCCCAACGAAAATGTCTTCCCCTAGCAAGAGGAGAGAAATGGATGTCATGAAGTTGTAAGTCTTGTTTCTAATGATTATATAAGTTGTACTGGTTAGCAGTTTTTACACCAGACAAGACATGACTACTAGACAAGCTTTCTAGGGCAATTTGTAGGATTGAAGAGGGCATTCATGTCTTTTTGCTCTAGCGAGTCTCTATCCCATATTGTTTCAGCTTTCTGGATAGTAGGATACATTGACATCGGTCTTGTTTTGTCATTTCATGTCCACTATCATGATATTATGTTTGAATTCAGGATGATGAGCGATTACATCGTGGATACACCAAATGATAGGCTTAATGAATTTAGTGTGGAATTTCACGGGCCAAAAGAAAGTGTGCTTCTTACCTCGCTTCCCCCAATTTTTTAAAACATTCGAATTGGATTGGATGTTTGAGCTCTAACTTTTGGAGTTGTTAGGTTTTTATGAGGGTGGTGTGTGGAAAGTTCGTGTTGAGCTGCCGGATGCATATCCATACAAGTCTCCTTCAATTGGATTCGTGAACAAAATCTTCCACCCCAATGTCGACGAGCTGTGAGTACATAATACGTGATTAAAAGTTAATTCAAGCATTATTAATGGAAGCAAAAGCAAAAACGACTTCAAAAATGGTGACAAATCCTTTTATGTGTTACGTTTTTCATGTTCTTGATACTTGACATTCTTGTTATTGTCCGTTTTTAATCAAAATTGCAGGTCTGGATCGGTTTGCTTGGATGTCATAAACCAGTCATGGAGTCCAATGTTCGGTATTAAATCCTTCTTTTTTGCATTAGTCAACAGGAAAGTAGGAAACACCCATACATGTTCGAAGTTTTTCTAATTCTTTCTTAAATTTCAGATCTTTTAAACATTTTCGAAGTCTTTCTTCCTCAGCTCTTGTTATACCCAAATCCATCGGATCCACTCAATGGAGATGCTGCTTCATTGATGATGAAGGACAAGAAGCAGTACGAAGAAAAAGTTAAAGGTCGTATCCCTTGATAACATAAAATTTCAACACTAAAAGATATTTTATCGTCGATCTTTGTGATTAACATTGATTCAATTTAACAGAGTACTGTGAGCGTTACGCAAAGAACAATGGCAAATCCGTAGCTGAAGAAGACGACAGCGGTGAGGATGAAATCAGTGACGGACAGTACACTTCGAGCGATGATGAAATTCCAGGTCGTGCAGATTTATAAGCGATTGGTGTTAATCTGTTAGGGTTTGTAGTTGTGTTTTAACGATTGTATAACTATGATCCTATTTCGACTCCCGATTGTAAAACTTGTACAATTTACCAAAACCTGCAAATGTTTACAATATTACGAATTCAAATGTAGTTATACTTCCTTCTTTGTTCTTGCAATTGGTTTGTTTTTTGTGCTAAAAGCAAACAGATAGCCTGCATAGACCAAGCCAAGATTAATAAATTGATCACAAATGTCAAGAAGCCGGCCACTGTATTCCATTTTGACCATTTCCAGCCGGCTAATCTTGTAACTTGTAAGTTCTTCTTCTTCTTCACTCAACTTCAACTTCAAACCTTCTTTACATCTATCTTGCTGAATTCATTCCGCTACATTTTCACTCCAAAAATGGATCAAATTAGATCCAATTTATTTGTTTCGTTTTTGTTCTTTGTACTTTTTTCATCAGTAAGAACAGAAGATCAAAGTGTAATTCAGGCACTGGTCACATTCATGGATAAACTCGCGCCAATGCAAACCACCACAAATTGGGGATGGAACATTTCGTCGGACCCATGCACAAGTAAATGGGTCGGGGTTACTTGCGATGGAAGCAACGTAACTGTAAAAAAAATCGTTCTTGAAAATCTTAATCTATCAGGAACACTTGATCCTGGTTCACTTTGCAAGGTGAGTAATCTTCTTGTACTTAGTCTCAACTTCAACAATCTCACCGGAATCTTGTCGCCTGAGATTTCAAACTGTAATCGTCTCACCCATTTCTACCTCACCGGAAACCGTTTTTCCGGCAATCTCCCCGATTCCATTACAAACTTACCGAATGTGAAACGGATTGTGATATCCAACAATGATTTCTCCGGCGACTTACCGGATTTTTCAAGAACCACAAGTTTGTTAACGTTCTTAGCACAGAACAACCAGTTCACTGGTCAACTTCCGGGCTTCAATTATAATCAATTACAAGATTTCAACATTGCAAATAACAATTTCACCGGTCCGGTTCCTGATGACACGGGTCGATTCGATGGCAACAGCTTCGCGGGTAACCCGGGGTTATGCGGGAAAGTGTTGCCCCGATCGTGTCCGGTGAAAAAGAAAGAAAAAGAGTCAAAATTACGGGATTTTTTTATTTACTCCGGGTATGCAGTCCTCGGGTTTTTGGTTGTTGTTCTAGTCGCAATCATGTTAGTCAAGAGAAAGAAGAGGGGGCAAAATGAAAAGACGGATTTGTCACCGAAGAACAGTTCACGAAGCGGGCGATCAAGTGAATCGAGAAATAGCAAGAGGTCGGAATTCTCGTTGACATCGGTTGAAAATGGCGGGGTTTCCACTTCGATGGTGGTTCTATCAAGTCCGGTCGGGAACGGGCTGAGATTCGAAGATCTGCTTCGTGCACCGGCTGAATTGATTTCAAGGGGTAATAATGGAAGTTTGTATAAAGTGAAACCAGAGGGTGGGGTTTCTCTTGTTGTTAAAAGGATAAAGAATTGGAAGATTTCGAAAGATGAATTCAAGAAAAGAATGCAGAAAATTGATGAAATAAAGCATTCAAATGTGTTGCCTGTTGTTGCTTATTACTCTTCAAAACAAGAAAAACTTCTTGTTTATGAGTATCAACAAAATGGTAGTCTCTTTAGACTTCTCCATGGTGAGTTCCCAAATTTTCTTCATTTTTTTCTTTCATCTCAAAAAATAATGCGCTTTGCTTTCATTTCCATTGTGGATTGGACTTTGACTTTGTCAGCTACCTAACAGACCATTCACCATTATTGCACAGGAAGAATAACGTTTTTACAGAAATGGTTTTTTTAACAAAAATTTAAAGAACTTTTTGATTTGTTGTTTTAGGATCACAAAATGGGCAAATTTTTGATTGGGTTAGCCGGTTAAGTCTCGCATCTAGTGTAGCCGCGGCATTGGCATTCATGCATCGGGAGCTTGAAGCCGACTTGATCGCGCATGGAAACGTAAAGTCATCAAACATTTTGCTAAAAGACGACATGGAGCCGTGTGTGAGCGAGTATGGGCTAATGCCAGCAAATCACCAGGACCCGGGTCCCAGTGACAAGGACCCGGGCCCAAGCAAGACCCAAGAACGCACAACCAATGGAAATTTCAAGGGTGATGTGTATGGGTTTGGTGTGGTTCTGCTTGAGTTGCTGACCGGGAAGCCGGTTCAGGACAATGGGTCGGATTTGGTGACGTGGGTGAGGGCTGTGGTTCAAGAAGAATGGACAGGGGAGGTTTTTGACAAGGCGTTGATAGTTGAAGGGGCTAATGAAGAAAGGATGATTAGGTTGTTGCATGTGGCGTTAAATTGTATTAATGGTTCACGAGAGGCGAGACCGATGATGGGTGAGGTGGCGACGATGATATTGTCTTTGAAGGAAGAAGAAGAGCGGTCTATGACCTCTTCTGACCCGTGATGATTGTTAATTAGATAAAAAAAAAAAATTACGAGCATATTTAATTGTTGTAAAAAACTGAAAACCATTGAATTATTTCATTTCACGAGTTTAAATAGTTATGGTATGAAAAAATCTCATTGGGGATTACCAAACAATAACCACTAGCTAACCAAATTGATTCATCTCGTAGATGTTTATTGGATGTGTATTATGAGAGTGATTATCCGATTATTTAAAAGGTTTATTTTATACATGTTGTATATTTTTTAGTAAAGGATTTATTTAAACATATTAAATGATTTATTTAAGCAAAAGTTGTGTTTTAGAAATCATTAAAGGTGCATGAATGATATTCGTATACATATGCATTATAGGGTTACCTACGTGAAGGTAGATAGGTTGTACCCACCGGCCACCACAATGGAATGAGTTATTCTATTACCTAATAATTTATGTGGTCCCCACTGTTGAAGTAAGATTAATCACATCACTAGTCATATTTCGTGACATGAGAATTCATATTATGATGCAAATGTTGTGTATGGAATGGGGAACAAGATAACATGATTATAGGTCGAAGGAGGAAGAGAAGACGCTAAAACTTTCCAACGTGGGTGTTTTGTCTATTGCTAATCTATGTAAGTTAATTATATAAGAATGAATTGAAGGTGCATAGTTATTTGTGGAGTTTATATATCTAAGAAGGCATCAGAATTTTAAAAGCATTTCGGGATACTATCGTTGTTTCTTGAGTTTAAGTCTCATTCAAAATATTTTGTGATGAACGTAAGGTTGGTTTGGATAGAGATTGAAGGGCTTCTATTATGTGAGTGGACTGTAAACTCTTTAAAAAAGGTAGCATCTACATGGGAAATTGTCTTGATCTTATTCGCGAAAGGTGATTGTTATTATTGAAGATGTGAGTTACATTGTTCGGGGAAAGGAAATAGTCGGGTGGATTCCAACCATAGAGGGGGACGAGGTTGTTACTTGTTACAAATAACAAATGCCGCAACCTAATAGTATCAGAAGTTGATGAAAATATGTCATTCAGCCAAAGGTTGAGGGTTCAAGTCTCACTGAAGACAAAAGTTGTAGATTTATGAGTAGGACATTGGATGTATGTTAGCGTGTGTTAGACGTTTAAAAAAGAAACAAAACAAATGGCATATGGTTATTTACGGAAGATGACTTGGAGAATGATAGGAGAATCATGATAATGGGGAAGATTTATGAGTAGGACAGTGGATGTATGTTAGCGTGTGTTAGACGTTTAAAAAGGAAACAAAACAAATGGCATACGGTTATTTTCGGAAGATGACTTGGAGAATGATAGGAGAATCATGATAAGGGGGAAGATTACGAAGAACAGTTTCCAAACTCATTCGAGAAGATAGTGCTTGATCAAGGCAAATTCATGTTTGTATGACAAATGTGATAATTGCACCCTAACAAGCTAGCACATATACATTTTGTTAGGAAAATTAGGGTTTGCGGTGGAGATCTGGATACCAGCTTGGATCGTGATATCACTTTCCGAACTGATATTTCTATCCTATGTCTGGGTTACAAGAAATTCAGCCTAAGATAATCCAAGCGGACACCTACGTTTCTAGGCACAGAAAACGTAAGCTATTATGCTAAAAGGTTCTGTGAATGTGTGATGAAAAACGAAAGCTAAAAACCGTCCGTCTTCTGGAAAGGAAGAGTTGTTTATATATTAAACACGATTAGGGTTTCATTAGGGTTGGGCCGTCATTACTTGCTTAGGAAGCAAGTAATATTAATCCGGATTAGGGTTACCAAAAACTAACGAGTTTCGTTAGTTTTACCATAATCACCCCAGCCAGGGGATCTGCCCCTTGGACCCCGCTAGGGGCGCTGCCCCCGACCCCCGACTAGTCGTCAAACCGGCTTCTGACTCGATCTTATACATGCGTGCACTCCGCACAAACACGTACATGTATTAGAGTACAAATCATGAAACCCCTTAACTCACATGTTAGTTGCAGTTAATTAAAATGACATAGTGACACTAAAATCACCAACACATTTTGTAGTTAAAAGGCAACAGGCCAACAACTTACCTTTTGCAATTTTTTATTTTAGTTCCCGGTTTATTATTTTATTTTCTTCCTTAAGGACAATAAATGGTTTAAGCTTATGGAAATTTTTTAGGAACATTTTTATACACGACTTATCACGCTCTTTCATCCATTTCCATTGCATTTGATGTATATATGCACATGAGTATCATGTAATTTTGTGAAATAGTTGCTTCGATGTAAGACAATATACTTTGAGTTTTCGAGGTATTTTCGTTGTTTTGTAGAAAATATATAGTGTTCGGCAAACCTAGCTGGTCGCAGGTAGCTTGTAGCATTCTGTTAAACGCTACATGAATAAGCATTTGAATTTGAAGTGTTTTGTTTAAACTAAATGCTAGAAACTTGTAGTGTCAAACAAGACTTTCTATTCAAAACGGAACGTTTTTTGTCAAACACTAGAATCTACAAGCTCTCAAACGCTTCGTGTCAAACAATCCCGATGTGAAATAATTGACATTGGTATGATTTTGGATGATAAAATTAGATAAAGGCTTAATTGTGACAATGGAATTTAAGTCGGAAGATGTTGAGAGATGGATTTTTGTACATTTTAATAGGCCACACGGCTTTAGCCTATCAAATAACATGGTTGTATCGACGCGAAAATTGTTTTTTAATTGCATTCTTAAACCCGATTTTTGGGTTATTTTTACCATACACTTTTATCTTTTGGCCATACCCGATTTTTAAAATCATTAATTGCATGAAGCGTATGGCCAAATTAATGATTTTAAAATTCTACATGCAATTCTTCACTCAATAGAAAAAACCCACCCCATTTTCATCCTATGTATCCATTGAAGTGCATATTGGTATACTACATAAATGGAAGAGTCGATTAAAACGGCTAAACATTTCTTTAAGGATAGATAACTCGGATTTTGTAATGCTTTTAATTATATGAATTTACTTTCATCATATTTAATGCTTATAATAGTAATTTCTTTAATTCCCCCACCCCACCCCCACCCCCACCCCACAATTGTTATAATTTTATTTAAGTATAAATAAATAATTATCTATGATATATTTGAAATCAAATTAATCATTATAACTTGTATTGTTGTCTCTGAAAATGATGGAAGCCATCGACATGGTTAGGATATTAAGCAAGGAATATTCCTAAACGCTGCTTCGTATTATTACAAGTTACAACATAATGCTAATGGCAATGTCAAGACTCCATTGCCAGGTGCCATCAGTTGCAATCAATAAGCAACAGACGCACAAAACGACAAATAGAAAGCCATACAGGATTTGTACATTTATTCATTATATTGAAAACGAACATACTTCAAGTTTACAGAAATCGCCTAAAATACATACAAAGATTAACTACAGATATCGGCAAATGATTTCTAACAAAGGAGAAGAAACGTAATGGAAAAGTGTAGAAGCCTATAGAAGGAGCCATAGCCATGGAGGATTAATCATAAAAACAAATTTTTAATTCAAGAACACCTATGAAGTACAGCCGTTCACGTAATCTTACACCTTTCACTGTCCCCGCGCGTTTACTCTATTCACAAACAGGCCCCATCCACACGTACTAATCGAAAAAAAAAAATCTTACCAAAATGATCTAGCGATCCAGATTTAAAAAAGTTCTAATCAAATTCAATCAAACAAAATCAAACCGGTGATAATTGAACGCTAATCATACGAAATTCGGTCCGATTGCTTCCTTACCGAGATCAGTCGATGGTTTAGAAGTTATCGGAACCGTCGTCCGTGATGCGTACCTTGAAGAGAAGTTGCGGACCATATACTCGTTCTCCATTTCAGAATCTCCGTTATCCAACGCTCCTTCGTCGAAATTCAGCGCATAATCTAGAGGATCGTACTGAAACTTGGGGGATTGTCGACCAAAACTTTTGTTACGATTAAACCGGCGTATGAATGTCTTCCATCTTGGACCTGCAACGATCTCTGACCACTCCCGAATCTTCATCAAGGCGTCGATCCCTCGTGACCATAGACTTCTTTCAGAATTGTACTCCGGAGACGACGAACGTACTTTCTGCCACTGGTAGGGTATGCAGAAACAACAACGGCGACTGGAATATAGAAATTCTGATGGAGAAGGTAAGTCATGGTTTGATTCAGTGGTATCTCTAGGAGAAAATTCAGTCGCCATCGAAACACATGAAGGAGGGTGAGTAAGGTTTTGAGTGTTCTGGAAAGTGAAACCCCTTTTCTTATGTGCGTGATGAGAAAACGCCCACTGTATTTTATAGACAGGCAAAGGGAATAAAAATACAAAAGAACAAACATAATATAAAAAGATTATAAGTCGAGCCAAATTCTTTACTCGATTTTCATTTTTCGGTTTTAAAGTTTACTTTATAAATAAATGTTATAAATTGGATAAAATTTCATTTTGTTTTGTGTTTATAAATAGTGTTTAATCATAATAATGACAACGCCTATTGCTAATTTCGAAATGACAATCTAATGTCTCCACTATTTAATATTTTTATATGTTTTTAAAAAAGTATATAAATAATTAATTTGTTAAACATGATTACAAAATTAGGTTATTATGATAATAATATGTATTTGTTTAAAATAATTTAAAAAATTATAAATACTGTGAGCATCTTTCAACCCATTATAACAGAATTTTATGTATCATCTAAACTCGCTATAGATAAAAGGTTCAATGAGTCAAGATTGCTATATTTACTTTAGAAAAGGTATTTGTGCTTTTTACCAAGCTTAAGTTAATTCAATAAAATACTACAAAAAATAAAGTGAATTGTAGATCATTTCTAATAACTAATCTATCAGACAACTAGAACTGCAGTTAATTCCCAAAGGGTACACTTCTTTTTATCTATTTTGAAGTCTACAAATAATTAGCATATAAAATATGATTAAAATATATCGTTACAATACTCAACGTCTCGAATAATACTATTTTGGAGATATTATATTATATGGATACACATGAAATTCCTACGTTCAATCAATTTGACCTATATCATATTAATTACATCTTTTAATTAAATCAATTTGATCAATTAAAAAATAAAATATAAGTAACTTTTTTTAGCGATCATGTAAAAATCAACATCAACCAAACATTTAGGTAACACCTCAATCAAGGAGGGCCCATCTCCTTTTTTAATCTAACACTATTATTATTCATGAATTGTTTTATTAGGTACGAGCTGTTCCTTCATATTGGTCCCCAGAAGCAGTTTTTTTGTTTATCGATAATTATAAATTTCTATTAAATAATACATAGAATTGAAGTATATACAACTAGCCAGACCAATTAAATCTACACAAAATATTATTATACAATTGACAACTTAAGATTCTTCGAGAGATAAGTCGTCTACTTCATCACCTAGGCTAGTCTTGTTCAAATTCTTGAGAATTATATGAAGATGAAGTAGTCATATCTCATGATACTATTTTATTCTCAAATGAATTACCAATGATTGTCAACGACCACAAAAGGACAAAAAGACAAAGAAAGTTTTAATGAGGGGATATTAATCAACTGTCATCCCTCTTGATCTATAAAAATCTTAATCTTAAATGTGCGAATAAAGAAGTGAATATGGAAGTAAGGTTCAACATATTTCTAATTCCTAAACCTTTTTACACCAATTTCGATTTGACACTAAATTAACCTTTTTATAGTATTTTTGCCTTTAATTTGGCAATGACTTTTACCTTTTTATAGCATTTTTGCCTTTAATTTGGCAATGACTTTTACCAAGGCTGACATGGCTTCCTTTTAAAGTCTTGGGTCAATACAATCCACATCAGCAAATGAAAATGAAGTCAATTGAACTGCGAGGAGAGGATCTAAACCATGTTAGAAATTAAAGTCTTAAAGAATATCAATGTATTTGGATATTTCGTAGATCATGATTGTAATCATTTTTTAAAATATGTGATTTCGAACCTATAGTCTTGGGGTATCACAAAATCGGATGTGGGATAATCTAGAACATTTCAATTTAGAAATCAGACCATTTTTAAATCAGAAACACAGAAAAATACCATGTTTGTATTTTTGAGAGATAAAATAAATCTTAAAATCAGATTTTGAGAGTACATCATTAGTAATCCATTTTCTAGAACATGAAGAATGTTCTTATACAATAGGAAAAAGTTCTTATGGCAGTTGACTCCAGATTTGGCGCCAAAACTAGTAGTTATTAGACATAACTAACGCTTGCATCATCAAAAAGTCATCAAATGAGTTTTGGTGTGAAAATGCATAGCTGAAGTTATACCCGATGTAAAATTCAATTTAGGTTTCGGGACGTTGCCTCTTGAAACCCCGTCTACTAACCAGTCAACTGGATATTATTGTAATGGAATGTTTAGGTTGAATATTAACAATAAAGTTGCGGGTTCTATATACATGTCTTATTCTGGTATTGATAATTCTTTTTTTGTCATGCTTGTTTAGGACATTTACATTATAAAAGCATGCTTGAATATTTTTTTTTTCGTTTGGACCCAAATTTTACTATTTTTTTTAACTAAAAAAAATCAAATCATATAGAGAGTGAAGCCACATCAGCTTTAAGTGCTTACATGGCTTATGTAACCTGGTATATTAGGTCGCAATGACCAAAAAAAACAGGTCGACATCAACTTTGTTCCCTTAAAGGGCAAAAAAATAACTTTAGGGACTAAATGTGCTAATACACAAAACATAATAGGGCCGTTGCGTCATTTTCCCTTTTATAATATTTAGTATACAAATATTTTCTTTAATATTTAACTTGCTTTATTTACATATATAAACTGAGGAAAAAAAATACATATCTAGTATAAAAATGCATACTTCAAACCTTGGTTTGAGAAGTATGAAACGCCCATAAGCCAAGGTGTGATGCGTTGCGTGCTCAAACATGAGGAGTCCACTCCAGTATTATCAAAGTACTTGTAATTTGATTCCACTTAACATATTTATTTTACCTTGTAAGCACTTATCTATAAAAATACTTTTACTTATAACAAAAGTATTTCCAAAAAAACATTTAAAAAAAAGGTTGTTGAGCAAAAAACCATTAACAATGATGCAAACTAGAATTGTTGGGCCGTGCTACAAACAAACCAAGGGAATTACGTGTCTAATCTAGAAGGATCAGGAGGGCAAATGTGAAAAATGGCTAGAAAGTCTGTTAGAGAGAGAAATGAATAAAAGGAAGAGGGCTTTCATTTAGGCATGTGGCTGTGACTTTGTGAGAGAGGGGTTTCCTGGAACAATCATTTGATTTTCCAATCATTTGATTGTGTTAATCATTTAGAATCAATTTCATCTTCTTCTTCCTTAATTCTTCTTTGTTCTTCAATTTTCTTTTAACCCTAATTTTGAGTTCTCGTCAAACAATCATAAGCAATAAAAATACAAACAAACAAAAATTCATAAGGTTAGGCAAACATTTAATCAATTCTCTATTCAAAACAGCAAAAACCAACATGCTAGCAAAATCATAATAAATATCAGAAACCAATCATGTAACACGCTGACAACAAATAACAACAAAGTAATTGCAAATATGAAAAAAAAAAACAAAAACAAAAAGACAAAAAACAAAACAAAAAACAAAAACAAAACAAAAACAAAACAAAACAAAAAAAACAACTCACTGGGAATTCGACATCAATAGATTTTTTCAGGGAATTAACTTGTTTGAAGAGGACACTTATACACTTTATTTTTCATGGACATCGATTATTCAGGAAATCGATTTTCAGGGGAATCGTTTTCTTAAAACAATGTAGCAAGCCCAGCTTAATTGTCAAGTCTTTGGGTATGTTCGGCTCAAAAGCTTTTAGTTTTTTAAAATTAAAAATACAAACTCAAATTGAAGGAAAATAACTTCGTTGTATAAAGTTTTTTATTTTAAACAAAAAGCCCACAATTTAAAACCCATTTCAAGTAGTTACCAAGGGCTTTAAGGAGGTTTTAGCTTTTAACTTGTATTTATATTTGGGCACTGCCTCATCAGTATTCCTAGTCAGCAAATATGCCATGTAATCATTTGAATTGTAAGAAATGTCCCTAAAATAAAAGCCAATAAATAAAACCAAAACATGCCACAGTAAAAAGCTAATAGCTAAATGCAATTAAAGACAAAATGTCAAATTTTACACTTTAAATAGCCTTTGTTAGGGATTTATGGCGGGGATTGAAGAGGATTTTGGATGGGATTCAGAAGTACAGAGAACTTTGGAAGACAAAATTTTTGTAAAATCCAAACTACCATTGTAGAATAACTAGTCAAAACTCGACCCAAGTAGAATACCCTCCATAAATCCCAAACAATTGCAATTGAAAATGTAATTCCACCCTTCCCCTTCAGTCTATTACTGGATGTCAAAGACAACTTTCAATCAATCACAGTCAAACAGACATAACAACGAAGATATCACAAAACGTGCTAGGAATGTGTTATGGATTTCAGAAACTAATACAGTACTAGTAATCACAGAAGAGCTATTTACTAACAAGGAGCATCAAATGGAATTTGCTTACATGGAAAGTGCACTTCCAGCACCGCCGTGAACCACCCAGAACACGTCTCCAGCATCATCGGATTTCCCTGTATCAAGCGCAACAGCACCAAAAATTGCCCTAAAAGCACCACAGACAACTGAGGAAGTCGAAGAATTGGTATTCGAAGAGACCCTAACCACATTCTGCAACCCTAACCGCATTCCATCAACAGCACACGATGTTTCCACTTTCGATATCTCCGAAACTCGTTTATTCAGATCCTTCGACGATATATCCACATCTTTAGTCAACAATCTGAGGGAAGCAGTTGTCTCGATGATGCTCTCACCTAGAATGCTTAAAGCTTTGTTGTTCTCTTCAGAGTAAGATGAGTGAGTCATCGCGCGGCGCAGAAGCCCGATGTTCTGAAAATCATAACTGCAGAAAAACAGTTACTCACTGAAAGCAACAGATAATAGAAAAAACTCGAAGAACGCTACTACTTAGTGTTCTTCTTCTGATAACTTACTTCAGATGCTTCTGAAGAGTTTCAAGTGCAACGGAGAAGGATGACGACCTTAACAATTGCGATCGAGCTGAAACCTGGTAACGTACAATTTTTGAGAAGTTAGGGTTTTACTTTCGAGTTGTAGAGACGAAGTGAAAATTAACAGTGTAGTTTGTGAGAAAAAAAAATAATAAATCGTACGGGTGTACAGAGTACCGGCATTGGAGAGCAGAAGACGGCGGCGATGAAGATCACGGGGAGCACTGGGAGGAGATGCATTTTGCCGATGAAATTTGGAGGTGTCGAATTTCAGGGGCGATCAAAAGCTAAATTTCTACAAAGGAGTGATTCAGGTGATAAGAAAACATATGAAAAAAAAAATAATAGTAATAACAAGACAAATTTGCAAATTTGGTCTCTTGGTTTAAAAAAATTGAGACTTTAGTCAAAAAGTTTTGGAGTTGCTGGTCTTAAAAAGCTTTCTTCGATACCTTTTCCCTCGTCAACCTCCATCTCCAAAATCGTTCATTGCTAACCCTAATTCATTATGTGAACATTTTGAGCTTGAAAGTGTGCTTTTGGTGATCTTGAAGGGAGAAGAAAGAAGTTGAATCAACTTGGAAGCTCAAGGCATCTTGGATGCGGAAGTATCTTGCCCTCAAGCATCATTTGGAGGTATAAAGTTCGGATCTTGATGCATATTTGCTTTGGATCTTGCTAGTTCTTAGGTTTTTATGCTTGTAGTCCCATAATCTTGGTGTTCATGAGTATGGATTACTCTAACCTATAAGGGTTGTCCTTCAAGACGTTTTTAGGTGCTTAGAACCATAAAAAATGTGATCTTGATCCCTTTCATTTCTTCATGCATGAGATATGAGGTTTTAGGTTGTGTATTAAGTTAGGGTTTAGTTGTTCGACCTTTTAATAACCGATAATGAAGAACCGTACTACAGTCAAGGAAATGATGTGTAACGTCCCAAGGCTAAGACCCAAAAATTTCATTTTTAACTTAATAAAACAGGAATCCAAAACAGTGTCATATAATAAAGAGAGACCAAAGTATATCACTACATGACAAAATATCAGAGTGAATTACAAAATGCGGAATAGAGTGGTGTGTGATCTGCAATCATCCCAGACTCTTCCATTTCGAACTAGAAGTACCACACACATATCATATCATATCATAAACTGAACAACCATGCATATCGAGTCTACAGTGTGACTGGTCTGCCTGCACCAGGCCTTCAGTCCACCCGGTCCACTCTCTCTCTCCGAGTCTACAGTATGACTGGTCCGCCCGCATCGGGCCTTCAGTCCACCTGGTCCACTCTCTGAGTCTACAATATGATTGGTCCGCCCGCACCGGGCCTTCAGTCTGTCTGGTCCACTCTCCGAGCCTCGGTACGTCTGGTCCGCCCTCTTGGGGCCTTCAGCCTATCCGGACCGCTCGTCGGGCCTTCGGTCTAACCGGTCCGCCCTGGTATGTTGGCCTATAGCACAAAGCAGGACCCACCTGAACCCAACCCCAGTCCAACAACCATGTGCACATAAACATATAATCATATAACATCTCACAACTAATCAAATCGATCCAGCATATCACATAACATAACAACATCCTAACCAGGATACCGACCTAACATGTCACTAGCATAGCATCATCCTATATACCAGGATACCGACCTTAACCAGGTCTCTAACACATACCATCCTACTTACCAGGATGCAGACATAGCAAAGCAATAACATAACAACAACTACTCGGATTTCCATCCGATAAAGGGTCGGCCTTGGTGCCTTAGACCCTGTTGATATAGTGAGGATAACTCACCTACAACTGCCGACTTGAAGAAATAAGACCACGCTGCTCCGACCACCAGCACGAACTCCACCACTGATCATTACCAAATAACCAAAACCAATAAACACCAATAATTACTAAAATACCCTTGGAAGTCAAACTGGTCAACCCTTGGTCCAAGTCAAAGTCCTCAGTTAAGGTCAACCTTCTTGGTTGACCCTACTCACCGAGTCAACCCGTTGACTCATCGAGTTCCTATGTTCAGAAACTCCCATGCCACGACTCAACTCGCCGAGTCGCCCCAAGACTCATCGGGTCCAACAAGCTCTGAGTCCCTTCTTGCTCAACTCACCGAGTCATCCCTCGACTCACCGATTCACAGCTAAACCAGAAAAGGCTAGGACTTCATGACCAGACTCGCCGAGTCCAAGCATAGACCCGCCGAGTCCAAGGCAATCTTTAACAGACTCGTCGAGTTGTTCTTCCAACTCGCCGAGTCCATGCATATATTCATACAACTCGTCGAGTGCACCCATGTGACTCGCCGAGTCTCTTCAGTTCTCATTCAAAACAGAGGCTTTTCAAGCCATGCAGGGGACTCCAATCCATATATCCATTCTTCTACAGCCTAACCCTCACACAAAGTTGCAAACTTTACGTGAAAGCAAGGAGATATAAGCCCAAAACACTCCTAGGGCTAGGGTTAAAGACAAAGGGCTTCACCAATGACTCTTAGACAGGAACTTTATGACTATAAGGGCCGTCACAAGTCTAGATCTGAAGTAGAAACTTCAGATCTAAGCCTCAAACTCAAGATAGATCCCAATCGAGCTAATGGATTCCAAATCAACCACCATTCATGAAATAACAAGGAAGTAGCTTAAGGTAATGTACTCTTACCTTAGAGATGAGTCTAAACTGATGTAGTCTTCAGATCCACAAGCTCTCTTGATGCTATCCTCAAATTCCTCCAACTTCTCTTCATCAACTTCTTCTTCCAAGCTTTAATCTTCTCAACAATGGAGTCTCTCACGATTTAGGGTTTCTCTAGATCACTCAGGGAAGATAGAGGCTGAAATGAAGGCATATTATTCTTTAAATAGGGTGCAAACCCTAGGAATTAGGGTTTCTCATTCCAGCACAGACTTGTCGAGTCCAGCCTCCGACTCGGCGATTCCGGTCACTTAACATGTGTCCGACACACGCTTAGACTCGACGAGTTGCAACTCCTACTCGTCGAGTCCCTCTTTTCCAAACTTACACTTTACCCCCCTGAACTCTTGATTCTGACTTGGGATGTTACACATACATATCAAACACATAATGGGCCCCACCCGGTATACAGATCTGTCAATCAACGGGCCCCGCCCTAACTCACATAACTGGCCCCGCCCACTGAGTATAATAGGCATCGCCCTAACTCGCACAACGGGCCTCGCCCAACATACAAACATGCTAGTATAACAAGTAATAGCATACATAATAACCATTGGGCCCCACCCACTAAGCATACAGACACGTACACATGCAAGAGTCACGCATACATCTAGCACACTAACATAATAAACCCTGGGTTGACATTGGTGCCTTCGACCCGCTAAACATGATGACGAAGACTCACCTCAGACTGCTAAATCTCACATATAAATCTCTGGCTGTTGGTCCGACAATCCCCACGCTATCAGCATAAAATAACATCCAATTAATAATTGGATCCCAACTCACACTAAGAGTCTAAGCTAAGGTAAGATACCATTTTACCCTTTACCTAACTTGGCCCAAGGCCAAAGCCCAAACCAAGTACTCAAAGGTCCGATTCCAAAAATGGTCACCCAAAGCCCAAATATGGCCCAATCTTCCAAACTGGACCAAAACCCTTTCGTGGGCCTTCAACCAAAAGGATCCATCATAATGACATCAGCCCAAAGTAGAAATATGATGGCCTAACAAGGCCCTAATCTCCTAATGTCTAAATATGAGCCAAACCTGAGAAGCCCAAAATTTGAAGCCTACCTGCTGAATACGCGGGGCGTACCCAACTTGTACGCTTAACGTACTGCTTATGGGGCTAGTACATGCAATGTACCAAGTTGGTACGCCCAACATACTCCCCTGTTGACCACCCCACTTCATTGAGCGTTTAATCCAGTGAGGCTTCAAGCTAAACTCTCATATCTGATTTCTTAGGGTGACTTATCACGTAAAGTTGGAAAACTTTACATACATGCATGTCTTAATGGGGCTTCAGAGCTCAAAAGTAGGCCCAGTTTTATGGGGGTTAATTTATTTAGTTTTAAGATTGTATTCCTTATATATTAATTTAGGGCCCTATTTTTCTTCTTAGCACAGGGTCCTTAAAATCTGGGAGCCGACCCTGCTCAAAAGGACTTAACCAAGGTCTTAACACATGCATGGTCCAAGATTCATTATAAAGCTTGCATTTTTATGAATAAGGGGACCAAAAGAAGCCTAGATCTAACACCATAACTTCTAGAGTGAGTCAAGGAGCTCATCAACCACTCCAAGGACCCAAAAAGCATAAAATAACAACATAACTAGATCTAGCGTCATGGATCATCAAGATGTGATGTTTTTACCTCAAAAAGCTTGCAAATGATCAGCTAACCCCGAATCTTCAATCTCAAGACACTTATCCAAATGGTCTTCTTATTCTTTTCATTCACAAATCACCAAAAACACTCTTTAAGGCTGAAAACTCACAAACACACACCAGGGTTTTGATTTATGGACAAATGAGGGTGGAGGTTGGCTACACATGACCAAATGAGGTTGTCTTAAGGATTAAATAGGGTGCAAACCCTAAAAATTAGGGTTTCACTCATGCCCACGTATGCCATGTGTACTCCACGTACGCCCCGCATACGTGGTTAAGACCTGCGATCCTGAATTGCACTAGTACGCCCAACGTACTCCAACTTTCCTGAAGTTGGCAATTCTGCCCCCTAGGGACCAATTCTGCAAAACACTAACATAACAAGGGTCTAAACTGTAAAGTACTTTGAATTGGGTGTTACATGATGTAAACAATGATCCAATTGAACCGATTGAATCGGATCATGAGTTTGAAAACATAGCGGAAGTATAAGATAATGAACAACCAATTCCAGTCAACAATAATGTTCAACAAGGAGTTGCAAACCAAAGGCCCTCGAGACCAAGAGTACCTCTAAAACGATTTCAAGATTATGAGCTTGATCTCGATAATCTCGAAGAACTTCTCCTAACAATCAATGTCGAGCCGATATTGGTTGAAGAGGCGAAGAAAGAACCGGAGTGGGTTAAAACCATGAATGCGAAAATCAATTCGATAAACAAGAATAATACCTGGACTCTTATGAACAAGCCTATGGGTGTGAAGTCAATTAGACTCAAATAGTGTTAAAATTGAAGTAAAATGCAGACGAAACCATTAATAAATACAACGCAAGGTTGGTTGGTAAAGGTTATGTGCAGCAACCCGGTATTGATTTTCAAGAAGTAATTGCTCTGGTAGCTCGAATTGAAACCATCCGGTTTCTTATAGCCTTAGTCACTACTAATGGATAGGAGCTTCACCACTTAGATGTTAAAACGGCATTATTGCATGGAGAATTGAAGGAAACTTTTACGTATCGCAATCGAAAGTCTATATAAAGAAAGGCAACGAGCATAAAGTGGGTCGCCTTACAAAAGCACTATATGGTCTAAGACAAACACCTTGAGCATGGAACACGAAGCTTGGCGGGATTTTGAAGAGTATGAAATTTCAAAAGTGCATGAAAGAACTATCGATGTACCGGAAAAATGATGGAGCTAACTTGTTGGTTTTAGCAATTTATGTTGATGATTTATTTGTCACAGGTACAAATCTGAACATGATCAAACGATTCAAATTAGAGATGTCCAAGAACTTTGACATGTCGGATCTTGGAAGATTAACTTACTACCTTGGCATTGAAGTTAAACAAGAAGAATCAGGGATTACTATAAACCAAGAAGCGTATGCTTAACGCATTCTAAAAGAAGTCGGTTTACATGATTACAATATGACCCACATTCCAATGGAATCGAGAAATAAATTGCCGAAGGCCGAAGATGAATCCGAAATGGACCCGACATAATATCGAAAGGTGGTAGGATGCCTTAGATATCTCTTGCAAACAAGACCCGATATAGCATATGCAGTTGGATTTGTTAGCCGATACATGCAAAATCCAAGAGAATCACATGGTGGTGCAATCAAACACATCCTAAGGTATAGGTGTGGCAATGTGTTGGGTTGGGTCATAAACGGGTTGACCTGTTTAGATAAACAAGTTGAAAATGTCTACCCAACCCAACCTATTTATATAAACAGGTTGAAAATTTCAACCCAACCCAACATATTTAGTTAATAGGTTGCAATCGGGTTGACCTGATTAATGTCTTCCCAACCCAACCTGTTTAATAAACGGGTTGAACATGGGTTGACCCATTTATATTTCCAAAAAAAAACCTTAAACATCAGTAAATCATTAAATCCATCAAACAAAATCACATAAAACTTAAAGGTTCAAAAGAAATTCAAAACAACACAACCATAACTCGATAACAGAAACTCAAATCAAATGTTTAATTTCTAATTCTAAGCAACTTGACTCTCACTTTCACCAACTCGACTTCCACTTTCGGTATGATTTTCCTGTTCATCGTCCATCTTTTCCATCATGATAGCATCACAAAGCTCCTCAAGTTGGGATTCCATTTTTGCTATACAATATATAAGCTTAATCTTAATAATTAACTATAAAGAACGTATGGTTGTAAATGATAACAATTAAAATGTATAAATAAGAAGTGAGAAGTGAAATCTAACCTTCTCCAAATACCCAATTTCTTAGACAAATAATAGCCTCAACTATAGAAGGAGCCAAAGAACTTCTATAAGCATCAAGTACCCTGCCACCTTTGCTGAATGCAGATTTTGATGCCACAATTGAGATAGGAACAACTAAAATGTCCCCAGCCATTCGAGCAACAGTTGGATATCGAATCTCACGAGTTCTCCAGTAATCCAAGATGTTGAAATTGTTAACTCGTGGCATGAGTTTCTCCTCTAAGTAACACTCGAGTTCAACTTTTACAACTTGAGAGGTAACCTTGGTTGAAAATTTATCAAAGTCCTAAAATAATCAAAATAATACATAACTACATAAGTATCATGAAATTACATTGTTGAATTGCCATTAAACATCAGGCATAAAAATAAAAAAAAAATTATTTGACACCAGAATGCATCAGACGTAAAAGTAGAGTGGTAATTAGCATCAGACATTGAAAAAACCACCTGTAAACTTTTTTTTTTTACATCCGACATTATTTAACTGAGATTTTAGACATTAAAAAAACCATCATTTTCATTAGACATTAAGATTTTAGTGTAATTAGGAAACTTATCAAGAAATTAAGAAAACATTAGAATGATAGTTAACAACTAGCAAGTTAGCATCATACATTAAAAAAACTAAAAAGATGAAATAGTAGAATAATAGTAAAGAACTTACCATCATCGGTGAAGAAGAAGCTCCATCTAAGTCACCATGAAGTTCTTTCTGAGAGTCTGACATGCTCTTGGCTTGACCATATTTGCTTTTATTCTAATTTGAATCATCAACATACTCATTGAACAACGAAAATAGTTTCTCTTTTATTATTGACAACTCAGAGTTGCACCCGTCCCCATACACTTTCTCATAACCCCATTCAACCATTTGAAATTTGTATCGAGGATCCAAAACAACTACAATCGCCATAACCGTGCTAAATTCAGCCCAATACTTCTCAAATTTTGCATACATCCTTGTAGCCATATTTTTCATAAACCTAGCATGGCTATATTTTTCTTTGTGTAACAACACTCGAAACATCAAAACATTGGTAAAATAAAGATTAGTAGCAGGATATTTAGAACCAGAAAAAGCACATGTCACCTCATAGAAAACCTGTAAAAACTTGAAAATTCTTTCAATTTTACCCCATTCCTCACTTGTTGGACAATGTGAATAGTTAGCATCCATCTTTTGCAAATGAATAAATGTCTTTTTGTAGTACAAAAAAGATTCTAACATCATATAGGTGGAGTTCCATTGAGTGAGAACATCTTGCTTTGGACCCTTAGATAATTGTAACTCTACATATGCAACACTATCTTTGAACATTTTCTTCCTCAATTGAGAGCCCTTATAGTACTTTACACTTTCTCTAACCTTTATGACAACATCATCTAACTCTTTCAAACCATCTTGCACAATTAGATTTAAAATGTGTGCACAACACCTCACATGAAAGTAAGCACCTTCCGAAAGCAAATAAATTTCAGTTTTAAGAAAATCAGCCATCACATCATTGGAACAAGAATTATCCAAACTCCAAAGTAATTGAAAACACTTTTTTTTAATTCCCCAATCCTTCAAAAGACTAAAAACATGATTACTCATAGCAAGATGGGTGTGTGGTGGAGGCAAACAACTGAAATTAAGGATTAGTTTTTGCAAGCACCAAGAACTATCAATGAAATGGGCTTTTAAAGATAGATAACCATCAGTGGTTATAGATGTCCAACAATCAAATGTTAAAAATATTCTACCTAGGGTACAACTCAACAAATCTTTTATTTTTAACTTTTCAGTCCTAAACATATTTTTGATATTATATTTGATTGTATTACTTTTAACAAGATTCACTTCATGATTTAAATAAGTGAAACATCGTCTGATGCCCTCATATTCGACAAACTAAAATGGCAAATCATGCCTCACAATAGCTATAACTAATAATTCACGAAATGTAGAAGGGTTAAAATCAGGAGCCCTCTTAGTCAAAGAACCACTACTACCACCACCATCTAATATCATTTTGCCAACATCCTTAAATTGATTTTTTTTGCAGTTTTCTATATGGCGTTTCAAATTTCTAGTACCCATTCTACTTTCAGCATTATAAACCTTACCACACTTTTTACACTTACAGTAAGTTTCACCTTTTTCATTACGTTTGAGAAATTCATAGTGGGGCCAAACATTTGATGTTAGTTTCCTAGGACGTTTGGCATCAACACTTGAGTTATTTGGCTTTACTTGTTTATTTTTCCTTGTCTTGTTTGGCTTTGGTGGAGGTGTAGGAGACTGAATATCATCATCTTTCTGATATTTCCACTGTATTCATCATAAAAAGAAAGAAAATCAAATATTAGAAATTTAGATTGAACTGAAAAGTTTAATGCTTAATACAATAATACATGACTGGCGATTGGTGAATGGTGATTCCGTTGCTAGGGTTTGATATCGGTTTGTAGCTAAGTTGTTATCAGGTGCAATTTCAAGTAAAGGAGGGTCAAAATTAGGGTTAGAAAAATCGAGTGTTTATCATGAGATTTGAGAATTGAGAAGGAAACAAAAATGAAGGAAACTAGAAAAGTTGTTGTCTACTTGTATTGTGCTTACATACCGGTTACATAGGAGTATGATACGTGCGAAGATGAAAAGTCATCTGGTAATACTAAATAGCCAAAAATTTCTTGGATGAATAAAATAATTAACAAATAAACCGTTAGACATTTAATAATCAATTAAAATAATAATAGTAAATTAATATATATTAAAAAATATTAAAAAATTTAAATGGGTTGGCGGGTTGTAAACGAGTTAAGAATTCTAACCCCAACCCAACCCATTTAATTAAACGGGTTAAACAGGTTGATCCGTTTATTTAAACGGGTTGAAAATCTTAACCCAACTTGCTTTTTATTGGGTTGGGTTGACGGGTTTGGGTTGGGATTGCCAGCCCTACTAAGGTACTTACGAGGAACAACAGGATACAGAATCAAGTACGAGAGGATGGGACAAAATCAACTCATTGGATATATTGATATTAGTCACAATGTTGACCTGAATGACGGAAAAAACAACCGGTCATATTTTCTACTATGGGTCATCCCCGATAACATGGTGTTCGTAAAAACAAGATACCGTTGCTTTATCATCTTGCGATGCGGAGTATATGGCAGCCATCGCGGCTGCATGTCAAACAGTATGGCTTTAAGATTTGCTAGGAGAAATCATGAACAAACCACGATAGAAGGTGGTTCTAACACTTCGACACAATTCGGCTATCAAACTAACGAATAATCCTATTTTTCATGGAAGGAGTAAACACATCAACACAAGATTTCACTTCATTTGTAATTGTGTTGAAAACGAACAAGTGGAGGTGGAGTACATTCCTGGTGAAGAATAAAAGACGCATATTCTTACAAAACCACTAGCTCGAACCAAGTTCAAGGAAATGTGGAGCTTGATCGGGATCGAAGAAGTCTCTAGAAGAACTTAGAGATTCGGGAGTGATTGTTAGAATCCTAAGTCGTGGATACCAAACACTTGGTGAACAAGCAATTGGATTATGGCAAGTCGGTCATATCTTTCCTAATTGTAATCTAATGCAAGCCGATTATTAGATTCTATAAATACAATGTCTTGATCGAGTCAATGGTTAAGAAACACAGATTGTAATCGAAAGGTTTTGAGATATTTTCCTATAATCAAAGAGTAGTTTGATTTATTTGTTTGCAATCTTTATTTTCTAAACGTAAATTTTCAGACAAGAGACGCAAATCCCCATACTGTTGTTGATTATGAAAAATATAAGAAAAAGAATAAACCGAAAATCTTATTTCATAATGATACCTTATGGCCTTTATCGATGTGTGTAAACTAAAAAGGGGAATATAGACCTTGTAGTCATATTTTAATAAGGTTGGATCGACGAATTTAGAGAAGAACATGCCGGAAAAATAGCAAAGTGTTTGATAAAAAAACAACTGGGACATTATGAAAAAAGAATGAAAGTTTTGTGACTCCTTAGAAATACATTTTGGTGAGGATGAATATTGGTTGGTATAAAACTGAATCCAACCCATACTAATCAGCTTTAGCTTTTAAAAAACCACTATAATTATCTTAATATGAACTAATGACTATCCATAATATATGTGAATGAGTTTGGCTAAACATTTTTATTTAAAATCAATAAAATCGAGTTGATTTATAAGACCCATCAATACAACCCAAGTTATATATCAATTGTCTTTCAACAAAAAAAAATGGAAAAACAGTAGGCATTAATCCTAGGTAATCATGTATTTTATTTAGTTGTGTTGAATAAGACATTTAAATGTAGGATTTTTAGAATAAGTTACTTAAAATAAAAATCAGTTGAAACTTGAAAGTACTTTTAATGCAATTTTCATTTTGCAAATGTGAAGTTTAAGAAACTTAAAGGGTGAGTTGTGACAACTAAAGGAATTTAATTATTAAGGAACAATGTACACGGACTCATGTGCTCAAATCTCTCGATCGTCATTTCTTGTGCTTTTGATGTTGTCTCGTATATGAAATTGGAGCATCCCAAATCCTCAGTCCCTAACCTTTCGCTGCCCGATTTCTCAACAGAAGCGAAAGGGTTTCCATTACAGGTTCGCTTCTATCTCTCATGGGTTTTGTGCTAAATCCTGGGGTTTCCCACACATATGTGCTGCCGGGATTTCAGTCATTTTGAAATTGGTAGAACACTGCTATAATCTGTTGTTTGATTATATTACCTCCTGAGGCTATTGTAAATGGATCTAGGAATTTGGATGTGGATCTGGAGGCTTATACCTTGTTTCTCTTGATTCGAGTATTTACATCTTCAATTTCATGATTATGAACATTGTTTAACTTGATTTTTGGAATTAGATTAACCTTTTGTTTATGATTTCGCACCAAGGAAACTCGATCTCATGGTGGTGCTTTAGTTCTATCAAGGAGGGGATTCGCTGCTCATTCTTTCGAATTACTGTTTACCATACATATCCTGGAAATTGTAATGAAATAACAAACAATTGTAAAACTTGCAATAAAACTTTTAATGAATTTGATTTCCAATAAATGTAAAGTTGGACTTCTGCTGTTTGTGTGAGGTGATATAAAGGTTCACTCTCTTCTACCTTCACTTGAGCTGTAACATCTATAGCTCTTCGTGGTAATGAACTAATGTTAACATTTCTGTTTCATTTTGCCATTAGGATTAGTAATATATTAAACAACATGGGGTTCCCTTTCTTATAACATCTAGCTTTATCATAGTACTAAGGAATATATGTTTGAAATCAGCATTGACTGGCAGAATATTTCTGTGTGCTTGTGTTTTTAATCTTGATAACATCACATGTAAATAGTTATAATGTTCTTTTACAATTTTCATAGATTCTAAGTTCTAACTATGTGCTTTTTTGTACTCTTAGGTTTGATATTATGTCTATGAACTGGGCTCAACGCAAAATCTTCCTTTACAATGTCACTTTTGGACTATACATGTTGGATCCATGGGAGCGCTATTTGTTCAGTATCCTTTTTCGTTCATGATTCAATTTGTTATTTTGTGTTGGTTTTTTAAGACACAAGTGGATGCGATTGGACAAGCTTTTAGGGATATTTTTTATGATAAAGATGCATAGGGCATTCACGTCTTTTTCAAGCTTTTAGGGATATTTCCGAGTCTTTTGACTACTTAACTTGTGATAGATGCTTTGGTAATTGTCTTGATGTGGTTCATATTCTACAACGGATATCGGAACCTCAATGAATTATGCAAAAGGTTAGCATCTTTTTTTCACCTTGTCTAAGCTTTCTAAAAGTGGAAAGGAAAATTAAATGAGGGAAAAAAGAAAAACACCTATATATAGCTTACTAGATTAAGTCATGTCTCTTTTAATTCCATTTAGTAAAAAAGAAATAATACCTCAATTATGCATTTACATTTTCTCAGGCATTTATGGTGAAGGTTGAGCCTAGAATGAAATCGAAAAAGAAAAAGGAACAGGAGTTTTTTGTGCAACTTTTGTTTTTGGATAATGAAATCAAAAAGTATATTTTGAATAAAAACACCATTCAAAAGGTACATCTTTAACCAACCGAGCTATGATTACTTCCTGGATGCTCATTTGTTGTGTCTGACTTCTTTTAGGTTGTTGACTTGTTGTAGCTTGCATCATCTGTACAATTTTTGCCTCATTTCAAAGTTACTTTTTTTTTTTTTCTTTTCATTTTGTGGATCAGTAACAATAATTATTTCGATTGTTTCATATTTTAATTGAATTGTCATTTTTGTATACCTTTTAGTTCTGAAATTTTTACTCAAACATGATTCTCATTGCACCCTGTTGATTTCTTTTCATGGATGTTCGTAGTTGTAATTTACACTTCCCCTCTTCTGCATATTGATGATTTTGTCTCTCAGAACACCCACGCAATATATATTATATTCATTCTCTGTATGGATAAGTTGATATGATTGAGAAAGTGTGAACTTGTGATTGACAAATTTTTTCAAGCATGTAGTTAGAAAATATGGAAGAAATACACACCTTATATACTCTATCAAGAGGACCAATAGTTTTAAGATGAACGAGTGTTTTGCCTTGAATGAACAAATTTAATACCTAGGTTTTTTGTTTATAGTTTCTTGATTCCATATTTCAAGCTTTGCTTCGTTTATTTAGTTTGTTTGCATGATGAATTTTAGACAAAATTGCAAAAGTGGTCCTTTTGGTTTACTGATTTTTTTGGGTACTGTCCAAAAGGTTTTGAAGTTGTAGGTTTGGTATTTTAAACCTACTTGTTGGATTTGATCCACATCAAATTTAAGAGGACTCTATCACCCTTAATATACTTGATTTTTGATTATCTTTATTTATTATTTTAAACAAAAAGGTCCCATATTTTTGGTTTTCTGAATCTCAATTTTGGTATAAATGCTATTGTTATTAGATTGGGTTCCAAGGATCAAAGGAGTTGGAAGACTGTGAAAGCCAACGCTTTTGGTTTTCTAAATTTCAATTTTGGAAGAGATGCAATAAGGCCAGGCTTATCAATTTTTGTTTTTTGTTAGACTTTATTAGTAGCAAAAATATCTCCAATGGCGTTTTACTTCCCAATTGTGAATGAAAATACCGAAAGGTAATTGCAATTAGGAGCTTGTTAATATGCTGATTTGTGAGGAGGTATCTCGTTTTAATAATTAAAGGGTTTCGTGTGATCAAGTCTGAGGTTAGGGTTTGTATATTGGTGGGTTGGAATAGGGTTTGATCCGATTCAATCAGGTGAATCCAAATTAATTTCGGTTTTCAAAACGTAAATCCGAATAGTCTAAATAAAATTCAAATCCGATCCAAACCAATCAAATTACAATTCGGTTGGATTGATTTTTACAATTCGGTTTTCAAGAAGCATGACATTTAAAAATATATATAACATATTACGAATCAACTTCAAAATAAATTGTTTGGTGAGAATTAAAATTATGAACAACTATTAAAAAATTATTATAATTCAATATTTTATAGATAAAAGCTATTGACAAATATACATTGAAGTATTTCATTGGATAATACTTTCTAATCTATTTAAAAATAAAATTTAACAAATTAATAAATAACTAAAAGATGTATATTTGAAACATATATATATATATATATATATATATATATATATATATATATATATATATATATATATATATATATATATATATATATATATAATATCTTATTCGGTTTTTTTGGACCATCTGGTTTTAATTTTATAAACCATAAACAATCCGAAATCCAAAATAATAATTCGGTTTTACTGGATACCCATTCAAAAATACAAATATCTGAACCAAATAGTCCAATTCAAATTGTCCAATTAGACAATTCAATTTTATCCGAATAATGAACAACCCTTAGTTGGAAATTGAAATATTTGGGGACTACGTTTTGAATGGATTGAACCTCTTCTAGAAGATGGGATTTTGTAGATGGAGCAATACCCTAATTTAGTTTGTCAAATTAGGGACTTTAGTTTTTCGTGTTGAGAACTGCAACAACCACAACATTTATGGATCAAATCTTGCTGAATTGAAAACTCAGATAATCAAGAAGCAAGAAGCCTGGACTAGAGAAATTGAAGTAATATTTTAATTACTTGAAATTTAAAGTGTAGAAAGGTTGAGTTTGATTAATTTATACAAAAAGAATTGGTTGCCGAAGAAACAAAGGGATGGAGGAGAGGGGAGAGACGGGAAGGGAAAGGGCAAAGTCTGGAAAAGGAAAGTCCGGGTGGGGGTGGATGTGGGCTCTTCAGATTTTTTATTAAATAAAAAATTAATAAATATTTCAAAATGCAATAGAATAATTTAAAAGGAAAAATAGTATTTTTGAAGTTTGACAATTTCCAAATTCACAACCAAACTTAGCCAAAATTAAAATTGCAACTTTCTTTAAATCTTCCGTATACACTTTTTGATGGTTTTTCTGATATGATTCAACTAATTGTAGAATCAGAGGGGGTGTTCCATATTGAGGTTGATGTAAAAATTCATATGCTAAAGAAGCTAGAGCAAGACCTAAAAATGAAACGAATTATTAATTGTGTCATAAAGGCCCTTATTAGTTAAATTTTTCATTGAAAAAATACACATAAAGATCTTTCTATGTATCATTAAAATGCGTAAAATCCATCTACAACTTTTTATCGAATCAACAAAAGAAATATTGATAATGATAAATACATTAACAATAATGAAACAAATCAAGAAATGATTAATAAAAAAACAAAATAAAATTGACTTTATTTTGTCTCTGACTATAAAAAGACTTTTTGATATTTCATAAAATCTAAATAAAAATAATTAAGGAAGATAGAATCCATGAAATTTTGCTTAGTCTTCACTAGAAACTTGAGTAAGGAGTAGATCTGTAACACCCGTTCCGAGAAGGTTCATTTCTAATACTGAACTCTTTAGGTTTGCATTCCTGGTCCGTACGTTGTGCGTACTCGGCGTGTACACATGGCGTACTCATGAATGAGGAACGCAGGTTCGCGGGCATATGTTGGGTGTACTCATCATGTACGTAGTGCGTACATTGTTCAGACCAAAACCCTAATTTTGAGGTTTGCACCCTATATAATCCTCTTTATGGCCCCAAGACCTTCAACCTCATCAGCCTCCACCTAAAAATTGTCCCTCTAGCTAACCCTAATCGTGGAGAGTGCACCTTGAGCTCATTTTTGTGTTTTAGTGTTCCTGAAGAATAAGAAGGTGGAAGAAGGACTTTGGAGCTTGGAAAAAGTTTGGATCTGGGATTCTCACCTTGCTAGCAACCTTCAGGATGTAAAAAGCTCCTAGCTCTATCATCTTTCCTTATAGACTTAGTTATTCCTTCATTAAGGGCATTTTTTGGTTCCAACCTTGGTGATTCTTGAGTATGGCATGCTCTTAACCAAATAAGTCGTCCTTTCAGACTCATTGAGGGGTCTTTAGTCATAAAAATGAGATCTTGATGCTTAGTTCTTCCTCATGCATACTCTAGATTGTATTTAGGGATTAAGAAGTGAGGATTGTTAGTATTAAGCACTTAATGGACATGCAAAGTCATAAAGTTGGAAACTTTATGTGTTACATCCCCAAAATTTCAACAAATTGAAACCTTTCAAAGCAACTCATTTACTAATAATAGTGTTTACAAAACCGTTGTTTCCAAAACATAATTTAAAATCAGTCTCCCAAGATCCAATCAGTTGTAAAACCAAGCATGTGTATGGTAATGCCTTTGCCTTGCCACAACCATCTGAAGCACCTGAAACAATAAACTGAAACTGTAAGCACAAAGTTTAGTGATTTCTCCCAAAGCACATCTGCATACACATAATAAACAAATTACATGCACAAATACTCATGCCTGGCCCAATCAGCCTCGAGCTGGAATACCAGACATGTCCACGATGGGCCTAGTCATACTTGGGATGGAATGCCCTCGCCCTTTGACTAGGCATGTCTACAATGGGCCCTGACCATTTTAGACCAGCCTCCATATCTTGAAAACCATAACCTCGCCCTTAGACTTTGTTTTGGTGTTCTTGAGATCTTGTGAAGCATTTTGGTGTGTTTTTGTGTATCTTGAAGTTATAGAAGAAGATTTAAGACTCATTCTTCGGAAAAGAGCTTAGAGATCCAGATTTAGCTTCTTCATTTCGTGACTTTTGAGGTATAAAGTCCATAACTTGTCAACTCCTTGTAAAGATCTTATCTTGGGCTTGTTTATGGCTATTTTGGCCCCTTTTGGTTGGTCCTTGTGAGCTAAGGCCATTTCAGAAGCTTAACCTTTTAGATATGGACATTTTAGCTGCCCCTTAAGCATAAAAATGCAAACTTATGGTGTATATGTTGGATTAGTGTCTAAGTCCATAACTATTTTGGTATGTACTTGACCCGATTATGAGCATGGTCCTTTTGGGTTGCCTTCACCATAACAATATGTAGGATAAATTGAGGAGAGAAAGGTTTAAATATGATTTATTAATATATTATGAGAATAATATATTAAAGGAGAAATCATATTGTTTAATTAATATTAGTCAAGAATTAATTAATAATTAATTTTGTGGCTAAAAGAGATTAATTAAATTCAAGGGACTGGACTGCAATTATTGGATAATTGAGTTATTGGGCTAAGGAATACTAAAGGAACGAGGGGTGAACGAAATTATGATGGAAGCCCATCATATTTTCGTCCATGGCCTTATCCAGAAGGTTCCATGGGCTGCTTAGAGTTTAAGCTGTCCATTAGGGTTTTGACTGAAACCCTAGCAGCCCACACAAGTATATAAAGGACCCCTTAGGCTCCAAAAACGTGAACAACTGATTCTCTAGGGTTTCCAGCCGTTTTTGGTGCCTCCCTTTCTTCTCCTCTTCATCCAAGTTGCATAAGATGTTTGTGACTCCATTAGAGGTGCAGCATTTGAGGCACTAAGCTTTTGAAGCCAATTCAAGCAAGGAATTGATTGTTATTGCTATATAACAATCAAAGGTAATTATATAAACCCTAGTTCAGTTTATAATATGTTAGATCTAAGTTTATTAGTCTTGGATTCAAAGCATGTACAATAGAGAAACCTAGATCCAAGCATTAGGGTTTGTATGAGCACATAGGATTGTTTCTTATGCATAAAACCCATCAGTATATGAACTCATGCATGTGTTAAGGCCCCTTTGTTAAGCTCTTTTGAGGTCTAGAGCCCCATTAAGCCATCCATACACGTAAAGTTGTCAACTTTACGTGATAAATCATCTTTTAGGACATGATCTAAGTATATGGAGTAGGGGTTGAACGGATTAAGTGCTTATTGATGTTGGGTGGCCAACTGGGGAGTGGGCACCAATGCCGACCCAAGGTTTAGTATGTTAGGGTGCTAGATGTCTGAGGTGAGACTTTCTCACCAGCAACTAGAGAGTGATCTGTAAGATTCAACAGTATGAGGTAAGTCTTTCTCACCATGGTTAGCGGGTCAAAGGAACCAATGCCAACCCATAGTTTATTATGTTAGGGTGCTAGATGTCTATGTGACTCTTGCATGTGTATGTGTTTGCATGCTTAGTGGGCGAGGCCCAATGGGTGATATGTATGCTATTGGTTGTTATACTTGTATGTTTGTATGTTGGGCGGGGCCCGTTGTGAGAGTTACGACGAGGTCCGTTATACTCAGTGGGCGGGACCCATTATACGAGTTAGGGCGAGGCCCGTTATACTCAGTGGGCGGGACCTGTTACACTCATCACTCGGGGCCCATTGTATGTTTGATATGCGTGGTATGTGGTATTTGGGAGAAACTCACTAAGATTCATGCTTACGGTTTTCAGTTTATGTTTCAGGTACTTCTGGTGCAAAAGGGAAGAGCTCGGAGTGATTACAATGCACGCACAATATTCATCTGTATTTCATGATGACTCTGATATTTTATGATGTTTTGATACATTTGTTGCACTTGGGATTTACGATGATGTTTTGGGATAATGTTTTTATTAATTGAAAAATGAAATTTTTGGGTCTTAAAATTTAATTGAAAAATGAAATTTTTGGGTCTTAAAATTTGGGACGTCACACACATGTGATACTAAATCAAAACTCATTGTTCTAAATAATTGCAAAGTTCATTTTTTTAAATTGCTACTTTGTGTTTGACTTTTTAGTGGCTTTAGGAGTAAGTGAGAGATTGTAAATTGTTGCTCCGTATAACAACGTAAATTTTCAAAATAATTTTTCATTTTTAAAAGCATTCACTCATTCATAAATAATGTCAAACACATTGTATCAAATGTTATTATCACAAAACATTTCCCCAGAATCTCTACAAAAACTCCAATGTGTGTGTGTGTGTGTACGAATCATGCCGGCGCCTTCCCGCGCTCATCACTAGTACCTGAAACACATAACACAACAACTGTAAGCATAAATGCTTAGTGAGTTCCCCAAAATACCACATACAGCACATACGCCACTCAAGGCTATAATACGACCCTCCGGTCAATGTGTCTCAGCGGGACCCTCCAGTCCCGTAGCTCGTTGGACCCTTAGGTCCAGTCATAGCTCGTTGGACCCTCCGGTCCGGTCTATATCATCATACAACATACAAATATCGCATAACACATAATCTCATACATAACACATAAGACCCTCTGGTCATCACATAGTACCACTCTAGGTAACGTATAGTGAGAAGACTCACCTCGATGCCTCGGAAAATATCTGACTCGGAAGAAGTATGATCTAGCCTCCGCCTAATCACATAAAGTAATACTCTCATAAATACAACTGTACTCAACCCTAAAAGTCAACAAGGTCAATGGTCAAACTTGACCCGACTCGGCGAGTGCACAAGGGCGACTCGGCGAGTCTACACGTGTCCAGTGACTCTCTTAGATTCTCTCTTGGCACGTCGAGTATTTCCCTTGACTCGACGAGTTCCACCTGGCATGAATCGCGAGGCCACCCCGACTCAACTCGCCGAGTCTCAAGAACAACTCGACGAGTTCCAACTTGAACTCAGACCCCTGACTCTCCCTGACTCACCGAGTCATTCCCCCAACTCGGCAAGTCCACTCACTGAGTGATTAACGGGAAACCTTCATACTACTCGCTGAGTCTGTTCTTGGGACTCGACGAGTTCATGCCATGCACAAACTCAAAACGACTTCTGAGGTCAGATCTGTTCCATACAATCATAGATCTGGCCTTCCCAAGCATGATAATCACGTAAAGTTCGGACCTTGACACACATATAACATAGAAATGGTCCAAAATGGTGATTTAGCCCCAAACATGACATTGCAAGCTCATGACTTCCAAAATGACTCATAAAGCTATAAGGGTTAAGGTCTCTGGACCTCTTTGGGTCCAGATCCAGAACACAAACTCGAGGAGGGACCAAAATACCGCTTAATCAATCTCTAAAAGGTTTAGGAAAACCCTAACACAAAGAATCAACACCAAAACTAAAGAAGGTCCAAGAATAATACCTCAATGCAATCTCTATGAGCTCAAAACCACCAGAAATTGCACCTCCTTCAGCCTCCTCTTGCCTTAAACACTTCCTTCTTGCAAAAACACCCACCAAAGCCTCTCCTTCCTCACAAACGCTCTAGATCTCTCTAGGGTTTCTCTCTGGGGTTAGTGGCCGAAAATGACGGCCATAAGGCCTTTTAAATAGGTCTCAAACCCTCGAAATTATGGTTTCATTAAACAGCGTGGACTCGCCGATTCCACTCACGAACTCGCCGAGTCCACTCACGAACTCGCCGAGTCCAGCTGTGAACTCGCGTACAAATCCGCGACCATACTCGGCAAGTCTAGACACCAACTCGCCGAGTTCCCCCACAAAACCCACAAATAAAGGAACAAAATATCATACCTGCGAATCCGGGTGTTACAATTCTCCCCCACTAGAATCAGACTTCGCCCTCGAAGTCTCACTCATCAAACAACTCCGGATGCTGCTCCCGCATCTCACGCTCCGGTTCCCAAGTCAATTCTGACCCTTTCCGATGCTGCCACTGGACCTGCACCAGTGGCACTTCCTTGTTCCTCAAAACCTTGATCTTCCGATCCCTGATCGCCACCGGTCTCTCGACATAATTCAGGCTTGCATCCACCTGAATATCTTCTAATGGCACCACTGCCGACTCGTCGGCTATACATTTTCGCAACTGCGACACGTGGAAAGTGTCATGAATCTAACCCAACTCTGCTGGCAACTCCAAATGATAGGCTACCCTGCCTATCCTCGTGATCACCCTGAAAGGTCCAATATATCGGGGCCCCAAATTGCCCCTCTTCCTGAATCGGATAACTCCTTTCCAAGGAGAAACCTTCAGGAGCACAAAGTCGCCGACCTGAAACTCGAGCTCGGACCGGTGTCTGTCCGCATAACTCTTCTGACGACTCTGAGCGGTCAACAACCTCTGCCTGACCTGCTGGATCTGCTCTGTCGTGTGAAGCACAATCTCGGTGCTGCCCATCACACGCTGCCCTACTTCTCCCCATCAAATAGGGGTTCGACACCTCCTCCCATACAACAGCTCAAAGGGTGGCATGCCAATGCTTGAATGATGACTGTTGTTATAAGAAAACTCCGCCAAGGGTAAATACGTGTCCCAAATCCCGCCGAAATCCAACACACATGCCCGGAGCATGTCCTCGAGCGTCTGAATCGTCCGCTCACTCTGCCCGTCAGTCTGTGGGTGGTATGCGGTACTAAAATGCAGTTTCGTACCCAATTCCTCATGAAACTTCTTCCAGAATCTGGAAGTGAAATGTACATCTCGATCTGAGACAATCGAGATCGGCACTCCATGCCGCGATACCACCTCTCTCACGTACATCTCTGCCAACTTCTCCGCGGAAGAGCTCTCACTGATGGCCAGGAAGTGAGCACTCTTCGTCAATCTGTCCACAATCACCCAAATTGCATCGACACCCCTCGTGGTTCTTGGCAATTTGGTGATGAAATCCATGGTAATCTGTTCCCATTTCCATTCGGGAATCTCTAATGGTTGTAGCTTACCATGTGGATGCTGGTGCTCGGCCTTCACCCTGCGATAGGTCAAGCACCTCTCTACAAACCATGCGACATCCCTCTTGCCACCAATAATCCTTCTTCAGGTCCAAAAACATCTTAGTGGCCCCGGGATGGATCGAGAATTTCGATCGATGAGCCTCTTCCAACAAAATGGTATGCGTCCCGCCCACAGACGGTACCCAAATCCGGCCCTGAAATGTCATAAGCCCCCGGCTGTCGGTAACAAATTCCGATACCAGCCCGACAACTCGCTCCCTCTTTTGACTCTCTGGCTTCACAGCCTCAGCCTGGGCCCCACGAATAGCATCCAACACCGGGGTCATCACTGACAATCTCAAACAAACGTCTCGAATTGGGGCGCCCTCTGCCCTACGGCTCAATGCATCGGCTACTACATTAGCCTTGCCCGGGTGGTACAGGATCTCACAATCATAATCCTTGACCACGTCCAACCACCTCCTCTGGCGCATATTCAGGTTGGGCTGATCCATCAAATACTTCAAGCTCTTGTGGTCCGTGTATATCGTACACCGGACCCCATACAGATAATGTCGCCAGATCTTGAGTGCGAACACTACCGCTCCCAACTCCAGATCATGAGTGGGGTATCTCGACTCATGAGGCTTAAGCTGCCTCGATGCATATGCAATCACATGCCCCCTCTGCATAAGCACCGCTCCAAATCCGGATATCGATGCATCACAATATACCACAAAATCTTCCATCCCTTCCGGAAGAGCTAACACTGGTGCCTCGCATAATTTCTGGCGAAGTGTCTCGAACGAGGTCTACTGCTCCGGACCCCAAGAAAACGCAACACCCTTCCGGGTCAACTTGGTGAGTGGCACGACGATCTTGGAGAAATCCTTAATAAATCTCCAATAATAGCCGGCCAAACCCAGAAAACTCCTGATCTCGGTGGGTGACCTCGGCACCTCCCATCTCATGACCGCCTCAATCTTGGCCGAATCGACCAATATCCCATTCTGGTTAACGAGGTGTCCCAAAAACTGAACCTTTCGTAGCCAGAACTCACATTTGGAGAACTTGGCATAAAGCCTCTCCGATCTCAGAACTCTGAGGATCTCCCTCAAATGCTCCTCATGCTGCTCTCTGGATCTTGAATACACCAAAATGTCGTCGATGAACACGATCACTAAGCGATCCAACATCGGTCTGCACCCTTTTCATGAGATCCATGAACACCGCTGGTGCGTTGGTGAGTCCGAAAGGCATCACCACGAACTCGTAATGCCCATAACGAGTCCGGATTGCCGTCTTCTGGACGTCCTCCTCCCGCACCCTCACCTGATGATACCCAGACCTCAAATCGATCTTGGAGAACCAAGATGCTCCATGCAACTGATCAAACAAATCATCGATCCTCGGCAATGGGTAACGGTTCTTGACCGTTAGCTTATTCAGCTCACTATAATCAATGCACATCCGGAGCGAGCCATCCTTCTTCTTGACAAAAAGGATCGGCGCCCCCCATGGCGAACTGCTCGGCCTGATAAACCCCTTCCCCAGCAGCTCCTGAAGCTGCGAGGATAACTCCTGCATCTCCGGAGGCGCAAGGCGATACGACGCCTTAGCGATAGGCGCAACTCCTCGAACCAACTCAATACCGAACTCTACTTGCCTCTCCGGAGGCACACCCGACAATTCCTCTGGAAACACATCCGGAAACTCACGCACTATCGGAACCTAATCCACCAACTTCGGCCTCTCTAAAACAACCCTCGCATCCATCACATATGCCACAAATCCTCTACAGCCATGCTGTAGACTCTGTCTCGCTCTGGTGGCCGAACAAAATGCTGACCCTGCACGTGTACCCTCGCCGTGCACTGTAAGAACTCCCCCACTAGGGTCTCGAATCGTCACTAACTGACGCTCGCAGTCTATCACAGCTCCATATCGGCTCAACCAATCCATACCCATTATAACACACACGTCCCCCATCGCGATCGAAACCAGATCTATCGGGAACTCCACACCGAAGATCTCAAGGACACGTCCTCGAATCACATCCGAAGCATACACTGCTCGCTCATCAGCTATGGAAATTCGCAGAGGTCGATCCAACACCTCTCGACGGACACTAATATGCTGACTAAATGCTATGGAAACAAATGACCGACTCGCACCCGAGTCAAATAATACCAATGCAGGCACAGAACTCATAAGAAAAATACCTACGCATATCATCATATAAGCATAAAAACTCAACTCAAATAAAAGATGAAAAAAGAATACATACCAGCCACAACATCAGGCGTCGCGCGGACCTCCTCTGCGGTCAACTGAAATGCCCTCCCACGAGCCTTCGGGGCCTCGACCTTCACCGGACGAACCTCGGTAACCCTAGCAGCAGGCGCAAATCCCTGCACCGATCCCTGGAGAAGCTGCAGGCACTCGGCCTTCCGATGGCCGGTCTGGTTGCAATGAAAGCACACCAAGAATTCCTTGGGGCAATCCCTCGCGATATGCCCCTCCTTCCCACACTTGTAGCACACCCCAGCCCTGTACGTCCCCTCGTGACTCTTACCGCACTTCTCGCAGGTGCGGCCCTTCGCGCCACCAGATCTCGAGTCAGTGGGTCTAGCCCGCTTGGCTGCCGGCTGAGACTGAGCCGGTCGCCGATCCATCCTCTGAGACTCGGCCTCCTCCCTGGCCTGAGTCTCCAATTCGATCTCCCTCTTCCGGGCATTTTCCTGGAGCTCAGCAAATGTCTGGTAAGTCGAGTTCGCCACGAACTCCCGAATATCTCTCCTCAGCACACTCAGATAACGACTCATATGAGTTTGCTCAGACGACACCTGCTCAGGGCAAAACATTGCCCTCTCATGAAACTTCCTGGTGATGACTGCCACAGAATCAATACCCTGCTTGAGGGTCAAGAACTCCTGAATAACCGTTCCCTCTCCACCGGGGGAACATACTCCTCTCTGTACATAGCGGTGAACCTCTCCCAGGTCACCTCAGAAATCTCAGCCAAAGTGAAGTTCGTCGTCACGAACTTCCACCAATCCTTCGCTCCCAGGCGGAGCTGGTTCAAGGCGAACCGAACCCTCAAGTGCTCTGGGCAAGAGCACGTATAGAAACATCCCTCAATGTCAGAGATCCATCTCATAACGGCAATCGGGTCCTGCGTCCCGTCGAACTCTGGTGGCTTCATGTTTTTGAACTCTCGGAACAACAACGAGTCACCTCCCTAAGGTCTGGCAGCAGCAACAGCAGTAGTAGCTGCAGCTGCAGCAGCCTCAGTCAATGTTGCGTACCACTCATAAAAAGTCTCAATCAACGTGGTCTTGATGTCCCCAAAATTTTCAAGAATCTCAGCCCGAATGGCGGCAACAACCTCCTCATGAATCAATCGACGGATCTCCTCGTCGCTGACACCACTGCTCTCAGGTGTGTGTCGAGTCCGAACCATGATGCTTCTGAAATACAACAAAAATTATCAGAGACTCAATCGAGCATACGCATACTCGATGACACAACCCTACTTGTCCTCCGTTGTCCAAAAGATTCTTACTTGGAATGCCCACTGATCCGATGTCTTCAGTAGTACGGGCCCAATACTACTGACCACACCGCATCAGTATTCACTCCAAGTCCTCCTCCTTAGATCTTGGATTACACGTACTCTACTCTCAGAGCATCTCAGCAACAGAAATCTCCTAGGCTAAGGCATCATAAATCAGGCCACTCTAGTCTTAATATGTATACCTAGCCCACTCTAGCATGCATAACATAACATATCTCATAACACATAATGTAAGGGTATTTTTGGGGATTCACCGTTCGGGCGCTGGCTGATCGTACACACGGCTTTTCTCTGTTTGTCTCAAAACTCTTTTTACTCTTTTTAAAATTTTTACTTCATTAATTTTTTTTTCTCAGTTCCTCAGTTTGAGTTCAGATACGCCCGAAGATGCATCCGAATCCCTCAAACCAAGGCTCTGATACCAACTTGTAACAACGTAAATTTTCAAAACAATTTTTCATTTTTAAAAACATTCACTCATTCATAAATAATGTCAAACACATTGTATCAAATGTTATTATCACAAAACATTTCCCCAGAATCTTTACTAAAACTCCAATGTGTGTGTGTGTGTGCGAATCATGTTGGCGCCTTCCCGCGCTCATCACTAGTACCTGAAACACATAACACAACAACTGTAAGCATAAATGCTTAGTGAGTTCCACAAAATATCACATACAGCACATACACCACTCAAGGCTATAATACGACCCTCCGGTCAATGTGTCTCAGCGGGACCCTCCAGTCCCGTAGCTCGTTGGACCCTTAGGTCCGGTCATAGCTCGTTGGACCCTCCGGTCCGGTCTATATCATCATACAACATACAAATATCACATAGCACATAATCTCATACATAACACATAAGATCCTCTGGTCATCACATAGTACCACTCTAGGTAATGTATAGTGAGAAGACTCACCTCGATGCCTCAAAAAATATCTGACTCGGAAGAAGTATGATCTAGCCTCCGCCTAATCACATAAAGTAATACTCTCATAAATACAACTGTACTCAACCCTAAAAGTCAACAAGGTCAACGGTCAAACTTGACCCAACTCGGCGAGTGCACAAGGACGATTCGGCGAGTCTACATGTGTCCACTGACTCTCTTAGATTCTCTCTTGGCACGTCGAGTATTTCCCTTGACTCGACGAGTTCCACCTGGCATGAATCGCGAGGCCACCCCGACTTAACTCGCTGAGTCTCCAGAACAACTCGCCGATTTCCAACTTGAACTCAGACCCCTGACTCTCCCTGACTCACCGAATCATTCCCCCAACTTGGCAAGTCCACTCTCTGAGTGATTAATGGGCAACCTTCATACTACTCGTCGCGTTTGTTTTTGGGACTCGACGAGTTCATGCCATGCACAAACTCAAAACGACTTCTGAGGTCAGATCTGTTCCATACAATCATAGATCTGGCCTTCCCAAGCATGATAATCACGTAAAGTTCGGACCTTGACACACATATAACATAGAAATGGTCCAAAATGGTGATTTAGCCCCAAACATGACATTGCAAGCTCATGACTTCCAAAATGACTCATAAAGCTATAAGGGTTAAGGTCTCTGGACCTCTTTGGGTCCAGATCCAGAACACAAACTCGAGGAGGGACCAAAATACCACTTAATCAATCTCTAAAAGGGTTAGGAAAACCCTAACACAAAGAATCAACACCAAAACTGAAGAAGGTCCGAGAATAATACCTCAATGCAATCTCTATGAGCTCAAAACCACCAGAAATCACACCTCCTTCAGCCTCCTCTTGCCTTAAACACTTCCTTCTTGCAAAAACACCCACCAAAGCTCAAGATTAGCCTCTCCTTCCTCACAAACGCTCTAGATCTCTCTAGGGTTTCTCTCTGGGGTTAGTGGCCGCTAATGATGACCATAAGGCCCTTTAAATAGGTCTCAAACCCTGGAAATTAGGGTTTCGTTAAACAGCGTGGACTCGCCGAGTCCACTCATGAACTCGCCAAGTCCAGCTGTAAACTCGCGTACAAATCCGCGACCATACTCGGCGAGTCTAGACGCCAACTCGCCGAGTTCCCCCACAAAACCCAAAAATAAAGGAACAAAATATCATACCTGGGAATCCGGGTGTTACACTCCGGATGCATAATTAAGCCTTCAATGCATCCTGCAATAGACAATTGCCAAAAGGTCATCTAAATTGTGGAGTTTAGTTGGTCAATGATTCGGACACAGAGAGACATCGAACGCAAGTAGATTAGCCAACAACAAACTCCTCTAGGCTAAATATAGGTGGCGTTAAGCGCGCATATGTGCGTTTGATCCGATTTAAAGCTTCCCGGGAGTAAAAAGAAGCATGGGTAGTATTTTCCATTTACATCTTTTTAATTATGATAATGATTTTAAGTTGGAAAAAAGATTATAAGATGTTTAAAAGTATTAAAAAAATAGGATTTTTGCTAAATATTTTGAAAGTTTATGCAAAATAAATATAATATTTATAGATTAAACCCAACAAATATAATATTTTGCAACAAATATAATATTTTGTGATTTAGCAAAGACAAATACAAAATTCTCCTATAAAAAGATGGGTTATCAATTATAACTTTACGAGGACTTTTTAGTATTTTGGTTGGAACCAAAATAAAAGAGAAAATCACTTTAAAACCCTATGTATTTTACTGAATGCCTAAATAAACCATTATATTTATTTTATGTCCATTTTAATCATTATTATTTCTCACCTTTATTGTTTTAATAAACCTACTCGGTCATCCTTACAGAACTGGTAGCAAAATTGTTTTGCATCATATTCTCCTCCTTCGTATATTACGATCTCCTTCCTCTTCTTCTTTTACGTTTGTTTTAAACCTTAAATAATTGAGCTCTCCCATTAGCACTGATAATATATGGTCCATTAGCATGGCCTGAACAGCTCTGGCGCGCGAGCCTCGCCTAGCGCTACCTTGCCAACCTTGCTAGGGACTCCCTTGCCAGCCTTGTTGGGGACTCTCTTGCTGGTCTGGCCGGATGCTCCCCCGCCAGCCCTGTTGGGGACTCTCCTATAGGCCCGACTCGACGCTCCCTTGCCAGCCTGATGACACATGGTTTATATGACCGAGTCCAGTCCAATGTCATTGGTCGCGTACCAATAACATCGGACTGGGGGGACTTGATGATATATGGTCCATAAGCATATCCTAGACAGCTCTGGCGTGCCAGCTTCACCTGGTGCTCCCCTGCCAGCCTTGCTAGGGACTCCCTTGCCAGCCTTGCTAGGGACTCTCCTCTTGGCCCGGCCTGGGGACTGGACTTTTGTTACAACTAGCAAAATTAGGTTAAGATGTGAATTCTCGTACAATGTAATCTCCTTGAGCAACCTTACAAAATCTCATCTAGCGAAATTCAAAACTTCAATGCCATTTAAGTTCATACTTGCATATATTGTGATTCAAACCCAAACCTCGATCCAATAAGCCAAACTCAATCATTTTGAGCCTTAGCCCAAGGACTTTCGACCCAAATCTCTTTTTGGGCCAAGTCTTTCTTATTGGGCCGAAAACCATTCCATTGTTTTTCATGGGCCGAAAACCTATTTCCTTTTCCATTTTGGGTCGTAAACTCTCATATGGGCCCAATGGGCCGAGAAATTTCCACATTTGGGCCTTGTAATTTTAAGAGTATTCAAACTAGCCCAACACACCTCTTATTACCTCTTCTTACCCTAATTCTCGGTTTTATAAAAAAAAAATATATGGGATAAGGTTATGGAGACACCTCGTGTTTATTTAGAGGATATCTAGGCTAATTATCCAAACTAAGCATTAATCCTCCATGTAATAACCCCATGTCTAATCACCCTCTTTCTTCTTCTTCCTCTCCTTATCTTGGACAAACACACACCACCATCATTCTCACTTCACTTTCATCACTATCGAACTTCATTCTATCATATTTCCCTCTCAAGAACTCAAGAAAATTCTCCCATCTTCTTTCTCTAAATTTGTGGGTGTGTGTGTGTGTGTGTTCTTCAAGAAGTCTTCTTCAAGATCCATAACTTGGTCGGTTCTTGTCTAACTCAAGAGTTTTACTTCATGTTTATGCTAAACCATTCTATTTACACACTTTGTTGTGTGTAAAACTCTTAGAAACACCACCATTTCGAAAACCTCACCAAGAACACAAGCTAGACTCGAAATCCCCCTCTTCAACTTCTTCTACATCTCGAAAACTCCAAGGTGACCTTCAAACCCCCATATCTTTCGTATTTTTCATGTTTTCTGGGGGAGGATACAAGTCAACTCTCGTTTAATTGTTGGATATTTTCATGTACCATTGTGTTATGTCTTTTACTTTTAGATCTTTACTTGAATATGAAGTTTATCACTTAGATCTTCATAAAAACCATGAGAAAAGTATGTGTTGTCATATATATTACATATAAACTTGTAGATATGGGATTATACACTCAAAATAGCAAAAATAAGTGTTGTGTTCAAACATGTATAACCTAAACTCAAAAATTAGCTTTTAACATAAACGTTTTGGTCTAATTATGGACTATTTTGACCACCTTAATTATAATATTTTTCAAAAATGTTTTATATGAAAAAAAAGTTCAGGTTTATACCTTCAAAATGACTACTAGCACGCATCCATACGATTTTTCTACAATTTTTGGCGATTTTTACAAAACTGTCTATCATTTCAGGAATGATTTCATACCAGTTTGTGAAGATGAACATTTTCACACTGGTTTGAGGCCATTAAAAATCTTAGTAAAAATTATGAATAAAGTAGACTCATTTTCAAAACTCCTAGAGTTTACGAATCCGAATTTCGACTTACGATGATTTTTCTATAATTTTTCTAAAAACAGGGACAAAAATGTCAAAAACAAGAAATTATTTTTATCATGCTAAAAGCTCTTATACCTGTGTTAGATGCAAGTTTGTATAATTTATATATACTTTTAAAACATCTTGACATGTTAACTTATTAGTATTTAATATATATATATATATATATATATATATATATATATATATATACACACACATATATATATATATATATATATATATATATATATATATATATATATACACACACACACACACACATTCTTTCCTTTATTGGGCTTGGAAATTAATTTACATGTTTAGTGAGTCTTAGTGTCCTTTTGCATGTTTAGTGGGCCTTAGTGTCCTTTTACATGTTTAGTGGGTCTTAGTGTCGTTTTACATGTATATTGGGCTCGGGATATACATTCATATTCCTTTTGAGCTTGGAAATATTATGCATGTTTAGTGGGCCTTAGTTGTCCACTTACATGTTTATTGGGCCTGGAATATACCATATATGTTTTTTTTATTTTCGTGTAAATTCGATTAAGGATCTAGTGAGATGTGTCAGTTGGCACCTATTGAGTGTACGATCGTAGCCTGTAGTTATAACCCGAGTCTCCTGGAGGGAGAGCGGGAGTTTGTGTATACATTTATACGGGGGTGACACCCTACACCTGAGCTGTTCGCTACAGTTAGAGTAGGTCAGTCTAGGGGTGACAAAACCTTATTCTATTCCGTCGGCGTCCAACAACTCTATGACAGGCGAAATTTTCATTATCTAGTATGGTTATAACGGCTCACTTGGAGGAATTAACGTTATAAAATTTATGAGAAACTTTCTTTTTGGATAAAACGGTAACCTATACGCGCTGGTACTCAACCTCGGGGGTTGAGATTCCAACATTCTCTTACGCATACAACATTGTGTTGTCTGGGATCATTCTCTTTCTATTCTCGCAAACATTAACACACATGCATTAATATGAGATTGGACACAAATATTTCAAACCATTTCTTTTTAGAATTTATCGGATTTTCTGGGAATATTCGCTTCACTTTTGCGAACAAAAGATAACCTAGGACAGACATGCATATATTCACAGTTTTAGAACGACACTTACAAATTATTTTATAGAAAATATCGGATTTTCTAAAAACACTATGAGAACTACTCTAAACTAGTACAAAACCGTTTTATACAAAAATGCTTATGAACTACTCTAAACTTCAACTTCTCGTTTAGTTGTCCCTGGGGCAGCTCTAACGACCTTGTTTGTTGTGACCTCACAGATTTGTCTCCGACGTAGAAGCACATCCTCAATGCAGGTGTTCGGAGCCGATGTCGCATCAAGCACATAAAGACAAGTGAGCCCAGGACAAAAAAGTAACTCGACACTATCTTTTCAACCTCGTTTAGGCTACCCGGAGTGGGCGTCTTTGAAGACGCGTGATGCTGAGGTGGCGCGACGGAAGATTCGTGAACACCGCCCCAAGGGCCGATGTTCTGGGTGTGATGTGACTCGGAAGACGGAAGGAGACGACGAATGGGAGACGAGTAAATTGCCAACGGTCATTTTAACCATTTTGTTGTCGTAGCCATTGCACTTTAAAAAAATTTTTAGTGTTACAGGTAATCAGGTATTTAAATGGAGGAAGACGATGGAGAGGTCATTTAATCAGGAAGAAGGAGACACATTTTCAACAATTGTCAATTATAGTCCCTTGAGTTTGGGTCAAAAGCAGAACGAACATCATTCTTTAATTTTCTTTCTCAAAACTGGTTTATAAAATGTACAAATTCCACCATAGAATTTTATATTATTATTATTATTATTATTATTATTATTATTATTATTATTATTTTCTATGATTTTATTAATTATGTTTTTTATTTTATTTAATGTTAAAAAAAAAGATAAATATTTTGGAGTGGTAACCATTTCCTATGTGTAGTGAGTTGGGTGTGAAGCTGACGTGGCGTAGATGTGGCACCACTTGGTGGATTGGTAGTGACCACTGCCCACAGCCTTATCTCTAGTTCCACTAGCTCGAAGACAGCACCAACTTCCATGGTTTTCATTATGTTTCTTCCCCAAGGGCACACGTCGATTAACATTCTTAAGACTGCTTCAGTTGCTTATGGTGAGGTTCTTTTCCTTATGATGTTTATTGTTTGTTTAGAGAAACTGAACCTTAATCTCTCTAAAACACTGTGAATGGAATGGAATGAAGATTAGAATGGAATCAAAAAATGAACAGTTACAACATCTGCACAGGGAGATTGATTATGTATAGGAACATGTTGATTCTGGAACAGGGACAAAAAAGAGAACATGACCAATCACCAATTTGTTAACTTCTAAGAACATGACTATAATTAAAACTTGCATTAGTAACAATGTGGACAAGAACTGCTCCCCTGAAAAATAACTTCAAATTTTCGAGTCAAACAAAAGAGAAACCATAACATTTTTATGTTGCAATTTTTTTTCGATGTTGACGATTTTGCCCTTGATGATCATTTGGGTTTTTAGCACACCAAACAACCATCATTAACAGAAAAATGATTATTTACATGTTTTCATAAGTACATTTTTCTGTTTTTTATGATGTAGACGATTTTGCCCTTGGTGAGGAATTAGGTTTTTAATACACCAAACGACCACCATGAACCGAAAATTAAGTATATTTACATGTTTTTGTCCAAACCAAACAAAACTAAATAGAAAGAAACTTAAATTGACCAAATAAAAGAAACAGTTGCGAATGAATCAAACACATTACAGGTTGCATTTTTGTTAACGACTACTATCGTGTGTGCACTGCAATCACCCCAATACATAACAGTTAAGCTTTTTGAACTGATGTCTTCATGTTGAGCAAATACACCAATTTCACGACATATTGCTTCAGTTGTGTTCTTGTTATCTCATGTTATCACAATCACTTGAATCCCAACTGCTCTGCAGTCTTCAATGGCTTGTCTAACTTCCTTACATGGAGGATCCTTCACAGATAAATCAATACAGCAATTTACTTTAAGACATTGTACTTTGTAAATCTAAGTATAGAAATGAAGACTAAGCATATAGCTGAGTCCAACTAAGCCAACAAAGATCAAGTTACTTTCGGTTGAAGAGTAATTTGTTGGATCAAGTAAAAGGTTATGAGCAGGATGATCTTCATCACCATTATATATAGTGAATTGTGGAGGATCTTCTTTGTATGCAAAACCAAAACATGTAATGCAGAAGAGGAAGACTCGTTAAGGCTATCTAAGATAGCTTTTTTTGACTTGTTCTTTCTTTGACTTGTTGTCAAGTTCCACAACAGAACCATCAAGTAATTGGATGTAGGAACTCATTTCCAACGAGAACTCATGCCTTCGACAAACACATTAAACAACAAAGCTTGATCGATTACCTTGTTTTCGTGAAGCTTCCCCTGATCGACAAAGATTTATTCTCGAGCATGCTTCCTTTCTTTTTTTCAGTATGTTCGATGGCAGCCTATAAATGACGAAGGGTTTTCCCTTACAGTGATAAAAAACGTATATAGGGTTTACCAGATAAATTAGAGAGGTTAGACGGTTTTGATATTAATAAGGGTTAAAATGGACATAAAATAAATATAATGACTTATTTAGGCATTGAGGTAAAATACATAGGGTTTTAGAGTGGTTTTCCCAAAATAAAAGAAGCCCACTTTGCAAAATTTGAATCTAATTTTGGTTTTCATGATTTGTAAAATTTGAATTTAATTTTAAGTGTTTTTGTTTAATTCAGTTTGATCCAAACAATTTTTTTTAGTGATCCAAAGGAAAAAAAACTAGACCGTTTGATATAGATATCCCTTAATTAATTATAAACTTTTTTATAATTATTATATTTTTCAAGTAAAAAAAGACAAGCAATATATTTTGGTGTAAATTACACGAACGGTCCCTATGGTTTGGGGTAGTTTGCATGTTTGACCCTAATTTATTTTTTTAACTCGGAAGGTCTCTACCGGTTGTTTTTGTTACCCGCTTGGTCTCTGTCTTATCTATAAAAAACATTTTGGCATTGATTTTTTAATTTACTTAAATAAATACACCCTAATCTTAATTCCACTTCCACCTCACCTTATTTTATCTTATCTTACTTACCTCACCTTCTTTAAATAAATTAAAAAATAAAGGGAAAAATATTCTTTTTAGATAGCAGAGACCAAGCGTGCAACAAAAACAAACTGTAGGGACCTTTCCAGTTCAAAAGATAAGTTAGAGAGCAAACATGCAAATTACCCTAAACCATAGGGACCATTCGTGTAATTTACTCTCTACTTTGAAAATACATAAATTTTTTTCAATTGAAACCGAGTCGATACAGTTAGAATTCAACTGTGATTTAAGTTTCATGAATAACGAATTCAAACTGGTTTGATGGCATGGATTAAAACTTAAAAAGAAAATCAAACCAAGAAAATCGAAAACTCATCCAATGAACACCATCCTTGTGGCTAATTACCTAATTCGTCTTTTTTCATCCACTGGTTTCAAACTTGTCTTATTAATTCGCGCTTTGCAATGTGTTGCCGTTAATTTCTCCCCCTTCTTCTCCAATCAAAGTTTCTTATTTCTCCATCGAATTGAACACAGATTTTGAAATATTCTGAAGGAATCATGAACAAAATGAAATACATTCGTCTTTCATCCACCAGTAGCATCCCGAAAACCACAACAAGCAATTTAATCACAGCCAATAACCAAAAAGCGTCATGGTGGACCCAGATCTTCGATCCAGGTGGCCAGTTCATTTCCAGATGGAACCACATGTTTCTAATCACCTGCCTCATGGCCCTTTTCGTTGATCCACTTTACTTTCTTGTACCAGAGATCTCAAAGGAGAAATACTGTATGCGATCTGATTATGGTTTTGCAGCAATCATCACTGTTTGGCGTTCTCTCATTGACGTAATCTCCTTTATCCATATTTTTATCAAGTTCCGAACAGCTTATATTGCCCCAAATTCAAGGGTTTTTGGGAGAGGTGATCTTGTTATGGATCCACGCAAAATTGCTTTACGCTACTTAAGAACTGGTTTTTCTGTTGATTTTGCTGCTGCTCTCCCATTGCCTCAGGTTCATTCATAATTTCATATTCTCCATTTTCTTTAATTTTTATATTGTAACAATTGGTTAATCACCATGATTTTTGATTTTTGCAGCTTTTCATTTGGTTTGTGATTCCAGCTGTGAGAAGTCCTACAGCAGCTCACGCCAACCATTCGATTTCTCTGGTTATCATCCTTCAATATATCCCACGATTATTTGTCATATTTCCTTTAAATCAACGCATTACAAAAACTACGGGTGTAATTGCCAAAACCGCATGGGCGGGGGCCGCTTACTACATCATGCTGTATATGCTCGCTAGCCACGTAAGCAACCAAACTCCAATCTATGGCTGTAATAAAAAAAAAAAAAAAAAGATGAGAATCCATATGTTGTGTTGGTATACATATATAAATATATCATGTACTATTATTTAATTTGATTTTTATGATATCTATCAGTGCAGGTTATTGGAGCTACATGGTATTTATTGGCTATTGAGAGGCAATATTCATGTTGGAAAGAAGAATGTGCGAAAGAGAAGAACTTGAGTAATCCCTGTAACCGTGTTTATTTTGATTGTGACCATGTGGACGAGCCTGGACGTGATGCTTGGTTAAAACAAACTCAGGTTTTGGCTAATTGTGTTTCCGAAAATAGCCCTATTAATTTTACATTTGGGATGTATGGCCCTGCTTTCGCTGAAGGAGTCACATCCGCTCCATTCTTCGAAAAATACTTCTTCTGCTTTTGGTTCGGCTTAAAAAGTCTAAGGTATACCTCATCTCATCTCATCTCATCTCATATATCTAATTATGTTAACCAATGTCTATTCCCATGTACATTTTGCTATTTGCAATCTCAGCCACCTAATATGGATTTTGCTCATTTTGGGTCCACCTATCTGTTGTGTATGTGGGCCAATAATAATAATAATTATTATTATTTTGCATCGGCTCTAATTTGTTTAAAGTTTATGGTGTGCAGTTCATATGGGCAAAATTTGGAGACGAGTACAAGCACGGGGGAAACGCTTTATGGTTGTGGTGTATGTCTTGGAGGCTTAGTTATATTCTGTTTGCTTATTGGCAATATGCAGGTATAAAATTTTGCTTCTCTTTATACTTTCAGCTGATTTTAGGGTTTCATATGATTTTGAATATTTGTGTCGTGAAGACGTACCTACAATCGACAACTGCAAGACTAGAAGAATGGAGGGTCAAAAGAAGGGACACTGAAGAATGGATGAGACACAGACAGTTGCCACCAGATTTACAGGATAAAATCCGTAGATTCGTTCAATATAAATGGCTTGCAACCAGAGGAGTAGATGAAGAAGACATCCTACGTGCTTTACCCTTGGATTTACGACGTCAAATTCAGAGGCATCTTTGTTTGGCTCTTGTTCGTCGTGTAAGTTTTTGTTCAGTTAAACAAAAGCAGAAAACAGAAGGGAAGAGATTGTAATGAATGAAAATGGAACAAAAACTGCAGGTACCTTTCTTCTCGCAGATGGATGATGATCAGCTTCTACACGTGATATGTGAACACCTAGTTCAATCGTTAAGCACGAAAGGCCAATATTTGGTTCGAGAAGGGGATCCGGTGAACGAGATGACATTCGTGATAAGAGGTCAGCTCGAGAGCTCGACGACCAATGGAGGGCGATCGGGATTCTACAACTCCATCACTCTGAAAGCGGGTGACTTCTGTGGCGAAGAATTACTGACCTGGGTTTTAACCCCCGATTCAAACGTTAACCTCCCGTCGTCGACTCGAACAGTAAAAGCCCTAAATGAAGTGGAAGCGTTTGCACTTCGAGCAGAAGATTTGAGATTTGTAGCGAAACAGTTTAAACGACTTCATAGCAAGAAGCTGCAACACGCTTTTAGGTATTACTCGCATCAATGGCGGACATGGGGAGCGTGTTATATACAGGCGGCGTGGAGACGGCATAAGAGGAAGAAACTAGCGGATGAATTGGCGAGGCAAGAAGGGTTGTTTCAGTACTATTATGGTGATGATAGTAATGATCAGAATGTGCAGCATTTGGGAGCGACGATATTGGCGTCGAGATTTGCAGCGAATACGAAAAGAGGGATTAGTCACACAGAAACGGTTGTGGGTTCTGGTTCCTCGAGCTTAGAGATGCCCAAATTGTTCAAGCCGGATGAGCCTGATTTCTCTTGAGTTGATGAAGTCAGGATTTGCAGTTTGTCACTTTGTTTTTTTGGGGGATCCGATCACCCATTATTTGACGAGTAACTTTTGCTACGAGAGTCAAAATTTGGACATTTGCCGATGCCATTCAAGCCAATGCCACTTGCTTTTACTGATTCTATTGTGTATTAGAGCATCGGCTTTTACAATGAGTTTTTTGTTAAACAAAAAATCATTTTTTTCATAAAGTTTATTTATGAATTCTACCAATAATAATTTATGAAATAAATGATTAGAATAGTATTAAAAATACTAACAAACTCTATTCATTGAACTTACACCCTTTGCACTTGATATTCTCGATTTTCTTGCGCCACAAGCTGTGAAACTACTCAATAGAGTCCAACAGGTCATACATAATAATGTTATGACTTCAAGATCTATAAATATTGTTTTTAAAAGAATTAATTTTATCATCCATAAAGAGATTGCGATACAGCTTGTTGTTCGTTTCCCCGCTACGTCTATTTAAAAATTTCAAGTTATTTTTATAATTACAATACACATACTTATAAATCTACAAAGTTATGTTAAAAAACCTCAAATAAAATAACCTACCACAACCTTTTTTAGATGCTCTTATTTTGTGTGGAGTCGATTTGATTTGTAGCAAAGTATAAAAACTACATTTATCAAGGGCGGACCTAAGTTGTTTCCGGAGGGGTTTGGGCCATCACTCCGTTTCAGCCCGTTAGTGTAATTTTATTTTATTTTATTTATTTATTATTATTATTATTATTATTATGGTGCAATGTCTTCAAAAATTAGTGTCCCTACTATTATATAGGTCCAAAATATATAACATAGTGCTACTATTATTCAAATTTCTGTGTCCACCACTATTCTAGATGCAAGAAGAGACAAATGGGACAATAAAAAGGTTGTCTCCAAAAAAAAAATATAACATGATGCCACAACTATTGAAATTTCGGTGTCCACCACTAATGTAAGGAAAGGCAAATGGAACCATAAAAAGCTCGTCCTCATATAAACCGAATAAATTCTCAATGTCATGAACAAAGATTGAATGATGAGCTCTCATGCAAGAATGCGCTAGAATCAACATGAAATCTAGTGTAACTAATTTATTTAGGGCGAAATGTTAAAAAAAAAAAAAAAAAAAAAAAAAAAAAAAAAAAAAAAACATTCATTTACTAACATTCAGCAAAACTTTTACATTTTTAGTTACCTCTCACATCAACCCAAATATCCGAGGTTTTTTTTTTCTTCTAAGAAATTACTGGTTGGTTTGTGACATGATATTTTTCTTTTTCGTTTCTAAGTTAACATGAAGAAAAAAAATATCGTTGCCTTTTATCTAAGGTAAAATGTAAGAAATAGATCATTTACTCAATGACTATTAACTTAAAAATAAATGACATTGTTTATTTTTTTTCATGTCGCCTCAAAACGAACAAGGTAAATGTCACGTCACAAAACAAGCGATAACTTGTTTAAAAAAGAATGGATATTTTTGTGAATTTGAAAGATAATTGAAAATGTAAGAGTTTTCTCTACATATAAACAAAATATAAGGGGTTATCCGAATGTTGGTAAATAAATGGTTGTCTTTTTCTGTAATTTGTCCATTTAATTATGCAACAAGATTATGAGTGTTTTTTTTTTTTTACATATTTTCCAATGACAGTAAATTTTTTTATAGAATCATTCTCTTATTTGTTAAAGTTTTATCCATTCAAACATGAAGCTAATCCATAAAAATCTTCGGGTTTTCAAGAAATGTTTCGTTTACCTTTTGGCTACTTTTAGGTTCATTAAGGCTGAATGTTTTACTTAATTTATGCAATTATGTCGTTTCACCCTTTTTAGGGTGATCATTCGGTTGGTTACTACACAGGTATCATGGCATGTCGGCGTTGATTATGTATTTATGGCTGACGTGGCAGACCACATGTGTTGCAAGTGGTTACCTAATAGGTAACCTGCCAAAAGGGGAAAATCAAAAAAATTTATGTAACTTTTCGGCTTTAGTGAACCTAAAAGACATCAAAGGGTAAAATCAAACACTACTTGAAAACTTAAGGACTTTTATACCGTTAGCCCTTTGAACATGTATAAGATGTAAAATATATGGGTGTGTTCCACATACAATTTTTGTGAGTGTCTGATTTTAGCTTATAAGAAAAAAGTTGAGATTTTTTTTTTCGTTCGACAATATGAACTTTTAACTTTCGGGTTAAACAAAAAGCTCCATATTCAAAAGTTAATTTAACTATCGTTTAACAAAAAAACTATTTTAGATTATAACAAAAATGATTTAAATATCTTTTAAAATAAATAAATCATATTCATATTTTTTATAATTATTTTATAAGATTATATATAAATATATTTAAATAATTATGATATTTTATTTGAAATACACATATCAACAAATTTTATAATATATTAATCTTCATCTAGCAAAATAATAAATATTTATTATACGGTTTTATGAAGCAAATTTAATATCACACAATAATATTGTTTCTTTTAGAACGCCAAAATATTTGTAATATATAAGAATTTTGGCCTGAGTTCTTACAAAATTAAAATGTCTTATTTAACTAATTTGTAAAAAAGATCATTTGCTAATATGCATACTTTCACTTTTACCAATTGATGATCTTAATTGATGCACTTGGTATTGAAATTTAGATGATTTTTAATTTTTAATAATTATAGTTTACAAAATTATTTTATATCATTATATTTCAGTTTTAGTTAACATCCATATGTCATTTTGAGTAAATTTTAAATATTTCAAAAGCTTCGAACTATTTATGCTTAACACTCTTATACAAATAAAACTAACAACTTCTAGCTTCAAACTACCAACTCTAATTTTTCAACTTCCGACTACTTTTGTTGAACACAACCCGGATGTTTTATATAAACAACTAGAAATGATGACAAACTATGACACAATATATATATATATATATATATATATATATATATATATATATATATATATATATATATATCAATAAAAAAATCCATATTGTAACTTCTGTGCAATTTGAATAAATAATCACTAACCTTTGAATTATACCAAATACATTATTTGTATAATTAATTTTGAATTAGTTTTCATACTATTAAAACAATCATTTTATTAAATTATAAAAACAAGTACATGCTCACATGGAGAGGTTCATGTTAAAACATTTCAGATTGGTCAGGTCTTCAAAACCAAGGTTGATGTTAAAAACTACATGAACTCACATGCTATAGCAACAAGGAGGTCTTTATACCTAGCAAAAAATGACAAAATCTGGATTAGGGTGAAATGTAAAGGTGTTGTAAGTAAGCCTTCTACAGGAGTTGATGGTGGTGGGCCCTCAACCAGAAGTAGGGCAAAGTGCAAGGGTAAAGATGTAATTGCCAATAAAGGTACATGTCCATGGGCAGTCCAAATATCAAGGGCTAATGAAAATCAGGATTGGTTGGTGAAAATAGTACAGGATGAGCATAAATGTTTGCAAACAAGGGCGGTTAAAGCTTGCACTTCCAGATACGTAGCAAACTTAATTGTTCAACAAATACATACTAACCCTAAAATTCCAGTGAAAGCTTTACACGAAGAGTTGTGCAAGAATCCATAAACACACTCAATCAGATGCTAATCACTGCATTGGGTAAAATGACTCTTTTACCCCTGGTCAAAGTCAACCCTCCCGGTCAAAGTCATCCTACAGTTGACCTGACTCGCCGAGTTGGGCCGCCAACTCGCCGAGTCTCTAGTCTCACTTCTCAACCCTACTCGTGGCTACTCGTCGAGTATGGCATCGACCCGACGACTACCTTCTCGATCCAAGAACTTAGACAATCTGCATCCTACTCGCCGAGTCATATGAACAACTCAACGAGTTGTTCTTGAGCTAAGAAGATTGCCTTGGACTCGCCGAGTTGTATGAACAACTCGTCGAGACCCTCCATTATTGAGTCTGCCCTCCAACTCACTGAGTCCACTCTACTACTCACAGGCTCCCACTCGACATCACTCAAAAAGGGGAAAAACGGGACTCGCGACTTGACTCGCCGAGTCGTTCTTCCGACTCGCCGAGTCACATCCATGCAGCTACTCTAAACTCGATTTTGCTTGAATCCAGCGTCTAAAACTTATATATCTGGGCTCCCTTAGTTCGATTAGCACGTAAAGATTCTATCTTTACGTGCCCATAAGCGACCAAGAAGATAATAAGGCTTAAAAAGCATAATAAAGGCTAGATCTAGAGTTCTTATGCAAAACATCTTCAAAAAGGCAATAGATCCGGGCTCTACAACTCCTAAATGAACAGATCTAGGGATCTCTCGGCCTATTAAGGCATCCATACAACTATAGGGTTTGGAAAATACATCAAACTAGCCCTAGAAGTGTTCTAATGGAGTTCTAAAGCATAAAACAGAAGGAATCCGAGAAATACCTCAATGAACTCTGATTTTGCCCTTGGATCTTTGCTCTACACCTCTTCTCTTTGCTCCTTTCTTCTTCTTCTTCTTCAAGCCTTCAAAATCCACACAAAAACACTTAAAACAATCAAGGGATGGATTAGGCTTTCTCACAGCTCTCTGAGGGTGAAGGAGGCGAGTTTGGGGCACATAAAATTGCTTAAATAGTGAGCAACCCGGGGATTTAGGGTTTCTTCCTGGCAGGCAGACTCGCCGAGTCCCGAATATGGACTCGCCGAGTCGCCGACTACACATGCTCGAAAACTCGACCCTACTCGATGAGTCGGGCCATAGACTCGCCGAGTCCCTCAATAAAACTTCTAAATAAATGCCACAAGAACAACATACCAGAGATGGGACGTTACAGGTAGAGACAGAATCAACAAGTAGTTGGACCTGGTTCTTGGAACTGTTAGGAGAAGATCTGGATCTGGGACCAAATTCAAACTCTACCTTCATTTCAGATAAACAAAAGGTGTGTACCACCTAACTTTTTTATTACCTTTTCTAAATACATTTGGTTAACTAATGTTGCATACATTAACTTTTGTTTATGGAATAATACCAGCAATGGAGAAGGTATTCCCTAGTGCAGAACACAGGTTCTGGTTGAGGCATATCCAGGAAAACATGAAGAAACAATGGAAAGGAAAATACTTAAGTAACCAGCTTTGGGAGTGTGGTAGAGCAACAACAGTCAATCATTTTAACGGAGCAATGGATGAGTTGAAGAAGATCAATGCAGAGGCTCATGCTTAGGTGTCTAAGATCCCAGCAAACACTTGGGCTAAATCTCACTTTAGTGGTAAGTTTCTAGAAATTTATTGAGAAATGTTAATCTTCCCTGTTGTGTGTTTACTATATGTGTAATTGTTTTCTGTTAATATCTATTATTCAGGAAGGGCACATACTGATTGTTTGTTGAATAACCTTTGTGAGGTATTCAATTCTAAGCTAGATGAAGGTAGGGATAAACCTATTATCACTTGCTTAGAGTATATTAGAGAGTATCTCATGAAGAGGTTATGTGTGGTGCAAAAGGAAATAGATAAGTGTGAAGGACTTCTAACCCCTACTGCAACTACACTGTTTGAAAAGATTAAGGTTGATGCATCAAAGTATGTGGCTAAATACAATGGGGCAGGGAAGTACCAAGTGGCAAGCACATGGCAAGACCAATATGTGGTAAACTTGAATGATCAAAGTTGCAGTTGTAGGTTTTGGGAGATTACAGGTTTCCCATGTAGACATGCTGTTTGTGCTATATGGGACAAAATTGAAAATGGTGAAAATGCCCCACATGTTGATGAATGGGTCCATCCTTGCTATAGGTTATCAACATGGAAAGCCATGTATTTCAACAAAATTGATCCATTGAATGGACGTACAATGTGGCCTAAAAGTGACTGCCCATTCACTTTACTTCCACCAAAACATAAGACACAGGTTTGTATTTAAAGTACACCAAAAATATAGTATACATGTGAACATGGAATGAATTCAATTTTAACTATAGTATATCAGCATGTGTAGGTTGGGAGGCCTAAGAAAAAGAGAAGGAGGGGTGTTGATGAGCCAAACAGCCAAGCTGGTAGATTGAGCAGGAAATATTTGGCAGTCACTTGTTCAAAGTATCATAACAAAGGGCATAATTCCAGAACATGTAAAGGGCAGGGAGGCAGTGGTGAAGTTGGAGGGGGCTGAAACTTTGTGGTTATTAGGATGCTGGTGTTGTAGGTATTTAGAAACTTATGTCATGTGTACTTGTTTGAAGATGTGTTAAGAACTTGAAAACTTTGCATGTAATGCTTGTGTTGTAGGTCTTTTGAAAACTTTGCATCATGGTTGTGTTAAGAACTTTATAACTTTGAATGTAATGGTGTGTATGCACTTTTTGGTAATGAATTAATATGTTTTGTGTACTACCCTTCACAGATCAGTTAATATAATTGTACATTTCAATTGCAAATGAAAACCATCTTCAAGATGCATTTACAATACACTTAAGAATTGCATTTCAAAAACATTCAAGAAATTGAACAGTGAACTATAACAAACTACATTCCATTACCATTACTGTGACATCCCCTAATTTCTCGGCCAGAAAAGACCAATTTAATTTATGCTTTTTAAAATAAAATCAGAGAAATCTTTTTAAAAGATGTTGCGGAATTGGTCCCCAAACAACATATGATAAAAGTTTATCAAAATCCTTCATTAAGAAGGTATATATATTTTCCATATATATCAAAACCTCGGGATGTCATGTTCCGATACAGATCAAAAGCATAAACAAGACATTATAAGCCTTTCAACAGTTATTTACAACTACTGGCCTATAATCCAAAAATCTCTCGTCGTCCTCCGACTATGCTCGGGGTCCACTACCTGTAATCATAAAACTGAGTGGGTCAGGCTTGGGAGCCTGGTGAGCATATAGGGTTTTCAACCCACAATAATAATATACTTATTAAGTTCACCAATCAACAATAACCCTGATTACCCATTCCCGTTGTCCTCACTTTACGTCCCTAAACACCTATCACAAGGGACCTAGCCTAAGGATTATCATCGGGATGGACACTACTGCTAAGGGGTTTCCTCAGCCATACATGTCTTTAAGGCAACCATGAGGGGGATGGAGTACACCAATGAACATTTAATTCAACACCTATAAGTTGCGAACCTGCTAGTGTTCCACTGGACTATCTAGAAAGTCCGTGGTCGTCATCTATACTCCGCTAGATGACTACAACAACAACATCAACAACAACAACAACATCGAGGCCTCTCACCATTTTAACACACATCAACTATTTCATCTACCCATGTTCTACCCAACATATTTTGTAGATAAAAAGCATATACAGTTTAAAACTTGTATAAAACATCAATTCAACAGTCACCTCGAATAAACAATTAGCATATTTACACATAACACGTATTTCAAGGTAAATACTTCATATATATGTGTAAATTGAAAGTAACTACACACTCACTTATTTTGGTGAAAATCGGGCAGCAATTCGTTTCCTAAAACGATCGTTTCTAATAAAACCGGGAGTTTTATTGAGAAACCGGGCTCTGCAAAAGTCGGGCTTCGAAACCGAAAAGATAAATTTTTCGGGCTTCTCGGGCACTTCGTGGGGTATTCCGGGCTCTACAATCGATACCGGGGCTTTGCGGGATTTTAAGATGAAGAAAATATGGGTTTAGGGGTTAAAAGTGGCAATTTCTTAAAAATATCCAAGAAGGCTCGCAGCCTTCTATTTTTTATAGGGTGAAGCTTCTGATCGGACGGCTGAGAAGCTTCTGATCCAACGGCTGAGAAGGTTCGCAGGCGAAGGCTCGCACATGGCTCACACCTGCGAGGGCTCGCTGGCAATTTCTAAGTGGACCGGAGTCTACTGGTGCACCTGCGAGGCTCGGAGCTAGGGTAAGCGAGGCTCGGAGCTAGGCTAAGTGAGGCTCAGAACACGCAGCAGCAGGGCGAAGCTTCGGCTGGGGAGCTGGCTGCTTCGGATTGGGCCTCCTCCTCGGTCAAATCAGAAGAGGGCACGTGGCTTCGCATGACTCAGCCTGGTGACTCAGCATGACATGTGTCACATTCTAAGTGAGGGTGACGTGGCAAAGTGTGACTATGCGAAATTTCTCGGTTTTCGCGCCAAAACTTCTAAAATTCATAACTTTCACATATGAGCTCCGTTTTTGACGTTCTTTATATGCACGCGTAGCTAAAATTACGCTCTACAACTTCCGTTTAGCCTTCATCGGCTAATTTTGACTTTAAATTTTATATTATTATTTTTAACAGACCAGGACAGGAAATCCGTTAAAAATTCATAACTTCTTCATCCAACTTCCGTTTTCGTCAGACTTTTTACCGTTGTGCTCCTAATGACGAGACCTTCAATTCCCGTTTAGCTTGTGTCGGCTAAAAATCGCTCGATCTAAAATTCGAGTTTTTAGCTGTCTACTGCTACGCTGAAACTTCGAAAAATCATAACTTCCTCATACGAAGTCAGATTTGGGCGTTCTTTTTATCGAACTTCTCTGTTTAACGAATACTACGACTTTCCTTTAGATTACTAAGGCTAAAAAATAGTTTATCGAAAACTCACTTTTTACGACATTCAGCACCGTGCCGGTTTTGTCGCGAAACTTCAACAGGTCATAACTTCTTCGTTATAACTCGGATTTTGGTATTCTTTATATCACTGAAATCCTTGTTTCGACCACTACAACTTTATGTAAAGATATCGGGATTATCTTACACTTTAATTTTGACGCTTATTTTATTCTTAATTAATTAAGCCCTAATAATTAAGCATAAAACACATAATTCACATAATATTCACATAATTCCTTTTCATTTCTTCAAAATGAGTTACAAACGTTAAACTAGACTATCAACTCAATATAAATGCCTAGGCTAGAAACACGAGTGTTACAATTATCATTACCACTGCATTACATATTAGTCTGATACATAAACCAAATACAACAACACCAATTCCAAAACCACCTACATAAACTGAAGCAAAAAAACCCTCTCCGATTAAAATAAAAAAAACCCTGCAATGGTTACAAACCAAAAACCAAAACTCCATTACCATCCAAACCTTCTCAAGATACTTAGAGATTAAAATAATACCAAAAAAACACCCATGAACAAAACAACATCAGTTGGTAGTTCCATAATTTTGCAGTTACAATGACGACCCTCTCTTCCAATCGATTCTTTGATCTTATCAAACCTGGAATCACCACCAAAGCCCTAGCACACATAGGAGGATCAGACCATCGAATGAAACCACATCTTCTACAGTTCCAAAATTGTCTTCCAGGGTTATGATCCGTCCATGAAGTGATCTTCATTGCTTCATTCCCACATCTGCAAGTCACCATCTTTGAATCAGAAGCGATTGGATGTCGTGAAGGATGCAACGGTCGAGCAACAGTGGAAAGGAGGAGAGATGATCGACTGATAAAGCTATAGGATTTGCCCAAAAATCGGACATGCTAACGGAGTGAGCCGGAAGGACCATTTGTTAAAAGTTTTGAAACCATAGGGACCATTTGTGAGGTTTTTTGAACTTAAGGACTAAACTTGATATTTCTGGAAACCACATGGACCATTTTTGAAGTTTTGTCGTTAATTATATAAGTATAATAAACAACAAAATGATTTTTACGTACAAAAATTCAACAAAAAACATGTTTTTAAGTTGTTTGTAACATGTAAAATTATGTTATAAATATCTATTTGTTATCTAAAAAATAGTTTCTTTTAGACCAAACAAGAACTTATTTTAGCCCAAATAAGTTAGCCCAAAATCAATCGGGGGCGGGGCGGGGGCAGGGGTCAGAAGGGGAATTCGGGGGCGGGGGCGGGGGCGGGGGTTGAAAGGATGGAGATTTCGGGGGCGGGGGCAGGGGCGGGGGCGGGGGATGCAGTCCCCGTCCCGTTTGCCCCCGTTGACATCCCTAAAATTCACATCAAACTAGACCAAAATCAAAATTACAACTTTTTTTAAATCTTCTGTAGTCTTTGGTAGTTCTAATATGATTCAACTAGTTGTAGAAATAGTGTGGGTGTTACATTTTGAGGTTGATGCGAAAATTCATGTGTATTTAATTGTTGGTAGCAACAAAATAGAGGATTATTGATTCATGTTAGCAAAAATGAAGTTGTCAAACAATCCATAGACCTTCAAAGTGTGTTTAAAAGTTATTAGCCTCATAAGCATATTATTATCTAAAATAAATTGTCGTCTATAAATTCAAAAAAATGTTAAAACGTATGATCGCTAACCCGAGCCAACCAAATTTGGCTCATAATAAAAGATAGAAATTTTTGTATATGCCGCTATTAAACAACAAAATGTCATATTTGTCCAGTCTAATGTTTAAATAACAATATTTATTTTTTATAAGCATTCAAAATATTAGATCGTCCAAATCTTTATTTTTAATATTCTTTACCCTTTTTTATTGTAGTTATTAAAATATTAAATGGACATTAGACTCACAGTAGACAATACTACCCTTATTAAAATTATTTAAAAATTAAAATTAATATAAATATTAAAAAAAATCAAACTCACACATGCTTAACGTCGACAATCTTCAGCTTTGGGAGAGACCGTTTTCGGCCGGTTTATTTGCGTTTGTCATCTTATCCTTAAAAAAACTAGATTTCTATATAGAGGTTGTTAAATTTATACAATGGTATAGTGCTCGTTTATAGGAATGTTGTTGTTGTACCTCGGTTTGCAAAAGGGTGGCAAACCTTCCTAAGTAGATTGCTAGTTTGCGGATGTTTATATTTGCAAAGTATATATATATATATATATATATATATATATATATATATATATATATATATATATATATATATATATATATATATATATATATATATATATATATATATATATATATATATATATATATACTAGCCGTTTACCCACGCTAAGCGACGGGTGTGAATAATTTTTCGAGAAGTTAGTTTCTATAGACGAATAATTCTTTTGCCCAAATAGTTTAGTACATCTAATCAATTTTAAATAAGAGTCATGCTAGTAAAAAAAATCAATAAGAAATAAAAATAAAATATTGATATTATTTACAAATGTACATTAAGACATGGTTGATTGTGCATTATTAATTGTGCAACATTTTTTTATCCGCCACATTTGATATATAGACTTCACTGCTGTTGAATCGTTCATCAACTTCACTAATAATTTTTGTAATGATACATGATATCCTTTTGGATAATACCACATAAAACTGGCCATGCAAGAAAACTGATTCTGAAATATAAATACGTATATTTGGAATTGTTTATCTCTAATCTTCATTGTCTGTTATTGCAAAATATAATCGAATTGGAAATTGTTTTCTCCTAAGGTTGAACAGGACATGTCATCTTCAGACATATATAACGGAATCCTTGTGTAATTATTTACATTAGGAAACATGTTATATTTCAACACAAGTAACTTTTCGACAAATTGACTTTCTATCGGTGTTTGTTTCTTGAATGAGACATGTCATCTTTAGACATAATGGAATCTTTGTGCCAATTATTTTGAATAGGAAAAATGTTATATTTCAACACAAGTAACTTTTCGACGAATCGATTTTCTTTCGATGTTTGTTTGATGTTTGAAATTGTCCATTTTAAAAGTATGTTGATGTTTTCGTTTAAAAATATAAGTGTGTTGATGTTTTTTTTTTTTTGATGAAAAAGAAAGTGTTGTTTTGTATTAAAAATAAATTTTGTTATTGATTTTTATAAAAATATTAATTTTTGATTAAAACCCAGTTAAGTTTTCCTTTTTTATACTTTTGTCCTAACAAAATTAATAAACATGACACCTTTTATTGTAATTTACTTATTTTATTAAATTATAAATAATTTATTAAAAAATTATCTAAAAGTTTATATATCTGTTACTAACCTAATGTAACTGTTACCGAAACAATTAACTCGTGTTATTTTTAAAGCCCAAAAAAATATATGCATTCTATCTAACTGTTAAAATAAAAGTGTTAATAATAAAATGAAATTTAAACCTTCCTAATGCATTCAATGTCCATAATAAAAAAAATATATTACTATAAAACAAATCAAATAACAAAATAATTGAGGTAAAACTAATTTGTTAGAAGCTATTCCTACACTCTTCATTTTTGTAATATGGATGGATATTATTTTTATAATATGTTGTTCCATTCCAAATATATGCTTTTAACGATGGCAAGGTTCCATTTCATATGTAGAAAATACATTTTTGTAGTATGGATCCATTGCATGCAAACCATACTTGTGGTACTGTCTTTATACAATATATTGGCATTATTTCCTCAAAACCCAAAGATTTTTCTTCTGCGACATATCCTTAACACATAACAACAATACTTTTTTCTACACTCATTGTAAACACATACAAACAACCAAAAAAGAATTAACTACTCCTCAAGTCCAAAATGAGGTGGACCCTTTCTTTGACTTCTAGTCTAGTCACACGTGAAAACAACTAAATGTAACATATAACAATATTTTTATTTGTCTTAGGAATCTACAAAAAGGGAAACAATGAAAGTAAGATGCTAACTTATAATAAAAATATAAATGAACAACTAAACGCTTTGAACCGAAAATATCGTTAACTCTTTTTTGTTTTGTTTTGTTTTTTGTTTTTGTTTTTTTTTTCTTTAAACAGTTTGAAAAATATATGGTAGTATAACTAATACAAATCATAAATCCAAAAAATAATGTCTTTTACTCCAAAAAGGCCCAGTGTAGCCTTTATTCAAATTTGATATTAATAATATATATCTTATTGAATCCCAAGTTATGTTACTTCTTTACCAATCTATTTTACTACTCTTCCAATACATATTAAAATAAGAGTAACACAAGTTACAACTCCAAAGAAGCGACCTTACAATTTGATTTTTATCTTTTCCTTAAAACTCATCCTCCATTCGATTCGTTATAAAAAAGAAAGTTATACCCCTCAATCCACTTACTTTTGAAGTGTTGAACATAGCAAGAAAAATAGTTAGAATTTCATTATCAGGGTATTCAACCAGAAAGCATATCAACCTCCAACTTTGAATCCCAACAAAATATTAGAATCTCAATATCTTCCTTCCGAAATCCCCTAAGAAAACCTGTTAATTGCATTATGAAATAACCTAATTGCAAAAAATACTGATCAAGTACTGATATGAACATCAACATAATAAAATGAATTTTATTTGGGTATACCACATTGTTTCTACAAATAACCTTATATATAGAGTATGATAACTAATAAGTAATAAAACTTCAATAATTTTTTTTTGATTATTTAGAATTTTTATGGAAATCAACATATATAAAGCATGTGATGTAAAATTTTCATCAACCATGCTACAAAGGGCATTCTCACCAGCCTGTTATCTTGAATTCTTTTTAGATGTGCATGGAATATATAAGATATGTATCCTCTCTAAAAAAAATTACTTCCAGAGATTGAGAAACATTCAAATAAAGCTCATCTACTAATATATTAAAGGAGATGGGTGGTTAAACTTATAACTGATTATCTGATACACTAAATAATTAGATAACAATTGGCAGAAATAGATTATATAACGGCCCATTCAAAAGAGCCAAATTTCCACTGATTTCAAGCCACAGGGTAGATTATATTTTGTTTTACTTCTTTCCAAAATCAAACATATATTGGTACAAAATTGAGAAAGGGAATATCTCCCAGTCTTAATAACTGAATCAAACCTATTGATTCAGTTGAAGTAAAAACGGAATATCTCCCAGTCTCAATAACACAACAGACTTAGGAAAAAAAACTTGCGATAAAAAGAAAATAAAATCAAACCTATTGGAACACCATGAGTTTGTAACTCTTTTTTGAAGTCCTTCTCAAAAGAGTAAAAAAAACAAACGTGAAGCAAAATAGTTGAAACTGTTAGAACTCAAAGTTACCAAAAAGAAGAAAACATAATCGAAGTATATGTATACCCATCAATAATCCTACCATGAGCATGAGAATGAGAAGAGATGGAGCATAATAAGAATGTGCATCTTATATGGGGCATTCCATCGAACACATGGGGTGCCTTGCCTAGTTCTTCAAAACAAAACAACTACAAAAACAAACAAACACTTCACAGAATAGGTTAAAAGCTTATTTGCATTAGGGTAGTGTCTACAATTTTTAAACGGACAACAGGGTGGTGTGTGGTGGTGAGTGGTGACCGAAACATGTGAAGAAAATAGAGAGGAAGAAGGTGATCGGAAGATTATGTAAAATCATACTTGGAGGATTACGACCGGAACAGAGGGCGGTGATGGTCGTGCATCGTCTCTTGAGTCCTGAAAATCCAAATAAAACATAAATAAGAAAAAAAGATGTAATCTATAATATCAATGATGGTGGTGGAGATGACAACGTCATTTAGGGTTTAAGGTGATTTTTTCTCGACATAAATAGAGGGATGGCAGCGTGGTTATGGATTTTAGGGTATTTTTAGAGAGAGATGGCGATCGTGAGTGGTTGAAGGCAACACTATGGCGACCAAAATGAGGGAGGAGATGCCATATAGAGTATATCTTCCGTTGACCGATTCAATCGGCTGAACAGTATGAGGAAATACCGATTCAATTTTAACTGATTATGAGTTTGTTCAGGTTGAGATGCTATATTTAAGAGATGACCCGCCTTTATCTTTGACTTTTTGACGGTTGACCAAATAAGATTTTAATGCTTTAATTAATTGTATATGATGCATTCTTAAAATTCAGCCTTTAACTAAATATGCATATTAAGGTATAATATATATATATATATATATATATATATATATATATATATATATATATATATATATATATTTTTTTTTTTTTTTTTTTTTTTTTGGGACCACTCTATTTTGGTTCCTGATTTCTCAAATCCGCTTTGTCATACTTGATTTCTCTTGTTTGGGTTAAAAAGTACAAAGTTGTTTTGAAGCAAAGTCTCATTCAAATACTCACCGGCGATACCAAATCAAAACTCATTGTTTTAAACCATTGCAAAGTTCGTTGTTTTAAATTGCTACGGTGTGTTTGGCTTTTCAGCGGCTTTAGGAGTAACCGAAAGATTATAGATTGTTGCTCCAGATGCACAATTAAGCTTTTGATGCATTTGGCAATAGACAATTGCCAAAATGTCATCTAAGTTGTGGAGTTCAGTTGATCAATAATCCGGGGACATAGGGACGCATCGGAGGTGGCGGACGCAAGTAAAACAGCCAACAACGGCGTCCTCCAAGTTGAAGATAGATGACGATAAGTGTGTTGATCCGATTTAAAGCTTCCCGATAGTTAAAAGAAGCATGGATAGTATTGTCCATTTACTTCTTTTTAATAATTATAATGATTTTAAGTTGGAAAAAAAATTATAAGATGTTTAAAAGTAATAAAAAAAATAGGATTTTGTGCAAAATATTTTGAAAGCTTATAAAAAAATAAAATAATATTTATAGATTAAACCCCACAAATATGATATTTTGCGATTTGGTGAAGACGAGTACAAAAATTCTCCAATAAAAAGATGTGGTTGCCAATTATAACTTAACTTTTCACTTATCAGTATTTTGGTTGGAACCAAAATAAAACGAAGCTCACTTTGTAAAATTTGAATTTAATTTTGGTTTTCCTGTAAAATTTGAATTTAGTTTTGAAATTTTTTTTGTTTGATTCCGTTTGATTGAAACAAAATTTGTTTTTTTATGAGAAAAATACCAATTTTTCTTCCATATTCCATATGTTATGATTTCATATTATGATAATAAGTACTAGCGATTTATATACTAATTTATATTTATTTCTGTAGATTGAAAACAAAACAAGGAAAAAATCTTCCAAGGATCAAGGAGATTATGAGTAATGATGGTTTATTTTATATGTTTTATTGTTGGTGATAAAAATATGTTTATGCTCTTTGATGAGGTTTGAACTTTGACGGATATTATTATGTTTTGGATTTATCAATTTCAAAATGTGGTTGGATGTTGATGACTTAATGGTTATGAATTAAAATGAATTTATTAATTCTAAAATATGGTTGGATCGTGTGTTTATATCTATTTTATTATGTTTTGGATGCAAGTTCATTTTGTCAAGTTGTAAATTTAAAAAAATTAAAGGGAATATATTGATATAATATGAATTGATTCTTATAAGTTATATGTATTTTATTATGTTTTGGATGCAAGTTCATTTTGTTGTATGTTATATCCAATGGTAGTTGTCAAATAAGAAAGTCAAACTTAATAAAGGAAATAAAAGCTGACAGTTGTGGTTGGACATAAAAATAACCACACCATCAAAATAAAACAACACTGTTTCCATATTGCGGTTAATAACCGAAACCACAAAAAAAAAAAAAAAAAAACCCCCCGAAACCGCAAAACCAAACCACAACAGAAACCGCACCTATCGGTTACATGGACATAAAAACCGCAATTTCGGTTTTCGGTTTCAGTTTGGTGTAAAAACCGCACCATGTTCACCCCTATATATATATATATATATATATATATATATATATATATATATATATATATATATATATACACTATAAAAATATTTATTATTATAGTTGGTTCGTTGCTGGTATATTTGCAAAAAATGGCCAAATCTATTCTAATGTGATTTTTCCTCATTGTGGGCACCAAGTCTTGTGTCAGTCACCTGGCACACTATTGTGTTGTGTATGTGAGTTTGAGTCTCTATTTCAACGTGGATTTTGCTCAATTTGGACAGTAAGCTCTTATGTCGGCCACCTAGCATGTTTTGTATGTGGGCTAGCGAAAAATAACTTTTTTTTTCAGAAGCTTTAATTTGTGCTAAATCATTTAAAAAACATGGGTTGATGTGCAGTTCATATAGGCAAAATTTGGAGACAAGTACATGATGAGTTTTAGCCATAAGAACTTTCCTATGTGCGCATGTAAAACCCTAATGCTCGGATCTAGGCTTTCTAATCAAACATGCTTTGAATCCAAGACTTCTAATGACTATTTAGGAATAAGAATAATGATAAAACAGATCTAGAATCATACCTTTGAATTCCTTGTTGATCTTGTTGTCTTGGAGCTTCTAGAGTCACAATTGTCACTCCTCTAATGGCTTACAAACACCAAATAGCAAGGAGGATGATTTGGGAGAGAGGAGAGGGGAGGAAATCGGCCAGGGTTTCTATGCTATAGATGAAGTGTCGATTTCCCTTAGCCATAGGGTCTATTTATACTTGTAGACTCCTTAAGGGTTACAACCTAAACCCTAATTGGATAATCTTCTCTTAAGGCTATCCAAATCCATTCCTTAGATTACTTTTGGACGATTTGAGCTATCCTTTAGCTTTTAGAATCCGTCCAATCCATATCTATATGGATTTACAGTCTAAAGTTTAACTATCAAACAATTGACAGTTTATACCCTCTTATTTAATTAATCTCTTTAAGTCACCAAATTAATTCCAATTAATTCTATGACTTATATTAATCAAATAACAATATATTATTCTTTATATTATTCTCATAATATACTAATAATATTTACTCTCTCTTAATAAATCATCCTATCAAGTTGCTATGGTGAAGGCAACCCAAAAGGACAATGCACAACCGGGTCAAATACTTGCCTAATATAGTTGCAGCCTTAGACACTATTCCAACAATACAAGCATGGTGAAACGCTTTATGGTTGTGTCATATGCCTTGGAGGCTTGGTTATATTCTGTTTGCTTATTGGCAATAAGAAGGTATAAAACTTTGGTTCTTTTTATACCTTCACGGCTGATTTTAGGGTTTGACATGATTTTAAACATTGGTGTCATGACTCGTGAAGACGTACCTCCAATCTACAACTGCAAGACTAGAAGAATGGAGGGCTAGAAGAAGGTGTTGAAGACTGATTCAAAGTTTCTCAGGAAAATAATTACTCTCGTGACTGGCTTAGTAACTGCTAGAAGTCTTTCAATTTTTCTGCATTTACTTAAGTCCTTCCATATTTCCAGCTTTTACTTTTTAGTTGTAAAACTCTACTATTTATAGCTGCCTTCTGTTCTCTTTTTGTTCATCAATAATATCACGAGAGTTCTCCTGCACTTCTTTTTCATTCTGTTAAGATCCAACATTGTGGTATCAGAGCTTGGTCTCTTATCCAAGTCTCAATCGATAACTCTCAAATGGCACAAAATAGCAGCAACACTATTAGCATGTCACAACCACAAATTCCTGTCTTCAAAGGGGAGTCCTATGAATTATGGAGCACCAAAATGAAGACCCTTTTCAAGTCACAAGACTTATGGGAATTTGTTGAAGCAGTTTATACAGAGACAAGTGCAGATGAAGCCCATCAAAAAGATAATCAGAAGAAAGATGCTAAAGCCTTGTTCTTTATTCAACAGGCAATAGATGAGACCATCTTCCCTAGAACTGCTGCAGCAGTCACATCAAAGGAAGCTTGGGATATTCTCAAGACTGAATACCAAGGATCAGCCAAAGTTATTACATTCAAATTGCAATCCTTGAGAAGACAGTTTGAGACTTTAAACATGAAGCCAAATGAAGCAGTACAAGAATATCTAGCAAAATCAGCATCCATAGTGACACAGATGCGTGCCTATGGAGACAAGATTTCTGATGAAATTGTGGTGGCCAAAGTTCTTAGAAGTTTACCAGTCAAAATCGATCATGTGGTGGCAGCAATCGAAGAATCAAAGGACTTGAAGACTTTTACCTTTGATGAGTTAATGGGGTCACTACAAGCGCATGAGGCAAGAATCAACAGGAACCACACACAAGAAGAAGAACAAGCCTTTCAGATCCAAGGGGAGTAAAACAAATTTTATGGCGGTAGAGGAAGAGCAAGAACATCATCATTTCGAGGCCGTGGACGAGGCAGATCACGGGGAGCAGTGGTTCGATGTGACCACTGTGGAAAGCTTGGTCATAAGGAAGAAGATTGTTGGGCAAAGCAAGGTCAAGCAAAATATACAGAAGAAGAGTATGTTGAACAAGATGAATGTCTATTCATGACCTACGCAAACCAAGCTAGCCGAAAGAAGGAGATATGGTACATAGACAGTGCATGTTCAAATCATATAACAGGTACACGTGAAAAATTCAAGAATTTGGATGAATCAGAAAAATCCCGTGTGAAACTTAGTGATGATAAACTTGTAACCATATAAGGAACGGGAACTGTCACTATAAGCATAGAAGGAAAAGACAAACTCATCAAGGATGTACACTTCGCTCCAGGTCTCCCTCACAACCTGATAAGTGTGGGATAGTTGATAGAAAACAGTCTCAAGGTTGAGTTTGATGATAATTCGTGTGTGGTGAAGAGGAAAAATGGTGAAATTGTTCTCTATTAAAGGATGACAGGAAACAGAATGTTTCCTGTAGACTTTTCTCATAAAGATGGTTACATGATGATGAACAACAAGGTTGATGAATCGAAACTTTGGCATTGCAGATACGGGCACCTACATGAAAAAGGATTAAGGTTGTTGTCAAGTAAGCAAATGGTAAATGGGTTACCTGCCATACATGACTCAAAACATGTATGTGAAGGATGTGTTCTAGGCAAGCAATCACGAAGGTCTTTTCCAAAGGGCAAGGCAAGACGAGCAACTGAGAAATTGGAATTAGTGTGTGCTAACATTTGTGGTCCAATGAAGAATGAATCTCACTCAGGAAATAAGTATTTCTTGCTATTCATTGATGACTTTACCCGTATGTGTTGGGTATATTTCATTAGAACGAAATCTGATGCCTTAGAACACTTTAAGAAATTCAAAGCTCTTGTTGAAAAACAAGGAAACACTACAATCAAGACTCTAAGGACTGATAAAGGGGGATAATTCATTTCATGGGAATTCATTACCCTATGTGAGAAAGAAGGGATAAGAAGAGAGATGAGAGCTCCACATACCCCATAGCAGAATGGGATTGCAGAGAGAAAGAATCGAACCATTGAGGAGATGGCTCGATCAATGTTGAACACAAGCAATCTACCTGATGTTTATTGGGCTGAAGCCGTTGCTACCGCTGTATACCTAATCAACATATCTCCTACAAAAGCTGTATGGAACAAAACTCCGTTTGAAGCATGGTATGAATTCAAACTTACAGTCACTCATTTACGTGTTTTTGGCTGTGCATGTTATGCATTAGTCACATCTTACAGACACAAGCTGGAAGACAAGTCCAAGAAGTATGTTTTTGTGGGATACTGTACACAATCAAAAGCCTATAGACTCTTTGATTATGGGTGTTCAAATCTAAGTTCAAAGCTGATGGGAGCCTGCAAAAACACAAAGCCAAATTAGTCGCTCGAGGTTTTACGCAACAACAAGGTGTGGATTATGATGAAACGTTCTCGCTGGTGGCAAGGATAGAAACAATACGATTGATCCTCGCATTAGCAGCATAAAGAGAGTGGGAAGTCTATCAATTTGATGTTAAGTAGGCTTTTTTGAATGGAGATCTTAAAGAGGAAGTCTTTGTTCAGCAACCTGAAGGATTCATAGTAACCGGGCAGGAGGAGAAGGTATACAAGTTACGAAAGGCTTTGTATGGGCTTAAACAGGCCGCACGCTCGTGGTATAGCAAAATTGACAGTTTCTTCTTGGAAAATGGCTTCACGAAGAGTCCCAATGAGCCCACTATGTACTACAAGAATCAAGGCGTAGAAGATTTCATGTTGATTAGTCTCTATGTAGATGACATGATATACACAGGGTCCTCAATGGAACTCATACAACAGTTCAAAGAGGAAATGATGAGAACTTTTGAGATGACTGATCTTGGAAGGTTACATTATTTTCTTGGTATCGAAGTAAAATAAACCAACAAGGGTATTTTTATTGCACAAGAGAGATATGTCATAGACTTGCTGAAAGATCTCAATATAGTGAATGAAGAACCCATCGCAACACCTATGAATACTAATGAAAAGCTTGTAAGTTCTGATAGTACAGGAATGGCAGAACCCCAGATGTACAGGAGCATAGTTGGGAGACTAATATATCTTACACACACAAGACCAAACATAAGCTATGTTGTTGGTGTGGTCTCAAGGTTCATGCATTCACCTACAAAACATCATTTTGGAGCGGTAAAAAGGATCATTCGTTATGTTGCTTGCACCAAGCATTATGGAATATGGTATATGAAGTCAAAGAAACTACTGTTGGAAGGCTTTACAGACAGTGATTGGGCAGGGTCACAAGAAGATAGAAGGAGCACAACTGGAAATTGTTTCAATGTGGGAACTGGAATTATCTCATGGTTATTAAAGAAGCAAGAAACCGTGGCATTATCCACAACAGAGGTCGAGTATGTGGCAGCCTCAATCACAACATGTCAAGCAATATGGTTAAGAAAACTTATGAATGATCTCATGCAAGAACAACTGAAGCAACTGTGATCTACTGTGACAATCAATCCGCGTTTGCAATGATAAAGAATCCTGTCATGCATGGTCGAACCAAGCACATAGAAATTAAGCATCATTTCATAAGAAAACTAGTGGCAGGTGAAAGCATCAAGCTGAAGTTTTGTAGAACTGAAGAACAACAAGCAGACCTGTTTACCAAAGCTCTTCCAGCAGCTCGTTTTGAATATCTTCGTGCAAAGATTGGTGTTGGTACCTTTGAATCAAATGGGAGTGTTGAAGACTGATTCAAAGTTTCTCAGGAAAATAATAACTCTCGTGACTGGCTTAGTAACTGCTAGAAGTCTTTCAATTTTTCTGCATTTACTTAAGTCCTTCCATATTTCAAGCTTTTACTTTTCAGTTGTAAAACTCTACTATTTATAGCTGCCTTCCGTTCTCTTTTTGTTCATCAATAATATCACGAGAGTTGCAAGTGATATCCAGCCTAGTTGGGTTGATGCACCGGGTTTTATACCCATGTGGGGCGTGAGGTCGGGAGTTCTATTCCCTTAAACTACCTCTTGTGGTGCCACATATGGGGAATTTTTTCCTGGAAATCCCCATGGGGGCTGGGTTTGCCCTGTAAAGGAGCTCGAACCCGGGGTGCTCGTTGAAATATTGCGAGTAGGCTCCACTTAATTCGTTTTCCGTTTCCAAAAATAAATATCACGAGAGTTCTCCTGCACTTCTTTTTCATTTTGTTAAGATCCAACAGATGGGACACTAAAGAATGCATGAGACACAGACAGTTGCCACTAGATTTACAAGATAAAATCCGTAGATTCGTTCTATACAAATGGCTTGCAACCAGAGGAGTCGATGAAGAAGACATCCTTCGTGCTTTACCCTTGGATTTACGACGTCAAATTCAGAGGCATCTTTGTTTGGCTCTTGTTCGTCGTGTAAGTTTTTTATTTAGCCCTTTAATCAAACAAAGGTAGAAAACAGATGGTAATGAATGGAAAATGGAACAAAAACTACAGGTGCCTTTCTTCTCTCTTCTTCTCTCAAATGGATGACGATCAGCTTTTACATGTGATATGTGAACATCTGGTTCAATCGTTAAGCACGAAAGGCCAATATTTGGTTCGAGAAGGGGATCCAATGAACGAGATGACGTTTGTGATAAGAGGTCAACTCGAGATCTCGACGACCAACGGAGGTTGATCGAGATTCTACAACTTGATCACTCTGAAAGCGGTGATTTATGTGGCGAAGAATTACTGACCTGGGTTTTAACCCCCGATTCAAACGTTAACCTCCCGTCGTTGACTTGAACAGTAAAAGCCCTAAATGAAGTGGGTATTAGAGTATCGGCTTTTTCACTGAGTTTTTTGTTGAACAAAAAATCAATATCATAAGAGGTTTTCATAAGTTCATTTATGAATTATACCAATAATAATTTATGAATTAAATGAGTAGAATAATATTAAAAATGCTAACAGATTCTATTCATTGGACATATTAAAAAAAACCTCGAATAAGGAAAGGCAAATGGAACCATAAAAAGCTCGGTGTCACCAATGCTTTAAAAACCGGTTTGAACCGGCCGGTCGAACCGGTTGGACCGGGAACCGGTGGAGATAGCGGTTCAACTATCACCGGTTTTATGTCGATTTTTGAACCGGATTGAATCGGACGGATTTAGAAAAACCCGGTTGAATCGGTCAAAATAAACCAGTTAAACCGAATAAAAACACATGAAAAAAAAAACCATTTACTTTGGTGATTTTTTTCAAATCTGTTTAGTTTTCTATAAATAAAAACATATGGTAAATGTTATAAAGTTTTTTGATATGTTTGTATTCATCTAAAACTATATTTTGTTACGATATTTTACTTTATTTTCTTTTTGACGTATATGGATTGATGTAAAATACTAAAACTTATGGTTATGTGTTATTTTAATGTATTTGGATTCATCTACAACTTATTTGTATGTGTATTTTTAATGTTAGAACTTGTAAACATAAAATTCATAAATTATATATATATATATATATATATATATATATGTGTGTGTGTGTGTGTGTGTGTGTGTGTGTGTGTGTAGGAAAATAGAAAAAAAAACATAAAAAATATAGAAACCGGTTGACCCGGCGGTCGAACCAGTTGAACCGGAAACCGCTCTCTATACCGGTTCAACTAAAAAACTGGTTTTTAAAACATTGGGTGTCACTGTCTCCATATCAACCGAATAAATTCCCCTTTTTGTCCGTTAAAATTTTCTAAAAAAAATGTCATGACAATGATTGAAGAATGAACTTTCATACAAGAAAGCCCTAGATTCAACTTGACATCTTTTATCGGTTTTTAAGTTGAATGAATGAAATATGTATTGTGGGATGTGTTTATTAAATGGGGGGTTAATCCCCATTTACCGGTGGTTTAGGATTTGCTTTTATTTTTTATTTATTTGTTTTTTGTTTTTCGTCCTTAATTTATTATAAAAACTTATTTTTTCTTTATTATTATTTTTTTTGTTTTGTTTCTCAATTTACTATAAAAATTTATATTGAAAGTAACATTTAACATTTTTTTGCAATAAACAAATTATATATTATTATTTTTTTGATTTATTCAGTGACGTGGACGTGGATTTTATATATATATATATATATATATATATATATATATATATATATATATATATATATATATATATATATATATATATATATATACCGTAAACCGAAAAAAATGATACCAAACTATTATATATATATATATATATATATATATATATATATATATATATATATATATATATATATATATAAAAGATTCAATGTGTTACATAAACCGAAAAAAATGATAACAAACTATTACATAATATATGTCACTAAAAAATCCATACCGTTACATAAATTCATAACAACTTATAAGTTTTCATTAACCATTTGAATTAGAGCATCCATAATGGTGAGTTCAATGAGATAGTTGAATGAGGTGACAAGTCCATGTGTGATTCAATGGATGAAATTATATCATTGTAAGATAACATTTTGACAATCAATGAATTTGAAGTTTTTAATAGAGTTTAATGTATTATAAAGAAAAGAATAATAGAGTTGTATGTATTGTAGAAAGATGATGTGACAATTCATTAAACTCTATGTAGTTCAATGTATTGTAAATGCCCTTATATCAAATGAGAAATCAAATATTCTCCTACATTTTCGGTTGCTCAAGGGTTCACCCAAATTCCAAGCCTTGATTACACTCATACTTTTAGTCCTGTTGTTAAGGCCACCACAATTCGTATTGTTTTAACCTTAGCTGTTATGCATCAATGGCCCTTGCATCAGTTAGACGTCAATAATGCTTTTCTCAATGAGTATCTTACTGGTACAGTTTTTATGGAGCAACCACATAGTTACCAAGATCCTCGTTTTCCAGACCATGTTTGTTGATTAAAAAAGGTGTTATATGGGTTAAATCATGCTCCTCGCGTCTGGTTTCAACGCCTGAGTTCTTTTGTAAACAACCTTGGCTTCGTATGTATTAGAGCGAATACTTCTCTGTTCATTTTTAAGCGACAATCTCACATTTTATACTTGTTGGTCTACGTGGATGATATAATTCTTATAAGCACTACTTCATCTCTCATTCAACGGTTTTAATTCTAAACTACATGATTAATTTGCCATCAAAGATTTAGGCCGCTTGAATTATTTTACTTATCCTCCTACTCATTAGATCAAGACAAATATTAAAATCAAGAGAAGAGACAAAGAAAAAATTAATGATATTCATAACAACTTATAACTTCTTTGCAATTTGGAAAATTAAGTAATCTAACCATTTTATAACATTTATTTAAAGAAAATAACTACTTTTTAGCAAAAATAACCACCTAGTCCGGAAAAGGCATTCCGGACAACAAAAAAACACTTTTTGATCGATTCTGTAATGACATTCCTGACTCCGAACCAATATTCCGGATTTCGGAAAAAAAAATTCGAAATTTCAAGAAGAACTCCGGAATCCGAAGAACAATTCTAGAATTTCGAGAAAAAAATCGTTTTTCTTAAATTTAACACAAAAATTAAACATAGTAATATGAATTATATACGATATTAGTGCATAAACTTAGACATTTTATTAGAAAACAGTAACATTAAACATTTCAAAATGTAACATTCAGAATCCAAAAAAAATAAATAAAAAGATTTCATTGAAAATTTTTAAAAAAGTTGGGATATGAACAATACTCCGGAATGAAGGCATTCCGGAGAAAATAGTTATTTTTCAAAAACTAAAAAAATGATTTTTTTTTTGAAAACCTAATTTGTAATGGTTTATTACTTAATTTCCATTTAATTTTTCTATACCAAATATACTATTTTGTATAATTAATTTTGAATTATTTATCATAAGCAACTTTTTAATAAAATGAAACAACATGGCATGACAATTGGTAAAGTGAAAGTAGATTTTGAAGGTTATATTTGCATATATTATAGTGTCTGATTTTTACAAATAAAACTTCAACATAAAAAGGGTGTTGCTAAATTGACATCTTTTAGACGCCCTATAAACATTTTTATTAACAATCAACCTATAATAAATTATTTATAAGTTATTTTTTCAAAAAACTAACAAAATTCAACCAATACAAAACCTTAAAAATCAAATAGAATGTCTAAATGGAAAACTGGGTTGTCTTTTTAGTCAACCCCATAAAAAAATATGAAAGTGACGATGCTTTTGTCTCTACCGGGGAGTGGTGGGGAAATTTTATAAAAAAAGTTACAAAAAAGTTTATTATTTTGTAGAAAACATATTTAAACAAGTTTAAAAAAATTCTTAAAAAGTTTTTGATAAAATTCATAACAGTAAATAGATTTGGATAAAAATTGTTAAAGGAAAATGATATGGGTTTGACCGGAATCATCATCTAAAATGGATTAACGCCATAAAAATAATTTATTGTAGTTTATAAAATAGTTTATAAACTAGGTTATTGATAAACTAGTTTGATATAACTTATTGATAAGCTAAAAATTAGTTTATAATGTTTGTTAAACAGTGTTTTATGTTAAGGATATGAACGGTAGCATTTGGGTTGGACTCTAAGGTCTCGTTTGATAGTTTCTGTCTGAGAAAGTGATGTCTGATAAAATGTTGTCTGAGAAAGTTTTCTGACTGGGGAAGAAACCATGCTGTTTGATTGTACATCTTATTGACTGTGCTGAATGATGAAAAAGAGTAATAATTCAATAAAAAATAAATTAAAAAAAAGTTATTTAAAAAAATTAATAATCCAATAAAGAAAAGAAAGTGGCGGGGTTTGGTGTATAATTGTCTTTCCAGCTCATTCAGCTAGAAAGATATGATTTTGGGGCTTTCTGGGAAAGACATATCTTACCGGGAAAGACCCATTCTTTTGTGAAAATCAAACACTCTTTCCGATCCATTCAGCCAGAAAGATCTGTTTAGACCTGGAAAGATGCGTATCAAACGGGGCCTAACTCTGATGTTGAAAAAAAAATCGTCAATAATGCTAGGCCAAAACCATATTGTTTAGATACTACATACAAAAATGATAAACAAATAAAAAAAAACCATTGTTTATTTATTGAAAAAATTCCTAACAACAACAACAACAACAATAATAATAATAATAATAATAATAATAATAATAACAATAACTAGAAATTGTTCCGTCCATGCTTCGGGGCGGACACAACCGGGGCCGAAACTACGTAACTACAAAAGTATAGGTGGCAACCTGCAGATAGACAAAACTCATGTGACCAAAGTGTAGGGCTGTTCATTATTTGGATAAAACCGAATTATCCAATTGGACAATTTGGATTGGACTATTTGGTTCAGATATTCGGATTTTTGGATTGGTTTTCAACAAAACCGAATTATTATTTTGGATTTCGGATTGGTTTTGGTTTATAAAATAAGAACCGAATAGTCCAAAAAATCTGAATAACAATTTGTTATGTATTTATTTTCAATATATCTATAATTATTTATTAATTTTATATATTTTTTAAATAAATTCAAAAAGTTTTACCTAATAAAAGATATTAATATGTACTTTCTCTCAAAAAAATTTATCTATAAAATATTAAACTATAATATGCCTTCTTAATGGTTGTTTATAAATTTTAAATCACAAGTAAATAATTTGTGGGTAAATTACACGGATGGTCCCTGTGGTTTAGGGTAATCTTGGTCCCTAAAGATTTTTTTTTTAACTCGGATCATCCTACTTTATATTTTTGTTACACACTTGGTCCCTAGCACGTTTAAAAAGACTGTATTGCCATTGTATATTTCTTTTATAATTAAATTAATGTTTATTGATTATTTTATTTATTGAAGAAATTGTTTAATAAAAGGTGGGTCCCACCAACCCACCCACAACCTATGTACTGTATGAAGCTTTTATCCTTTCTTAGTTCATCCATGGTTCACGTGAAAGAACCCTCTATTTACCGACTACCCTCCATACCCTCCATCTCCTTCCTTTTTTTGTCGCCTGCAAACATCTAGCACCAGGTATAAATCCATTTGTCTTTCATATGTGAAGATGGATTATTTGAAGAGGTAAGCTTCCATGGAAACTTAATGTCACCTTTATTGTTCCCTCTTGTCAAGTAGGTGTCATGGATATTTCCGATGACCCGAAACCTGACGAACATAATGAAGGTGAAAAACTTGATTTGGGGATTTTGGTTTTTTTACAAGCCAATTTTATTGAATCTTCTTCCTTTTGGGTTTCTATGTACCTGAAGTTTCTCAACTCCGTCTTCATTCTTAATTAAAGTGAAAACCTGTAGGATTTAGAAGGCGAAAAGTTCTTGATTTGGTGATGGTGGAACAAGAAATCAGAATGCAAAAATGAGGGTTTTTTTTTTTTTTTTTTTTTTTTTTTTTTTTTTTTTTTTTTACATCTGATGGATTCATTTCTAAAGGAAGAAATCAATTTTGATGTGAAAAGTTAAGAGGCGTTTTTGCAACTGGTTTGGATTCGATTAAGAAGCAAGAACTTGGTTGAAGAGTATTACAGGTTTTGGTTTCATCCACCGTTGTGATCGGGGATAAAAACTGTGGAAGATGATTCGTTTTTTGTAAACGATTTCAGATTTTGATTTCAGGTATCAATGTTCATTTACATGGGTTTTTGTTTATTAACGATGCTTTGATGATTAGCAACTGAAATTGTTTTTAGATGGTGAATATTAGACGATGGTAGCCGAAGATTTCACCTGAGATGGTAACAATGAAAAGGGAACTAGTAGGAACGTAAATAGTGGGTTGGGGTGAGGTAAAGATGGAAAGTTGTGGAATCTAGTGTTTTCCGATGAAGTCAAGTGTTTTCTGGTGGAGTCTGTATTTTCCGGCGACTGAATAGGAGGCACATTTTCCGGCGACTAAATAGGAGGCAGGGGAGGGGAGGAGGGTGCAGTGTGGGGTCCTTGAATCAAACCATTATACATTTACTTAATATTCTTTCCATATTTAATTAATATTTTTTTAGTTAATTGATAATTTCAAAAAGATAAAATAAATCAGTAAGGGTAAATCAGTCTTTTTAGAATGGACAAGGACCAAGCGTGTAACAAAAATATAAAGTACGGACGGTCCGAGTTAAAAAAAAGTCTTTAGGGACCAAGCATGCAGATTACCCTAAACCACAGGGACCATCTGTGTAATTTACCCATAATTTGTTTTTGTTTTTTCTATAAAATTGGATCATAGTATACTTCTATGTCCTTTTAAAATGTTATGGTTTTTGAAAAACGAATTATAAAAACCAATCCAATCGAATTGTAATTGGATCGGATCGGATCGGATTTGAATTTAGTTTGGACTATTTGAATCCATATTTTGAAAACCGAAATCAATTTGGATTTACTTAATTGGATCGGATCGAACCGATCCATCCAAACGAACACCCCTACCAAACCGTGTAAACAAAAAAGTGGAGAAATGGGCATGAAAATTTGTTGCATGTGAGTAATCTGCAAATTTTATATTAGGTACGAACTATTTTTGTATGTTAGGAGATTTGGACCTTGTTTGTAAAAAAGGTTCATGTTTGGTGTTTTTTATAAAAAGAATTTCTATGTTTAACATTTTTTTATGTTGGGAGATTTGACCTTGTTTAGAAAATTGAAAAAATGTTGAACATAGAAACTGTTTTTATAAAAAACACAAAACATGAACTTTTTTATAAATTAAAAAATTCTAAGAACTTAAGATTAATATGCCAATATTTAAAAATTTTATGGTAAAAATGGTAAAAACTTTACTATTTCAAGACCATTTCTATTTAATTCTATATAATATGATACTATGATATAAACAACATCCTCATTCGACTTGGATCCAAATTTTGTCCATCAAGATTTAAGAATTTGAGATTTGGTGTTGGGTTGACCTAAGCCCGTTTTATCTAACCTGACCCGGTCTAAATGTGGTTATCGCATATATATAAATGGAGGCTTCACCGTTACAGTCTCATTCTTATTGAGTCTTCACCGATTCAACCGATTTATCTCTTGTGAATACTCGTAAGTGATCTTTCTAATTTATCTAATTTTTAGATAATTTTGTGGAATGCACGCCTTATTTTGCAAAACATGACTTAGGGTTGGTAATATTGGGTTTTTTTTTTGTTGAAATCTGATCGTCTTCTTTCGATTACAAGCAGGTGTTTGTAAGTGAGGCAAGAATGGCAACAACGGAACAACCTAAGGTAGTGACTGAGGAAGCTAAGATTGATCTGTTCGAAGATGACGATGAATTTGAGGAGTTTGATATCAATCGAGGTAATTTATCTTCCCTAACTTGGACAACAATTTTCCTATTCTCCGTACAATTTCTCTGTTCCTTTTGCTATATAAGTAATCCGTAACTGGAACAACATCAAATCTCATGATGAAAAGCTCATATATCTTGCGTAGCTGCTGATTGATTGTTTCTTGCGTTTGCCTAATTGTTAGCTATTGCATAGTGTTGGTTATCAGTAGCAATAGCACAACAAAGTCATTATCGTTGAATCTTGAATAAACACATTCATTATACTCGCTTTTATGAAAACTAAATTTATTCATAAACTCATCAAACCATCTTTTCCACTTCCGAGGAGGTTGTTTTTGGCAATACAAGTTGTTGTTCATCATCTAATTTTACACCAATTGTTGTTAGTTGTTAGATGTTACCTGTAATTTTAAATCTTATGGTGTTGTTGATGGGCAGTGTGGGATGGAAAGGAAGAAGGAAAAGAACTTGCTCAACAATGGGAAGATGATTGGGATGATGATGATGTCAACGATGACTTCTCCCTCCAGCTCAAGAAAGAGCTTGAAAACAATGCTGACAAAAAGTGAGTTGAATCTACATATCTAGCTTTGTTTTAGGACTTGAAAATGGCTTTGTTTGCCTGTTACATTTCTCTTCAACTATAAAATTGTTCAACTCTAGAACTTTTGTGGTTTGATCTTGGCTATGTTTGTTGATCAATAGATGTTAACGGATGGATGTTTATGACTTCCATTTGTATGAATCTTTTGAATACATAAACGAGGAGGATGACATGGCAAAAATTAAATGAAAACTATGCCACATTCACATTTTACAAGTTTTGGGTTACTCATTACCAATATAGATGAATATGATACGTTAAGAGGAAACATATAGTAACTATTGGTATTAGTAAAAAGAAAAATAGGTTGCTATTTCTGTTAGTTTTCCTACCAAAAAAAAAATAACTTTCATAAATCAGAAAATCACTAAACTATCTAAGGGATGCACAACATGGATTCCGTCCACCCCAATATTAACTTAATCAACTAGCATGTTAGATGATATATTTTTTTATAAGTTTAATTTCAATATACGATGGGAGTTTTAATAAAAAAAATATTCAATAGCAAGTTAAATGTAATATTTTTAAAAGAAACATATTATTCTTTTATACTCTTCAGAGTTATTTCAATTTTAAACATATTTGATAATTAGAAAACCTTTTAGAGCATCCGGTATTAGCCTTCAAAACGTCGTTACTGCCAATGTGGACGAGCCGCAAAGGCGTCTTAACAAGAAGAACACCGCTCGGCTCTCGTTATGGGGCATTCGGTCATAACGACGACAAGCAGAAACAAGGAATTTGATTGGCTAATTGTTTTTTGCCCGTTGGGGTTTGAAGCAATATAAAAAAAAATTAGTTACTTTTTTTACCTATGAATTCATAACATCTACATTTTTCAATTCATACAATTCCCATCTTTCTCAATATTCTCTACTTTTCAAAACTATTAGACTACATTTATTTGTATGTCTCTTGGTAGTATTTGTATAGGTTATATGTGATTATTGTATGACTCTTTGTATTCTTTGTGGAGGTTATATGTAATTATCTCCACTATATAATGATCATAACCCCATGTCTTTTGACATGGATATTCATTTACACATGGTATCAATAGCCAACCCCTCCCTTCCTCTCCTTCATTAAACTTTTGATTCCTCCTCTCATCTTCTCTTCTTTTCGGTTTTCTTCTTCCCCTCTCACTGTAATTCCATCACCACCGTCGCCTCATCATGTCAACATCCAACCCTAATGATACCACCCTTCCCATGAACATCATCATTCACCTCATCACAATACGCCTCTCCTCCACTAATTACCTTCTATGGGTGAATCAAATGACCCTACTCCTCTCCTATCAACAACTTCTTGGCCATGTTGACGACTCTTCTAATGCTCCACCATCATCTATTGCGATTGATAACAAGACCACTGTGAACCCGGAGTTTGCGGAGTGGCAAGCCGCATACCAACGCGCCCTCATTTTGCTTCAAGCATCTCTCGCCGAAGAGGCATTTTCTGAGGTGGCAGGTCTCTCCACCGCCCGTGCTGTTTGGACGATTCTCGAGTCCGCTTACAGAAACTCTTCTATGGAGCGGGTTCAGAATCTTCGTGATCAACTCTATCTCCTTTCTAAAGGTATCGCTTCTGTTTTGGATTATGGTCATCGTTTTAAGACTATTTGTGATCAACTAGCGGCCATTGGTCACACGGTTGATGAATCGGACAAGTGCCATTGGTTTTTATGTGGTCTTGGTGGCTCTTTTGAATCCTTTTCTATGGCGATTTGTGCGTCCCGTCATGCTCACCTTTTCCGTGATTTGCTTGCTCAAGTCGAGGGGCATGAAATGTTTCTCACCTCGCTTCATGGTTCGTCGCCGCCTCCCATTGCTTTCACTGTCGAGACTCCTCCCGCGAACACCTCATTGACTGTTGGGCGAGGTCGTGGGGCTCCTCGTGGTGGCGGCACTCGCGGTGGTCGTGGTCGTGGGCGTTATTCCCCTCATTGCCAACTATGTCGTACCAATGACCATTATGCAAATCAGTGTCCGCAACTGTCCTCGTTTGCCTCTTCGGCCCCTGTGAATGACACCGACTTGGTGAAAGCCTTTCTAGCCAAATGTAATGTCAATAATACTCCCGACCCGGATTGGTATGTTGATTATGGTGCCTCGGATCATATGGTGTCTTCCTCGGGATCGGTTTCTCAACCCGCACTGTTCAATGGTGATGCTCGGTTCAATTTGGTAATGGTAATACTCTTCCTATTTTATCTATTGCACATTCTTCTTTTGCTAATGGACTTCGGTTACGGGATGTGTTAGTGGTTCCCCGTCTCTCGAAAAATTTACTCTCCATTAGCCGGTTAACTTATGATAATGACGTGGATGTTCTTTTCTCCAAATATTATTGTGAAATTTAGGATCAGGAAACGAAGCGGACTCTAGCTCGCAGACGATGTGATCATGGGCTCTACATTCTTCCTAATAAACCGGTGGCGCGTGCTTTCTATGCTTGGAATGGATCGAAGGCCTCTTTTGAGTTATGCATTCCCGTTTGGGACATGTGTCGTTTGACACAATTTCTTTGTTAAATAAACTTGGACATGTTTTGGTGTCTTCTATTTTACCTAAACCGGTTGTATGTTTGCCGTGCCAACTAAACCTGACAATTCGTGTATTCGTGTCATGAAAACATGTCAGCCATGAATTTGACATGATATGATTACACGATGAGAAATAAACTTTATCTCACTTTTTAAGATGTATTTGTGTTGTTTCGTGTCTCTCATAGATTCGTGTCTTCGTGTCTGAAATTGTCAAGTCTAGGTCTAGTGCCAACTAGCGAAATCACATCGCTTACCCTTTTATAATAATGATAAACGTGCCGCTTGTGTTTTAGATTTGGTGTATTGTGACCTTTGGGGCCCATCTCCGGTTACTTTGGTTGATTCGCATCGCTATTATGTGACGTTTGTTGACGATTTTTCCCGGTTCACATGGCTTTATCTGTTTTAGTCCAAATCGGACTTTTATATGGTGTTTGAGATATTTATTACATTTGATGAAACGCAATTTTCCACTAAAATTAAAACCTTTCACAGTGATGGTGGTACCGAATTTTTGAACAAAAATGTTAAAATTCTTTTGCAAAAACATGAGATTTTTCACCAAATATCATGCCTGTATACCCCACAACAAAATGGGCGGGTTGAACGGAAACATCGTCATATTGTGGAAATCGGGCTCGCTATGATGTTTCACAGGCACATTCTTGCGTCTTATTGGGTGCATCCTTTTAGCCCCACCGTGTTTATTATTAATCGGTTACCCACCAAGGTTCTTTACATGAAGTTGCCATTTGAGGTGTTGTTTCATAGGGTGCCTTCATATGAGACTTTCCGTCCTTTTGGATGTCTCGTGTATCCTTATTTGTGTGATTATGCAGCTCATAAACTCTCTCTTCGGAGTATACCATGCGTCTTCATTGGTTATCATCCACAATATAAAGGCTATCAATGTCTTGACCCGGTTTCCTCACGCATCTTTATTACTCGACATGCCCGGTTTGATGAGATTTATTTTCCCTTTGGCAGGTCTTCCGGTGCGGCTCCCATGGCCTCTTTGCCTTTACATGAGTTTTTTTGGAGATGTTTCAAGTATCTCGATGCCCTCCTCCTTACCTATGGCTCCTCCAAGGCCGGCTGCCCTGTCTCCGCCCACCGCTCCATGTGCAGTTTGCCAGGATCCTGTTTCTGTCGCACCTGAGGTCACCGAGCCTCCCTAGCAGCCATCGATCCTTCCCCTGATGCTGATGCTGAACCGGCCCTCATCGGGTCAAGCTCTTCTTCTTCCGATAACTCTTTTGGGCCCAACTCGGACACCGATCCCACTAACAAGTCTGCTTCAGCTCCTCCCGAGCCCGAAGTACCCCCGTCGCCCCCCCTCCCCCAGCGTCATCATACCCCATGACCACTCGCGCTAAGGCGGGGATTTTTAAGCCACGTTATCGGGTTGATCTTGCGCACCTTCGGTCCTGTGGTCTGTTATCGACTGTGCTCTCTTCTCCGGATTCGGTTTCTCATGTCACTGCCTTGCATGACGCTAAATGGTGTAATGTTATGCGCTCCGAAATGCATGCGTTGCACCGCAATAATACTTGTACGTTGGTTCCTCGTCCGCCTCACTCTAATATTGTTGCAAGTGGCTTTTTCGTACTAAGTACCAGGCGGATGGTTCTATTGAGCGGAACAAGGCTCGTCTCTCTAGCTAAAGAGAACCATCTCAGATCTACCAGATGATCTAACTTGACTGTCGGAGCCTGCTCCCGAGCACAGTCGTTGGGGCGGCTCTAACGTGTGACATCCCTAATTTCACGGCCAGAAAAGACCGGTTTAATTTATGCTTTTAAAATAATTTCAGAGTAATCATTTGATTAAAAGAGTTGCGGAATTTGTTCCCAAAACGAAATATGATAAAATAAGATTTACCAAAGCATTTCTTAAAGAAATGTATTTTCATTATATAACAAAACTCGGGATGTCATGTTCCGATATAGACCAAAAGCATAAACGGCACATTATAAGCCTTACAATAGTTATTTACAACTATTGGCCTATAATCCAAAATATATTGATAAGTCATCCAACTTACGCTCTGGTGCCACTACCTGTAATACAAAGAAAAACTAAGTGGGTCAGACTTGGGAGCCTGGTGAGCATATTGAGTTTTCAACCCACAATAAATAATTATATTAATTTCATCAACCAACATTAAGCCAATTACTCATTCCCGTTATCCTCACTTTATGTCCCTAAAACAACTATCACAAGGGACCTAGCCTAAGGATTTTCGTCGGGGCGACAACACATGCTTCGGGGGCACCTCAGCAATATATGTCAAACAAGGCAACCATGTGGGGGATGGAGTACAGAAAATGAACAATCAAGTTCATTAACAACTACAGGTGGCGAGCTTGCCAGCGTTCCACTAGACTGTCTAGAAAAGTCTGTGGTCGTCATCTAAACTCCTCTAGATGACTGAATTAGCAACAACATCGAGGCCTCTCATCATTTTATCGCAAGTCAACTATCTACCAATGTCTTACCCAACATTTTAGTAGATATCAATATACTTATACATTCATATACAACTTAAAACCTGTATAAAATATTCATTAAATACTCACTCCAAATACATAGATAATATATATACACATAACACGTATTCTATAGAAGATACTTCATACCTATGTGTTAGAAGAAAGGTATTATACACTCTCTCAAAACATATACTTAATACATTCAAACAATACTTGTATTAAAATCGTGTTTATGAAAGAGACTATGCACTCACCGGATAAGACGATTGTCAAACAGCACTACGACTCTTCAAGTAGTAATTCTTCGATGAATCCGGAATATCTTCACACACCGGGCTTCTCGCGGGCAGAGCTTCGGCTCGAAAACTCTTTTCTTCTTGGGATCTTCGGAGCGTCGGGATTTGTCTCGGGTGTCGGGATGATACCAGGGCTTCGGGGGTGCTTCAAGAGGGATAGAGAGGGTATCGGGAGTGAGAAAGTAAGAAAGCAGCAACCAAAATCGGCTGCCCTTCGGTTTCTATTTATAGGGTTGATTTTCTGGATTCACGTCGTGATTCTCAAAAGTTCATGTCGTGAGTTTGGTCAGGCATAGGTCATTGTGTTCGTCATCAGTCCGCTTGCTCTGGAAGGCGTCCAACACCTGTTCACGTCGTGAACTCTGACACAGGCCTCGAAATTTGTGTTCTGAACTTCAGAAATTCATATCTCTCGCATACGAGCTCTGTTCTCGACGTTCTTTATACGTAGGTGAGATTATGCTTTACAACCCTCGTTTAGACTCCGTCGGCTAGTTTTGACTTTATTTTTATTATATTATTTTTAGTAGGTCGGGACAGGAAAACTCCGTTAGAAATTCATACCTTCTTCATCTGACGTCTGTTTTCGTCTGTCTTTTTACCATTGGACTACGATCGACGAGATCTTCGATTCTCATTTAGATTGTTTCGGCTAGAAATCATTTGATCTCATATTCGAATTTTGGGTTGCATACTGCTAAGTCGAAACTTAGAAAACTCATAACTTCCTCATACGAAGTCAGATTTAGACGTTCTTTTTATGTATGCTCTCGGTTTAACGTATTCAACGACTTTCGTTTAGATTACTAAGGCTAAATATCGCTCTATCGTAAACTCGCTATTTACGTCACACAGTTAACTTCTTCGTTATAACTCGGATTTCGACATTCTTTATATATCCATAACCTTTGTCACGACCACTACAAATTCTTTCATAGATATTGGATTTATCTAATATTTACTTTAACGCTTATTTTAACCTTAATTCAATTAATTCACATTAATTAAGCATAAAACACATAATGCTCAAATCATACATTTCTATTATTTCAAAATGAATTACAAAAGGTTAACCTAGACTATTACATCAATATTAATGCCTAGTCTACAAACACGGGCGTTACATAACGGCCTTGTTTGTTGTGGCCTCGCAGATCTGTCTCCGGCGTAGAAGCACATCCTCAGAGCAGGTGGTCGGAGCCGAAGTTGCATCAGGTGGCAGCTGCGTCAACTTGATGTTAATAATGCCTTTTTACATGGCAAGTTGGTTGATACAGTTTTATGCAACAACCCCCGGGGTTCGCTGATACTCAGTTTCCTAATCATGTTTGCAAGCTCAGTAAAGCTATCTATGGGTTGAAGCAAGCCCCACGTGCGTGGTTTCATTGGTTGAGCTCTTTTCTGGTTACTAATGGATTCTCTTGTAGTTGGGCTGACCCATCTTTATTTGTTTTTCGTCGGGATCGCTGCATTCTTTACTTGTTCGTGTATGTGGATGACCTTATCTTCACTGGATCCGACACCTCCGTTATGTCTAGCTTTATTGCCAAGCTTCATGTTGAGTTATGTATTAAAGATCTTGGGCGCTTGAGCTATTTCCTTGGCCTCGAGGCGAAGTCCCTTCCACATGGTCTCTTCCTCGGCTAGGCCAAATATGCTCATGACATTGTTTCTCGAGCAGGTCTACTTTATGTTAAGCCCATGACGACTCCCCTTGCCACTAATGCTTCTCTTGTTAGTGATGGTCCCATTTATGAGGACCCCACGCGCTATCGCTCGTTTGCCGGAGCACTTTAGTATCTGACAATTACTCGACCGGACATTGCCTATGCTATGAATCAGGTCAGCTAGTATCTTGCTGCTCCGATTGTCACTCACTTTCAAACTGTTAAGCGTCTTATTCGTTATGTGAAGGGAACACTCACTTTTGGTCTCACTTTTTCTTGGCCCAAGTCCACCTCTATTGTGGGCAACTCTGATGCAGATTGGGATCGTTGTCTTGATACCCGGCGTTCCACTTATGGCTACTCGCTATTCCTGGGGAGTAATCTTGTACCTTGGAGTGCTAAGAAACAACCAACCGTTTCTCGCTCCAACTGTGAATATGAATATCAAGCCATGGCGAACACTGCCACTGAGATTATTTGGTTTACTCATCTTCTGCATGAGCTTCATGCTTTGCCTTCCGGTCGACCGACCCTCATTTGTGATAATCAGAGTACGCTCTTCCTCACCCAGAATCATGTTGCTCACAAACGTGACGAACACATTGACCTTGATTATCATTTTGTTCGTGAGCTCGTTGCATCTGGCAAACTTATTACTATGTTCGTTCCAACCAAGCTTCAGGTTGCGGATATCTTCACGAAAAGCCTGCCTCGTCAGCAGTTTGAGCAGTTTCGTTGAATGTTGCGCCTTGGTCCACCATCTGTCGCTTGAGGGGGGATATTAGACCACATTTATTTGTATGTCTATTTGTATTCTTTGTGTATGTTATATGTAATTATTGTATGTCTCTTTGTATTCTTTGTGGGGGTTATATGTAATTATCTCTGTTATATAATGAGTATAAACCCATGTCTTTTGACATGGAGATTCATTTACACAAAAACTTTTCAAAAAAAAATTATGGATAATTTCTACTCGTCCGACGATGACGGTGACGATATATTCATCACTATGATGTACCAGTATTACAACAACGAGCTACTACAAACAGACATAATCCTTCTACTAACAAGACATGCGATATTAAATAGAAATCTCGAGGAAGGACACGAACGTCTATATCGTGATTACTTTGCGGATAATTGTGTATACGGGTCGAAAGAGTTCAAAAGAAGATTTCGTTTGAGTAGGAATGTGTTCCTACGGACCGCCAACCCCTTGGAAAGCCGGTATCGTTTCTTTAATTTTAAAACATATTTACTATATTTTTATACAAATTTACTACATTTTTAATACTAATGTACTATATTTTTAAAACATAATTAATATATGTTTAGGTATACATTTTTCCAGTTAGGATATGATGCTAGAGGTAGCTGAGGATTCACAACGTTACAGAAATGTGTTGCGGCCATTCGTTTGATGACTATGGGGGAATCACCCGACACCATGAACGATTATATGAGAATGTCCGAAAGAAGTGCACATGAAAGTTTGTATAGATTATCAAAATGTGTTGTGGAAACACTCAAAGACATATTTATGGAAACCTTCATTGCATGATACGCAAGAACTTTATGTAGCACATGAAGAAAGACATGAGTTTCCTGGAATGATTGGAAGCATTGATTACACGCACTGAAAATGGAAAAATTGTCCAGTAGCATGGAAATGCCAGTATGCAAGTGGTTATCATGTTTCGTCTTCGTTGGTTTTAGAGGCTGTTGTTTCCTAAGATTTATGGATTTGCCATGCATTTTTCGAGGTTGTAGGTTCCAACAACGACATCAACGTTCTTGACCAATTGCCAATATTCAATGATATTTTGAATGGAAATGCCCTGAATGCTCCTTTTACAATGAATTGAAACGTATACAAGTTTGGGTATTACCTTACAAATGAAATATATCCTCAGTATTCTAACACCCGGTTGAAGAAAGAGATAAATTATTTAAAAGAAGACAGGAAGGAGGATGTAAGGATATGGAACGTGCTTTTGGAGTTTTAAAGTCGAAGTGACACATAGTTGAACATGCGACACGAACATTGGACTTAGAAAATCTACGATATATCATGTATGCGTGTATCATAATGCATAACATGGTAGTAGAAGATAAATGACAGAATATTGCACAATATATTCCAACGGAGCCCATACACATTCAATTTCAACTAGGAACAACAAAATATTTACATAGAGTCGTTGACATTTAGGACACAAATAAACACAGACAACTTTGAGAGGATTTGGCGGATTATATCTTCGACGGTAAGGATGTCGAATAGCGTTGTTTAGGGAAAATAAAGTATGTATTTTTTTTTGTCTTGCAATATATATATATATATATATATATATATATATATATATATATATATATATATAATATATATATATATATATATATGTGTGTGTGTGTGTGTGTGTGTGTGTGCGCGTGAGTGTGTGGGAAAATGATACATATAGCCCACAAACTTTTTAGGGTTGACCCTTTTAGTCACTTAAGTTTTTTCGTGGCTTTATGAGGGAACCAAGTGGTAGGAAACCTGTCTTTTTAAGATTTTTTACTTGTTTTTGCTGGTTTAGGTGGCACATACACAAAATTTAAGGCCCACCCATCTCTCTCTCTCTCTCTCTCTCTCTCTTTCTCTCTTTCTCTCTCTCAGAGAGTGTCATCACTAAAACACAATCACCCTCTTCATCTTCTCTATTCGTCCCTCCCACAAACCTGTAACACAACGGAGACCCATGGTTGTTCTCCTTGGGAAAGAAAGTGGCGTCGGATGTGAGTTTCAATGAGAGAGCAGGAGGATTGCAATGGAAAGTCGGAAGTTGTTGCTGCTCCCCACAGTTGATCTGGGTTCAATAACACACTAAAAAATTAAAAGACAAACACTTAAACTCGATTTTGCTTTCTGGGTTTTAAAGATATGGTTTATGGGTTCAAATTTTTTTACTGAGTTTCAGCTATGCATCGATTTTGCATCATATCAAAATCAATTTCATTTGTTGCAAAGATTTTTACCGGGTGGAGATGGGTGACGTTAGTGATTCCGACAACTAACAAACCACCTGTAAGTGCAAGCTCACTAAGGTGACCCAAGAACAACAACGGGATCATTGATTGGGAATAATACAAGAGACCCATGAGGATCAGTGGGATAACGATTTTCATTATCGAAATGGATTTAGTTACTTAACTCTTTGTGTCTGAATTGGTTTCAAAAACTTTCTTCACCTAATGTTGGTATTGAAGAAGCCCTAGACGGTGAAAGAGCTAACGGAAAGACACCAGGATCTAAAGACTCTTTACAAAGATTTTGCTTATTATGGTTCCGTGGTGCCATTTTAGTTGTACGGGTAATAGTACTACTAGTAAGATTTACGGTGTACATGAGCTTGACTCTTTCTTTCCTATGGACATTTATGTGACTACCTAGTGCTCGAGCTGACCTGAACTCTCGTTTACAAAAGCTGCAAGAATAAGACCTTGGAGGCCATACGAACCCCTAAAAGGGCCTCGACCATCTTCTACAAACGCTTGTTCTTCCCATGAATGGCTGGAAAATGGATTCATAAGGATATTGTTGTTGTTGCTCTTAACCAACATCAAGTATTGTGAGCATTGCTCCATGTTGATTTTTCTTCAAAGAGAAAGAGACATATAGAGCATAGTACTAAAGAGTGATATATTCATATACTTATAGCTGGAGCCCGAAGGAGTGTGTCTATGTGTGTGTGTGTGTGAAAGAGAGAGAGAGAGAGAGAGAGAGAGAGAAAGAGATGTGGGTCCAAGGGTATGGGAAAAGTCAAAGTTAATATAGGAAAATTGGTCAACAAATATAAATATGAAGAGGTAACCGGGTGACCCCTTCACTTTGGCCAAAAGGATGTAATTGACCAAACAAAAACGAATTCGTTCCCTCATCAGGCCACAAAAATTGTTCAGGGACTAAAATGATCAACCCTAAAAAATTCGTAGGGCATTTGTACTATTTTCCCATATATATATATATATATATATATATATATATATATATATATATATATATATATATATATATATATATATATATATATATATATATATATATAGATGTTATGTGTAATTTAAATGCTATGTTATGTTCATTTTTCAAACATTATGTTTTATTTATAGTATATTTATTCTAATAAAAAAACTCGAAAAAAAAATTATGAAATGGAAAATAATTAATGTTATAACATGTTTTTAACATGGTGTCTATTTCCCCACTCGGTGTTATAACAACATTGATGATATGAAATGTGATTAAAACATTAGTTTAAGTAAGAGACCAAAAACATGATTTTAATGAGCGGAATAACTCCTTTGCAATTCATATATAAAATACGATTTACAGATACCAACAGTCCACATATAATACGATGACAATTATACCACATCAAATGGATCATAAAAATATCAAAATAAAGTTTTGGTTCAAAGAACTTGAAAGTTTATAACATTTTAAATAACAAGTAGTATTAGTAAAAATGAAAACATAAAAAGAATTATATAAGCGAAAAAAATGTAACTATAAAATATAGCATGTCATCAAAATCTCAACCTATAAAATACAAATAATTTAATTTTAAAATTTTAAAAGATGAAAACTGTTAGACCAAAATCGCAAATTATAAATATAATTTTTTAATAATTTATCGCTATATAAAATATTACTAAATTACATCGGTCATGATTAATAATATCAACTCTTAAATACAAATCAACATATATTTTTTTTTAAAAAAAAAACATTCGTCTAAATCAAGAATATCAACTCTTAAATACAAGTCATCATTCTGATTTAGAAAGAAACGTTTTAATTCGATTAAATCAATATTTTTATGAAGGGAAAACTGTAATAAAGTCCTTACATATTACACTCATAATCGATTTAGTCCATATATATATATATATTTTTTATTCAATTAAGTCCCAAATACCGGTAATCGTATTCAATTCAATCCTTTGACCAGGTCAACATGTCATCCAACTTTCAAAAATTAAATTTTTGGCCCAGATTTCAAAAATTATCACAAATTTGGTCCAAATTTTACACTTTTGGCCCAAATTTTAAACTTTGTTACAAATTTGGTCCAAACTTTACCCTTTTTGCCCAAATTTTAGAATTTTATTATGAATTCATCATAACTTTAGTTTTTTTTTACAACTTTTTTTCTCAAAAAATTGTTTCTAATATGTTTTTTCTTTATAAAATCATATTTATACAAAAAAAAAATGTATTTTCATATAAAAATCTTATTTTTTCTATATAAAAACTTTTTTAAAAAACTTTTTTGTATATGAAATATCTAGTTATAAAAATATATATTTATTAAGTGTGTGTGTGTATATATATATATATATATATATATATATATATATATATATATATATATATATATGCAAATCTGTTTTTATAAAAAAATGTATAAACGTATTTTATAAAAAGATGTATACAAACACCTATCACCTTTATATATATATATATATATATATATATATATATATGTTTATAAAATCGTGTTTGTTTATATTTATTTTTATAAAAAATGTTTGAATAATTTTTTATATAATACGTGTTTGTATACATTTTATAAAATGTATACAAACATGTATTATATAAAAAATTATTCAAACACATTTTTATAAAAAAATGTGAACAAACACGATTTTATAAAAAAAATTATAGATAAAATAGGTGTTTGTATACATTTTTTTTTTATAAAATATGTTTTTGTTTACATTTGTTTTTATAAAAACGAATTCGTATACTTAATAAATACTGATTTTTATAACTAGATATTTCATATACAAATAACTTTTTAAAAAAAGTTTTTCTATAGAAAATATAAGATTTTTAAGTGAAAATACGTTATTTTTTTGTATAAATATGATTTTATAAAGAAAAAACATATTAGAAACAATTATTTGAGAAAAAGAGTTGTAAAAAAACTAAAGTTAGGATGAATTCATGATAAAATTTTAAAATTTGGGCAAAAAGAGTGAAGTTTCGACCAAATTTGTAACAAAATTTAAAATTTGGGCCAAAAGTGTAAATTTTGGACCAAATTTGTAATAAATTTTGAGTTCTTGGCCAAAAATGTATTTTTTGAAAGTTGGATGACCTGTTGACCAGCTTAAATGGTTAAATTGAATACGATTACCGGTATTTGAGACTTAATTGAATAAAAAAATACATAGGGACTAAATCGATTATGAGGCCAATATGTAGGGACTTTATTATAGTTTTCCCTTTTATGAAAGTCAATAATATCAACTCATGCACATTTATTTGTTTGGTTTAATAGTTTGTAATAGTGGGACATATGTTATTAATTCAAACCAATATTTTAATCATAATTGATAATATCAGCTTATTATTATTTTTATTTAATCGTTTAAGCTATTGGGTATGTATGGCACGAAGATCTTGTATTAATGAATAAAAGGAGAGGAACCTGTGACATCCCCAATTTCACGGCCAGAAAAAACCGATTTGTTTATGCTTTGTTTTATAAATCAGAGTATTCGTTTAAAGAAAACGGTTGCGGAATTTGTTCCCAAAACACGATATGATAATAACTTATCAAAACATTTCTCAAAAAGAATGTATTTTCATTTAATAATAAAACCTCGGGATGTCATGTTCCGATACAGACATATAAGCATAAACAGAACTTACATTTAATTACACTAATGATTTATATCTCCTTTAAATCTCTCTGTGAAATATATCTTCGTATCGATACCTGTGATACAAGGAAAACTGAGTGGGTCAGGCTTGGGAGCCTGATGAGCATATAGGGTTTTCATCCCACAATGTTATATCATATAAATATATATAGAACATCCAAAATTATATAATTTCACCATATAAAAAGCAATTCTTATCCCACCCCATCGATCCTCACAATGCCACGATCTAAAGTCTCGTATCTAAACTTTTCCTCTTTATCTGATCCCTACTCACGGATCTAAACTAATCTCTCCACCTGATCCATACTCTTGGACCTAAAACTAACCTCTTGGTCTAATCCATACTCCCGGATCTAAACTAATCTCTTGGTCTGATCCATACTCCCGGATCTAAAACTGTGCCCAATCCATACTCCCGCACTAGGGACAATTAACTATGTCTTAATCCATACTCCCGGATTAATAACAAGTTTACCTATTGGTCTGATCCATACTCCCGAATCTAAAACTGTGCCCAATCCATACTCCCGGACTAGGGACAATTTACTATACCTAAATCCTGTTCTGATCCATACTCCCGGATCTAAACTGTGCCCAATCCATACTCCGGGACTAGGGACAATTTACTATGTCTTAATCCATACTCCCGGATTAATAACAAGTTTATCTATTTTCCTATTCCATATTCTCGGATCTAAATCCAATCTCTTGATCTAATCCATACTCACAGATCTAAAACTAACCTCTTGATCTGATCCATACTCACGGATCTCATCTACCCATGTACTACCCAACATATTCGTAGATACAATATATATATATATATATATATATATATATATATATATATATATATACAGTTTAACTCATTAAAACCTATATAGTTCATCCATTCCATACTCATCTCAAATAAACAAACAATATATAAACACATAGCATGTATTTCATAACAAATACTTAATATTTATGTGTTAGAAGAAAGTGACCACACACTCACCCAAAACATATACTTAATACATTCAAACAATACTTGTATTATAATCGTGTTTATGAAAGGGTGTAACATCCCGAAATATCAAGTAGAGTAGAAGGGCTAAAAGAGTAAATTGGGAAAGAGTGACTCGACGAGTCCATGGGTTGACTCGGCGAGTAGAGTCGTGACTGGGTCGCGTGTTAAGTAGCCGACTCGGCGAGTCAGTAAGATGGACTCGGCGAGTAGGCGCTGAGTGGAGAAAACCCTAATTCTCGGGGTTGAGCCCTATATAAAGAACATAACAGCCCTCTCTCAGCCTCTTTATTCATCCTCAAGTCCAGGAACCCTTAGCCTTCGTGTGTGAATGATCATATCTCATTTGGGAGCTTGAAGGAGGTGTTTGTTGAAGGAATTTTGGGAATTTGAAGGCTTAAAGCAAGGGGCTTTGCTTGGATTCGAGTTTTTTTTGCAGTTGGGGCGTTTCTTGGAGGTAATATCTCGTTCTTGGGCTGTTGTTATGTTGTTTCTTCATTTTGGGGTTTGTGGGAACTTGTCTTTGGATGTAATTGGTGTCTAGAGGTTAGATCTGAGGTTGCTACCTCATATCTGGAATGGAGAAGGATCAGAGAGCATGAAAGTCCCTGTGTTGGAGTGTTTTGTGGAGCCATCATTTCCCAAACCCTAGCCCAATGTGCAAATGGCCTAGATCTCTATGGATTCACGTAAAGGTTGCCACTTTACGTGATGGATGAGATGTAGGAGGCTAGATCTATGTTTTGGAGCAATTGCATGGCCTGGAATGCTTCTGAATGGATTCAGACCGGTGGTACTCGACGAGTCACATGGGTGTACTCGACGAGTTGCTTGAAGATGAGCTGGGACTCGGCGAGTTGGAAGAACAACTCGGCGAGTTGGATGAAGATGGCCTGGAACTCGGCGAGTTGTATGAACAACTCGGCGAGTAGGTTGAAGATAGCCTTAGACTCGGCGAGTCTGTTCTTGGGCTCGACGAGTCTTGTCGAAGAGTTCCAATATTTGTTGGTCGACTCGGGAATCGGTGAGTCAAGGGATGACTCAGTGAGTTGTGTGCGAGTGGACTCGGAGTTGTTGAACTCGACGAGTCTCGGGGTGACTCAGCGAGTTAGGTCGCGGATTGAGGGAAGTCCTGAGTATGGGGACTCGGCGAGTCATCGGGTTGACTCGGCGAGTAGAGTCAGTCAGGGGTTGACTTTGACCTTGTCTTTGACCAAGGGTTGACCAGTGGTTTCTAGGGGCATTTTGGTAATTGTTGATTATTGTTTTGAGTTCAGTGCATTGGTGGTTGTCCAGTGGTGGAGATCGTATCAGGGATCGGAGCAGCTTGGGTTATCCGTTCAGACGGCAATTTCGAGGTGAGTTATCCTCACTATATCAATGGGGTTTAAGGCACCAAGGCCGACCCTTTATCGGATGGAAATCCGGGTAGTTGTCTGTCATTATGATGTGGGCCGGAAGGCATTATATGTAGAGGGCCGGAAGGCATTATATGTTGTGGGCCGGAAGGCATTGTGATGTGGACCGGAAGGTCATGGCCTGGAAAGGCGTATGTACGTAATTAGTGTGTTGGCGGAGTCGTAGGATGATGTTATGCTAGTGATCAGCTAGGACGGTATCCTGGTTAGGGTGATCATATGCTATGTGATTTGTTTGATCGATTTGCTGACTGTGAACTGTTATATGATTATATGTTATGTGCACACGGTTGCTTGGACTGGAGTTTGATCCAATATACATGGCCGTTCTATGTTCTGTTATGTTATGTATGCTTTTTATGTTATGGGCCGGAAGGCAAAATGTTATGGGCCGGAAGGCAATGCGATTTGGACCGGAAGGTCGTGGCCTGGAAGGGCGTATGTGTGGTTGGTATTTTGGGGATATGTAACACCCAGGATTTTGAAAGCCAAGAAAGTAAAGAAAACCCTAAATTTAAGAGGGACTCGACGAGTCCAAGGAAGGACTCGGCGAGTCGGAGCGGGATCCGGGTTGATAAGAAAGTGACCAACTCGACGAGTCGGCCAAGTGGACTCGGCGAGTCTGGTCTGTGCGAGGAAAACCGTAAATCCGGGGCTTGGAGCCTATTTAAGCATCTCAATCTTCTTCCTAGGGCTCCTTTACAGCCTCTCACACCCAGAACGCCGCACCTTAAGCCCCCATTGTGTTCATTCAAGCTTTTAGCCATTTTTGAGTGGTTTTAAGGAAGAAGAAGGAGTGGGAATCTTTGAAGCATCAAGGAGTGGTCTTGGATCCGAAGTTTGGGGAGCATTTCAGAGCATTTCTCTCCTCCAGATTTTCCTTGGTTATGAGTTTTGGGGCTTTTAAGCCATGTTTAAGACCAATCTTGAGCTTGAGGTCCAGATCTGAGGTTGCTACCTCAGATCCATGCTTGTTTTGGTATGGAATCCCATAAAGTATCAGCCATTGGGTGGAAATTGGAGTCTCTTGGTCCTAAACCCTAGCTATGGGTGTATTTTGCCTAGATCTCCCTCTCTACACGTAAAGTTTGCAACTTTACGTGGGAAATAGGCTTGGGGAGGGTAGATCTACAGTTTGGAGCTCATGCATGATTCGGAAGTCCTCTGCATGTAAGTGGATCTTAGTGGACTCGACGAGTCCTTCGAGTGGACTCGGCGAGTAGCTTGAAGATGAGGAGGAACTCGATGAGTGGGATGAGCAGCTCGTCGAGTCGGATGAAGATAGGCATGAACTCGGCGAGTTGGATGAACAACTCGGCGAGTTGGATGAAGATTGTCGTGTGCTCGGCGAGTCTGTTCTTAGACTCGGCGAGTCAGGTCGAGTGATCCCAAACCCTTCGAGTTAAGACTCGGGTCAGCGAGTCGAGCCAGGACTCAGTGAGTTGGACAGGATAGGAATCGGGAATCAGTAGACTCGGCGAGTCAGGGGCTGACTCGGCGAGTAGAGTCGCGAGTGGAAGGACTCTGGACTTATGAACTCGGTGAGTCAGTAGGGTGACTCGGCGAGTAGGGTTGACCTAAAAGGTTGACTTTGACCATAGTTGACTTGGTTGACCTTTGGAGGTCAGTTAGAGTAAGTGTGAGGTTGTTATTGGTAGCTCGGGGAGCTAGCGGAGCAGCAGTTCGGAGTTAGCGGTCAAAGGGGTTAGCAGCAGCAGTTCAGCAGTATCAGGTGAGTTTCCCTTTGTATGAATGGGTCTACGGCCACAATGCCGGCCCATGTAGTTATGAGTAGAAGACCCGGGGGTTAGCCCTAGGCACAGTATGCTAGTATGAAATTTGGACGAGGTCCAATGACAGAGGGCGGGTGCCCAAGGAGCGGTTTATGTGATAGTTTATACTTGTTGTCTGTGTGATACTTGTATGTGCCTGGTAGGGGGTGAGTGAGGGCGAGGTCCCGTATCTCACCAATAGCAGAGTGTGGACGGTGTTCCACATCTCAGTAGCAGCAGAGTAGGGGCGAGGCCCAAGTTAGGAAAGGAGTGAGGGTGGGCTGGGCCCGTACCTCACTATCAGCAGGAGTATGGACGAGGTTCCATGACTCATCAGTAGCAGGACTCGGGCGGGGCCCAAAGATAGGCGAGGCCTTAGAACAAGAGTTTTTAGTATATGTTTAGCTTATGTAATGTATTATGATATGTTTATGTGCTATTATATGTTGGTGGGCGAGGCTCTGTGACAGGCGAGGCCTAAGTGAAACAGATCTGTATCCGAGCGGGGCTCGAAGCCAGGCGGGGCCTGGAGCGGCGGGGCCGTTATAGCGGGCGAGGCCCAGGATAGCGGGCGTGGCCCAGTATGTGCAGTATGTGATTTTGCATGGTATGTGGTAAGGTGGGGAACTCACTAAGCTTTGTGCTTACGGTTTTCAGTTTTGCTTTCAGGTACTTCCGGTAGCGGAGGGAGGAGCTCGGGGTGATCGCATGGCACACACCATAGAGTAGTCAGCCTGGGAATGTTTACTCTGATAATAAACATGTGTTTTGAAAACTTATACTCAGATTATGTTTTGGAATGATGTTTTGTTAAAAGTAATGTTTTATTAAAAAGAAATTTTTGGTCTTAAATTTTGGGATGTTTCAAGTTGGTATCAGAGCCTTGGTTTGAGGGATTCAGGCATACTCTCGGGTGTGCATGAACTCAAACTGAGGGGTCGGATGAAAAGTTTTCAAAATGTGGAAAGACAGTTTTGTAAAAAGAATTTTGAGAATGAAAAATAGTTTTAGAAAAGCAAAAAGAATTCAGAAAGAAAATAACTTTGAAAAGAGAAAAAAGGTGTGGTGCATGCAATCAACCGAGCTCAAGTAAGTACCCCAAAATACCCATACAAGTTTATGTTATGATTATCAGTTGGTAGAACAGCATGCTAGAATAGGACTAAGGATCTAGGGATGATGCCTTATGTGCCTGTTATTTGTGCTTTTGAGCTGCATGTTAGTGCTGATTAGACAGTAGTAGGATAGCCTGTTTAGGTTATGCCTGAGTTTATGAGTTTGTGTTGCATGCTAGTTCAGGTTCTTGCTATGTGGATATGATTACTTGAGTATGTTATGGTTAGATTTTCCCTTGACCGAATGCTGCTTGCTTTGTGCATTGTGGGATTCTGAGTGATGGGAGTTAGCCATTAGGTGGATACGACACACCACATGTGATCAGGGTTGAATAATCTCAGAGTGTTGGATTTGGTCCTATTGCGCAGCTCTTGTTTGAGTCCAATCGTTGTAGGAACGAGCCTTATACTTGAAGGATTATCTGAGCCTCGTCACATGTGATGGTATCCAGGTGGTGGCTAATTGGCATTGCGAGGAAGCCTTCAGCAGCTGAGGACTGGTTTGAGTAGTGTCAGAGGTTTCCCTAGGGTAAGCCTAGGATGAGATAGTGTTGGGAGCAGTATTAGTGGATGAGGGACCTGGTGGAGTCAAAGCAATTCCTGAGGAAAGTACGGATAGATGTGGAAGGTAGTATGGGCCCGTACTACTGAAAGCAGAGGATCCGTACTCGATTCGGGAAGGGCAGAGACAAGACCGGGAACCTGATAGGGCATGTTTGGTCTCGTATCAGTGATGAGTGTTCTGATAGTGGTTGTGGTATATTTTTTCAGCATGGTGACATTGCGAGAGAGACCAGCGGGCGGATCAGGCACCGGAGAGGGATCAGGCTCGGGTTCAGGGGCCGAGCATCTCGAGGAGCGGATGAGAGAGTTGATATCAGCTGAGGTTACACGCAGTATTCTAGCTCAGACTCCTGTGATCTTTGGCACGGTCAAGGAGGGCATACTAGAGATCTTGGAGGAGAGGTTGGGAGCCTTCCGTACTGAGATGATGGCATTGATGGGAGCGCGTACCTTGACATTTCGAGAGTTCAGAGCCTGCGGGGCATCAGATTATCATGGGGCTAGGGACCCCATTGCTAGCAGCAAATGGTTGGCTGATGTTGCCAACGCTTTTCGTACGAGTAAGTGTCCCGAGGGGGACAAGGTTAGACTCGCCTCCTGTCTTCTGAAGGACAGAGCGAGGGATTGGTGGGAGGAGATTGGTCATGCTTTGGGGGATGATGCCGCGTTGGACACGATGACTTGGAGCGATTTCTCGGCCAGGTTCAGGGCGGAGTTTTCGCCGATTATTGAGGTGCAACAGCTGGCACGAGAGTTTCAGGATTTGACACAGACTACTGAGACTGTGGCGGAGATCACCGCCAAGTTCAGGGAGAGGGCTCTTCTTGTACCGAAGTATGTAGCGGATGAGGAGATGAAGAAGGCTCGGTACCATGAGATGTTGAGGGACGACATCAGGGAGTTCGTGAGCAAGTCCAGCTGTAAGACGCTGGAAGATATGATTTCTCGGGCTAGGGAAAGGGAAATTGATTTGGAGCAGATCCGGAAGAGGAAGCCGGATGAGGTTCAGGTATCAGCGGGTTCGGGCAAAAGGCCCAAGGGATCGGATTCGAGATCGAGGGATCATCAGGACCGCAGTCGGTGCGGAAAGTGTGGCAGGGCGCACGGGGGCGCGTGCAGGAGTGGTAGCGGTGGTGAGTCTGGCTGCTTCAAGTGCGGTCGGACTGGTCATTTTAGCAGGGATTGTACTGTTACCGCCACGCAGGGATTTGACATGATATGTTTTCATTGCAACCAGCGGGGCCACAAGAAGGCCCAGTGCCCCAGTTTGTCTTCAGCAGGACGGGTGATGGCACCCGTCCCTCCAACTTTGAGGATCACAGATGGCCGTCAGGGCCGGGTAGAGGCACCTGCAGCAGGGAGCAGGGCTTTTCAGATGACGACCTTGGAGACGCGAGCATCGCCGGACGTTGCAGGTATGCAATTTCCATTCTCAGTTCTTTTATTTTGTGCAGGATTTCATTGTTATGGTTCTGCATCATTATCGGTATGAGTATTTTATTTTGATTGGTTGATTGTGATCGAGTTATATGCCATCTGCATACCTTGGATATTTGTATGGTAGTTAGGGGGATGTGCTCTATTGAAGAAGGTTTCGAAGGATGCAGTAACTGTAGCATGCTTGGGAGGGATTTGGTACGTTTCGCTAGATCAGAGTGGTGCAGTGATTGTGATGGATTGGCTAAATCCCTAGCTATGGCGGGCTTGGGTTCCTCAGTAGATGGGTTATGGAATGGTAGCAAAGATCGGAATCTCTTTGAGTATTGAGTAGCAAGGGGTAAGCAGGATCGAAGTGGGGGAGAATCCTCCGGGTGTGCCCAGAGAGGAGCACGCAGACCCAGAGCGAGTACGTGACCTCCGAGAGGGAAGAGAAGTAGTTTAACGTTTGATGGATTGTGGATTTCAGGGTTGGGAGTTTGAGAAACTCCATATCAGCTAGCGCGTGGGATGGTAATGGTTGGTTATGGTTGAGAATTCAGGTTGTGGATCGCCTGAAGGACTCGCGGGAGTCGGAATAAGGATCTTGAGAAGCTGATGGCACGTGGGTACCTTCGTATTAGCAGTCAGTGGTAGGAAGTGTTGTAAGACTACGGGGCAGCCGTAGCATTCACTAGCAGTCGGCAATGGTTGGCGATGTAAGACTACGGGTAAGCTGTAGCATTCCTTAGTAGTTTCGTTAGCGGAGTCGGGGCGATGCCCTTATCTCCTAGTGATCAGGTAGGGATCAGGAATGGGTGGTGGATGAGAGTAGTAAGGAGTTGCCTGTATAGCTCTAGAGAGGTGAGACCTTGGGAGAGGCCGCTCCAGGATATAGTTGGGTGAGACCCGTGGGCGAGGCCCGTATGAGATTGGCAGTGTAGATGAGACCTGGGAGCAGGGTTGCTCAGTAGTATGGTTGGGTGAGACCCGAGGGCGAGGCCCGTGAGTTTTAGCAGCGCAGGTGGGACCTGGTCGGGATCTTAGTGTCAAGTTAGGGGATCGGGGATCCCAGGTTTGTAGTGCTTGGATGGCAGGATTGATTGAGCAGTTATAGATGGTCGAGGTTTCTTTGGAAGTCGCTGAGAGCGATCAGGGATGGTGTTGGGACTAGCTACCGGTGGGAACCGGTAATCCAGTCATTGATAGGATGGTAGGGACCAGGGCGGTCCCAGTTATCAGGAAGTCAGTCGAGGAATAGCTGAATTGCCAGTCGGTGGCTGTGCGAGTATGCAGCGTATGGTGGAGTTCAGTTAGTTGAGTCGAGGGGTGCTCGACACCAAGTGTTGTCAGGAAGGAGTGTCAGTGAGTGCTGACGGTGATGACCCGTTCTGGGAATAGCAGGGAGGTGATGGAGTTAGTGAAGGATAGGACCTTCACAGTGTCAAAGGAAAGTCGGTTATGAGGCTTTGCCTTGGGAAGGCAAGGGATTTGCGCAAGGAAAGAAGTGGAGAACCTCTACGGGTTCAGTGCAGTATTCGGTGGAAGACCAGCGCAGGTAGGCGGCTGGTGTTGGGTATTGGAGGCAGATCGCAGGCGGTGGGCCATGGTAAACTTCGAGGACGAAGTTCAGTTTAAGTGGGGGAGAGTTGTAACACCCAGGATTTTGAAAGCCAAGAAAGTAAAGAAAACCCTAAATTTAAGAGGGACTCGACGAGTCCAAGGAAGGACTCGGCGAGTCGGAGCGGGATCCGGGTCGATAAGAAAGTGACCAACTCGACGAGTCGGCCAAGTGGACTCGGCGAGTCTGGTCTGTGCGAGGAAAACCCTAAATCCAGGGCTTGGAGCCTATTTAAGCATCTCAATCTTCTTCCTAGGGCTCCTTTACAGCCTCTCACACCCAGAACGCCGCACCTTAAGCCCCCATTGTGTTCATTCAAGCTTTTAGCCATTTTTGAGTGGTTTTAAGGAAGAAGAAGGAGTGGGAATCTTTGAAGCATCAAGGAGTGGTCTTGGATCCGAAGTTTGGGGAGCATTTCAGAGCATTGGAAGGTATTAAGTCGTTTCTCTCCTCCAGATTTTCCATGGTTATGAGTTTTGGGGCTTTTAAGCCATGTTTAAGACCAATCTTGAGCTTGAGGTCCAGATCTAAGGTTGCTACCTCAGATCCATGCTTTTTTTGGTATGGAATCCCATAAAGTATCAGCCATTGGGTGGAAATTGGAGTCTCTTGGTCCTAAACCCTAGCTATGGGTGTATTTTGCCTAGATCTCCCTCTCTACACGTAAAGTTTGCAACTTTACGTGGGAAATAGGCTTGGGGAGGGTAGATCTACAGTTTGGAGCTCATGCATGATTCGGAAGTCCTCTGCATGTAAGTGGATCTTAGTGGACTCGGCGAGTAGCTTGAAGATGAGGAGGAACTCGACGAGTGGGATGAGCAGCTCGTCGAGTCGGATGAAGATAGGCATGAACTCGGCGAGTTGGATGAACAACTCGGCGAGTTGGATGAAGATTGCCGTGTGCTCGGCGAGTCTGTTCTTAGACTCGGCGAGTCAGGTCGAGTGATCCCAAACCCTTCGAGTTAAGACTCGGGTCAGCGAGTCGAGCCAGGACTCAGTGAGTTGGACAGGATAGGAATCGGGAATTAATAGACTCGGCGAGTCAGGGGCTGGCTCGACGAGTAGAGTCGCGAGTGGAAGGACTCTGGACTTATGAAATCGGCGAGTCAGTAGGGTGACTCGGCGAGTAGAGTTGACCTAGAAGGTTGACTTTGACCAGGACATTGACTTTGACCAGAGTTGACTTGGTTGACCTTTGGAGGTCAGTTAGACTAAGTGTGAGGTTGTTATTGGTAGCTCGGGGAGCTAGCGGAGCAGCAGTTCGGAGTTAGCGATCAAAGGGGTTAGCAGCAGCAGTTCAGCAGTATCAGGTGAGTTTCCCTTTGTATGAATGGGTCTACGGCCACAATGCCGGCCCATGTAGTTATGAGTAGAAGACCCGGGGGTTAGCCCTAGGCACAGTATGCTAGTATGAAATTTGGACGAGGTCCAATGACAGAGGGCGGGTGCCCAAGGAGCGGTTTATGTGATAGTTTATACTTGTTGTCTGTGTGATACTTGTATGTGCCTGGTAGGGGGTGAGTGAGGGCGAGGTCCCGTATCTCACCAATAGCAGAGTGTGGACGGTGTTCCACATCTCAGTAGCAGCAGAGCAGGGGCGAGGCCCAAGTTAGGAAAGGAGTGAGGGTGGGCTGGGCCCGTACCTCACTATCAGCAGGAGTATGGACGAGGTTCCATGACTCATCAGTAGCAGGACTCGGGCGGGGCCCAGAGATAGGCGAGGCCTTAAAACAAGAGTTGTTAGTATATGTTTAGCTTATGTAATGTATTACGATATGTTTATGTGCTATTATATGTTAGTGGGCGAGGTCGTGTGACAGGCGAGGCCTAAGTGAAACAGATCTGTATCCGAGCGGGGCTCGAAGCCAGGCGGGGCCTGGAGCGGCGGGGCCGTTATAGCGGGCGAGGCCCAGGATAGCGGGCGTGGCCCAGTATGTGCAGTATGTGATTTTGCATGGTATGTGGTAAGGTGGGGAACTCACTAAGCTTTGTGCTTACGGTTTTCAGTTTTGCTTTCAGGTACTTCCGGTAGCGGAGGGAGGAGCTCGGGGTGATCGCATGGCACACACCATAGAGTAGTCAGCCTGGGAATGTTTACTCTGATAATAAACATGTGTTTTGAAAACTTATACTCAGATTATGCTTTGGAATGATGTTTTGTTAAAAGTAATGTTTTATTAAAAAGAAATTTTTGGTCTTAAATTTTGGGATGTTTCAGGATATCTCACTAAGCTTTCGGGCTTACAGTTGTGGTTTCATGTTTTTCAGGTTCTTCAGGAGACTGTGGCAAGGCAAATGCGTGATCGTACCGCTCTCATGATTTCGTAGTATTGTGATTCTGGGAACACGTTAAATGTTTTGTATTGAAAACCTTTTTGTAAAGATTTAATGAAATCGAGATGTTTTTGAAAAAATTTAAATTAGTTGTATTTTTCGGTCGTTACAAATGGATTATACACTCACTTGGTCAGAAGATGATCGGACATCACTACGACTCTTCAAGTAGATATTCTTCGGTGAAACCGGGATCACTTCATACACCGGGTTTCTCGCGGGCAGAGCTTCGGCTCAGAAACTCTTTTCTTCTCGGGATCTTCGAGTTTCGGAACTTGCTTCGGGTCTCGAGGTTGATACCGGGGCTTCGGGGGGTTAAAATAGGGCTTAGAGGGTGTATCGGGAGTGGGAGAGAAGGGATGGAGCAACCATAGTCGGCTGGCCCTTCAAATCTATTTATAGGGCAAATTTGGCCCTTGACACGTCGTGACACCCTTTTTCCACGTCGGGGGCTTGGTCGTCACTGCATACGTCATTGGAAGTTGCATCTGGGGGACTCCCGGAGGTGTCAGGAGACTTGCCACGTCGTGGTCTCTGACAGTTTTGGGGTTTCGCGCCCCGAACTTCAGAAATTCATAACTTTCGCATACGAACTCCGTTTTCAACGTTCTTTATATCGACGCAAAGGTTAGATTATGCTCTACAACCCTCGTTTAGACTCCATTGGATAATTTTGACTTTATTTTTAATATATTATAAATATATTATTTATATATTATCTTTAGTAGGCCGGGACAGGAAAACTCCGTTCGAAATTCATAACTCCTTCATCTGAACTCCGTTTTCGTCCGTCTTTTCCGTCGTTGCACTACTATAGATGAGATCTTCAATTCTCATTTAGATCACTAAGGATAGATATCTATCTACCTTAAATTCACTATTTACGTCGCGCTGGGTCGCGCTGGGTCGTGCCGGTTCTGTCGCGAAACTTCGACAAGGCATAACTTCTTCGTTATAACTCGGATTTTGGCGTTCTTTATATGCACGGAAACCTTGTGACACATACTACAACTTGGTTAAGATTAATCCTTCTAAATAATCTTCCATCAAAAAGTCATTTTTGATGCTTATCGTCTCTAATTTGACTAGCCCGAATCTACGGGCGTTACAGAACCGCCGTGCACACCATCCCAAAAACTGATAGGATTGATCTAAAGCCATGATCGTGGCCTCATGTGATATATACCACAAGAGATCACAACCAATAATTTTTCTTTTTCTCTTTTCCTCGGTCTTTCTCTTTCTTCTTTGTTCCTCCGTCTTTCTTTCTCTTTTTCTCGTTGCAAGTACAACAACACCATTATGAAAAGAGATTGTGGTGAGGTGGAAGGATATGAAGGTTGTGGAGGAAACCACGACCATTGTCGTGATATACATACCCTCCAGCCTTAGAATGAGTGTAAATAGGGCATGTGCTATTATCAAACCGCCAAACGCAATAGGTGGTACCGTAAGAATTTCTTCATCACCAAACCTTATGAATTAAATCCACGATAATCTTACTTCCACAGCCACAGCCACAACTACCACCGACATCTTGCATCCTTGTTAATTAGATCTATCATCTTCTTTTTCTGTTATTGTTTTATTGTTATCAATGCCTACTAGTATGTAATTGTTTCAACAATCCAATATAAATTTTATTCAAAAATGTGTTGCAGTTACGACCTCATGTGTGTACTAAAGAGGTTACTACAATTTTTTTTTGGATTTGTATTTCATGTGATATTTTCAACCATCCATAATAAATCGAAGACCTGTTAAAGATGATAGTGTTTTAAATTTAAATTGTTGATGTTCTGAAGAATTTCTTTTGTGTGCAACACAAAAAACATGATGATGGTGATTTCATACCTCCATGGAAAAATGAGAAGCTATGAAATATGGCGCGACAAGAGATATAAAGGAAGAGACGAGAGATGCGAGAGTATTTTTGTCGAATTTAAAATAAAAAATAATAATAAGAAAAACTGAAAAGTATATGAAAAATAAGAAAAACACATACTTTGGTAAATATTTTTCAATATACTATATTGATAAATATTTTTCTTAATAACCCTATTTTTGGTCAAAAACTCGGGTTTCATGAGTTTTCATGAAATTTTTAAAAATAAAAAACATACATTTTAATCTAATCTTTAATTGTATTTATGTCCAAAACGATATTTGAACCTTCAATTCCAAAAAATATAAAATAAAATAAAATTAACAATAAAAAAAGCTCATCCTACCTATAGACGTATGACCTAATAGACTAATAGTGGTTTCATGAGTGTCGAGCCATGGGTATACATGACATTAGAGATGAGTTGGTGAAGGGCAACCACGGTGCAATAGTGAAGGGCAACCACGGTGCATATTGCACATCAGTCTGAAAGTTTCATGGTGATTACCTAGAGTCACGATTGCACTTTAGTGTGGTGTATAACACGGATTGGCGAATTCATGTAGTAACAAGGTGGGTCACTTGATCACCCACCTAAATCTTAAATATTGGTTGCAGCAAATATATAAAAATCATATGTGAACTACCTTAATTTTTTTGTAATGACCTATAAATTGTTTTGTTTAGATATATAATATAAATTTCGAATTAAAAGCTTATATTTTATAGTTCATTAGCTCGAAGTTAAATTCATTTACTTAAATTTTTTTAGTGACGTACTATAAATTGTTTGATTTAAATATGTAAATATAAATCTCCAATTAAAAGCTTATATGTTGTATTTCATTAGCCCAAAGTTGAATTCATTTAGTTCGTACATTTAAAATTAGATAAAAGAGGAAAAGAAATAAAAAAAAAAAACTAATTGTTGCTTCTTTCAATCTCATCGATACAATTATATAAGAATTTTAAATCAAACGTGATTTGATCCGGACCTTAACTAGTATGTATATATATATATATATATATATATATATATATATATATATATATATATATATATATATATATATATATATATATATATATATATATATATATATATATATATATATATATATATATATATATATATACACTAGGTGTGAGACCTGTATATTATACGAGTTAATTTAAAAAAAAAAGATTAAACACTAAAGTATAAATAGTAAATATTTTTTAATATAAAACTTTAAAATAAGAAAAGAATAAATGAATTCATTGCAATTTATTTTCATATATATTATATTTAATACTTTGTATAAGTATATTAATTTAATTTTAAAATTTAAAACAAATTAGAAATTGACAAGTAAATAATATTTATTTCAAAAATATCACAAAATAACAAGTGTCAAAACTCATGAGAAATTGACAAGTGGCAAAATTGTTTTCATTTATTAGAAAGGATTATATACCTTCCAAACTCGCCACTACCACGAAATACCAAAGCGAATCCATTTTTTTCCCTTTGTGATCCTCATTTTTCTTAGATCCTCTCTCCTCCTCACTTCCTCTCTTTACTTCTTCTCGTTGCAAATACACAATTAATGGTGTGAAATAAAATGGTGGTGGGCGGAAGAAAATGGTAGTAAGGAAGTTGTTTGGCGTGTCCCAATACCATATGACATTATCAAACTCAGCAATTTAAATAAAACGACACGTGTCGTAAGTGTGACATGTGCCATCAACTTATATTAAACCATGCAAAAGACATTAGAGAAAATTTGAAAAAATATCCTAAAATGAGTTTCACTGTGTTGGACTTTATGATGTAAGACTTTATCATTATTTTTCTATTCTTAAAGGACTATAACTAAGTAGCTTTAGGTAGTTGAAAATATTTAGTGATTACCAGCATTAATTATGCAATCTATCATAATAAATAAGAATGAGTTTACCATATGTTTTTTTTTTTATTTTGATATTTGTCATTTTCTAGTTTTTTTTTTTAAATTATTTAATATTTACTTGTTATTTTTATAGTTCTTTTGTTTTTTATTCAAATCTCACCCATTAAATACCACTTCATATTAATTAATTTTATAAATATGTTAATAAATGTATATAATAACTTTCTATTTTTAAATATTTCTTTTTATTGATATATTAATTAATATTAATATATATATATATATATATATATATATATATATATATATATATATATATATATATATATATATATATATATATAAATTAATGTAGATAGTATATTTCATTTGTAAACTAATATTAATTAATTTTATCAATATAGAGTAATTAAGACAAATTATATAAATAATCCATGCGGTTTACTAAAAAGTTACATACTCAATTGTTACTTATTTTTTTTTTATGAACATGGTTTTTATGATTACCAAAACTTTCTTTAATAAACTCGTATAATATATAAGTTTCTGGTAAATAATATAATAGAAGCATATATATATATATATATATATATATATATATATATATATATATATATATATATATATATATATATATATATATAATATGAAATTATATAGCTCCATATACTACTATTTATATTTCAATAATCGTTGTGAAAACAAAAGTCCAAACACTTCTAAATCGTCGAATGCATATGTCCACAAACGTGACTGATCAACGAGTCTAATGTTCGCCATGATGATCCTCCTTCTTTCATTGCATCATAAGCACTTTCCTTCACCTCCTTCACCCTCTTCCTCACCCTTCTACCACCCTCCCCTTCCATCAATTCCACCACCTTCCTCTCCACCTCCTCCGCCCCCACAATCCCACGCGCCACCATCCCCCTTGGCCACGCTCGTAGCCCCATCCCAATCTCCTCCACCACCATCCTCGCATTCAGGTGCTGTTCCGCTATCATCGGCATTGCCAACACCGCCACACCTGCACACATGCTCTCCAACATCGAGTTCCACCCACAATGACTCAAAAAACCATGAACGATTTCATGATTCAAAATCTCCACCTGGTCCACCCATTCCGTCACCACCTTCCCCCTCCCCTTCACCCTCTCCTCGAACCCATCTTCGATCAACATCAACTGCTTCGATTTTATCACCCACATGAAGCTTACGTTCGACCGTTCTAACCCAACAGCCACCTCACGTAACTGCTCCGGCGTGGCCTCCGCCTGTGAGCCAAATGACACGTATAACACCGGTTCGTTTGCTGTGAGTTTCGCGTCGAGCCACTGGACCCAAGTTGGCTTTTCCACGAACATTTCCGTTCCGGGTGGCTTGGCTACACATAGAGGTCCCACACACCACGGTTTAGGTGCGTAATTTTGGTTCCAGTAATCAACGAACTCTGGTTCGAGCTCGTAAAAGCTGTTAACCACCATGCCATGGCTCTTGGCCATAGACTCATGCTGCCTAAGGATAAACTCCAGCGCTGGACCTTTTGGGTTGAGCTCGTTAAACGGTGGTTCAAAGTCGTTCTTTGTTAACTTGAGTCGAGGGAAGTTTGGAACCGGAAACGGCTCGTCATCGGAACTAACAGCTGCATGTGGCTTGAACTTGGCCATGATATTACACATGGCCGTGGAAAAGTTGTTGATTCCGTAGAAAACTAATCGGGGGATGCCTAGCTTATCGGCGGAGTCTTGTGTCCACATTAGAAACCCATCGGAGATTATGCAGGTGACCGGCGGCAGATTCCGGATGACTTCTTCAAATCTAGGCTGGAGTTTTTCTGTCGCTTCCACGAAACTAATGAAAGAAGACATAGACGGTAGTTTGTCGGTAACTTCTACTCCGGGAGGGACACCGACAATGTTATCCGGGAAGGGGATTTCTATGATGGAGATGGAGTCGTTCTTGACGGTGGCTCGAATGGTGGAGTAGTTGGCGGGGGTGGTAATTAAGGTGACGGAGATATGGCGGTCGGAGAGGATGCGGGAAAGGTAGAGGAGGGGGATGGTATGGCCTTGAGACATGAACGGAAATATGACGAAATGTGGGGTTGAAGAAATCGTCATTTTTAGACTTTAGTGCGATACTCAGAGATGAAAGTCAGATTTATAGAAGAAGTGTAGGCCGTAGGGGGGGCAATTTCGTGATATAAATGGAAAAATTGTGATTAGAATATCTAGCAGTTCATAAACTCACGTGACCTTGCATGAGTCTACCGTTTCTTGACGGGAAAATAAGCTACAATCCCAACATAGTTTTAAATTGTTCAAAAAATCTCCATGTTTTGTATGTTAAAACAAACTTATCGAATTTAATTTTTTATCTAAAAAACTCTCAACTAAGTTACAATTTTGTGGAGGTCAAAAAAAAAAAAAAAAGTGATGACATGACTTGTTACTATATCAAGAAAATGGCTTATCCACTACTTAATCTAACTCGCCAATAATTTAACAAATCAGAACAAATATTATGAAAAATAGCTACAAAATTAAGAAAAAAAGAAGAGTTAAAACGATTTGGATCGTAAGTATAAGTACATTTGTTTCTTTTTTGTTATTTATTTGGAAATGTACAGAGGTGTCAATCTTATTTTTGTTTAAAATTGCCATCATCAATCTGTCGTTTGCTAAGGAAATTCAAAAAATTAAATAATTAAACAACATTATATACCCTCATCAACTTATAGAGAATAAATTAACAAAAGGAGAATTTTTTTATCGCGGGAAAAAGAAGAGTGGTAATTTGCGTACCGATTCTCGAGAAATTTGTTGACTAATCATTCCTTGAATTTGTTAAGTATGAAGCTTTGAGAGAGAAAAAATGAACTGAACTGTTATTTATTTCTTGATTAACTAATTACAATATGTACATCGAGAATATATAGCATGCTAACAACTCATTAACAAACTCTAACAACTCAAAATAACAGATTAATACTTGAAATACCGAAACTACCCTTAATGCTAACACCCCCCCTCAATCTGGAGGATATGAAATAAGACCCAGATTGTGAACTGCTTCTCGGTGTTTAGATCCTGGCAAAGATTTAGTGAATACATCAGCTAACTGTTGATTAGTAGGGACATGAGACAAAACAATTAGGCCATTTTGTAGCTTTTCTCGCACATAATGACAATCCACTTCAATGTGTTTTGTTCTTTCATGAAACACGGGGTTTTTGGCAATATATATAGCTGCAAGCTTGTCACACTTCAAGGGTATAGGAGTAATATTGATGACTTGTAATTCTTCAAATACTCTACTTAGCCAAGCAAGTTCTGCACAGACTCGTCTCATGGATCTATATTCAGCTTCAGCTGAAGAAAGTGATACAGTGAGTTGTTTTTTAGACTTCCATGATATAGGACTTCCTCCAAATAAGATAAAAAATCCACTGAATGGTCTTCTAGTTATTGGACAGGCTGCCCAATCACTGTCACAATAGGCTTCCAATTTGAAATTTTTATCATTATTGAAGAATAATCCTTAGGAAGGTGTGCCTTTAAGATATTGAAGTACATGTAAAGCTGCCTTGTAGTGATCTTGACATGGTCTTTGATTGAATTGACTTAAATGTTGCACAGCAAAAGATAAGTCTGGCCTTGTATGTAAAAGAAAATTTAACTTCCCAATTAACTGTCTGTATGTTGTTGGATCAGTTAAAGGAGTGCCCATGTCAGGTAAAAGTGAAACTTTAGCAGGTAAAGGAGTTGAGGTTGAAGGTAACTGATCCATAGAATACAAAGCAAGAAGTTCACGAATATACTTTTGTTGATGAATAACCATTCCTCCATTTGTCTCATTGAATTCTAGCCCCAAAAAATACCCTATTTGTCCCAAATCCTTGATTTGGAATGTATCATTTAAAAACTCTTTGAGTGACGTGATTTCAACAAGATTATCCCCTGTGATCAGAATATCATCCACATATACAACAATGATAACGACTGAATTGCCATTTTTTAAGAACAAGGAATAATCATTTGGAGAATGGAGATAACCTCTTGATTGTAAAGCAGTTGCCAATTTTTCATACCATTGCCGTGAGGCCTGTTTCAAACCATACAAAGATTTGTTAAGTTTACAAACCAATGAGGGTGAATCAACTGTTAATCCAGGAGGCACTTTCATGTAAACATCTTCGTGCAAATGACCATGCAGAAATGCATTATTTACATCAAATTGCTGAATTTTCCATCAATTTTTCACTGCTACAGAAACAATACATCTAATGGTATTAAATTTCACCACTGGTGAAAAAGTTTCATGGTAGTCAACCGCTTCTTTTTGAGTAAATCCTTTGGCTACCAAGCGTGCCTTATACCTCTCAATAGAACCATCAGCTTTGAGCTTTATTTTATACACCCATCTACATGAGATTGATTTCTTGCCTTTAGGTAGTTTAACAAGAGTCCATGTGTTGTTATCTTTTAAAGCTTTTAACTCTTTTTCCATTGCATCTTCCCAATTAGTGTTACGCTTAGCTTGATGATAGAATGCAGGCTCGATATGAGAAATATGAGAAAGGGTATTTTGGGAAGAAGCTTGAGAACAAAAAGAATGATTGGAAGAAAGAGGAAGAATGCACATGTTGGTAATCGTGTGATTACATGTATCATTAGAAGATGTAACATCAACATGATTGCAGATATAATCTTGAAGATATGATGGAGGTTGTCTTGGTCTGATTGTTCGTCGTATGGGTGGATCAAGTGGTTGATTATGACTAGCACTTGGAGAGACTATGGTTGGAGAAATCTCTTCAGGATTCAAAGTAGTAGATTCATCTACAACAGATTTAGGAAGATACGAAGTGAGATTTGGTTCATGTGGTATGGGAGAAAGAGCATGTAAAGGGAAAATACTTTCATAAAACTTGACATCTCTTGTAACAAAAATCTGTTTTGTAGAGATGTTTAACACTTTATACGCTTTTTGACCAAGTGGGTATCCAACAAAAACACATGCTTGAGACCTGGGCATGAATTTGTCCCTTCCAACATGAGTTGTGCTTGTATAACACAAACAACCAAACGCTTTGAGCTGTGAAATATCAGGTTTGACATTATAAAGAGCTTCGAATGGTGATTTAAACTTGATAACTTTGCTAGGCATGCGATTTATTAAATGAACAACTGTTTGAACACAACTAGACCAATAAGCAACACCCAATCCAGATTGAAAAAACAAAGTTCTTGCTGTCTCCAATATGTGTTTGTGTTTCCTCTCAACTATGCCATTTTGTTGAGGGGTATTTGGAGTTGATTTCTGATGTAAAATCCCATGTTCTCTAAAAAAATCTTGTCCTTCAAAGCTTTCCCCCAATTCAAAGGCATTATCACTTCTTATAACTTTGATGGTCTTTGAAAATTGAGTTTTAATGAGATTTACAAAGGCCTTGATTAAGGACATTGCACATCCTTTATTACTCATCAAATAAATCCATGTGTGTCGAGTACAATCATCAACTATTGTAAGAAAGTATTTGTAACCATCATATGAAAGATGTTTATATGGCCCCCATACATCAATATGTATTAGATCAAAAGAAGCATTGGAAACAGTTTGACTATGCACAAATGGTAAATGATGTTGTTTTGATTGAGAACAAATTGAACAAGGGAAAATACTAGTACTATTAGTATTTGATGGAATGACATTAAGATGTTTGAGTGTTTCAACAGAGGCATGCCCCAATCTATTATGCCAAACAGATACATTGGAAATGTGTTTAACATTATAACAATTGGCAATTATTGGAAATTGGAAAACAGAACAATTGAAAGAAAGACTTGTTCTAATAGATCTATGATCGAAAACATAGAGATCATTAACTCGATGTCCCAATATACCAAGAGCAATCTTACTCTTCAATAAAGGGTCCTGCATGAAGCAAGACTGATCAGTAAATAGAACAAACGTTTGTAGTTGAGAAGCTAATTTGGGAACAGAAACAAGGTTGTATTTGAAACATGGTACATACAATACATTTCGAAGCAAAATTGAATCATGTATTTGTATGTCACCATAAGAATCAATAGAGGTTTTATGACCATTAGGAAGACCAATGAAATGAGGGTGATGAAGCTTTCGAAGAGTAAGAAACAAAGATTTATTGGAGCACATGTGATCAGTAGCACCAGAATCGATTATCCATGAAAAATATTCATGTAATAAATGTGAGGATTTTTGAACATTAGAAACAAAATGTTCAAAAGAAAAAATACCTTCATTGTTCATAGCCCCTTCACTAATGGAAGTGTTGGCTTGAGTTGATGAAGAAGATGGACTGAAATTGTGAACAGTGAGTAATTGAAGCAATTGATTGTACTGATCAACAGTAATGGGAGAGGTAGATTGAGTGGTGACATTCTGTGCAGTAGACTTGATATCATCTCTTTTCCCTTTTGTGAATTTGAAATTAGGCGGAAAACCATTTAACCTGTAACATTGTGCTTTGGTATGTCCCGATTTCTTGCAATGATTACATGTGAGAGTCTTTTTGGAAGAATTATCATATGAAGCTTGCATAGCAATCGCATCCGAATGGATAGAAGGAGAATTAGTAATACCTCTCTGTTGTTCTTCTTGAAGAAGGATGGAATATGCAGTAGATACAGATGGTAATGGCTTCATCATGAGCAATTGACCCCTCACAACTTTATATGTATCATTTAAACCCATCAGAAGTTGTATCAAACGCTGGTCGTCAAGAAATTTTTGAATTCGAGCAGCAGTACCACACGAACAAGAAGGAAGATCTTGTAGAATCCTTAATTCATCCCAGATCTTTGTGATTTTAGTGAAATAGGTAGAGAAATCGTCAGAGCCTTGGGATAATGAGTAGAGTTGTTGTTGGATTTGGTACAACTGAGCTCCACTGGATTGTTCATAGCGTTGAATTAATTCGTTCCAAATTTCAGAAGCAGATTCAAAGAAAAGAACACTATCAGTGATGGTTTTGGAAAGAGAATTTAAGATCCAACTGATGACCATCGAATTTGCACGAAACCACAAAGAAAATGAAGAAGAATTGAAATCTGGTTTAGCGATTGATCCATCAACAAAACCTAATTTGTTTTTAGCAGAAAGAGATAAAATCATAGATCTCTTCCACGAATTGAAGCCAACACCATTAAAGACTGTGGAAACAAGGATTGAATTGGGAGTATCTGAAGAAGCAATGAAAAAGGGACTTGAATTATTAGGAACAGATGAATCATTAACAGTTGAAGATGAGTCAGCCATTAGCAATGATGATGAAGATTAATCGCAGAAAAGAAGATTAATACTTGAAATACTGAAACTACCCTTAATGCTAACAGAATTAAAATTTGAAAAGTTGAACAATTTCAAAAAAAAAACATTAAACAATGTTCAACGTTTTTACAATATCATTCATTGTATATAAGATACACGAAGAATTAAGATAGTTATCATGAAAGCTTTTGATAACGAAAAACATTTGCATAAGTTTTAGACTTTGAGTCGATGATAATTCGGGAAGTTTGTCAAACTGAAAGTAGGATATATTTGTTGTATTCACTTCCATCTTTTTGGTTGAGACTTATTTTTAACAAATTGTCTCAGTGACTTCGTCAACAACTTATTTAGGATGCCTTTGGCCTCATAACTAACTGAAAAATTAGTTTATTTTTCAAACTTTTTTTGGGTTGTTGTGTTTGCTAAGCCAAAAAGCTAGCTTATAAGCTAAATTTTAAATTATATTTTTAGGAGTTTTTTTACAAACTTTCCAAATATACCTTTAATTAATTATAAAAAAACTTATTTTGGAAATTTCCATTTTATGTAATTTTATATCTTCCAGCTAGCATATCAGCTGATTTTTACCAAACACCCTTTTTTATTAGCTGTCAACTAAATTTTTTACCATCAACTAACTTTTCACTTTTCAGCTACTATTTAGTTTTCAGTTAACACGCTAAACACAACTTTAGTTCTTGTGAAAATAGCTGGCATAGGCATTATTTGTGGTTTAATTCCAAAATATAGACACAAAAAATTGAATTTCCGGGTATAGACATGCATTCCACGGAGGTAATTCCGCGGAGCTCCGCGTAATCCACTGTAGCTCTGCGGAATGGCAAAATCGTAAATAAATGAGGGAATAAAAAAACTCAAGATCCATTCCGTGGAGCTATAGTGGATTCCGCGGAGGTAGCTCCGAGGAATGGATCTTCAGAAAGAATTTTTTTCCCTCCAATGATTCTTTTATATAAAGATCTCCAATTAAAAGACCATTTTTTTCCACCTCACATTCATTCCAAAAATTGTCAATAAAAATTCATACTATCATAATCTTTTCTTGAAAATAATTAGTTGGGGAATGAATATAAACCCCGAAGAATCGATTTGAAAAAAAAACCTGAAGATCCATTCCTCGGAGCTACCTTCGTGGAGCTCCGCAGAATTGATCTTGAGTTTTTTTATTCCCTCATTTATTTACGATTTTGCCATTCCGCGGAGCTACAATGGATTCCGCAAAGCTACCTCCGCGGAATCCATATCTATACCCGTAAATTCAATTTTTTGTGTCTATATTTTGGAATTCAACCCCAAATAATGTCTACATTGTATTTTCCCTTAGTTCTTGTCCATTCCATGCTCATCTAAAAAATATTGTTTTGTCTCGTCTCATTCAATTTCATTTGTCAAACGCTAAGGGTGCAAACGAGCCAAGCTACTCGTAAGCTATTTGGGATCAGATCGTTAAAAGCTCGACTCGAAACCGATTTTAAACGACCTCGAGCCGAGCTCGAGCTTAATATTAAGCTCATTTATTAAACGAGTTCGAGCTCAAGCCTATGACACTAAGCTCGATTAGGCTCGCGGCCCTAAACTAACCTTTATGTAATATAATTTATCATTATTTTTATATATTAAAATAAAAACATATTTGGGGATTAGAGATTTAGGGTATTAGTAAACGAACTTCTTAACGAGCTCGAGCCAAGCTTAAGCTTATTTAGGTATGTCAGACAAAAAACGAGTCGAGCCCGAGCCTGAGTCAAGCTTTTATAACTATTTACGAGCTCGAGCCGAGCTCAATACAAGAAGCTTGAATCGAGCCGAGCTCGAGCTCGAGCCTCATATAACTTAAACGAGCCCGATCCGAGCTTCACTAAGCTCGGGCTCGGCTCGTTTGCACCCTTATCAAACGCTAACTTACAATACAGACAATATGAACATGAAACTAATTAGAACCAAGAAAATTGATCATGAATTTTGAAAATCAAATTATAAAATGAGAAGTTAAATATCTTTCTACAAAATCTTCCTACTCATTGGAGTATGACAAGTCTCAATAAAAATACAAGAGGAGAAAATAGAATTATTAAATTACATTTGACAATCAACGAATAGGTTGGAGGACAAAAATAGAATGATAAAGTGGGAATCAATATAATTTTCCTTATGGAGAAGTTAAATAAATTTGTTCTATATAAGTCTAACAGTTTTGGAACCATTTACAATCATCAAAACCGTTTTGCAATTTCGACTATTGATCTTTTTAACTAATCGATCGGGATGTGTTTCTTCCTTTAGTCACATAGGATTCTTTAACTATATATATACTAGGTTAAAACCCGTGAAACCACGGATGCTATTTCTAAATTAAATTTAAAAATTAATTATTTAATAAAATAATATTTCAATAATTCTTATAACTTATAAATTGTAATATTGAATATTTCAATAAATTTTTTAATTTGTAAGTATTTAATTACAAAGTAAATGAGAAGTATTTAATTCGGAATGAAGATTTTTGAAAATTCTTTTTTTTTTTTATGCATGATTCTTGTTGGACATATGCAGATGATGCATTACCAATGTGTGTAATGAAATTAACATAAAATACAACAATATGTAATTATAAAAAAATACAGTAATATGATGGATTAAGTGTGATTTGCTAAAATTGAATAAAACGACGTTACAAAAAAGTTGGCTACAAATTTCGAAAAACTTCCTTATAAACAACATTGAAAGTTTTATTTGTGAGTTTGCCATCTTTATCTAAAATTAATAATTTTAATCACTCTCTGCTCTAAACTCTAGATAAGGCAACATACAATTGTCCATGTGAAAAAACTGGATCTTTCAGAAACAAACCAACCTTTGATAACGATTGTCCTTGACTTTTATTAATAGTCATTGCAAAACATACGGCCAAAGGAAACTGTCTTCTTGTGAATTTGAAGGGAATCTTTTTTTCTGATGGAGTTAAAGACATTCTTGGAATAAAAGTCTGATTTCCAATATTAGTTCCAGTTATTATACGTGCCTCAATAACACGTTTACCCAATGATAACACCTGTAGTCTTGTGCCATTACATAAGCCGTTTTTCTGATCAATATTTCTCAGGAACACCAATTTTTAAAACTAACTTATGATTTGGTAAACCGGATACTTTGAGACCATTTAATACATCAGGAGAGTATAGATTTGCATCAAATTGATCATGGAGAAATTCGGATTCACATATGCTGTCTGAACTTAAATATTCAACTTCATCTCCTGGAAACTTCTTAAGCAAACGGTCGTTTATTTCCTGGACAACTTCATTTTTCGGAGCAAGTATCGCTCTTTCTTGGAAATAATTTATATCGCTATAGTTCTCTAAAATTGAAGGATATAAAAAACTCAATTAAGGAACCTATAGGATCATGTGAATCGTTAATGAGAATATCATCCGGAATATCGATAATCGTTTCACCGTCGTTCGGACCACCAAGTTTTCCTTCTCCTATATCCAACAACCAATTTGCAAAATCTCTTATTTTTCCTATATCTGATTGATCCCTTCCAACAGTTAGCCTCATGTTTTTTGTTAATCTATGGACTTTGCAATGTTCCCATAAATATGAAGAACTCAAAGAAGCATTTACAATGTTCTGTCTACTGCCACCCGGAACAACAGGTAGAATCTGTCTAAAATCTCCTCCAAAGACAATAACTTTCCCTCCAAATGGAATATTTGAGATTGTTGAATTTACGCACCTTAGTAAATCCTTAAAAGTTTGATCTAAAGCTTCAAATGCATGCTTATGGACCATAGGTGCTTCATCCCAAATTATTAAAGAGGTTTTTCTTATTAAGCTTGCCAACTCACCGTCTGGATTTATGTTACAAAAAGAATCATCTGTAAGCTCAAATGGAATTATAAATCGAGAGTGTGCTGTTCTACCACCAGACAATAATAAGGAAGCAATACCGCTTGAAGCAACATTTAATACAATATTTCCTTCAGATCTAATTGCTGCAGATATTGTTTTCCATAAAAAAGTTTTACCCGTTCCACCATAACCGTAAACAAAGAAGACACCTCCTTTATTTTCTTGAATAGCACTCATGATGTTTAGGAAAATATTACGTTGCTCATTTGTTAATGCAAGAAACATACGATCATAGTCATTCTTTATCACGGGAACGTCGTAATCTAGCTCCTCGGTGATAAGCCGATTGTTTGAAGAAGAAACGGATTCAACATCTGGGTATGGCATGTTTTTGAAGTTTTTGAGTGTAGAGTTGTTTCGAAGTAAAATTTGTTGTATTTCGAACAAAGTTAAGTTCTTAAGTTCATCTACTCCGAGTGACAATTCTGCACGAAAATATTAAATAATTAATAAAATTTGTCGTCGATATTTAATAATTTTATTAATAATGATTTAATGGTTGTTGAATAATAAAAATAAATTAATTTAAAAAAAATAAGAAAAAATGTTATACCTGCAGACTTAAATCTTTGTCGTTGTCTATATAGAATTCCATCTGCCAAATATTCTCATGTATTTTCCCAAACGACCTCTGGTTTTGACATACTATTACACATCAACAATGTAGCAAATAAAAAGCGTAGATAAAAACCAGATCCATAATGACTTGCTTCTTTAATTGCATCAATGTATTCCTTGTCATCATCTAATAGCCCGAGTGCATAACAAGCATCTCTAAAAGAAGAATGTGTTTGACCATTTACCGTGCGAATATCATCAAATGATGTTGGTCCTTTTACTTTATTTAAAAGAATCCTTCAGAAATATGCCTCACCTAGTTTAGGTGAAACAGAAGGAATTCTATCGATGGCTTTTCCTACTTTCCTTCGCTTCCAAAACCGACCATTTAATATCCAAACAAACTTTGTAGGGAATTCAACATATGTGAGTTTTCGTGCTTCACTGTCGATTGCATTACATTCCATCCAAGCTGTGAACTTTGAAGCCGCAACAGAAGGTTTGTCAAGAACATCATCAATATCATCGTCTTCACCATATACAATCTGTTGTTAATTAGGAAGATGAAAAGGCAGTCTGACAACAGAAGGATATCTGCAATGAACATCATATGTAAAAATTCGCCATGATGCTTCACATGATGATAAATATCTACAATCGTAATATTCAGCTATTTCATTGACCGCATCATTATTTTCACATTCATTGTTGGTTGGTACAACAGCAACTGTAGCTCTATCAGGACCCTTATTTATGTATTTAAACAAATACTTTATAGAAGATCCCTGATTGCACCATTCAATATTAATATGTGCCTGATATCTTTTCAATAGATATTTGTTGTATGGAACAACATTTCTATTATCCAACCTTACACCTGATTTTTCTACAAAATGACCATCGTTTCTTCGCCTATATAACGGAAAACCATTCTGATCTACAGACGAATGATTACTGAATTGTTTTGGAAAGTTTTTAGAGCACTTTTTATCCACCATGCATGGACAATTCATATTTTCAGCTCCACATGGACCATGAACCATAAACTCATTTACAAGTGAATACAATTCAGGATCTTCGATTCTGTCTGGTATCTCTGCTGAAATTATCGGATCGATAATTTCAACAGTTGGTAGCTTGTTGTCAGAATGCATGAATAGACATATATGACTATGCGGCAAACCTCTTTTTTGGAATTCAATTGTATAAACATCTGTAAAAGAATTTGCCAAAAAAAAGTAAAATGTGATTAGATATTAAAACATATTTAAAATATAATAATAAGATCAATGTTTTATAAAAAATTTAAAAATATTGTTTTAATTACATGCTTGAACTTTGCCGAAAATTTGATTATCCCTCAAGTCTTTAATGAATGCATCAAGCTTGATCTTGAACAACCTACATAGTATATCAGGCATGTCTTCTGGTTGAAGTGAAGTATCCTTAAGAAACCTTTTAATCTCAGGCCATTTGGGATTACACGTAAAGGTTATGAAGAAATCAGGATATCCAAACCATTTGCATAGTGACATGGCATCCAAATAGTTTTGCAGCATATAACGTGCACCTCCGGTAAAGGATGAAGGTAATATGACACGTTGGCCGACATTCGAGATATCAGTCGTTCCTTGAGCTTTTTGGTTACGTAAATTTTCATAAGAATCACATCTAAGAACATGTTGTTGCCTACGTATGTAGTACATTCTCTCCGTTTCCATCATAGTGTAGGCATCTACCAGAAATTGTTGAAACAACCTTCTTGAATTAAGTATGAGAGAAAACGAATGATCTCTGTCTTGAATCCTATAAGCGAAATATTCTCTCATTGTACATTTCGCACGCTTGCTGTTGTTCGTAAATGACACACCTCTATGAAGAATGTCAACACTATAACCATCATCCCCATATGGAAATAGCAATGGATATTGGAGAGAAAGATACGAAGGATGCAATTCACTGATACGTTGTAGACAACCATTTTTTGTTTGAACGACGATATCCCTCTTCTCGATTGAATCCGAAATGTCACCAATTATTAAAGCAGCAACCCCAGAAGCAGTCGGTAGGTTATATGTTCTTCCATCTTGCTCCCTTCTCCCAATAAGTCGTAATTTCATATCAACTTCTGGATTTTTCTGAAAAGCATCTCTTACCATCCTATAAGATCTAACCAACACATTATTTGAATCCAACATCACCTTAATATCTTCAATAATATCACTATCAGTTGATGTTGATTGATCCTTTTCACCACTAAAACAAATATATTTATAAATAATATTAGTAATATATATATATATATATATATATATATATATATATATATATATATATATATATATATATATATATATTAATAATAATACTAAATTATGAATAAGAAGTTTGAGAAAATACCAAAAACATCTTTGTCTATTTGTAATTTCGTTGTCAGTGTCATAAATGTATAACTGAGAGAATTTTGGTTCCGATCCTTTTGCTGGCAAAAGACTTCCAATACTATGATAATTTTGACCACCCAATCTGAAAATGTATGGAGCGTTTCCTCTATTGATTGAAGAATCAATTTTACCACCCATTGACGTGAAAGAAAACATTGAATTGTAACGTCGAATGTTTTTCATGAAATGTTTGCTTTTTGAGTCCATATTTCGGAACATTCTTTCATAAGTCGGGGGTGCATTCTTTAAATCTGGAAGTTGAACTTTGCCGTAACCACAACATAATGAATAATCCGTGTTTCCCTTTTCTTTACCTCTAATGGATTCATTTCTCCATAACTTTGCACGACATGTTTGACATACAACAACTTGATCACCATGATCCAAATATTCTGTCAAATAAAAGCGTTGAATAAAATATCAATGAATTTTATAATTATATACAACATAGTATTTGAAATGTAAAATGAATATTATTTTTTGATTACCATTTGAGATACCAACTATAAGATTTTCATTGTTCACTTGATGTATTTTTCTACATCTTCTGTCAGATCAATCAATGGGATAAGGGATAAATGTCTTGTCTTCGTTCTTAATTTATGACATCCTGGATTTAACTTGATTGATGATGAAGAAGTTGTTACTGTGGATGCATTTTTTGATGTCATTTCATTTGAAAGTACATGGTACTGTCTTTTGTTTGCTAACTTGGAAGTGGTATATTTATCGAAACTTATGATATCTGACCAAAAAAAATTTATATATTAAATAAATAAATAATTATATATATATATATATATATATATATATATATATATATATATATATCCCGATTATATACATAATGGATAATAGTATATTTTAAAAACCATAAATAATTACCATTTCTATTGTTAGATAACGGATTTATAACATTTGTAATGTTAGAAAATGGAGTTCTAACATCTGTAAAGGAAGGGCAGTATTGTATGGTTGTGTTATGCTTTAGAGGTGTTGTAAATGTATTAACATTTTGAGTTTGACGAACAATGTTGATTGATTGATCTGCAAATAGAAATAAATTATAAAACTTGTAAATATATGTATAGAACAATATAACAGTATTTTTGAACAAATACTGTAATGATGTACTTGGAACGTTCGATGTTGTTTTTATTTTCTTCGATCTTTTATTTTTCAAATATATTTTTCTTTGTCTTCTTTTCTCTCTGGCCTGCATGTGGTACATGGTACTGTTGTTTTCTGCATAATAAAACATAGGTTAGGATATGAAATGTGAAATTATGTACATAATATGTTTATATAATACAATTGAAGTTAGTTAGAATTAAATAAATAATGATAATAAAGTAAATGTATTTAAAAAGTTACCTTTATTAATTTGTTTATTAAAATGTGTAACAAAATTTGCAAATATTAATTTACTCTTTTATAATATATTTTAAACAAATTAGTCAATTGAAGATTTTTAAAATATTAAATAGTATAAAATAGAAATTATATATTTGTTTATATTGTGTAAAAGAGACTTTAAATAATGGAGATCTACGATACCGTGTAATCGTCCGATTTGGTCTCCGTCAGGATTGAAAAATACGATCCGAAGGTAGACTCTCCTTCTTGCTGTGCCACAATCAATTATTTTCCTGATGAGCATCATGACTCATCATCCTCATTTCCAACCTAGGGTTTATTCGATTTAAATTTGCTGTTTCCCCAATTTAAACCAATCGTGGGTTCGGATCATATCAGGGGTTAAAACCCTAGATCTCCATGGAATCAATGAAGGTAAAATTGTGTGATACACGAAAATCGTGATGATTATAAATTGCTTATTGATCTTAAACATCTATTCCCGCTTATTTTTTTACAATTAGAAAAACATCTATTCCAGCATATTGATTATTGTTGTAAATTTCAACCATAAATTCATAGAGAAAACAAAGTGATCTAAACTCATAATACTAACCTAACATATGGATATGGAAATCTTGCAGGTAGAACTGGAATGAGGATTAGAACTTTAATGAAGCAGTTTGATGTAAGCTTAATGAAAAAAAATCTCAGAAGCAATTGAACATTAAGAAGACGAATGAGGAGTTTCAAAATTTTGGATTTCACGTTTTGAGGTAAAGTTATATATATATATATATATATATATATATATATATATATATATATATATATATATATATATATTGGAAAAAGATTACGATTTTATGATTTTATTGTTGTTGGAGCTTTATTAGATAAAATTTTGTTCCTGATTTTTTGGAATTTAAAAGATTACAACTAAAAATTAGTTTAATATTCGAATTTCATCTAAAAAGGGAGTATAAAATATTAGGAAATAGTAAATTGAATATAGGTTATTTATAGAAGATAAGTAAATATACTGCAACCATTACAAAAATGTATGAATTAATTGAAGAGAATCAAAGATATAAATTTTGTTTACAATTGGTTATTGATTATTTATTAAAAATAACATATTTATCGTGAGAAAAATAATAGTTATTCTAAATAATAGACATAAATGTTCCATGTTTAAAATAATCAACATAAATATTATAAGTAATAGACAATAAGAACAGAACACATAGAAGTTGATTTCTATTAAATGTAATTATTCAAATCTTGTATCTAGATTACATAAATGGTCACTACATTTTAAAACTTAACTTACATCTTCCACTTTTAAACATAGCAAAACATGAAGAGGTTACAAAAGAACATGGTGTCATTTTATGGGTTCCTGTTTATAAAGAAGCCATCGATTACAACAGCTTTGTATATATCATATAAAAATTAGTTAGACCATTTTTCCGATAACCAAATTGTGCGTTATCTTCTTTTCAATTTTCTTAATTAACAAAAAATTTTGATTATGTAACGGATAAACATCACCATTCCTACATCTAAACACTCACGTCAATCCTAAATAGGCTTACATCACCTACAACGATAGGACATACCAATCGATTGCAGCCGGTTACGTACACCAAGAACCCTTCGCCCTTTCGCATCGAATTTAATACCCCTCTACACCACTCAACAACTTCGACCTTCCCTATAAATCACAAACCCCATAACATCTACATACCACATCCAATCATACTACCCATCGGAAAACCAAAAGCCAAAACCACTCCCACAAAATAAAACCGGCTGAAATGGAAAGCATCATTCATATGCTGATTGGCCAGGTGGAGGAAGAACTAGCCGCTTTAACAAACCTCGAAAGCGATTTCTACTTCAACCAAGAGATGAAGAACGAACTGCTGGAGAACATGAGCCGCCGACCAAAGTACACCAACTACCTAGATATGAAGGAACCCATCAACAACAGTATGTACGTGGCATCAAAAAGAATCATGGCGATTTACAGTCTAAAGAAGGAAACTGAAACGACCATCCAGGAGCTCAGGAAACTACTCAAAACACTTCCAGAAGATGATCAGCCATACATGGACTGATCAAAAACAAAAAAATCACCAACTCTTTTGTCATCTTATTATCCATGGTCTCTTTAAATCGTTTTCTCTTTTGATGCTATGCTTATGAACAGATCCATGGTTCAGCCTTGTATTCACCTCTAAGAAATATAATCTATCGTTTATGTCTATTTTGTCATTCCATATATAAACCGTAATGCACACACACAATAAACCACATGTGAAGCACGTTTATGAAGTTTTATTCTCCTGGAAATTGTCTATTCCGTTGTCAGGTACTAAACCGTACCTTTTGCTTTTCAACATAAAGTCAAAATTTTGTCACATTACTAACTCTCTTCAACATAAATATAGATAAGAAACACCAATTATGTATGTATTCACATTTGCATCTGTTTTATCTCCTCAACATAGAGAAAACAACAAACCAAAAACGTTTCATCCGACCCCCGCATCGCGGGGGCTCCCCCTCTAGTTTATGATATTTAGAGGTTACATAGAAACTAATGAAAGTACATTGTCATTAAAGGAATGTTCCATTAATATTAAACCAAAAAACATTTTAAAGTACAATGGTATAAGCATAAGATTTAAATGGTTTAAAATGAAAAAAAAGTAGGATTCATCAATATGATGAAAAAAATTATCAAGTAAACAACCGTTAAAGGGAATATTCCATTCTAAAAAATAACACAATAATGATATTTACTGGTTAAAGGGAAACGAATGAAAGTAAAATGTTGTAGTATTGACTATTGAGTAGTTTTTTTTAGTTTAAGAGGAATACCAACAAAGTTTTCATTTTTTTAATACAAATTAGATAAAGCACAAATTAAGCACCCTCAATCACAATATAATTTCACCTGTAAAAGTATCAAAGTATCAAGCTCGAGATAGCTTTATTAGTTTCTTCAAAAAGGATAAAATACAGGCATGGAAAATAGCCTAAAGTCTTATATGGCAATATGTATATTAATTTAATAGTTCATTTTTAATAGGATTTAGATCGTTCCATTTGTTCCACTAAGATGCATAGGATGATAACAATGTACTTATTTGATATTGAAATGTCATGACCTTTCTTTCTGGAGAGATGTTTTCAAATTATTCAACCAATTTATGTACTTATCTTTATCTTTAATGTGTTTAGAATTTAGTGTTATAAAAACAAATAAAATAATTTAAATTAGCTTATTGCGTGCTTGATGAATTGAAGTTGATTTTTCTAGGATTCGTCAACACTATTAACATGTTTTATGAAAATGACTTTTGCTGTCTTATTTGTTGACTCAAAAAGACTTTTGCATTCTTTTTACTTGTACTTATTATAGCATCCTAATTTCATTTATTATTATCACAAAATTGTAGTTTCATAAATATACCAAGTTATAACAATATAATCCAAATGTAAAACAATTTTCATTTGTATAATAAGGTAAACTTTTATAAGTATAATAGGGGTAAAATGGGTAAAATAGTAATTTTATCTAGAAATAACATATTAGACTTCATTTATTTTACTTTTTAAATAAAAGAACCAATATTTGCTAATTAAGAGTGTAAATAAAAAGTATTTACAAAACAAAAATTGAATATTAAAATAAAACATACTACTACACCAGTAGATACGAATAGCAATACACTTCAAAGGGGAAAATAAACAATAGCATTATGCTTAAAGGAAGAGACAACAAAGGCATTATAGTTTTTAACTAAAAGGGGTAGCCAAAAAATCATAAAAACCTTATACTAATTAACAACCTGGATGAGCTGTAACATTTGAACAATAATAACCCCATAGGCAATATCGGCCAAAAATTTAAAATATTAAGAAAAAATTCAAAAAATATGTACAAGCAAATAAACTTCAAAATATATTTTATTTGAGTTATAACCAAAATCAACTAACTTGTCCACTTTAAAACAATAAAAGTATCCAAAAATATTCAAAACCAATAATATTTCACTCCTAAATACCCCAATATAAAATTCATACCAAGCAATCAAAATATCTTTATAACCAAAACAAATGATCAAAATATATTAAATGTGTCTTATAACCAATAGCAACTCACTTTTCCATTTTTGGAATCAAGAGTGGGGTTTCCTCTGCGGTTGACTTTCTTTTAGCCTTAGTTGAACTTAAATCATCTCCAGAATCAACATCATAAATTTCTTGGAGGTTGCGCTTCAAATCACCTGATATTTTGCTTGGACTTGTTGCGGTTGACTTATCAACTGTTGAGGGTGTAAAACTTTCGTCTGTTTGTGAGATCACATCCTAATTTTAAAAAAAAAATAATAACTGTTTAATTCCTAAAAAAATAACTAATATAATTAAAAGTTTATAAAATAAAATGAAAAACCTTTTGAACAGGCTGTACAACATCATCGGATTCCAAAGCAACTTGATTTAAGGAGACAGATTGAATACTCTAAAAAATAAAATGGAAATATGTTAATCGTTATGTACTTTAGCAGTAAAGAATTGTAAATTTTCAACAATAAAAGATTGCATACCATAAGTTCTATTTTACTTTCCAATTCAGAAACAATAGACATATCTTCTGTAACTTTGAGAACTGTGTATATTGTAACGTCCAAAATTTCAAAACAATTAAAACTTTTCAAAAACCACTCATTTTAATAACGTTGTTACAAAAGGTTTTCAATACATTATTTAACAGAGTATTTTCCCAGGTTCATATCATAAAACATCAACGCGAGGAACGGTACGATCACGTCTTTGCCTTGCCACAGACTCTTGAGAACCTGAAACATAAAACCACAACTGTAAGCCCGAAAGCTTGGTGAGATACCCCCAAAATACCAACCACATATACGCCCTTCCAGGCCACGACCTTCCGGTCCATGTGTCTTAGGGGACTTCCGTCCCTGCTGGGTAAACCTTCCGGTCCTACCCACGCCGACCTTCCGGTCCATAACACAACATATTGCCTTCCGGCCCATAACATATTGCCTTCCGGCCCATAGCATAAAATGCATACATAACATAACAAATCATAGGACGACCCTACATATCGGGTCACACCCCAGATCTAGCAATCATAACACATATTCATATAACAGTTCACAGACAACAATCGATCAACAAATCACATATCATAGCATTACTCGAAACAAGATACCGGTCTAGCCGGTCACTAGCATAACATTGCCCTACGAATCAGTCAACATACTAAATGCATACATACGCCTTTCCAGGCCATGACCTTCCGGTCCACATAGCAATGCCTTCCGGCCCATAACATGTAATGACAACTACCCGGATTTCCATCCGATAAAAGGGTCGGCCTTGGTGCCATAAACCCTAGCGATATAGTGAGGATAACTCACCTCGAACTGCCGACTGAACAGATAGCTCAAGCTGCTCCGATCACTGATACGATCTCCACCTCTGGACAGGCACCAATGCACTGAACTCAAACAATAAACAACAATTACCAAAATACCCCTGGAACCACTGGTCAATCCTTGGTCAAAGACAAGGTCAAAGTCAACCCCTGACTGACCCTACTCGCCGAGTCAACCCTATGACTCGCCGAGTCCCCATACTCAGAACTTCACCCAATCCGCGATCTAACTCGCCGAGTCACCCCAAGACTCGCCGAGTTCAACAACTCTGAGTCCACTTGCCCTCAACTCACCGATTCTCTTAGATTCCCTTTCTACACGTCGAGTATCCCCCTTGACTCGACAAGTTCCTCCTGGAAGAATCGCGGGGCCACCCCGACTCAACTCGCCGAGTCTGAAGAACAACTCGACGAGTCCCAGTTAATCTTCAAGCTACTCGCCGAGTCTGTTCATCGGACTCGGCGAGTCCATGCCATGCAACCGCTCAAACTGCTTTCTAAGGTCAGAACTGCTCCGACCATTCATAGGTCTGGCCTTCCTAGACTGATTCATCACGTAAGGTCCTCATTTCGGTGCTCATAATACACTCCATGACTCATAATTTGCATTTTGACCTAAGGCATAAGGATTCCAATCCAAAACCTCCATTGATTCCCGAAATGCTCAGGCATGGGACATTCTGGATTTCCAAGGGTCCCAATATCAGGTTCCAGTCGCATGGGGGACCAAGGAAATACTCAATCTAGCCACAAAAGGGTTCAATAAACCCTAAATCCATATACACATCAACATAGAAGAATGCAACTCAAAATATTACCTGAATAACGTGCTCTCTGTGCCCCCAATCCTCAGAATGTGGCTTCTCTTGTTGTTCCCTTAACCAAGCCTCCTCTTCCTTGCAAAACAACACTTCCAAAATCAACAATGGTCTTCTACCTTGCTCCAGATGCTCACAATCGGATTAGGGCTTCATTCACAGGACTAGGGTGAACAATGACGGCCATAAGGCCCCTTATATATGTCCCCAAACCTGGACGGTTAGGGTTTCGCTAAACAACGTGGACTCGCCGAGTCCATGTCCGGACTCGTCGAGTCCAGTCGCGAACCCACGACCAGATTTGCGATCCTACTCGGCGAGTCTGAGCTCCAACTCGCCGAGTCCCCTCTTAAAACACCTAAAATCATAATTATAGCAATATCTCAAATTCCGGGCTGTTACAACTCTCCCCCACTAGGACTAGACTTCGCCCTCGAAGTCTCACTCTGAAAATAGCTCCGGATGCTGCTCCCACATCTCACGCTCCGGCTCCCAGGTGATTTCCGATCCCCTCCGGTGCTGCCACTGAACTAACACCAGAGGTATCTCCTCATTCCTCAGAACCTCGATCTTCCGATCTTTGATGACCACTGGTCTCTCGGCATAATTCAGGCTCGCATCCACCTGAATGTCTTCTAATGGGACCACTGCCGACTCATCGGCTATATACTTTCTCAATTGCGACACATGAAAAATGTCGTGGATTTGTCTCAAATCCGCTGGCAACTCCAAACGGTAGGCCACCCGGCCTACCCCCGCAATCACATGAAAAGGCCCAATATACCGGGGCCCCAACTTGCCCCTCTTCCTGAATCGAATCACTCCTTTCCAAGGAGAGACCTTCAGGAGTACGAAGTCGCCGACCTGAAACTCAAGCTCGGACCGGCGTCTGTCTGCATAACTTTCCTGTCGGCTCTGGGCGGTCAATAACCTCTGTCTAATCTGCTGAATCTGCTCTGTCGACTGAAGCACGATCTATGTACTGTCCAACACTCTCTGTAACTGAGAATTACCCAAGATGCAACTCTGCTCTAAATCTCAACGATCACTCGACCCATAAGGGTTAGGAAACCATGAACCACCGGATCCCCGATACAAAGCCCACTTTGTCCATTCCGGACCGACTGAGAGACCCATTCTCACTCTCAGAGCAACTCTCACGAGTTCTCCTCTTGCAATCACATACACCTGCTGAACTAGCCCCCAACACCCACAGGTTGGAAGACCCGATACACTGATGATATCCTCAAACATCTCCCAGGATGAACCACTAATATCCACCCTATACCCTGATCAGAATCACACTGAGAATTTAAGATTCTCTCTCCCCCTGCATCCTTTCTGAGCCTCAACAGACATCCCAAACCGGATGAGTTCCTACTTCACTGCCGCGAACACGATGCTCAAAACCATACTCGAAATACTCTAACCATAACTCTGCTCTGCAGCTTTCACTTTCGTGACTTGCACTCCCTTTCGGAGTTACACACCTTTCTCTTTTCCTTTTCCAAGGAACCCTCTTGGCCGTAATGCCACTCCAACCGGTGCCACGGTGCTCGCCCCAAGCGACACCACCCTTTTTGCGTAACCGCTATTCACATACTCTGGCTCTCATTGCAGGGGCTCTCAAGCCCATGCACTCTCTCCACTCCCCAAATCACTACTTCAACTAAACAAAATCACTAACCCGGGGCCAGACCTTCCAATGTGATCACACTGCAACATACAAAATCCGAAATCTCAAACTGATCTAACAATACCATCAGAGTCCCCAGCATGACTGGACCGACTCTCATAACATACACTAGCCACTCAAGGTTATATCTCGGTGGGTCCGTACACCCAAACTCTGTGAACCCTCAGGTTCTAACTCTGGGAACCTTCCGGTTCCAACTCTAGAAACATGCACAACATAAATCCCGTGGGATTAATGCAGTACAACCCATCACGTACATCAAGCATACAAATACTCTGATCACATAACCCCGGTTACTTACTCAAACTTGATCCCGGCCTGCTCCCAGGCCTCCACAATCAAACGCCCTAGGTCTGTATCCCGCCCCGCATACCCGACACTCGCTCTCGTCGGCCTATACTCTGAGCTGACAGAACACTGCTGAATCCCAACAGCTAAGCACCCTCACATACTCATCGATCTCCCGGAGAATTCTCCAATTCTCCCCCACTTAAAGCACTGACTAACAGCCACCGATCGCCATTAACGACCTTCCAGAACAACCCCGCACAAAGAGAACACTTACACACTGACTGCTTCCCACAAGCATAAGCAACCCTCAGCAAAACACATCTCCTCCCTGATCAATCCGCTCAAAAGAATCCGGTCTTTCAATTATCCACTCCACGACCACAGATGTTACCCGACATTCAACCCAGTGCCGCATCTCCCCTATCAACCCTCACGAATGATAACCAACGGAATTCCCAAACAATAACCCATAACCAAACCCACAACCTGCAAAAGGATGAATGCCGCATCGAAAACCGCACAAGAATACCGGCACCAAAACACCAAACTATAACCATACCAAACCATCAGGGAACAACGAATGCCAAAGCGAAAACCTGAAGCACCAATCCATAACCATGCCAAACCCGCGAAACAACGAATACCGCATCGAAATCCACACAAGATACCAGCACAAACAATACGCCACAATCAACGCAATATAATCAAGACATCGAGAAAGCATCATACCCGCAGCTGCCTCCGGCACTGCTCCGACTCCCTCTGCCGCAAGCTGATAAGCACGACCCTGAGCCCTTGGGGCTCCGCTCCATCCTGTCCCCCTCCTGAACTCCTCAAGGCGGCCGGTGCTAGAGCCTGCACCGGTCCTGCAGAAAGCTGTGGACAGTTGACCCTCAATGTCCAACCTGCCGACAATGATAGCAAATCCTCAAACCCCGAATCGGCACTGACTGCCGACAATCCCGCGCATAGTGCCCCTCCTTTCCGCACTTGCGGCATGCACCACCGGACCAGCAAACTCCGGTGTGACCCCTCCCACACTTCCCACAAGTGTGGCCGCTCCGATCCCCCACTCTAACATCAACGGTACTGGACCGTTTCAGCGCTGGCTGCGACTGCATCGGAGCCTGCCTCAGTTCACGCAACTGCAACTCAACCTCTAACTCACGCCGCATGGCGGCCTCCTACAACTCCAACAAGGTCTCGCACCTCTGCGCAGACACGAACTGTCTGATATCCCCCCTTGAGCATATTCAGATATCGGGACATCTGAGCCTGCTCCGAAGTGAACTCAGGGCAAAACATCGCCCTCTCAATAAACATCCTGGTGATCTCAATCACCGACTCCGAATCCTGCTTCAGCTCAAGGAACTCCCGAGCCAATCTCTCCCTCTCATCTCGCGGAACATAGCGAGTACTGAACATCTCTCTGAACTGATCCCGTGAAACTGCAGCCCTTTGCGCGTCGGAATATGACCCCGTGGTCAATCTCCACCAATCCTTCGCCCCGAGCCCCAATAGGTCCAGAGCACACCTCACCCTCTGATCAGCAGGGCATAAGCTCGTGGAGAAACACCCCTCCACTTCTGATAACTATCTCATGGCAACAATCGGGTCCTGAACTCCATCGAATGTGGGAGGCTTCGTATAATAGAAGTCCCGATACTGAAAACCCCGACTAGCTCCTCCCCTTGCCGCTGCTACAGCCGTTGTAGCCGCCGCGGCAGCCGTCTCTGCGAGAGCCGCATAGCACTCATCAAATACTCAATCATGGCGGTCTTGATCGACCCAAACAATTCCGGCAACTCAGCCCGGAACAATGCAGCAACCCCATCACGCAGGATCTTGCGAATCCTCGCATCCAACTCGCTCGTGCTCGTCTGATCGATAACCTCAGACGGCACCGATCCACCCGGAACTCGCTCTCCAGCTCCCGACCTGATCCGGATCCACTATCATCATGCCTCGAAATCTCCATACCGAAGACACCATACCAATCTCAGACACTTCCCACAATCCTGGGATCCAACTCTCGCAACCCTACCCTAGAGATCATGGTTTCCCTGATACGCGTATGGGTCCTGTGCTTTCAGTAGTACGGGCCCATACTACCTTCCACACCTACCCATATTTGTATGAAGTACTACCACAATACCCTAGAGAACATGCATAACAACTATCAACCCTCACCACTAGAGGAACACTGAGAATATCCCATAAGGGACCCTAGGCTACAGGCATCACAAATCAGGCAACATTATCATGAATTCCTGAAGATCCCTAGCCTAACTCTAGCATGCTATTCTATCAAGCTCAATAAAACAAATATCATGTATGGTATCTTGGGGTTACTTACTGGCTCCGGCTGATCGTACCTCCGCGTCCTCCTTTTACTAAATTTGAAAACCATTTTAATTTCTCTTTTTAAATCCTCCTCGATTTGAGACTGGAGTCACACGAATGTTTCCCCCAATTCACTCAAACCAAGGCTCTGATACCAACTTGTAACGTCCAAAATTTCAAAACAATTAAAACTTTTCAAAAACCACTCATTTTAATAACGTTGTTACAAAAGGTTTTCAATACATTATTTAACAGAGTATTTTCCCAGGTTCATATCATAAAACATCAACGCGTTTTAAAGATGTGAGGGCAGCAGATCCCATAAGAACTCTGCAGTTAAGCGTGCTCGGGTAGGAGTAGTACCAGGATGGGTGACCCCCTGGGAAGTCCTCGTGCCGAGTGGCCCAAAGCGGACAATATTGTGATACCAACTTGTAACGTCCAAATTTTCAAAACAATTAAAACTTTTCAAAAACCACTCATTTTAATAACGTTGTTACAAAAGGTTTTCAATACATTATTTAACAGAGTATTTTCCCAGGTTCATATCATAAAACATCAACGCGAGGAACGGTACGATCACGCCTTTGCCTTGCCACAGACTCTTGAGAACCTGAAACATAAAACCACAACTGTAAGCCCAAAAGCTTAGTGAGATACCCCCAAAATACCAACCACATATACGCCCTTCCAGGCCACGACCTTCCGGTCCATGTGTCTCAGGGGACTTCCGTCCCTGCTGGGTAAACCTTCCGGTCCTACCCACGCCGACCTTCTGGTCCATAACACAACATATTGCCTTCCGGCCCATAACATATTGCCTTCCGGCCCATAGCATAAAATGCATACATAACATAACAAATCATAGGACGACCCTACATATCGGGTCACACCCCAGATCTAGCAATCATAACACATATTCATATAACAGTTCACAGACAACAATCGATCAACAAATCACATATCATAGCATTACTCGAAACAAGATACCGGTCTAGCCGGTCACTAGCATAACATTGCCCTACGAATCAGTCAACATACTAAATGCATACATACGCCTTTCCAGGCCATGACCTTCCGGTCCACATAGCAATGCCTTCCGGCCCATAACATGTAATGACAACTACCCGGATTTCCATCCGATAAAAGGGTCGGCCTTGGTGCCATAAACCCTAGCGATATAGTGAGGATAACTCACCTCGAACTGCCGACTGAACAGATAGCTCAAGCTGCTCCGATCACTGATACGATCTCCACCTCTGGACAGCCACCAATGCACTGAACTCAAACAATAAACAACAATTACCAAAATACCCCTGGAACCACTGGTCAATCCTTGGTCAAAGACAAGGTCAAAGTCAACCCCTGACTGACCCTATGACTCGCCGAGTCCCCATACTCAGAACTTCACCCAATCCGCGATCTAACTCGCCGAGTCACCCCAAGACTCGCCGAGTTCAACAACTCTGAGTCCACTCGCCCTCAACTCACCGATTCTCTTAGATTCCCTTTCTACACGTCGAGTATCCCCCTTGACTCGACGAGTTCCTCCTGGAAGAATCGCGGGGCCACCCCGACTCAACTCGCCGAGTCTGAAGAACAACTCGACGAGTCCCAGTTAATCTTCAAGCTACTCGCCGAGTCTGTTCATCGGACTCGGCGAGTCCATGCCATGCAACCGCTCAAACTGCTTTCTAAGGTCAGAACTGCTCCGACCATTCATAGGTCTGGCCTTCCTAGACTGATTCATCACGTAAGGTCCTCATTTCGGTGCTCATAATACACTCCATGACTCATAATTTGCATTTTGACCTAAGGCATAAGGATTCCAATCCAAAACCTCCATTGATTCCCGAAATGCTCAGGCATGGGACATTCTGGACTTCCAAGGGTCCCAATATCAGGTTCCAATCGCATGGGGGACCAAGGAAACACTCAATCTAGCCACAAAAGGGTTCAATAAACCCTAAATCCATATACACATCAACATAGAAGAATGCAACTCGAAATATTACCTGAATAACGTGCTCTCTGTGCCCCCAATCCTCAGAATGTGGCTTCTCTTGTTGTTCCCTTAACCAAGCCTCCTCTTCCTTGCAAAACAACACTTCCAAAATCAACAATGGTCTTCTACCTTGCTCCAGATGCTCACAATCGGATTAGGGCTTCATTCACAGGACTAGGGTGAACAATGACGGCCATAAGGCCCCTTATATATGTCCCCAAACCTGGACGGTTAGGGTTTCGCTAAACAGCGTGGACTCGCCGAGTCCATGTCCGGACTCGTCGAGTCCAGTCGCGAACCCGCGACCAGATCTGCGATCCTACTCGGCGAGTCTGAGCTCCAACTCGCCGAGTCCCCTCTTAAAACACCCAAAATCATAATTATAGCAATATCTCGAATTCCGGGCTGTTACATATATGTTATTATAGTTGTTGACATTGTATTCTGTAATATCTACAACAAAACCAAACTTGCGGTTTTTCAACACGTTAAGTTGCATTGGAAATAGGGCATCACTGTCTCCGGCCTGTAAGATATATTTTAATAAATTAAAAAAATAAAGTAAATGTTTTCTGATTTTAAAGGTACGAATAATATACCGCATCATGTATCTTTTTCAACTCGTAGGAACTTATATTTAACAACCTCCTTGCTTCCCTATAAAAAAGAGTCAATCCAATGGTTCCAATACAATCTTGTACGTTGATTGGAATTATAAACCTAAAACAAAAAAAATTATGTCATTGTTAGTGTTGTTTTAAGATTGACAAAATTAATATAAATAAATATGTGTATACTTTATAACTAACTGAAATTCAGATTTTTTGCATTGTGCATTTGTACACTCGACAACCATAGTTTCTGAAATTCCCTCAGGGTTGGTATACGAATGATTGGCTTTGGGAACAGGGATTATTTTTTTTCCACATTTTTTGCATGCTTCATAATACCATGGTAGATTCTGCCTTATATTAACAATGGAAGCAACTAATAAAAACTTCATTTCTTGTATCATATCAAATGTAAAACTTATTAAAATAAATTATGAAAAAATAAAATGTAAAACATATCAAATAATGCAATATACCTTAATTGGTTCGGTGATCTCACAGACTGTTTTTAATGGAAAATTGCCCTTAAAGTCATCTGTATATGAAGAAGAGTAGCTTTGAAGTATAGTTATGCTTTTTTCAGTTATACCGAAATTGTCATGACATTTCAACCTGTGATGTTTAATTTATATTCATGAATATTAGGTTTTGTGTTTTTTTAAGTTAAAATACATTATAAAAAATAAAAAACAATTGGAAACTAACTTATTTTTAAACTCATTTATTTCATAAATGTCAGAATTTATGAACAATTTCGTTACTTCAAAATGACTTTTAGCTTCACCAAGACCTGTAAAAAATGTATATCCAATTAATAAAAATTATATAAAAACAGTAATTATAAACATCTATATATAAAGACTGAATACAAACCATTCCAAATGTTTTGCTTCAAAAACTGCATCATGATAACAACAAAATCAACCGTCGGGTTATTTTTTAGGTATTCTGAAATTTGATATGTTTGACTTCCAAAAATAGTAACCTTCAGATGTACAGAACTAAATAAACCATAAAATAGTATATTAATATTAATTTGTGATTAATTAAAGATAATAAATAATAAATAATAAATAAATAATAAAATATAATCTCACTCTAGGTTGCTAAGAGTGAGTTTTATATAATGCTTGGATGGTACTGGATTTGAAGTTTCAAGAGGCCTAAATGACACGATATGTCCAATAACATCTACACAACAGATAACACAACATAAACTATTGAATTAAAATCGTAATATTTAAATAATAAAATATATAACCAAAAAAACAAATGATAAAAAAAATGATTTTATTGATATTTTATGACTAACCAAAGAATGTGTCTCTTGGGCATGTTTGTTCTATGATAGAATTAAAGTCAACAAACATAAATCCATTGACCGGACCCGAGAAATCATCACATTTTTTAGGATGCTTTTCCAATCCAAAGTTAAGGTCTGTTTATGAACTGTATAACTAAAACCATTAGTAACAACAGCCATATTGGGTTTTATAACTATATAACTTTCATCTTCCTTTAAAAGATGACGAAATCTGGAGAAATTCTGATTGAAGACACGAGCTTGGTATTGTGTACCCTGTTTAAAAAAAATTAAAAATTATTATGTTCATGAAACATGTCTAATATTGAATGATGAATAAAAAATATATCAAATACAACAAACCTCCTCGTCCATGATGATCATTTCAATCGAACAAACTTTATTATTTCTGACAAAGTTCCAAATTTTAAGCACCCGAACCTTGATATGCGATTTTTCATCTATCTGGTCAATGTTATTTAGGTAAACCTTATTTCCTATTTCCATTTTCTGCAAGAAATTTAATCATTATAGAATTGTAAGGAAAATTAGCAACCTTTTAGAATGTACAGAACATCCTAACCAATAAGTAAAACAGAAAATTAAAAATCAACACATGACAATAACAACTGACTTAATGTACTCATAAATTTTTAAATCCAATAATTCATTTTATAATAAAATGGAATACAAACAAAAACAAATAATTCATATGAAATAATGTTTTAGATTGAATAAAAGTTTATATAATAAGATGGAACACAAATATAAAATAAACATGAAAACGACAATTATACCGAAAATGCCTCTGCAACATACTAACACTAACAGATAACATAACAATGAGTAAAACAGAAAAAATAAAAATCAACACATGACAATAACAACTGACTTAATAAACTCATAAATTTTTAAATTCAATATTTTTTTTGAGATTGTATTTAGATAAATACAAACAAATTTTAAAATTTCATACCATCAAAACAAAAGTTACTGTGCACATCTGAAAAAGACTATTTTTAATTTTTTTTAAAGAAAATGAACTTGTAATGTTCATTAGTTTTTCGTCTTTTAAACTGAAAAGGTAGAAGAAGTAGACGATTAAGAAGAATTACAAAAAAGAAGAAGAAGAATAGAAATCATACAATGAGAACGTGATAGATACCGATAAATAAGAACATGAAGGGAATAGAAATATTTGTAATTCTGATTTTTGAATACACTAACCTGATATTTAATTCTTGAAGCGTTGCAGAATCACAAAGAATGAAGAAGAATACGTTTGCTGTGGTTTCTATGGAGCAGAATTGTTATGGAGCAGAATGGTAAAAATAAAATAATCGTATAAATGATATTTACGTTTGCTGAAAAAATACTGCAGATTTTTAGGGATTTAATGATTGCAATATATTTAATTTGCAATCAAAATAAACAAACTTTCAAATTTAATCGTGAATTACAAATCTGATTATTGATTAACATATTTTTTCAAATTATTTCCATAATATTTATTCATTTAAAACTAATGCTTGAATATTTTGAATGTAGTTGACAGCTAAAATTTCCGGATTTATTGCATCAGTTTGAACTTTGATTCAATTTCCGGATTCAATGGCATTTACGTAAATATAGATGAATAAATGAGCGGGAAAACTCGATTTTGGGGGTCTTTAGAGAGTGACACGTGACAGAGTTCTACTTATTTATTAGAATTAGGATATATATATATATATATATATATATATATATATATATATATATATATATATATATATATATATATATATATATATATATATATATTAAGATTAAAAAATAAGTTTTCTAGCCGACTACTGCGACTTCCTATCAATGCACGGATACAATGAAGGGGTGTTGAAATTCATACTTGATATTTGAACAATTTGATAATCAATATTATGAACTAATAACGAATTATTTAGCAATGCCAAACAAACAAGTGGATAGATAATATTTATGACCAAATATCCAAAACGTTTTCACATAAGCAAACAATTATTGATTAATATTGAGGATTAAACGTTGACAAGTTGCAAATAATAAGTTCAATTATTATTAATATTGTTATCAAGTTTCGTCAATATTTCATAACTAGTTGTGAGATCTGTATACTATACGGGTTGAGTAGAACAAAAAAATTAAATATGAAAGTTTAAACTAAAATTTATTTAAATTTGAAGTTTTAAATTTAAAATATAAAATTTAATTTGAATTTTAAAAGAAACATATTAAATACAATATATAAGTAGTAATATTATAATTTATTGATTATTTTCAATTAAGGAAATTATTAATTAAGGTGTAAATGTCATATGTTAATTAATAAAAGAAAAAAAATGAAAAATGGAAAAATATTTATTTAAAAATGTTAGAAAATGAAATGTATCGAAATAAAAGAGAGAATGGCATTTGATAAAAAAAAATTGATTTATTAGGGAAAATGATGATCATTCACGATCAGATCTAACTGACTCCTACATATAATCATGTTTGATATCTTCCAAATCTCAAAATTCAAAAAAAAAAAAACAATAAAAATTAAGTTTCCCTAGTTATAATTTTTGTTATATTTATTCAAATATATTCTATAGAAAAAAAATGGAAAAAAATAGTGGAAGAGAGTTACAACATTTATTTGGCTTTAAATAACAAGATCAAGTCAATAATAGTATATTTTTAAAGAATGATGTCTTCAATAAAGAATAAAAATGGGTGGAAAAGGGATACAACATTTATTTGGCTTTCAATCACATAATTTTCATTTATATGTTCTTATCTCATCCCAAGTACTCACGTAAGCCACAAATAAAAATATCTATTTTAGCAAAAACATAATATAATGATCTTCCTAATATATTTAAATGTTGATAATTAGTTTATATTTGCTTTATTTTGAATCTAAAACGTATCAAATTGATTAAATTATAAAAAGAGAAAAAAAAAAAGAACATGTAAGGCATGTTTCATTATCATCCCAAATAGTTTAACATATCAAAATTACCTTAGATTCTCACATAATCTTTCCAAATAGTTCAACATATCAAAATTACTTCATTTACATCAAAACCTTCTCTTTTTGACATTATATCAAACACTTGGAAGACATGTTTTATTATCATCCAATTAAAACATCAAACCAAGAAAACATCTTTCTTTTTTCCAAAGAAATCAAACCAATCAATAATAAGAGAAGAATAAATAATGAAGCTTACCTGTTTTTGAAAGTTTTAGAATAAATAAGAAAACATAATCAACATTCAAATATTAAAAAATTCAGTGCATTATAAGAGAATAAAAATTATAAATTATGACAGAATGTAGTAGAGGTTTAAAGTCTGATAGAATGTAGTAGAAAATAAAAACTATAAATTCTGATAAAATGTAGTAGAGACCATAAAGTCTACAAGAATGTAGTAGAAAATAAAAACTGTGAATATTCTGTCGGAATGGTTCATTCTATATAATCGATTACCATCAAATCGAACTATATGATGATAACATTATGTGAGAAACTTGTAATCAAAATTAGTTTCATAATCCATTAAACAAAAAAATTCAATGAAGATATATAAACGGTAAATTGGTGAAGAGGCTAAGAAAAATAAAAAATTATACAAAAAATCAATTCACGATTTTTTAGCTTTAGACATTGTGAACACACTTACACACATACCCCTTTCATTAACTCGAATGGAATAATTTTTTTTAACTTAATTAGAAAAAATGAAATCGTCTACAACAACAAAAGTAGTTGAATTAAGAATAAAGTCAAATTATTATATACTAAAGACGAATGAATCAAAACAATCAAAGACATGATATCGATCACAAATATCTTAATTGTAAAAACCCAAAGAAACAAAACATCAAAAGTTATAGGGTTTAGTTACTCATAATATATTCACAATATATGTAAAATCAAAATTAAAGTTGATTAAAGATCAAGGCAATTCTTTATTAAATGATTAATTTAATAAAATAAAATGCATGGAGAAGAAGCAAAAAAAGGTGCATATTGTAGATATAGCACATGTATATAGATATTAAGCATACAATCTACCCTAATAAATGAAAATGTTATTGCCACTTGTCATTCTCTCATTTATTTGGCCACATGTCATTTTGTCATAATTTTGAAATATATTTATTTTTCACTTGTCAATTACTTCATTATTCATTTCTATTATATTATTAATTTAGTTTCTATAAATTAAACCTATTATAATAACTATTAATTTCAAATTTTAAATTTCAATTCAAATTTTAATTTCAAATAAATTTACACTTTAAAAATTTGTATTTAACATTTTATTATAATAAATCGTTTAGTACACGGGTCTAACAATTAAATACATAATTTTAATTAATTTATTTTTTGCATATTTTTTTTTCATAATTTTTACTTATTTCATATTTCAAATTCAAATAAACTTTTCATTTAATCGCTTCTGTTTAACATTATGTTTTAATTAACCCGTATAATATACGAGTTTCACAACTAGTGAAGAAATAATCAACGATGAGGCAACAAACTTTTATGAATGGAAATGAACCTTCAACCAAAAATGGTTTGACGTCATTTAAATAATATTAGTTGATCCTTTATTGTTTTGGATTTCTTTTCCAGTGGACGACGATAGTGAATGCGTAGGCAAGAAATTAATTAAAAAAATATTTTATAATTATAGACGACGAAGGAAATTACAACCCTAGAAACTATAAAATAATTACCTAGCAAGTGAATCGAAAAATCGCAAAGCAGGGAGAGTTAGGGCCTTCCGTTAAATCTAAGAAATTAAGAAGGTGGACCTCGATAGAAGCTTGGATTAGTGTTGAAATCTTGAATTGGAGAGGGTGGCGTCAATGGTGGGGAATAAAAGAAGAGGGCATCGGAGGTGGGGAAAGAATGAAGCCACTGGATGATGACAAAGAGGTCGATGGGTGTTTTTGTAGAGATTAAAAACTAATTTCCTTGATTTAAAGGATATTAAGTGTTTTAAATAATTACAATAATTAGTGTAGTCAAGATTACTATTATACCTTTTTTATTATTTGTTATTGAATTTATTTTTGTTTAATTTTGATTGGTTATTAGTAGGGCTGTAAACGAACTGAACGTTCGGTGAACCGTTCGTGCACTGTTCGGCGGGAAGTTCGTTTATGTTCGTTTATTTAATAAATGAATGAACGTGAACAAAAATTCTCGTTCGTTTAGTTAAATGAACGAACATGCACAATGGTCTCGTTCGTTTATTTACGTTCGTGAACGTTTGTTTATGCTGTTTGTTTATGTTCGTTCGCTTAAGTTTTTTATGTTCATATATTTTCAATTGTTTTTGTTATTACATTACTATATTATAGTTCGTTTATGTTCATATATGTTCAATTGTGTTTGTTTATCTTTGTTCGTTTATGTTCGTTTAGCATGTTCACGAACATAAACGAACAAACATGAACAAGACAATTTGTTAAACGAACGAACATGAACAAGAAAACTCTGTTTGTTTATCCGTTCGTGTTCGTTCGATTGTTCGGCTAACTTAAACGAACAAACATGAACAAGCCTTTGTTCGTGTTCGTTCGGTTCGTTTACAGCCCTAGTTGTGAGAGATATACAAATACTTATTGAAAACATATGAACCTAACTCTCTCTCTCTCTCTCTCTCTCTCTCTCTCTATATATATATATATATATATATATATATATATATATATATATATATATATATATATATATAAAAGTTGTGTCACATGTCATTTATCTTTTGTTCTCATGTTGACACGTGGCAGCCTTACATATTTTTTTTCTATTAATTCAAATAAATCAAGATATATATTAAATTTCAATTTTGAATTTTGAATTAAGTTATGAGATTTCCTAATATATATATATACAAAATCCAACGAGATTTCCTAATATATTCAAAAACCACCTATACAATTATTTAGAATATTTATTTTATTATTATATCTAAACTTAAAAACTTTATTTTATTGACATATATTATGAGAAAATGTAAATAATCTCAAATCTATTCTAATAAATAAAAATCTTTTTTTTACCATATGTCACACTGTCATTCATTTGTCACATGTAATTTTGTGGCTATAAAATTAAGTTTTTTTATAAACTTGTGGTTTCCACAGGTCTTTAACCTTATATATATATATATATATATATATATATATATATATATATATATATATATATATATATATATATATATATATATATATTTATATATATATATATATATATATATATATATATATATATATATATATATATATATAGAAAGAGAGAGAGAGCGAGAGAGAGAGAATTAGGATCATATGTTACCAACAAGTATTATGTTATTATGTTACTCATTCTCAACCAATCATTTTAAATATATAGATAAGGGCATCATGGTAATTTGCTAATTAAATTAATTAATTGCATTTAATCAATACCCTTTAATTTAGGTAACAATAATTGACCAAAATCGAGGCCATAAATGACACTCTACTTATTCTTCACATCCACACTTAATTTTCAATCAACTGCCGCTAAATCGACCTTTATTTTCCATCTGATGCAGTAACCCTATCCAATGGCTTCTGTTTTCTATCAATATCAAGAGGATTTAGGGTACAACGTAATAAAGAAGAGTAGTTTTGAAGAGTCTCATTGTTTTTTTGGCACCTACGATCAACATATACAACCAGAGGTGTATTTGAACCCCCGCCTTGTTGTCAACGTTGCCGTCCATCACGTCCATCACTTTTATTTCTGATATCCATCAGGTAAGGTGCCTTCTTGTAACATCAAGTTTCGAGAAGTTCTTATTTCAGGATTGTGGCCAATAAATGGATCAAATGGAGGCCTTGGGATTCAATGGAATGAAGTTTAGTCTCTATTGGAGGTGTATGATGTTGGACAAGTGATTTAAACCTTGGATTATTCGATGGAAGTTGAGGGGTAAAATGGGAAAGGTTATGTTTCAGACTTCTTGCATAAATTAAGGATTTTAGTTCGAGATGTTTTTAGTCATAAGTATCAAGACAGAATTATAGAGCTCGTCGATACGTTTCCGTGGATATAAATGTCATCGAAAATGGAGTTGAAACGAAGAAGTTATAACTGTTTAAAGTTAAGTTGGAAAAAGGGAGTCTGTCAGTATGTTGGCGTACACTAGCTAGTACATTGGGCGTACTAGGCTGAAGGGACGCATATTTAGGTCGTTACGGTGAGCATAACTTAAGGTAAGTTAGGCGTATTGTCCAGTGTTAAAATGTGACATCCCCATTTTCACGGACATAAAATACTGATTTTGTTTATGCTTTATAAAACCAGAGTACCTCTTTTAATGAAAATGTTGCGGAATTTGTTCCCAGTAAAACATGATAAATACGTTATCAAAGCATTTCCGAAGAAAAGTATTTTTGTTCATTTTAAAACATTTGGGATGCCATCGTCAATACAAAAACATAAACATAAACAGAACTTATATTCATTATCACTAGTGATTTATATCTCCTTAATCCCTCAGTGTAATGTAAGTTCATATAGGCACTTGTGATACAAATAAACTGAGTGGGTCAGACTGTAAAACCTGATGAGGAAATAGGGTTTTCAACCCACAATAATACAATTATTATTTTTAAACATCAAACAATCAACTCAATTACCCATCCCCATTATCTTTTTAATGATTTACTCTAAAAATCAGCTACTACTCGTTCATTCATTCCTAAGTATCATCATAAGGAAACGGAATGATGTCCATCATTGCCAATGACACAGTTGTCAAGCACAGATGCTAATATTATCACTTAGGTGCACCTGCCAGAATTGTGACATCCTCTATATAGGGCGCTTCTGATGGTATTGTCCTTTATATGCTACTGTCATGGTTATAATGTTCTCTATTAGGCACAGTTGCCGATACTATCCTTAGAGCGTAGCCGCTAGGATGTTTATCGTAGATCTAAAACATCTATAGATTTTGGCGCAGCTGCCAGTGCTCATCTATAGGGTACTAGGTCAATTACTGCCAATGTTTACCTATAGGGCACTAGGTCCATACTACTAATGTTCCTTTATTTCAGCCTTCATCCCTCATCATTCATCTATCGATGTTTTACCCAACATATTTTGTAGATATAAAATACATATATAGTTTAAATCATTTAAAACATGTATAAAATCGTTCATCCAACATAGATAGCAAGTATACAGATAATATGCACAGATAGCATGTAATTTATATAAAATACTTCGTATCTATGTGTAAGATGAAAGTAACTATGCACTCACATGGTAAGGTGGTGATTCCGAACTCAGACAGTGCTTCGTTACTCTTAAAACAATTTCCTTCGACAAAACCTAGTATCATTGCCACTAGGGTTCAGTCTAATATTTACCGGGACTAATTAATAGTCTAGCCATTATTATTATTATATAAACGTTAAACAACACTCTTATATAACTCATAATAGTAGCCCAAATAATTATGTTAAGGTCCTAATAATGTTACTATAATTAATTAAAAGTTATATTAAAAATTGCGTAGTCATAGCTCACTTATAGCAGGTTTTATAGAAAAGTGGGCCTCGCTTGGAGCAATGTTTCCGAACCGAAAGACCCTTTTTCTCGGGACTCCGGGAGCCTCGGGGCTTTCTTTGGGTGCTATGGGGTTTAACTATACTTTAGGGGGCTTAAGGGATCTTAGAGAGAGAAAGAAACTAGAGAGATAATGAATTAAGGGATCTTAGGGGGCTTAAGAGATCATGCCACATCATTAATTTCGCATCAGATTTTGCAAATTCACTTTCCGACTTCTAAAAATCATAACTTTTGCATACGAGCTCCGTTTTTGACGTTATTTATATTTTTAATAGGCCGGGACAAGATTGGTCCGTTAAAAATCCTTAACTTCTTCATCTGACGTCCGTTTTCGTTTGTCTTTTTACCGTTACGCTACTATTAATGAGATATTCGATTCTCATTTAGGTTGTGTCGGCTAGAAATTGCTCGATCTAATATTCGAACTCCGGGCTATACACTGTTAAGCCGAAACTTTGAAAAATCATAACTTCCTCATACGAAGTCAGATTTGGGCGTTCTTTTCATAGACGCTCTCGGTTTAACATATTCTATGACTTTTGTTTAGATCTCTAAGGCTAAAAGTCGTTTTATCATAGATTCACTATTTACGCTTCCCCGTGTTGTGCCGGTTCCGTCGCGAAACTTTGACATGTCATAACTCCTTCGTTATAACTCGGATTTCGACGTTCTTTATATGTACGAAACCCTTATAACATATACTACCACTTGGTTAAGATTATTCCTTCTAATTAATCTTCCATAAAAAAACTCATTTTTGATGCTCATTGTCTCTAAATTAACTAGCCCGGATATACGGGCATTACATAAAACCCTATTTTCATGGTTTTGAGCTCTATTTAAGGACTCTATGTAACATCCCAAAAATTAAGACCAAAATTTTCAATTTTTAGAATAATAAAACCATCATTGGAAACATGTTTATAAAACCATAATAGAATCAAAGTACGATCAAAACATCAGAGTCAAATAAAATGCGGAAAGATGTGGTGTGTGTGATGCGATCATCCTGAGCTCTTCCCCTTTGATCTGAAAGTGTTTGAAAGATAAACTTAACCATAAGCACGAAGCTTAGTCAGTTCCCCAAAACACCACATACCATACATATTTAACATACAATGGGCCCTTGCCCAACACACCTCGGGAACCGTTCGACATTGGGCCCAACCCGACATCGAGTCTCGCTCGGAACAGATCTATCAATATCATGAGATGGGCCCCCGCCTCATTACATCCATCAGGACCAGCCTGGCATCACTAAGACAAATTGCATATAATACATTCATCTGGCCTCGCTTGGCATCGAGCCCCTCCCCATATACATATCACATACAACACATTCAAGAGTCACACAGACAACTAGCATCATATCCATAACAAATCATGAACCGAAAGTGGTGCCTTTGACCCGTCAACCACAATGTGGAAACTCACTTCAAGCTGTTGAATATCTCAAATAAAAGCTCGGAATGCTGATCCGGAAAATCTCTACACTAGCATCATCAAATAATACCCAATTAATAATTGGTCCATATCTCGTAGATGGAATCCTAGTCCGATTGTCCAACACTCATGGTAAAATTCCATTTTACACTTTCCTCACATGGCCCAAAACCCGAGGCCCAATCCAATAGCACCAAAAAGCCCAATATAGCCCAACACCTTAATTAGGCCCAAAACCCATCATGAGCCTAATCCAAGAAGGCCTAAAGCCTTATAATGCCCCAAGGTCAAAAGATTATTGGCCCAATAAGGCCCAAATCCTAAAAGTTTAAATATGGCCCAAAACACAAAAGTTAACAAAAGTCAAACTTATGAGTATGCTCGGCGTACTCAGACTTACACTCAACGTACTCCTCCAGGGCCAGTACGTGCAGCGTATGAGATGAGTACACCCCGCGTACTCCACAAATGACCAACGCATCCCATTAAGCACTTAATCGGTTAAGCCACTAAGCCAAACTCTCAGATCTGATCCTAAATGGTGTCTTAACACGTAAAGTTGGGTCATCGCTTGGTTTTTTATATTACATTTGATGAACATATCGTTCACAACACCTACAGATTGCGAGCTTACTAATGTTCCATCGAACTATCTAGAATAGTCTGTGGTTGTCATCTATACTGAGCTAGATGACTGGGCCATCACTTGGGTCATCGTTTCTCATCATATTTCACCTCTCATTATCTATATCATCTTTCATCTCTCATCTCATATTTCATCTACCCATCTTTACCCATAATAATTATAGGTATTAAATATGTATATAGTTTAAATCGAATAAAAAATGTATATTTTGTTCATCCAGCAAAGATATCAGGAACACAAATAATATGCATATATAGCACGTAATTTATATTAAATACTTCATATCTATGTGTAAGATGAAAGTAACTATGCACTCTTTAAACTGATGACTCGAAATTCGGACAACGCTTTGCTTCTACCAATCGTCTTTTCCTTCGACGAAACCTAACATTATATTGCTAAGTTTTAGTCTAATATTTATTGCGACTTAATTAACTCAAGGTCTACGAGCGATATTGTTTTATAAGTGTTAAACAGTAATTTTCAACTACTATGTATAGACAGGGGCTAGACATGAAACACCAGAGGGTAGGACCATTTTGGCATTTAAGCTGTTCTGAAATCCAACAACCGTATGCGGCCCTTCAAACCAAATTCCCCGTACCGCGAGTAGTCAAAAGATATTCTACCAACACTTTGTATATTATATTTTATAATATATATATATATATATATATATATATATATATATATATATATATATATATATATATATATATATATAAGTGTTAAACAGTAATTTTCAACTACTATGTATAGACAGGGGCCAGACATGAAACACCAGAGGGTAGGACCATTTTGGCATTTAAGCTGTTTTGAAATCCAACAACCGTATGCGGCCCTTCAAACCAAATTCCCCGTACCGCGAGTAGTCAAAAGATATTCTACTAACACTTTGTATATTATATTTTATAATATATATATATATATATATATATATATATATATATATATATATATATATATATATATATATATATATATAGTATATAAGTTCATAATAACGATATTGAACTTAAATATAAGCTATACTAGGAGTTTTGGCTAGGAACCGGGCTCTGTGGAGGTAGAACTTCCGAGCCGAAATCTCTTCTTCTCGGAGCCTTCTGGCACTCCGGGTTAGGAGGGGTTAAGAGAGAAGTTTAAGAGAGAAAGAAGGGTGAAGGTGTGAGTTTTTAGGGTGATTTGTGCCTCTATTTATAGGTTGAGGCTGGATTGAATGCAGGGTGTTCCCTTATTGAAAGTTGGGCGTTCGTGGCTAGGTGTCATCATCTGGTGCCAAGCCGTGGTTAGGAAGTAGTGGCTTAGATCGCGCCACATGTCGCTCGTTGATTACTCCAGAAAGTAATTATCTAACTTTTGCATACGAGATCCGTTTTTGATGTTCTTTATATCCACGTGTAGGTATCGACGGGATCTACAACTTTTTTCCGTCTGCTAATTTTGAATTTATTTATAAAGTTATATTTTAACAGACTTAGAAAGTAAAATTCCATTAAAAATTCATAACTTTGTCATCCGACGTCCGTTTTTGACTGTCTTTATATCGTTGAGCTCTTATTAATGAGATCTCCAATTCTCATTTAGGTTGTGTAAGCTAAAAACCGATCGATCTAAAATTCAATTTCTGGGTTGTGCACTGTCATGCTAAATCTTAGAAAAATCATAACTTCCTCATACGAAGTCAGATTTGGACGTTCTTTTTATGTACGTTCTCGGTTTAACATATACTACGACTTTTGTTTAGATCTCTAAGGCAAAAAAATTATTTTATCGCAGACTCAATATTTATGATTCTCGGTGTCATGTCGGTTTTGACGAAAAACTTTGACATGTCATTTCGTTATAACTTGGATTTCAACAATCTTTATATGTGCGGAACCCTTGGGGCATATACTATAACTTAGTTATGATTATTTATTCTAAATAATATTCTATCAAAAATTCATTTTTTGACGCTTATTGTCTCTAAATTGACTAGCCCGAATCTGCGGGTGTTACAGTTAGGTATGTCTAGTCATCTCCTAGAGTAAGATGACAACACTTGACTTTTTAGACGGTTTTGTAAATTATGTTGCTAGTGTGGATTTGTAACACATGGGTATAGATAAAATAGGATACCATAATTATCAAATACTATAAACATTGGTTTCTTAGAAATGACTTACACTGGCCAGTGACTCATGTAGCTGTGTATTCAATCAGTTGCTCAAACGATTCATCAGGTAAGGCAATTCTTCCAGATGATCGTTTAATTAGGATTTGTATGAATTAGTTGGACTGGGTATATATGGGTCGATGTTCTTATATATATATATATATATATATATATATATATATATATATATATATATATATATATATATATATATATATATATGTTGGATTAATTATCTATATTGCCCGATAACGGTTGTTTTGCAAGATTATTGTATATGATTATTTATCATTAAAAATATGATGGACTTGAAAACTCTATGTGTCTCACTAGGTTTCTCAACCTGACTAACACAATTTATATGCATCAGATGTAGCGACACTAAGACTCTTAAAAACTAAAAACAATACCAAGAGTGAATAAGAGACAAGCCCATAATAGTATTCATGACTTTATGGATTTACGTTGTACCTTATGGTGGATATTAATTATAACATCTGTAGTGTTTTGATATTTTGAAACAATCTTTTATCTCAAAATGTTTTACTAAAATGGGATTTTATGCAACAAAGACAACATTGTATTTAAAAACATAAAGAAAAAAGTTTTATTTGGTTCTAAAAATAAAGGATGCCACAATCAATGTGTTTTAAATTTTGTACAATTACCATTCTATGATTACTGAATTGGTAAGATACTACCAACCAAACATGTTGAATACCAAACATATTGGTAGCCTACTTTCTTGGTTCGGTTGGTAGCATGTTGGTTGGTTCTCCGTGGTACATATTTGATAACCCTAACTTTTATAACTAAAAAACAAAACAAAACAATTTACAAGCAATAAATGAGTCAACATCATGAATTAAGGTGGGGAGATAGAACTACAATTTAATGGCAATCATCCACATTATTTCTATAAATTTTGTAAATATGTAATAATTATATGATAATTAATGATGCAATTTATAGTTATTCTTACCTCCTACCTAGAATATACCGTGTTTCTATAAATACTGAACCCATGGTGAAACGAACTGTAGTTCCAAGTGATTTTACAACATCTGAAAAACGATGAAGGTTATCTTGATATGCTTCCTACTCATAGTCTATGTATCCGGATCAGGTTCGAAACCGGCTACTCTTTTAATTTGAAATCATAGATAGATCTATCATTTCCCGAATCTTTGTATTTATATAATTTTTTATTATGATTAGGTTTTTCAAGATTTCTATCCAGGCCAAAAGACACCCTAAATCCCCCAAGTGGGCCTTTAGCTGTTGGTTATCATTGCAAGCTCGCCGCTGATTGTACAAAATATTGTTGGTGTGATAAGAAGCAACAACTTTGTTTAAATAAGATTTGTTATTGTAGTGACAAAAAATGCTAAGTCTACCAAAGAGATATCACTAGCAATGAATGCATTTAGCCAATATAAATAAATGTTATAAATTAGAACTTAAACATTCAAGTACAAGTTGCAAAGTCATTGTTCATGAATTGTATCTTCATCTTACCACTTACATAATAACATTTAATGCTCAACATAGTTTTACTTATAAACATAAAAGGTATTTTTAATGTACGCTTGATTGAATATACTATGTGAATGTTCGTGCGTTGTGTGTGAATAAATATATTGCATAAAAAGAATATTAATAAATATATGTTGTTAAAAGAGTTATTATCTGTAAAATAAAAACTATTGTAGTAATATAAAGTCTTATCATCATTTTAACTATTATTGATGTTAATTGATAAGAAAGTAGTTGTTAAAAGTTAAAAGCAACGTTGTCAAAATCACGATCTTGATCGTAGGATTGTAGGATCTATGATCCTAGGTATGAAAAACGAAACATATACAAATCACATGTGGGGTAGAATCGTAGATAGGATCGTAAAATTGGGGTCCGATCCGATTCCACCCTCAATTGTTTTTTGTAAAAATTAAAATTAAAATAAAAAATATAAAAACTATAAAAAAATTGGGCTTACCACTTTATGACTTTTTATCTTTATAGGTTTAACACTCAACTTTTTTTTGTTGTGACTAATGCTTAAAGTTTTTTTTTTTGTACCCAGCTGGTACCCTGCGCACACTGGCCCCAGAAGGAGTACGTTAAGCGTACGAGTTGAGTACACCATGCGTACTCAGCAAATGGACCTTCAGTTTGACTTTATCGGTTTGGGCCATATTTTGGGCTTTTAGGGTTTGGGTCTTTCTGGTCCATTGGACTTATGACTATGGGCCATGGATGGACTATGGACTTTCTTGGGATTAGGTCCATGATGATTTGTGGGACCAATTTGGAAGTTGGGCCTTAGTGTGCCTTGTGATGCCATTTAGGAATTTGGGCCTTTTGAGCAAATGGGTTGGGCCTTGGTTTTGGGCCAAGTAAGAAAAAGGGTAAATGGTCTTTTACCCTAGATATTGGACAAGTAACATAGATATTTGATTATGGGTCAAGATCCAATTATTAATTGGATATTTATTTGATGATAAGTTAGTGCGGGGATTTTCCGAACCAACATACTAAGATTTTTATCAAAGAGATTCTGCAGCTTGAGGTGAGTTTTCTCACTATGTTTAGTGGGTCGAATCCAAGTCCACCAAGCTTCACTTTCTTCAAAGGGTCCAAAAACACTACAAAAATCACACAAAGGCTCACAAGCACGCAATGAAGATTAAGGTTTCGTTAGTAGGGTGTGGAGGAGTGGATGCTGACCATAAAATGCACCCAAGGCAACATAAGTTTCTTAAATAGGGTACAAACCCTAAAAATTAGTGTTTGGCTCGGCTTAGCAATTAGCATACGCTTAACATACTCCCACGTGTTCCCATCGTACGTGGGTTCCTCCGCGTCCAAGCTTTGAGCCAGTACGCTCAGCGTACTCATAGAGTATGCCTAACATACTAGGGTAGAGACCAATAATGAAAAGAATTTAAACATAGGGGTTAAAAGGAACATACCCCTAAATCACAAATGTTACACTCAAATCCATTAGATTCCTTCCTAACATCAGACTCCACCCTCTTAAAACCCCAACTCGAAACCCTAGCCCTTTAGAGAAAATCTTGAGCCTTTTTATGTGTTATAGGTGCATTTTGGAGGAAAGAGAAGTTCAAGCTTGCTGACTATTGAAGATCTAGCTTATGGATCCAGAGCCTACATTGCTTTTCTCAACTCCAGAAGGTATAACGCTTTAACCTTGATGATGCATTTGTTAGATCTAGCTAGTTTTGTGTTTTATAAGATTTTTGGTCCCATAATCTTGGTATTCATGAGTATGGCTTACTCTAATCCAAATGAGTTCTCCTTTCAGACGTTTTAAGGTGTTTTGAGTCATAAAAATATGATCTTGGTCTCTTTTTTCCCTCCATGCAAGAGTCCTTTAATTTGTGTATTAAGTTAGGATTTTGGTGTGTGGACTCCTTCTAGCCATGGAAAGTCATAAAGTTGGAAACATTATGACTTAAAAATGTTATTTGGGACTTGATTTGAGCTTTGGACATGAGATCTTAATGAAATAAGCACTTAATAAAGGAAAATGGAAGTAGTCGAGTACGTTAGGCGTACCTGGTAGTATGTTGAGCGTACCAGGATGGATTCCTGTAATCAGGAAAGGATCTACTACGCTGAGCGTAGTGACTGAGTATGTTGGGCGTACCCAGTTTGTGTTGACCTCCTTTGACTTTTTAACTTTTTGACTTTGACCAGGAATTTGACCAAGTTTGACCTAATGGCATGTGGGTAATTTGAATAGTAGTTTGAGATTTGGGTCCTTGTTAATTGTATAGGTGATCGGTAAAGATAGCTTTTGGAGCAGTGATTAATGCAACTTTTCTTTCAAACTGTAAGGTGAGTCTCCTCACTGTACTTGTGGGTTGAAGGCACCAATGTCGGCCCACTAGATTATGTTATAGGATAGTAGTGGTCTTTGTGACACGTACCGGTATGCTTGTATGTGCTTGATGTATTTGTGACTATTACTAGTATGATTATATATTGTATGCATATATCCAATCTGGGATCAGAGTCATTATGGATATTGGGGTTAATACGGACCAGACACAACTACATGATGTTACATGGAGTCATTATGGACTCAAGGTTGATATGGACCCGACACAACCACTTGTTATTATATTTATATATGTATGTTGTATGTGGTAATTTGGGGAACTCATTAAGTTATGTGCTGACAATTTATGTTTATGATTTCAGGTACTTCCAATTTCAAAAGGAAGGGCCCGACCTGATCGTACTGCATCCCCTAGAGTTTTATTCTGCACTGAATGTTTACAAATTACTCTAATGTTTTGAGAATAGTTTGACTCTAATCGTATTTTGGAGCAATGAATGAATGGCTTCAAATTATTTGAAATGAAATTTTTACTCAGTATTTTTGGGACGTTACAAGTTGATATCAAAGCCTTGGTCATGGTCGTATCAGAGGGTAGGGCAGCATGGACGATGGCCCAGGGCCTTCAATTTTTGGAGCCCATTTTTATGTATCTACTTATATTATTTTAGAAATAAAAAAAACTTTTGGTATTCAGTCTTTGTAGGTAAAGGCAAAAAATGGCCTCCTCTTTTTATTTTGCCTGGGGCCTCAAATCGGCTTGAGTCGTCCCTAGCCTTAGTTTGAGGGATTTAGGCACACTCTCGGGTATGTCTGAACTCAAACCGAGGAGTTAATAAAATCTTTCAAAAGAAAATGAATTTTCCAAAAAGGTTTTTAATAAAAAGGGGTGTGATACATGCAATCAACCGAGATCAAGTAAGTATTTCTTAAAATACCCATACATGTGCTATGCTTACTGTTTTGGTATAAGTTTATGAGAATTGCATGATAGATTAGGGTTAAGGACTCTCTTAGGATTTTCATGATAGAATGCTAGGAGAGATGTGTTTATATGCTTGTTGATTGAGCTTTTGGAACTGCATGCTAGTATGGATTTCAAATGTTGGATAAAATGGCCTGATTTATGATGCCTTTTAGCTTATGAGGAATTGGATGCTATGTTAGATTTGGAATCTATGTTGGTGGAATTGATTGTTAAGTGTATGCTTTAAAATTGTATATGGTTAGGATCATATATCCCTAGAAGGAATGATTTGTCCTTATTTCATGTTCCTTGTATGGTTGTAGGCTTAGGGTAGAATCATTCATTCGACAGTCTATGTGATCCCATCTGGTGTACAATTTGCATGTATGAGGCAACCAACAATGTTGGTAGAAGTTCCTAGCATCGCAGAAGCAAGTTAGTTGGAGTATGCCTTCTAATGTTTTGTGGCCTATAGAGTGTTACTGCCCGAATGCTACTTGCTTTGTGCTTTGTGGGACCTATATTGATGTGAGCTAACTTTTAAATGCATATGTTAAGTTACATGCTGCAAATGGTAGATAATTTTAAAAGGATTGATTTGGCCCTATTACATAACTCTCGTTTGATTCTAACCGTTGTAGGTTTGGGTCTTTTATTCGAAAGATTATTGAAGTTTTGTTGCATGTAATTGTATTCATGAAGTAGTTAGTTGATATTAATAGGGGTTCTTCAACAGTTGATAGCATGGTGAGGTGGGAATCCTATGAGAGCCTAAGAAATGCCTTAGAGGAATGGGTGCGTTGTTTAGTGGTGTATATTTGTTTGAGAGTGGGTATATGTGAGTGGATCGTACGATAGTAGACATGAATAGTTACTTAGAGGATCTGAAACGATTCTTAAGGAAAGTACGGATAGGTGAGGAAGGTAGTATTAGGCCCGTACTACTGAAAGCATATGATTCGTCCTTGAATTGAGGAAAATTTCAGGGATTCTAAGGAGATGATTGAGGGTAGATCACTAGATTGTATGGTTTGGAACCTTGGTTCATTACAATGTGTTTATGTTTTAGTCGGTTTATCGGTTATGGTTGTTCAGGTTGAGGATGGGCATGCTGATTGTTTGGGCCTTAGTGGCAATGTCAGTTCAGATTTGAATGGTGCAGACCTAGGTGAGCTAGTTGATTTTGAGGTATCGAGGGCCTTGCTTGAGGTAGTTCTGGTTGAGTCGTAGGACTCAAGAAGGAAGCGATTGTGATTATCAACTCGAGGATTGCAACCAGAGGCTGAGTGATTGGTAGGCAGATTGGTATGTCACTATCTTCGATGAGAGTTACGTTCTTCCATCTTTCCGTATTCGGAGAAAAAAGAGAGCATACATGAGATTTTCAAAGTTGGGATGTAGACCTGGCATAGGGCTAGATGGTTGCGATTTTTTGGCGACAAGTATGGCAATGTGGGAATGCACAAGAAACTTCTTATGGTATGGATGCTTTGAGATAGGGTGAGTATGGTGCAGTTTTTGGACCAAACCGAACCGCAAACCGATAGGTGCGGTTTCTATATACGTAAAACCTATAGCTGCGATTTTTATCTCGGTTTGGTTTTACGGTTTTTTCATGCGGTTTCGGTTTGTATTGGTACGGTTTCGGGTTTTAACCAAAATAAAATGGTGGTTAGGTTTTTTTTCACGTCCGAAACACATTTTTTGATTGACTTTCCTTTATTTTTAGAATTTTATTGACTTTCTTTTATTTTCATATTTGTGTTGCCATCCACGTTTTCAAAACTAGGGACTTTTTAAAACAAAAATAATAATAAAACCTTTTTGTTTTAAGCCTAAAACCATTTTTTTTTATCAAATTAACTTACTAAGCTGTAGAGCACAAAAAGGATTATACCCGACTAAAATAGTTTGCCAAACTCCATTCATTCATAAAAGAAAAGGAATTAACTATAAGACTTTGCAAAATGTATCCCACATATCTCGTTAACGATGTATTGCCTTTGTTATATAGGGGGAAAATGACTTAGGAGGGTAACCACCTCTTATCCGTGTTCACATATTAGCAACTTTTTGCTTTTTGTACATAAGAAAGCAACTAACTTGTTTTAACTGTGTAACATCCCAAAAATCATAACCAAAAATTTTGCTTTTAATTTAATACTAAAACCATAATTGTCAAACCATTAATTTAATACTCCGGCATCGGGCCCCACCCGACATCAGGCCCCGTCTGGCATCGAGCCCCGCTCGATATACAAATTTGTCTCTCTTAGGCCCCGCCTGTCTCCGAGCCCCGCCTGCTAAACAGATACAATCAAATAACATGCTAACACATAAATAAACATACTCTACTGTATCCCTGTCCTAAGAAACATACTCTGCTAATAATGAGATACGGAACATCGTCTGTACTCAGCTAGTGATGAGATACGGGACCTCGCCCACACTCACCTCCCTACCAGGCACATACAAGTATCACACAGACAACAAGTTTAATCTAACATGCAAACATTCCTCGGGCACCCGCCCGACATCGGACCTTGGTCTAGAATAACATACTAGCATACAATGCCTAGGGCTAACACCCAGGTCTTGCTACTCATAGACTACATGGGCTGGTATTGTGGCCTTAGACACATTCACACAGTGATGAGACTCACCTTGCACTATTGAAGCCCTGGCTGGAACTAGGTGAGTACGGACAAAGTTTCGTATCTCATTATTAGCAGAGTATGTTTCTTAGGACAGGGATACAGTAGAGTATGTTTCTTTATGTGTGACCTAAGAAAGACAGATTTGTATACCGAGCGGGGCTCGATGCCAGGCGGGGCCTGATGTCGGGCAGGGCCCGATGCCGGAGTATTAAATTAATGGTTTGACAATTATGGTTTTAGTATTAAATTAAAAATGAAATTTTTGGTCATGATTTTTGGGATGTTACACAGTTAAAACAAGTTAGTTGCTTTCTTATGTACAAAAAATAAGAAGTTGCCAATATGTGAACACGGATAAGAGGTAGTTACCCTCCTAACTCATTTTCCCTTATATAGGCTTTCACCTTTCTTTGCTTTCTTCCCATTTGGCGATGTGGGAATTGAAACTTGAGTTTCGTTGATACTTAAAATTAACATCACAGTATCACACAAAAAGCTTTATTCCACTTTTCTGTTTTGTTACGTCTATCCTCTTTAAATTATTATATAACATATATTTATAATATAAGAAGTTATTATATATTGCGGTGCGGTTTCGGTTATTTGGTGCGGTTACACAGTATAAAACCACACGGCACCGTAAAATTGAGGTTTTTTGAAAATTTAAAACCGCATCATTGGTTTTACCTTCGGTTTCGGTTTTTCGGTTTTTTTTTTGCAGGTTTTCGGTTTTTGCTCCCCCTACTTTGAGAAGAGATCAAGAGTTTTATTTCTTTAAATTTAGTCAGGTCAGGTGCTAGTTGATTGTTTAAGGTGATCAGGGAAGTAAATTGGGAATGACAAGTTTTGTTGTCTTTAATGTAACCCGACTATGAGAATGATGCCTCTTGTATTTATGAATGATTATCACGATAAATTGATGGTTGGGGATTTGTGGACAAGGTGTATGGTAATCCATTTGTTTCTAGATAGAGAATCGGTGCAATGAATGGACTATCAGAATTATTGCTTGTGCATCTGCATCATATTCTTGGTGTTAGGGGCAGTTATGATGGGAAAAATTTCGGGGTCTCCATCTGAGATTCGAAATCTCTTTGAGGTTGGTTAGTATTTATATAGGGGAATCATCTTGCGTTTTGATATACATTCCAAGAGGCAAAGATGGTACGTATCTGGTTGAGCCGGTTGAGTATTTGGTTGTTGCAATGTCAGTTGATGATAGTTCAAACCCTAAGTGGGGGAGTACTGAGTAGACTGCGTGAAGAATCATTGATCTGTTCGAGGTTGAGTTCAGAATAATGGGTCACAGGAACCTGCGATTCGGTTATACGAGAGTTTGGTTCAAGATTTGGTCGAGACGAGAGTGCAAAGCAAAATGCAATCAGATGTATGTGCTCAAGAATGTATGAGTGGTCTTCGTGGAAGGAAGATGTTAGACAAGGAACTCATTGTAGCCAGTGGTTCCTATCAGTAATGTCAATGAAAAGATCAAGAGGTGGTTGAGTCACTCAAGTTGAGTATCGGTTATTGAGGGATTTTTCTGCTCGTTATATAGATTGCTATTTATAGTCTAGGCTGGGTAGTTGTCAATCAGTAAATCATCTTTAGAGTTGAGTATATTTACTTCCATGTGGGTTTTGATTCAGTAGTGTATTGGATCATTGGGTTAGTTGTTAATGCATCCTCGACCTTTGGTCATTTCGTTCATCATCAGTAGCGGACATTATTCAGAATTTTTGAGTTGTATCAGTTGAGGTTCAATGGATGCGTCAACCTATCTTCAAGTTCGGCTCGATTTTGGTAGATGTCCTTGGTTATTGAAGGTTTAGATTATGGGGCAGTGTGGTTCCATTTTTCAGTTGTGGCTTTGGATTTGCATAGAATTAAATTTTAACATGTCATGATGGAAGGGTTGGTGTTTTGGATTAATCTGACCAGGGTTTTAATATCATTTATGGATAACCTTGGAAGCTTTATCGAGCTAGTTACGTGTTGGTAGGATCTGTTTAGTTTCAATCGAGGTATGCGATCTTCTTTCGGTCGTTCATGAGGATATTCAGTTAACGGTTTAGGTTTGTCATCTCGTTAGATCTACTGGTACTTCATCCTTTGGGTAAGGTTCTGAGGAAGAAGGAATGTGGTAGATCCAACGTTGGTTATGGGTTAACTTGAGGGTGCGTGTTGGCGTGGGTTCATTAGATATTGTCATGAGGAGTGTATGTGTACTGAGTATGATAGCATGAGAAAGCTTGTAACATCCTAAAATTTAAAACCAAAAATTTTTGTTTTCATAATGATAAAACCATCAACCAAACGTGTTCAAAAAACCATAAAGGAAAATCAGAGTATGTCAATCAATCATCTCAATACATTAAAGTCAAATAAGTCGGAAATCATGGTGTGTGTGATGTGATCACCCCGAGCTCTTCCCCATCAATCCGGAAGTACCTGAAACATAAACTGAAAATTGGAAGCATGAAGCTTACTGAGTTCCCCAAAATACCTCATACCATACATATTAAACATACAATGGGACATAGCAAAAAACCATTAGGCACTGCCTGGCATTAGGACCATGTTGGCTCCAAGCCCCGCTCGGAACAGATCTGTCTATATCATGTGATGGGCCTCGCCCAACACACCCAACATACCCCGCCCGACATACATACAATACATACATACATGGAGGGTCACACTGATAGCTGGCATACAACTAACCATAATCCATGGGTCGACATCGGTGCCTTTGACCTGCTTAACATTGGGAGAAGACTCACCTCAAACTGCTGAAAAAACCAGATAAATGCTCGAACTACTGATCTGGGAAATCTCCGCACTAAATATCATCAAATAATACCCTAATTAATAATTAGGTCATAAACCATAATCGAGGTCCTAACTCATCATCTTCAACCTCTAGGGTAAAAGACTATTTTACCTTTTTCCTTTTTGGGCCCAACTAGCTTGGCCTAATAACTCTATAGTGGCCCAAGGCCCAAAAATAGCCCAACCCATAAAGCTAAGGTCCAACAATAGCCCAACAGATACAAGGCCCAAAATCCAGCTAAGGCCCAAATCCCACAAGAAGTCCACGTTCAAAAAGGGCCCAAAACAATAAAATCCTACTTCACAACGTATGCCCTACATACTCCTCGTACGCGTAGCGTACAAGCATTGACTCGAAAAACAGAAGTTTGACCTGGTACGCCCAACGTACTAGCCAGAGGGCCATTCCTTAATTTTTGACTTAACCACTTAAGTTCTTAACATCCAAACTTCATATCCACATCATTTTAAGGTCTTAAAATGTAAAATTGGCAACTTTACAGTTTTGCATGACTTAATGGGACCCAATACTCGTTTTTGACCATTAAGACCCATAATAAGAGCCCTAACTCATGCATGGTCCAATATAACACATCATAATAGCATTTTTATGCATAAGGAACATCAGGGAGGCTAAGATCTAGCATTCCTAGCTCCTGGAGTGGCTCAAACTCATAAGGAGGACTCATGGGGCCAACATATACCAAAACATAGCCCTAAACTAGATCTAGCAAATGGACTTATCAAGGTGGAAGCTTTATACCTCAGAAAGCTTTCCAAGTTGATGATGGCTCTGGATCCACAAGCTTCAACTACACCAATGCAACTTCGAAGAGCTCTTCTTCCTTCAAGATCACCAAAAATACACTCAAAGGTTACTTCCAAGCTCAAAACACTCAAATGGAAATGAGGGTTTCGATCTCAAGGTTTGGAGAAGTGGAGGCGGGTCATATAAAGGTCCAAGAGCAACTTAAGATGTTTAAATAGGACTCAAACCCTAAAAATTAGGCTTTGTGCCAGGAAGCTATATGGCTAGCATATGTGGATGCCTCCACGACAAAATTTCGACCCAGTATGCTCGGCGTACTCCTAGCATACACCCAACGTACTGGTCAGGGACCTAAATTGTAACACCGTAAATTTACAAACAAATTTTTCATTTTTAAAAATCACGTAATTCTCATAACATAGTTCACAAAACCCCAAATGACAATGTTTTTAAAACACATATTCATAAAATGTTTTAAACACAATCTAGGATCCTCAAATTGTAGCTCTGCCTCGTGTGTACAATCAAGACGACGCCTTCTCGTGATCCTGAGAAGTACCTAAAACACATCACACATAACACGGTAAACACGAAGCTTAGTGAGTTCCCCAAAATACCACACATAACTCATTAGCCTCTCAGGGCTATACTCAAATAGGACCCTCCGGTCAATGTGTCTCAGTGGAACCCTCCGGTCCTACAACTCGGGTGGACCCTCCGGTCCTAACTCAGTAAGCTCAGAATAATACACAACATAAATCACAAAGACACAATGCGGGATATCACTATACTCAATATAAGCACATAAGACCCTCCGGTCACACGAAGATTACCAATCTAGGTTAGTATAGTGAGAGGACTCACCTCGTAAGCAAGCAAGGAAACTGAATACCACTCGAACGGTCTAATATCCGCCTACATGTAATAAGCATCTCTAATTAACTCTTAAAGATAAAAACTCTAAATAAGCTCATGATAGTCCTTCTTTAACTCTTAGGATGGGTAAAAGACCATTTTACCCCTTCATGACCTCTATCCCTCAAGTTTGATCAAACCCTAAAGTCAACACTCGAGTCAACAGTCCATGTTGACCCAACTCGTCGAGTGCATCTATGTGACTCGTCGAGTCCCTTCAGTTCCTCATAACCCTCATGAAAGTCCAACTCAACTCGTCGAGTTACAACGTGTTCAGACTCATCGGGACAAACTCCAACCGACTCGTTAAGTCAGCTCATCGACTCGCCACCCCCTAAGTCGAATCCTCATTCAGACGTTTTAAGGAAAAACTAATACCCCACACTCTGGATCTATCTTCATAAGGCTCGAATATCACGTAAATTGCAAGCTTTACGTGCATGCATGGCATATTAGGCTCAAAATGCTAATACAATCTCCAACAAGGGTTATATGCACAAGAGCTTGCCTCCAACTCAATAAAGCTTGAGTCTTTGGACTCAGAAAGCTCCCTACAGTCCAAATTTGAGGTTTCAACCTCAAGCCATGCTGAAATGACTTAATGACACAAGATGGATGGGAGAAAACCCTAAAAACTCCCTAAACCAAGATCTCATAAGGAAATAATCAAGTTAGCATCTTTTAACCTCCAAATGAACCAAAACACTAAGAAATATCTAGGTCTAAAAGCATCCTCTTGATCTAATCTTGATGCTCTTCACTTCTCCTCCAAAAGATCACAAAAATGCCCAAGATTAACTCTCTTTTCTCTCTTAGCCCACTCTAGGCGATTAAGGTTTCACACAGGGGAGTTGGGTGGCTGGTGAGGCGGAAATGAGGGCTTAAGGCCCTTTAAATAGGACACAAACCCGAAGATTCACACAACGCCAAATCGGCGAGTCGGCTCTCTGACTGGTTGAGTTGGTCATTAAACCCACGTGACCAATCCGACTCTACTTGACGAGTCGGGCATACAACTCATCGAGTCACTCATTCAATCCCAAAAATTAATATATAAATATTATACCTGAGAGTCTGGATGTTACAAAAATGCAAAAAGTTTAAAGTTTGAGGGAAAAGACGAATACCTGAAATGTGGATGTTACAATTCTCCCTAACTTAAATCAGACTTCGTCCTCAAAGTCTGTCGCTGCAAGGTTCTTCGATTCGGGTGAGTTTTCCTCACTGTACTCGTGAGTTGAAGGCACCAATGTCGGCCCACTAGGTTATGTATTATTGTATATAGGATGTTGCTATGTTGTAGTTATATGTTAGATATGTATCCTAGTATTTAGGATGTTGCTATACGGTAGTGATTTGTATGTTTATCTGTTTATTGGCTATATGTTTATATGTTGGAGATGTCGACATAGTGTAGTTAGGTTGAGACTGTACTACTTTGTGATGCCAGTCAACAAACCCGGTATGGTAAGGTTAGGCCATATTCCAACAAACCTGGATTGTTGGGTTGACGCCACGTGCTAGCAAACCCTGTATGGTTGGGTTGAGACTGGAGGTCAACAAACACGGTATAAGGTTGAGGCCACTTAGTAACAAACCTAGATTGTTGGGTTAAGGCCATGTTCCAACAAACCCTAGACGGTTGGGTTGATGTCTTATTTCTATGTGTTTTAAACCAACAAACCCTATATGTTTGGGTTGAGGTCAAGGAGTAAAAAACCATGTATGCATGCTTGGTGTATATGTTATTTGTTTGTGTGGTGGTACTTTAGGAGAACCCACTAAGCTTTGTGCTTACAGTTGTTTGTTATGGTTTCAGGTACTTCAGATGATCGGGAAAAGTAAATGCGTGATCGTGCACATCCTTCGGATTTTATGTTATAGGATTTTGGGATATTTTGTTTTACGAACTATACTTGTGAAACAACGTTTTTGTAAATAATTATTGACTTGAGGTTTTTTTTGGAAAAATGAAAATTTTACTATGATTTTTGGGATGTTACAATATATCTTTGATTGGAAAATTATTGTGTCATGGAAAATTTAGGTATACATATGTTACTACCGATAGAGATAACGGAGATCGAGTTGTTGTCTAGAAAATTGATAACAATAGTTATTAGGCTTGTGTTCTTCTGTTCACATATTCAAGTAATCCCATGGATTCAGAATGAATGTGTGTCACTATGTTTCTATTCTTGTTTTTATGCTATATACTTATGTGTGTTTTTTTTTTTGTATATATGTGTGTTTATGTGGCTTCATGCTTGTATATTCATATATATTATCTTCCTTTATTTCTTCATATTTAATATAGTTTTGGCATTTTACACCATTTTTTCGTGTCTATTTGGCCCGAATCCATGGATTTGATTTATTTTTTAGGATTAACAGAGAAAGAATGCAAATCATGTGGTTACACGAGAAAGTCCGCTGCTAAAATGTGAAGAGAATTCATTGATATCAAAGATGTGGGTGATTAGATGACTATCTACTTGCGAATTTATTCTTCGTCTTCTTAGCGCCATACTATATACATGTAACACTTGTGTTTCTAGCCTAGACATTTATATTGAGGTGATAGTCTAGGTTAACCTTTGTAACTCATTTTGAATAAATGAAAAGGAATTATGTGAATATTATGTGTTTTATGCTTAATTACTAGGAGTTAATTAATTAAGAATAAAATGAGCGTCGAAAATAAATATTAGATCAAGCCGATATTTATTAAGAAAGTTGTAGTGGTCGTGACAAGGATTACGGATATATAAAGAATACCGAAATCCGAGTTATAACGAAGAAGTTATGACCTGTCAAAGTTTCGCGACAAAACCGGCACGGTGCCGAATGTTGTAAAAAGTGAGTTTTTGATAAACTACTTTTTAGTTTCAGCTTAGCAGTAGACAGCTAAAAACTCGAATTTTAGATTGAGTGATTTTTATACAACGGTAAAAAGTCTGACGAAAACGGACGTCGGATGAAGAAGTTATGAATTTTTAACGGATTTCCTGTCCCGTTCTATTAAAAATAATACTATAAAAATTAAATTCAAAATTAGACGACGAAGTCTAAACAAAAGTTGTAGAGCGTAACTTTACCTACACGTGCATAAAAAGAATGTCAAAAACGGAGTTCGTATGCGAAAGTTATGGATTTTAGAAGTTTTTGCACAAAAATCGAGAAAATTCGCATAGTCACGTTTTTGCTACATCACCCTCGCTCAAAACATGCCATGTGTCCAAAATCTACTGGTACTTCATCCTTTGGGTAAGGTTCTGAGGAAGAAGGAATGTGGTAGATCCAACGTTGGTTATGGGTTAACTTGAGGGTGCGTGTTGGCGTGGGTTCATTAGATATTGTCATGAGGAGTGTATGTGTACTGAGTATGATAGCATGAGAAAGCTTGTAACATCCTAAAATTTAAAACCAAAAATTTTTGTTTTCATAATGATAAAACCATCAACCAAACGTGTTCAAAAAACCATAAAGGAAAATCAGAGTATGTCAATCAATCATCTCAATACATTAAAGTCAAATAAGTCGGAAATCATGGTGTGTGTGATGTGATCACCCCGAGCTCTTCCCCATCAATCCGGAAGTACCTGAAACATAAACTGAAAATTGGAAGCATGAAGCTTACTGAGTTCCCCAAAATACCTCATACCATACATATTAAACATACAATGGGACATAGCAAAAAACCATTAGGCACTGCCTGGCATTAGGACCATGTTGGCTCCAAGCCCCGCTCGGAACAGATCTGTCTATATCATGTGATGGGCCTCGCCCAACACACCCAACATACCCCGCCCGACATACATACAATACATACATACATGGAGGGTCACACTGATAGCTGGCATACAACTAACCATAATCCATGGGTCGACATCGGTGCCTTTGACCTGCTTAACATTGGGAGAAGACTCACCTCAAACTGCTGAAAAAACCAGATAAATGCTCGAACTACTGATCTGGGAAATCTCCGCACTAAATATCATCAAATAATACCCTAATTAATAATTAGGTCATAAACCATAATCGAGGTCCTAACTCATCATCTTCAACCTCTAGGGTAAAAGACTATTTTACCTTTTTCCTTTTTGGGCCCAACTAGCTTGGCCTAATAACTCTATAGTGGCCCAAGGCCCAAAAATAGCCCAACCCATAAAGCTAAGGTCCAACAATAGCCCAACAGATACAAGGCCCAAAATCCAGCTAAGGCCCAAATCCCACAAGAAGTCCACGTTCAAAAAGGGCCCAAAACAATAAAATCCTACTTCACAACGTATGCCCTACATACTCCTCGTACGCGTAGCGTACAAGCATTGACTCGAAAAACAGAAGTTTGACCTGGTACGCCCAACGTACTAGCCAGAGGGCCATTCCTTAATTTTTGACTTAACCACTTAAGTTCTTAACATCCAAACTTCATATCCACATCATTTTAAGGTCTTAAAATGTAAAATTGGCAACTTTACAGTTTTGCATGACTTAATGGGACCCAATACTCGTTTTTGACCATTAAGACCCATAATAAGAGCCCTAACTCATGCATGGTCCAATATAACACATCATAATAGCATTTTTATGCATAAGGAACATCAGGGAGGCTAAGATCTAGCATTCCTAGCTCCTGGAGTGGCTCAAACTCATAAGGAGGACTCATGGGGCCAACATATACCAAAACATAGCCCTAAACTAGATCTAGCAAATGGACTTATCAAGGTGGAAGCTTTATACCTCAGAAAGCTTTCCAAGTTGATGATGGCTCTGGATCCACAAGCTTCAACTACACCAATGCAACTTCGAAGAGCTCTTCTTCCTTCAAGATCACCAAAAATACACTCAAAGGTTACTTCCAAGCTCAAAACACTCAAATGGAAATGAGGGTTTCGATCTCAAGGTTTGGAGAAGTGGAGGCGGGTCATATAAAGGTCCAAGAGCAACTTAAGATGTTTAAATAGGACTCAAACCCTAAAAATTAGGCTTTGTGCCAGGAAGCTATATGGCTAGCATATGTGGATGCCTCCACGACAAAATTTCGACCCAGTACGCTCGGCGTACTCCTAGCATACACCCAACGTACTGGTCAGGGACCTAAATTGTAACACCGTAAATTTACAAACAAATTTTTCATTTTTAAAAATCACGTAATTCTCATAACATAGTTCACAAAACCCCAAATGACAATGTTTTTAAAACACATATTCATAAAATGTTTTAAACACAATCTAGGATCCTCAAATTGTAGCTCTGCCTCGTGTGTACAATCAAGACGACGCCTTCTCGTGATCCTGAGAAGTACCTAAAACACATCACACATAACACGGTAAACACGAAGCTTAGTGAGTTCCCCAAAATACCACACATAACTCATTAGCCTCTCAGGGCTATACTCAAATAGGACCCTCCGGTCAATGTGTCTCAGTGGAACCCTCCGGTCCTACAACTCGGGTGGACCCTCCGGTCCTAACTCAGTAAGCTCAGAATAATACACAACATAAATCACAAAGACACAATGCGGGATATCACTATACTCAATATAAGCACATAAGACCCTCCGGTCACACGAAGATTACCAATCTAGGTTAGTATAGTGAGAGGACTCACCTCGTAAGCAAGCAAGGAAACTGAATACCACTCGAACGGTCTAATATCCGCCTACATGTAATAAGCATCTCTAATTAACTCTTAAAGATAAAAACTCTAAATAAGCTCATGATAGTCCTTCTTTAACTCTTAGGATGGGTAAAAGACCATTTTACCCCTTCATGACCTCTATCCCTCAAGTTTGATCAAACCCTAAAGTCAACACTCGAGTCAACAGTCCATGTTGACCCAACTCGTCGAGTGCATCTATGTGACTCGTCGAGTCCCTTCAGTTCCTCATAACCCTCATGAAAGTCCAACTCAACTCGTCGAGTTACAACGTGTTCAGACTCATCGGGACAAACTCCAACCGACTCGTTAAGTCAGCTCATCGACTCGCCACCCCCTAAGTCGAATCCTCATTCAGACGTTTTAAGGAAAAACTAATACCCCACACTCTGGATCTATCTTCATAAGGCTCGAATATCACGTAAATTGCAAGCTTTACGTGCATGCATGGCATATTAGGCTCAAAATGCTAATACAATCTCCAACAAGGGTTATATGCACAAGAGCTTGCCTCCAACTCAATAAAGCTTGAGTCTTTGGACTCAGAAAGCTCCCTACAGTCCAAATTTGAGGTTTCAACCTCAAGCCATGCTGAAATGACTTAATGACACAAGATGGATGGGAGAAAACCCTAAAAACTCCCTAAACCAAGATCTCATAAGGAAATAATCAAGTTAGCATCTTTTAACCTCCAAATGAACCAAAACACTAAGAAATATCTAGGTCTAAAAGCATCCTCTTGATCTAATCTTGATGCTCTTCACTTCTCCTCCAAAAGATCACAAAAATGCCCAAGATTAACTCTCTTTTCTCTCTTAGCCCACTCTAGGCGATTAAGGTTTCACACAGGGGAGTTGGGTGGCTGGTGAGGCGGAAATGAGGGCTTAAGGCCCTTTAAATAGGACACAAACCCGAAGATTCACACAACGCCAAATCGGCGAGTCGGCTCTCTGACTGGTTGAGTTGGTCATTAAACCCACGTGACCAATCCGACTCTACTTGACGAGTCGGGCATACAACTCATCGAGTCACTCATTCAATCCCAAAAATTAATATATAAATATTATACCTGAGAGTCTGGATGTTACAAAAATGCAAAAAGTTTAAAGTTTGAGGGAAAAGACGAATACCTGAAATGTGGATGTTACAATTCTCCCTAACTTAAATCAGACTTCGTCCTCAAAGTCTGTCGCTGCAAGGTTCTTCAATTCGGGTGAGTTTTCCTCACTGTACTCGTGAGTTGAAGGCACCAATGTCGGCCCACTAGGTTATGTATTATTGTATATAGGATGTTGCTATGTTGTAGTTATATGTTAGATATGTATCCTAGTATTTAGGATGTTGCTATACGGTAGTGATTTGTATGTTTATCTGTTTATTGGCTATATGTTTATATGTTGGAGATGTCGACATAGTGTAGTTAGGTTGAGACTGTACTACTTTGTGATGCCAGTCAACAAACCCGGTATGGTAAGGTTAGGCCATATTCCAACAAACCTGGATTGTTGGGTTGACGCCACGTGCTAGCAAACCCTGTATGGTTGGGTTGAGACTGGAGGTCAACAAACACGGTATAAGGTTGAGGCCACTTAGTAACAAACCTAGATTGTTGGGTTAAGGCCATGTTCCAACAAACCCTAGACGGTTGGGTTGATGTCTTATTTCTATGTGTTTTAAACCAACAAACCCTATATGTTTGGGTTGAGGTCAAGGAGTAAAAAACCATGTATGCATGCTTGGTGTATATGTTATTTGTTTGTGTGGTGGTACTTTAGGAGAACCCACTAAGCTTTGTGCTTACAGTTGTTTGTTATGGTTTCAGGTACTTCAGATGATCGGGAAAAGTAAATGCGTGATCGTGCACATCCTTCGGATTTTATGTTATAGGATTTTGGGATATTTTGTTTTACGAACTATACTTGTGAAACAACGTTTTTGTAAATAATTATTGACTTGAGGTTTTTTTTGGAAAAATGAAAATTTTACTATGATTTTTGGGATGTTACAATATATCTTTGATTGGAAAATTATTGTGTCATGGAAAATTTAGGTATACATATGTTACTACCGATAGAGATAACGGAGATCGAGTTGTTGTCTAGAAAATTGATAACAATAGTTATTAGGCTTGTGTTCTTCTGTTCACATATTCAAGTAATCCCATGGATTCAGAATGAATGTGTGTCACTATGTTTCTATTCTTGTTTTTATGCTATATACTTATGTGTGTTTTTTTTTTGTATATATGTGTGTTTATGTGGCTTCATGCTTGTATATTCATATATATTATCTTCCTTTATTTCTTCATATTTAATATAGTTTTGGCATTTTACACCATTTTTTCGTGTCTATTTGGCCCGAATCCATGGATTTGATTTATTTTTTAGGATTAACAGAGAAAGAATGCAAATCATGTGGTTACACGAGAAAGTCCGCTGCTAAAATGTGAAGAGAATTCATTGATATCAAAGATGTGGGTGATTAGATGACTATCTACTTGCGAATTTATTCTTCGTCTTCTTAGCGCCATACTATATACATGTAACACTTGTGTTTCTAGCCTAGACATTTATATTGAGGTGATAGTCTAGGTTAACCTTTGTAACTCATTTTGAATAAATGAAAAGGAATTATGTGAATATTATGTGTTTTATGCTTAATTACTAGGAGTTAATTAATTAAGAATAAAATGAGCGTCGAAAATAAATATTAGATCAAGCCGATATTTATTAAGAAAGTTGTAGTGGTTGTGACAAGGATTACGGATATATAAAGAATACCGAAATCCGAGTTATAACGAAGAAGTTATGACCTGTCAAAGTTTCGCGACAAAACCGGCACGGTGCCGAATGTTGTAAAAAGTGAGTTTTTGATAAACTACTTTTTAGCCTTAGTGATCTAAACGAAAGTCGTAGTGCTCGTTAAACCAAGAGTATGTATAAAAAGAACGCCCAAATCTGACTTCGTATGAGGAAGTTATGATTTTTTGAAGTTTCAGCTTAGCAGTAGACAGCTAAAAACTCGAATTTTAGATTGAGTGATTTTTATACAACGGTAAAAAGTCTGACGAAAACGGACGTCGGATGAAGAAGTTATGAATTTTTAACGGATTTCCTGTCCCGTTCTATTAAAAATAATACTATAAAAATTAAATTCAAAATTAGACGACGAAGTCTAAACAAAAGTTGTAGAGCGTAACTTTACCTACACGTGCATAAAAAGAATGTCAAAAACGGAGTTCGTATGCGAAAGTTATGGATTTTAGAAGTTTTTGCACAAAAATCGAGAAAATTCGCATAGTCACGTTTTTGCTACATCACCCTCGCTCAAAACATGCCATGTGTCCAAAATATTGCTGAGTCATCCGAAGTGGTCCAGTGAGAAGGCAACGCATGCCCCCTTCCCTCGTGCATCCGAGCGTCGCAGAAGCCACGAGCCCCCCTCGTCGGACCCGGACTTCGGTCCAATCAGGAGCTGCCAGCGAGGCCCTCGCATGCGCAGCCCACGTGCAAAGCCATTTGCCCCCTTCAGATCTGCTGCCGCATGGCTTCTTAGCAGCCATCCGATCAGAAGCCTCCCCCAATAAATAGAAGGTTGCGAGCCTTATCGGATAATTTTAAGAAATTGTGCATTTTCACCCCTTTTTTCATACTTCTTTCATTTTAATATTCCCCAACTCCCCGGTATCAATTATAACCCCCCAGAATACGCCACAAAATGCCCGAGAAGCCCGGAAAATTTATCTTTTCGGTTTCGAAGCCCGACCTTCGCAAAGCCTGGTTTCTCAATAAAACTCCCTTTTAGGAAACGAATTGTTGCCCGATTATCATCAAATCATGTGAGTGTCTAGTTACTTTCCTTATACACATAGATATGAAGTATTTACCTTAACATACGTGCTATGTGTAAATATACTAATTGTTTATTTGAGGTGACTGTTGAATAGATGTTTTATACAAGCTTTAAATTGTATATGTATTTTATCTACAAATATGTTGGGTAGACAAAATAGTCGATGGGTGTTAAAATGATGAGAGGCCTCGATGTTGTTGTTGTCTAGTGGAGTATAGACGATGACCAGGGACCTTTCTAGACAGTCCAGTGGTACACTAGCAAGTTCGCAACTTGTAGGTGTTGGTGAACTAAATGTTCATTGGCGTACTCCAATCCCCCTCGTGGTTGCCTTTAGGACATGTATGGTTGAGGAGTCCCCTTAGTAGTAGTGTCCAACCTGATGATATTCCTTAGGTTAGGTCCCTTGTGATAGGTGTTTAGGGATGTAAAGTGAGGACAACGGGAATGGGTAATCAGGGTTATTGTTGATTGGTGAACTTAATAAGTTATTATTATTGTGTGTTGAAAAGCCTATATGCTCACCAGGCTCCCAAGCCTGACCCACTTAGCTTTTTACGATTACAGGTAGTGGACCCCGAGCATAGTCGGAGGACGATGAGAGATTTTTGATTATAGTCCAGTAGTTATAAATAACTGTTTAAAGGCTTATAATGTCTTGTTTATGCTTTTGATCTGTATCGGAACATGACATCCCGAGGTTTTGATATGAAATGAAACTATACATTTCTTAAAGAAAGGTTTTGATAAACTTTTATCATATTTTGTTTGGGGACCAATTCTGTAACATCTTTTAAAAAGATTTCTCTGATTTTATTTTAAAAATCATAAATTAAATCGGTCTTTTCTGGCCGAGAAATTAGGGGATGTCACAGTTGGTATTAGAGCATTAGTTTAAGCGAACTAAGAAATTGTAGGATTTCTAGAATTAAACTTAGAATGCTAAGTGATGATTGTGAGGTGAGTGTCTACCATATTTTAGACTCGAGCACTAGTTTATTTTAGGAAAGATGCCTAAAATGCCCTTATGTGCTAAATGCTATATGTTTGTCATATATGCAATTATTTGTTCGGATCTATGGTCTGTTATCGACCGGAGCTGGAAACCTTATGTGTGTATCATTCTAAGCGTATGATTACGAGATTAGAACTAACATGTAAACGTTTGGGAGTGATAAGGGAATTGAAATATCTATCAAGGATAAAGACCTAAATTCGCCTTATTCAGTATATAGATTATAATGGCAAGAACTCGGAGTGGAGCTGGAAATGCAAACAGAAACCAACAACCTCAAATTCAAGTGGTGGAACAGGTGCCTATAGTAGAAGCTGCACCCGAACCCATCACCATGGCTGGAGTATGAACTATGATTCAGACCATGATGGCTGAATAGAGGGAGGAATTGAGGCAAATGTTGCTGAACAACAGGGATGAACCTTCAGTTCCTGTTGAACAACATGAACTAAATGACGATCGATCTGAAAAAGGGAACAACAGCATATCGGTTGGTCATAGTGAACCGCTCGTGGTTGGGAGTGTTGGATTAGTGTCTAAGTCCATAACTATTTTGGGATGTACTTGACCCGATTGTGCATGGTCCTTTTGGGTTGCCTTCACACTGGTGACTATACAGGATGATTGTTGAGGAGAGAGGCTTGTTTATTGTTAAGAATAATAAATTAGGGTATAAATATGATTTGTTAATATATTATATGAATAATATATTAATTTGGAATCATGTTATTAATTAGTATTTAATCAGAAATTCGTGTACTGTCTAGGGTCTAGATCTCAGTTTGTATGCCTTAGCTTGAAATATTAATGGCTTTTGGATCAAGATCTAGGTCTTAAAGAGTTAGGGTTTGAGATAAATCCATGTGTCTGAGGAATGACTCGTCGAGTTGACTCGTAAGAAGCATGGAAACTCGACGAGTTAGAGGGTGACTCGACGAGTTGGGTCAACTCGGAGTATTGACTTTGACTTTGACTTGAATATGACGTGGACCTTGACCAAGGTTGGCCCGTGAAGGGGTTTTGGGTATGGAATGATATCTAAAGGATTATTAGATTTTGACTAAGTATTATATTGGTAATGGCAACTCGGAGAATTGTTGGGGCGGTCGTTAGAGATTCATTACCGCGAGATTTGGCATTCAGCTTTGTGAGGTGAGTTACCTCCTGTATAAACAGGTGGAAGGCACCAATGTCGGCCCGTATATGTATGCTAGTATGTTCCGGACCAAGGTCCGATGTCGAGCAGTGTCCGATGTAGGTTTATATGTTTCTAGACTTTGGTTCGATGTCGGGGTAATCCTTAGGAATGTTTGTATGCGTGATGTCTTCGTGATTCTTGCATGTGCTTTCTTTATATGTTTCTGGACTTCGGTCCAATGCCGAGGAGAGCCCCAGGAATGTTTGTATGCTTCCATATTTTGGTCCGATGTCGGGCGGTGCCCAAGGAATTTTTATATGTTTATGTTATTTGATTATTTATGTGTATTTTTTGATTTGTTTATATGTATACCGATCTTTTCTCGATGCCGAGCGGCGCCCGATGCTGGATTTCGGTCCGATGTCGGGTGGGGCCCGATGCTGGATTTTGTTCCGATGTCCGGCGAAGCCCGATGTAGTGGGAAAGGCCCATGTGTGTTATTATGTGATTATGTGTATGGTATGTGGTAGTTTGGGGAGACTCACTAAGCTTTGTGCTTATAATTTTCAGTTTTGGTTTCAGGTAGTTCCGGTAGCAAAGGGAAGAGCTCAGGATGACTACAGTGCACACACCATTTTGTTTAGCCTGGGATGTTTCACTCTGATATATTGACATGTGTTTTGATATGATACTCTGATTTGATACGTTGACTTATGTATTTGGATGAAATGATTTTGGTAACTATGGTTTATTTAATAATTAAAAATGAAAATTTTGGATCGTATTTTTGGGAAGTTACAAGTTGGTATCAGAGCCTTGATTTGAGGGATTCGGGCACACTCTCGGGCATATCTGAACTCAAATTAAGGACATGGTATAAAATTATTAAGACAAAAAGTACTTTTATAAAATAAAAAAAAGGAATTTTGAAAAGAGAAAACGGGTGTGGTGCATGCAATCAGCCAAGATCAAGTAAGTTCTAACAAATTACCTATACATGTTTGTTTTGTTATGATATGTTTATGAGAACATCATGCTAGATTAGGGCTAAGGATCTAGGAAGGATGCCTTGTATGCCTGTTATATGTGTATGAGCTTTATGAACTGCATGCTATTATTGGTTAGTCAGTGATATGCTGCTTGCTTGCTTTTAGGAGTTATAATTATTTTTAACTAACTAATAAACGAATATGTTAAGTTACATATTATGATGACTAAATAATTTCATAAGGTTAGGTTTAGCTCTATTTCACAGCTCTCATTTGAGTCTAACCGTTGTAGAGTAGGACTTCTCATTCGAAGAATTATCTGGTCTTAGAGATATGTAATGGTATTCACGACATAGTTAGGGGAGATAACAGGGACTTCTTATGCAGTTGATGGCAGAGAGTGGGTTGGTGATTTTCCTAGGGCAAGCCTAGGATGGGATTAGTGTGAGAACAACAGTAGCAGTAGCAGGGACTTGGTGGAGTCAAGGCAGTTCTTGAGGAAAGTACGGTAGATGTGGAAGGTAGTATGGGCCCGTACTACTGAAAGCAAAGTATCCGTACTCAAATCAAGGAAGGTTGAGATGAACCCAAGGAACTTGTAGTATGTGAGATCCCTCGAGTTATGATGATTATTCTGATGTTTGTTTTGGTGAATTTTCAGTATGGTGACGTTACGCACTAGACCAAGTGGCAGTTCAGGTGCCGGTGAAGGATCATGCTCGGGCTCTGGAGTCGGGTAGCTCGATGAGCAGATGAGAGAGTTCATTTCATCTTAGGTCACGTGCATTATTTTAGACCAGACTCCTGTGATCTTCGGTACAGTGAAGGAGGACATCTTGGAGATACTTGATGAGAGGTTGGGTGTATTCCGCACTGAGATGGCGGCCATGCTAGGGGTGCGCACGATGACATTCAGGGAGTTCCGAGCATGTGGAGCTCCAGAATATCATGGGGCTCGGGACCCCATTGCTAGCAGCAGGTGGTTGGCTGATGTTGCCAACGCCTTTCATACGAGCCGATGTCCCGAGGGGGACATGGTCCGAATTGCTTCCTTTCTTCTGAAGGATAGAGCGCGTGATTGGTGGAAGGAGGTCGGAAATGTTGTTGGAGATGATGTAGCTTTGGATGCGATGACCTGGAGTGACTTTTCGGCCAGGTTCCGGGCCAAGTTTGCACCTATGATTGAGGTACAACAGCTTGCTAGGGAGTTCCAGGATATCCAGCAGACTATTGAGACGGTGACTGAGATCATCGCCATGTTCAGGGAGAAGGACCTTCTTGTTCCGCAGTACATGGCGGACGAAGAGATGAAAAAGGCCCGATATCATGAGATGTTGCGGAGTGATATCTGCCAGTTTATGAGACAATCCAGCTGCAAGAAGTTGGAGGATATGATTGCGAGGGCTCGGGAAAGGGAGCTGGATTTAGAGATGGAGTAGAAGAGGAAACCAGAGAGGGTTCAGGCAGGGAATGAGGGAAAAAAGCCCAAGGTATCAGACCACTAATCGAGCAGCAAACAGGGTCGCAGCTGTTGTGGCAAGTGCAACAATTTGCACGAGAGGACGTGCAGGACGGGTAGTTCGGGTTGCCTTAAGTGCTTCCAAACAGGTCATGTCAATATGGATTGTACTGCTGCCACCACCACCACCACACTATCAGATATGATTTGCTTCCAGTGTAATTAGAGGGGACACAAGCGGTCCCAGTGTCTGATTTTAGCAGCATCAGGATGGGTGGCGGCACCCGCTCTTTTTACATTGACAATTATTCACGGCCGCTAGGGCCGGGCGGAGGTGCCAGTGGCGAAGAGCAGAGCCTTCCAGATGACAGAAGAAGAGGCATGTGCAGCTCCCGATGTGGTGACGGGTATGTATTTTCTCCTTACCTCTTTATTTATGTTGATTATTGCTTATATTTATGTGTTTCATTATAGGATCGTTCCTTATGAACGGTATACTGCTCTGGTATTATTTGATTTGTGGGCTACTCGGTCTTTTGTGTCGCTCGCGCTCAACAAGCGATTTATAGGAGCTCCAGGGGAGTTGGACTGTCCACTTGATGTAAAGATAGCAGATGATAGGACCGTTCGGGTTGCAAGGGTCCATCGAGGATGTACACTGCAATTATTTGATGATTAGTTTTCCGTGGATTTAGTCCTCATTACCCTGTGAGGGAATAAGGTCATCGTGGCGATGGACTGGTTGGGCACTAATGGGGCGGTGATCGATTGCGAGTAGCAGCTAGTATGATTTAGGACCCCAAGTAGGGGAGGGTTGGTGATCCAGGGTAAGAGGCCACAACATGGGCTGAATTTGTGTTCAGCAGCGAGGGTTAGGCACTACATTCAGCAGGGTTACACAGGTTATGTCGTCGATGTCCTGGATACCTAGGATAAGGGTAAGGTGACTATGTATGATATACTGATCGTATGGGAGTACCTGTACGTGTTCCCAGAGGATTTTTCTGGGGTACCTCCGGAGATACAGGTAGAGTTCATGTAACGCCCGTGTTTCTGGGCTTGCCATTTTTATCAATGTAATAGTCTAGGTTAACCTTTGTAACCCCAATTTGAAATAATAAGAACGTATTATTTGAGTATTATGTGTTTTGTGCTTAATTGCTTAATTATGTGATATGATTAATTAAGAATAAAATGAGCGTCAAAATTTAAGTGTAAAATAAACTTGATATCTTTGGATAATGTTGTAGTAGTTGAAACGAGGTTTCCGAATATATATAGAACGCCCAAATCTGACTTCGTTTGAGGAAGTTATGATTTTCTGAAGTTTCGACTTGGCAGTATGCAGCCCGAATACTCGATTTGAGATCGAGCGGTTTTTAGCCGAAACAATCTAAACGAGAATCGAAGATCTCATTGTTAGTAGCGAAACGATGAAAAGTTAGGCAAGAACAAACGTCGGACGAAGAAGTTATGAATTTATAACGAAGTTTTTCTGTCCCGGCCTCCTAAAAATAAATAATAAAAATAAAGTCAAAATTAGCTGACGGAGTCTAAACGAAAGTTGTAGAGCGTAGTCTCACCTATGCGTGGATATAAAGAATGTCGAAAACGGAGTTCGTATGAGATAGATATGAATTTTTGAAGTTTATTAAGTATTTAATATTTAAATTAAAAGCTAAATCTTGGTATTATTCAATGAGGAGTCTCCGGACTCATCCGAAGTACGCCCAGCGTACAACGAAGCGTGACGAAGCCCAACACTCGAGTACCTCCGATGACGTAAGCGTTGACGATCCGAGGCGTACGCCCCACGTAGCCTCGTACGCCCAACGTACGTGCGAGGGTCCAGCCCCCTATAAAAGGCTTGCGAAGGCAGCCGATTTTCTTTTGCCAATCCCATCCTTTTCTCTCTAGTTTCCCTCGTTTAGCGTGCCATTTATACCCCGAAGCCCCGGTAATATTCCCGAGCCCCGAAGCAAGATCCAAAGCCCCGAGGATCCCGAAGAGCGTTATTACCGAGCTGAAGCCGTGCCCGCAAGGAGCCCGGTTTTTGTGAAGATCTTCTAGATCTACGAAGAAACACTACTTCTCCAAGCCGTAGTGCTGCTCGATCATCTTCTGATCAAGTGAGTGTGTAGTCATTTTCATTCCAACGCAATATTATGAAGTATTTTATATAAAATACGTGTTATGTGTATATATTTTGTTGTTATATGTGTGAATGTATATTCACTTTCTTCTATCTCATAGATCTGATTTATTCTCTATGAAATACGTGTTATGTGTGTATGCCTCATCTGTTATGTGGATTATGTATTGATTAAAGCATGCTATACAGGTTTTTAAACAATGTATAAAAATGTATATTTTTATCTACTAATATGTTGGGTAGAACATGCGTAGATAATTGGTGTGTAATAAACAGATGAGAGGCCTCAATGTTATTGGTGTTATTCTGGTCATTCAGCAGAGTATGGATGACGACCACGGACTATTCTAGACTGTCCTGTGGAACACTAGCAGGCTCATTACATGTAGGTGTTGTGAACGACGTGTTCACCGGTGTACTCTATCCCCCACATGGTTGCCTTTAGGACACTTATTGTTGAGGAAGCCCCTCTGCAGTAATGTCCGTCCCGATGAAAATCCTGAATTAGGTTCCTTATAATAGATGTTATTTTAGGGACGTAAAGTGAGGATAACGGGAATGGGTAATCGGGTTTATTGTTCATTGTTGAAATTAAATATAATTATTTATTGTGGGTTGAAAACCCTATATGCTCACCAAACTCCCAAGCCTGACCCACTCATTTTATTTTTATTACAGGAAGTGGCGCAAGAGCTTAAGATGGGCGAATCATCAAGTTGTTTTGCTTACAAGTCTGTATATGTATATATTTGGTGAATGACTTGTAATGTTATAGTTTATGCTTTATGATCTGTATCGAAAAATGACATCCCGACTTTTGATTATGAAATGAAATCATATTTCTTTATGAAATGTTTTGATAAATATCTATTTTATCATGTTTTGTTTTTGGGAACAAATTCCGCATCTCTTCTAAAATTAAAAGGATTTACTCTGAAAATGTTTAAAAAGCATAAATGAAAACGGTCTTTTCTGGCCGAGATTTTGGGGATGTCACAGTTCAGGATTGACCTAGTCCCTGGTGCGGCTCCGATAGCCAAGCCACCGTATCGGTTGGTTCCTCCCGAGATGCAGGAGTTGTCTACACAGCTGCAGGAGCTGTTAGACAAGGGATTTATCAGGCCAAGCAGTTCACCATGGGGAGCCCCGATCATGTTTGTGAAGAAGAAGGACGAGTCATGTCGGATGTGTATAGATTACTGGGAGCTAAATAAGGTAACGGTGAAGAACCGTTACCCCTTCCGAAGGACTGATGGCTTATTTGACCAGCTTCAGGGTGCATCTTGGTTCTCCAATATTGATCTGCGATCGGGTTATCACCAGATGCGAGTCAGGGACGACTTACCGAAGACAGCCTTTCGGACTCGCTATGGTCACTATGAGTTCATGGTAATGTCGTTTGGGCTCACCAATGCTCCTGCCGTGTTTATGGAGCTCACGAACCACGTGTGCAGACCGATGGTGGACCGGTCTGTGATAGTCTTCATCAATGATATCTTGGTTTACTCCAAGACTCAGGAGTAGGATGAGGAGCACCTGAGGGAGGTGCTGGAGACACTAAGGAGGGAGAAAATTTTCGCAAAGTTCTCTAAGTGTGAGTTTTGGTTGCGTGAGGTGCAGCTTCTGGGGCATCTTGTCAACTAGAAGGGTATTTTGGTCGATCCGGACATGATAAAGGCCATGATGCACTGGGAGGTTTCGAGGTCTCCATCTAAGATTCAGAGTTTTCTTTGTCTAATGGGATATTATCGGAGATTCATTTAGGATTTCTCCAAGATTGTTGTTCCCTTGACCTGACTGACCAAGAAGTTGGTGACATTCCGCTGGGGGCCTGAGCAGCAGGTAGCCTTCGAGACTCTCAGACAGCGGTTATGCGAGGCACCGATTCTGACATTGCAGGAGGGCATCAATGATTTCATGGTGTACTGTGACGCTTCGATCATGGGTATGGGTGCGGTGTTGATGCAGTGGGGTCACGTGATAGCGTACGCTTCAAGGAAGTTGAAGCCTCAGGAGGCTATCTACCCGACGCACGATTTGGAGCTGGGGGTTGTGGTTTTCACCCTCAAGATTTGGCAACACTACCTTTACGGGGTTCGATGTACCATTTACACGGACCATGAGAGCTTGAGGTACCTGATGGATCAGCTGAATTTGAACATGAGGCAGCATCGGTGGTTAGATGTGGTGAAGGATTATGACTGTGAGATCCTTTACCACCCAGGGAAGCCCAACGTAGTGGCCGATGCTCCATCCGAAAGACAGTGGCGGCACCAATTCGAGATATATGTCTGAGGATGACAGTGATTACTCTGTTGCTGGAGCGGATCCGGGAGGCACGTGTCGAGGGTATGAAGGAAGAGCACCAGATGTGTGAGCGGATCGTAGGCCAGGTGGCCTCATTTGATTATGACAATCATGGGTTGTTGACCTTGCATAGGAGGGTCTGGGTTTCATACTGGGGCGGTGTACAACAGGTTCTGATGGATAGGCTCACAAGTCGAGATTCTCCATCCATCTCGGGGCAATGAAGATGTATCAGGATTTTCGCCCTGATTATTGGTGGCCCTGCATGAAGTGGGACATAGCATGGTGTGTGGAGCAGTGCTTGACTTGAAGGAAAGTCAAGGCCAAACATCAGCGACCCCACAACAAGATGTAGCCGTTGGAGATTCTCATGTGGAAATGGGAAGACATCACTATGGATTTCATCACGAAGCTTCCTAGGACCACACGCGGACTGGATTCGATTTGGGTCATCGTGGATCAGTTGAGTGCTCGTTTCATTCCGATCTAGGAGAGCATTTCGGCTGAGATGTTAGCCGAGATCTATGTACGCGAGGTGGTGGCACATCATGGAGTGCCGGTTTTCGTTTGTTTCAGACTGAGATGCTCGTTTCACTTTCAAGTTTTGAAGCGGTTTCACGACGAGATGGGCACTTGTCTTCATTTCAACATAAATTTTCACCCTCATACTGATGGGCAAAGTGAGAGGACGATCCAGACTCTCGAGGATATGCTGCACGCATGTGTTTTGGATTTCAACGGTAGTTGGGATACGTATCTTCCGTTAGCGGAATTTTCATATAATAACAGTTATCACGCCAGCATAGATCGACCTCCATTTGAGATGCTCTACGGGAGGAAGTGTAGGACCCCAATCTGTTAGGGCGAGGTCGGTCAGAGAGTCATGGGGAGTAATGAAGTGGCACTCAAGACCACATAGAAGATCTAGCAGGTCCGAAGCAGGCTCCAGATTGCTCAGAGTTGGCAGAAAAGCTATGCCAACAAGCGCCGTTCAAACCTAGAGTTCCAGGTAGGGATATGGTCCTCCTTAAGGTGTCACCTTAAAAATGTGTCATCTGGTTCAGAAAGCGGGGCAAGCTAGGCCCCAGGTACATCGGTCCTTTTAGAGTTACCGATCAGGTGGGCTGTGTGACCTATCGTTTGGATCTTCCAACAGAGCTCAGCCAAATCCACAACACATTTCATGTCTCCAAGCTGCGGAAGTGTTTGGTGGATGATTCCACAATTGTACCTCTAGAGGATATCCAGGTGGATGACAGCCTGAACTACATAGAGAGGCCAATGGCGATTCTGGATTGGAAGATGAAAACCTAGAGGAAAAAGGTGGTACTGTTAGTGAAGGTGCAGTGGATGCACCACAAGGGGTCAGAGTGGAATTGGGAACCATAGAAGGAGATGAGGGAGCACTACCCAGAGTTATTCGAGGCAGCAGACTTCGAGGACGAAGTCTGAGACAAGTGGGAGAGAATTGTAACATCGGATTCATGGTATGTATTTAATTATAATGTATTCATTTTTACAAGAGCAACTCGACGACTTGGAAGCCCCAAAGTCGTCGAATAGAGATCAGATGAGACACGGGTTTTAAGTAACCTACTCGACGAGTTGAGAGCCCTCAACTCAACGAGTAGGCTGGCATAGGTGAAACCCTAATTTCGGGGGTTTTCACCCTATTTAAGCATCATAATCCCCTCATGCTAGCCCCATTTCCAGCCTCCAAGTCCCAAACCCTAAATCTCAAAACCCTAATGCCTTGTGTGATCTTGTTTGTCATTTTTGAGAGAAAACTTTTGTATTTGAAGCTTGTGGAAGAAGGATAAGTTGAGGTCCCAAGAGAAAGCTTTTAGATCCAGAAACTTCACTCCAGTTGCATCATTTTCTGGTAAGCAAGTCTCAAACTTGCTTAATGATTACTTAGATGTCTTCATTTTCACTTAAATTGGGGTTTGGTCCAAGTAGCATGGTCCTTGGGAAATGGACGTCCTAAGTGAGTATACTTCCAGATCTAGGACCTTGAAGGGCTTTCATGGCATAAAGGTGCAAACTTTATGGCCGTTGAAGCCCCATGCAAGCTTTAGGATGTCATTTTGGCCTTTTAAGCTCCAAAAGGCCATGCATGGAGAAAAAGTCAGAGATTTTAGGTGTTCATGTAGTGTCTAGGGTCTAGATCTCAGTTTGTATGCCTTAGCTTTAAGTATTAATGGCTTTTGGATCAAGATCTAGGTCTTAAAGAGTTAGGTTTTGAGCTAAATCCATTAAGGAAGGGTATTAACAGGTAAAGTTGGAAACTTTACCCTTAAAAGGACATTTTCAGTATGTTTATGAAGTATGCAACTTAGATCTGAAGGATATGAGCTTAATCCATTAAGAAGGGCTTAACATACTGAAGAACTCGACGAGTTATGAAGGAACTCGGTGAGTTGGGACGAAGGAGTGACTTGTAATGAGGAAGGGAACTTCAAGCAAGACTGCCCAAAGAGGAAAGGAGCTATAAATCCAAATGTACCGCTAGAGCACTATAGGAGATGCTACGAAAGAGTGACTTGTTTCAAGTGTGGGAAGACTAGGCATTATGCTATTGATTGTATATCCAAAAAGAGGTTATGTTACGGATGTAGGGACAAGGGTCATATGTCAAAAGATTTCCCGAAGAAAAACGAAACAGTAAATACATTAAAGCTAAAGGAAAGAGCATTCCAAATGATCCTTAATGAAGCATGTGGCAATGCAAGGGATCAGGAATAAGGATCTATGAAGTAACTGTTGGGTTTTGAGCATTCTAACACTCTTATGGTGTACATGCAACCCTATAAACCTTGGATCTATGTTTTCTCTATTATACATGCAAATATTAATTATTCCAAGGTTTCATCCTAACTAGCATATTATGAAGCACCTAAGTTCTAGTTAGATGACATACCTTTTGATGTAGCTTGATGTCTTCAAGCTTTAAGAGCTTAGCCCCAATAGTGTGGAAGCCTAAAATGGAATCACAAATCACCAAACCACCTTGGAAGAACTTGAGGGAATATGTATGCACACTAAAATTGGCCCACTCTTATTTTCACACACTTGTGCCAAATTTGTGAGCCAAGGACCCCTTTATATATTATGGGGGATTAGGGTTACATCCATGTAAACCCTAATACCCATGACCTTTCATTTACATAGGATCCATGGGTTAAAAGTTCCATGGACTATCCATAAAAGCTTAGCCCAACCTAAATGAACTTTGACCATTCCATATATATAAGAGTCCAATTTAATTAGTTACTTTTGATCACTTAATTAATTCTAAATTAATTCTTGATCAATACTAATTAAATAATATGATTCCATATTAATATATTAGAGCTTATAATATATTAATATTAATCATAAATATACTATTCTTAAAAGACTATCCATATAAATTGTGTCGGTGAAGTGCAACCCAAATGGACCATACCGGGTCGGGTCAAGTACATACTAGATATAGTTATGGACTTAGACATTAATCCAACAGTCTTTTACTTGGATAAGTCTAAAACTATTGTTGAGTATGACTTCAAAACCTAACTGGCAATCGTAGCTCTTAAAGCCGCTGTCGAACTCTGACCTTGTCAATGACTTGTCCATTAGATAAGGGATCATATATTCCTCCATTCTAGATATCATATGGAATGAGACATGGATTATAATCATTCTCTCTGTCCATTTGTTGTTTCCCGATTTTCAATTCATGACGACTGACTGATTGAACAAATCAAACCAGTCCTGGCTTGGCCAAGCACTCACATGTATCATCATTAAATCATTGAGGGGCCCACAGATATCACTTTTATCCCAAAGGTAAAAGGAATGGATAAACTTCGACTCATATGGCTTGTTCTACTACTTGTTGAATCATACACAAAGGCACATTTTATAACATCGAGTTACCGAATGCGTTTTCGTGCAATCAATGTACAACCAACTCATAGTAACAACTCATATCTCTAGGTTTGAAGAATATAAGATATTATCGTCTCATGATCACTCGTGATAAAATCCATGAATTGATTCAAATGAGCATGGGCTGAATCCAATACTTAGAACTTATGAGCACTCATGAGTGATGTAGCACAACTTTGTCCACCAACTTGGACGTCTACAAGCCAACCCATGACAGTCTTGATTCATATCTACTTCTAACATATGAACGACTGTGGATGGTTTGAATAACTTAGTCATTCCGGAAGAATAACCTAGTTATTATGGAAGTCAAAACATGCAAAGTGAAACACAAGAATAAATGAATCAAATATGGTATCAAACCCTATGAATATAAATAGACCACTTTTATTTATCACCATACTGATTACTCATTATTCATTGTTTCGGTTTTATCAACTTTATACCTGAATTAAAACCACTAGTTGTCCCATGCTCCAAGCATGTACACTATGTTTTTCTAAACAATAGCTTTGCCATACACCAAGTATGCACTCTATGTTTGTCTATGATCCTTTTCTTTGTGAACTAGATCAATTGAACATAATTTCAATGATTCTCTTTTCACACTCCCAAATACTTGTCTTAAATGTAAGAATTCCAAATTCCTATCATTTATCGAAATCTGTTTAGATTTTAAACTTATATGCACTGTTTCTCTTGTAATGATTATGCACAAAGCCACAAAGACTTGGCAACAATCTTTACAGAGTATTCCAATGGAGAGCAATTCCATGGAAACGATGTCTCAAATTCAAAGCGCATTGCTTTGAACATGCTTCTTGCATTAAGTTTCTTTAACCTTACACAAATTGCTTCCACCTATGAAGACAACTCTATATTCCTATTTTGAATACAACTTCTAAACAAGAGTTTCCTCTTTTCAAACTATATCAATATGGTCCTTCCAAAATTAACACTATACTTCCAACTATCCTTGAGCAACTAGTCTTTGTTAAACCTTAGATTGTCCTCGACAATTGCTTAATCATTTTAGTCATCTCCAATTCTAGACCTTTTCCCTTCTTAATACCCCAGACATTTGGAAAATTTTAGAAATGATGAATATTATAGCACATGCAATCGATCCTGTACCCAATGCAAATGGGACACGATTCATGATGTCTCACATAAAGACATGATTCTAAACCAATCTTTTGCTACAATATTTTTTATTTGCCATGTTCTCAAATTTTGACTATGAAGAGGGATGCCGTAATCATAATCGAATTTTAACAACGCAATATATAGAATTTTTGTAACGACCCAAATTTTTTTTTTTTTCGTCCGAAAATTTCATTTTTTAGATATTACTTTAGAAAAACATTAATAAATAAAAACATTGTCTAAATAAAAAGAAACATTGTTTGTTCACACCATAACACATTGCAACCATGTTCTCAAAAGCCAAACCGTACATCCCATCAAAATATCAGAGTACAATCCCAGTAAATCTCATAAATGCGGAAACCGAAGAGTGTGTGTATGACGTGCCGCTACCGCGCCGGCTCCTTCCCCTTCGATGCAGAGGTACCTGAAAACAAAACTGTAAACGTAAGCACAAAGCTTAGTGAGTTCCCCCAACGTACCGCATACCATACAAACACATAACACATATACTGCCAGGCTATTCTGGGGTGCCTGACTACCCGGTACGGCCATTCTGGGGTGCCGACCTACCCATACGGCCATTCTGGGGTGCCGTCTTACCCGTGTCAAGCCATTCTGGGGTGCTGACTACCCATCGGTCCTAACAACCGATCCTCGGGGACTATTTCACCCCTACTACTACGATCACATATAACATAACAAGCCAGCATGCATACATATCGTCACATACTGTCAGACGTATCTGGGGTGTCTGACTACCCTTCGGTCCGAACAACCAAACTCTACTACTATCACATACAGCATATCATGCTAGCATATAACATGTCATGTACTAGCGAACTTAGATGATATCACAAAGACAATCATCTATCATACAACTCCTACTGGTGGGTCGGCATTGTGGCCTTAGACCCACCGCTACTGGAAGGTAACTCACCTCAAAGTAGCTGCTGAACTGATCGGGAACTAACTGACTGCTGCTGCTCCGGGAGTCCTCCGGCTGCAATTTCCACGACATACTCAATCAAACACTGCTAACTGTCCTTTAGGTAAGATGACCATTTTACCCCTGGATTAACTCTAAGCCAAAGCTGGAGTCAACTTTCAGTTGACCCGACTCGCCGAGTGGATCACCACTCGCCGAGTCCCTAGCAAACCAATGTCCTGGGTCCCTGTTCTACTCGTCGAGTCGGGCTATGACTCGACGAGTTCACCTTCTATCTGCCATTCAACACCTTCATCCTACTCGCCGAGTTGTATGAACAACTCGTCGAGTTCATCTTCATTCGATGAACACTTTATGCTAAGACTCGCCGAGTTGTATGAACAACTCGCCGAGTCTGTTCTTGAGCTATGAAGATTGCCTTGGACTCGCCGAGTCAGGGCATTGACTCGCCGAGTCCTAACATGGGTGAGTTCAGCTCCCAACTCACCGAGTCACCCCCTGTGACTCAAGGCTCAACTCGACACATGAAGAAGGGACCAATTCGGTGACTCGCGACCAGACTCGCCGAGTCACCTATGCGACTCGCCGAGTCGTCGCCATGCACTCCTTAAATATACCGATTTGCTCGGTTCCAGACCATGCCATTCATAGATCTGGACTTCTAGGACACGAATCACACGTAAAGTTTCTAACTTTACGTGTGGATATTCACCAATATGGATTATAAGGCTCAAAATGTCTCAAAATGGTAGATCTAGGGCTAACAAGCCTCATGAGGCCAAAAAGCTAACAGATCTGAGTTCCTGGAGCTCAATCTTACATAGATCCAAAGGCCAAACGCCTTATTACAACATATAATGAACATGCAAACTTGGGGAATTGACCAAGAAGGACCCAAATGAAGTTTTAAGCATAGAATCAAGGGGAAAACGGGTTATACCTCAAAGGAAATGTTGAAATGACACAAGGATGGCTGATCTCCTTCTCCTCTTCTTGATCTACTCCTCTTACTCTTCAAAACCTTCAAGAACACACCAAGAACACCTCAAACTCTCAAGGAAACAAGGGAAAACGATGTAGGGGGAGTTCTGGGGGTGAATGGGGACGAGTTGGGGCGGAATGAGAGTTTAAATAGGGTGCAAACCCTTGAAACTTAGGGTTTCATCCCGCAGCGGTGACTCGCCGAGTCCAGGATATGGACTCGTCGAGTCGCCTACTTAAAACGCGTCCTGAGTCTCGTCCCTACTCGGCGAGTCGGACCCTATGACTCGCCGAGTCTAAGGCTAAATTAGGGCAATGCTCAAATAAAATTCACATACCGGAAACCAGGTGCTACAATTTTCTTAAGTTGAACCAAACCAACATAAAATTCATATATTTATTCTTGACCAAAGATGTTTAAAATCTCAATCTAAGCTTTTAGAATTGAAATGAAGTATAATTTCCTCTCGCTTAATTATAGCAAAACAACTTTTCAATCCCTGCAACTCCACGAATTGAAACGTTTGTTTTCTATAATTAACATTGCTAACTTGCAACCTTTATCATAATTATCATGCTCTCACTAACATGATGATTATTAGCATAACACTTATGCTCCCACTAGCTTTGACATGTACCCAGAAATCAACTGGACTTCTAGAAATCAATACTTTATTGACTTTCTTACCAAAGTTCAGATTTTTGATACTAGATTGCCTTGATACGACTTTATCAAAATCATACACCTCTCTTAGATAGTTCACAGGTGTGTCTAAACAATTATGAAGAGGGATGCTGTAATCATAATGCTTAGACCTTTTGTCATTCCCACAATTGCTATCTACTCAAAACCTACTTAGTGAAAGAGTTTCCTTACCATCATTTTCATGAATCGAAGAGAAACCTTATAACACTTAGATTTTATGGTGTAAGTGTTCCTATCCATGTGAATTTGTCAAAACCATAATCACAAGACTAGGTTAGTGACAAATCCTAACTCATATGGATTGAACTTGTGCAATCTTAACTTCTTGCCACTTGGCAGCTCAAGGGCCCGCCATTGCTTCCAAGTAGCTATGCAAACAATTGAGAACATGTAGAACTCAAATGTATAGCCAACTTAACTGGAATGGGCACAGAAATGTCAACACGATCGGTTATAAACCTCTAGTTGTGTGCTAGTGATGAAATACAAGTTTTTATTCTTGATTACTTCTTGAAACCCTTTAAGGATCTTTTAGACTCCCACTATCTCCTTGACTTATAAGACTTCTTTTCCAAATATTCAAGAAATAGTGTGGATTCTAATCAAGATAGACACTTAAGACAATTGGCATTAGTTGGTCTTTGTTTTATCCAAAACATCACAACTTACCAATTTCAAATGTACAAGAGTAGAAAACTTTTACTCTTACATTTGACAAGTGTTTTAAACCTTCTTTAAGACATGTCACTCAAGTTCCAATCTTAGAGTATATCTCTATGAATTGTTTTTGGAACGAAGTATGAATCATCTTCTTGATTTAACCACTTCAACAATTCATAACTCCTCTTCTTAACTATCATAATGCACTTAGAGGATGAATTGTGATAAGGTCTCAAAATCATTAAGATGATCTTAAAACACGATACTAAAGTACTCTCCCATCTTTTTAGATTTGAGAAACTTTTATCCTTCTGCCTAATTTGATTCTTCTTATTTGTTCTGTCATACATTGAAATTTTTTCAATGTTTCAGAATTATACTTAAGCTTGTAAGTATAATCATATTTACTAAACCTTTGTAAATCATGATGAATAGTCTTATCCATCTGTTGTGGTGGACTATGACAAGTGCACAAGAAGTGTACTTGATTCGTCAGTCCTTCTCTTGAATCACATATACTTGTGAACACGGAACTAGTCTTAATTAATTTTCCAAAGTTGAAAATTCTCATACATCACACTCAACACCTTGTATGATTCCAAGTTTTGGTCCAATTGAAACTTGGGTGATGAGAACATTTCCTTATTTGGTAAATTTAGACATTACCACAAATGAAAGAATCAAATTCATATTTCCAATATTGCTATAAACATACAAACATCAAGTTTTCATGAATGTCATTGTAAGGAGATAAAAGTAAATAAAAGTTTGTTTTACTTTATTTTAAAATGCGGAAAAAACTTTTTTTTTCCTTACAATGTAACTTGAAATGAAAACTATGTTATTACTTCTTTCCTAGCAATCTATCATAACTCCTAAGAGTAACTCAAGAATCTGATCTTCAATCCAACGATAGAAATCCATCTTCACGATCAGATTCAACATACTCTTTCTTTAAGTTTCCTTAACTTTTCCTTTGATTCTTAAACATCAACATGTGACCCAGTCACATCTTGTAATAAGAATATCATAATAGAAACTTAACCGAGTTAGATAGTGGACCTTACCTGAAGTAGAGTCAAACTTATTGACTTTACTAGCCTTATGATCTTTCAGGTAAAATTGACAGCTTCGCAACCAATGCCCTTTCCTTTTGGCAATAGAACCATATGCACCCTTTGAGAATGGTACATGGGACAATCTCAGACTTAGCCTTTCTCTTTACCATTTGGTCAACTGAGTTGACTATGGACGATCCCTTTCCATTAGGAAGAGAATGCTTTTTCTAGATTTCTAGTGTCACCATTGTCAATGTCCATAAAGTTTTGGGAATTCGATCTTCTAATCAAATTTGCTTTACTAGCCCTCCAAATCATTGCTGATTCAGCAGTACCAAGAAAATTGATAAGATCAATAAGGGTCTTGTCATAGTCTGTTTCATAGGAGTCCTAAAGGAACTCACTATGCGAATTAGAAAGTGATTACACCACTAACTTTCTCAAGACTTTGACACCCAACTCTCCTGGCTTGTCAGTATGTGACTACATCTCCAAGATGTGATCACACCTAGACCTTGCCTTGCCAATAGGGATTGGGTGACCTTGAACTTGTGGGTTAGGAGAATAATTGGAGCAGGTGGAGGAAGTGAAGTTCCAAGAGATTTGGGAAGATCATAGATGTCTGAACTAGACATGTTTTGGGAGATATTCAAGATAGTTGATTTAAAGTCCTTAATATAACACCCAATATGAAATATTAAGGCTAGGACCCAACACAATATTTTATAACTTGGAAGAGGGATGTCGTAATCCAACCTATAGAATATTTGAAGGTAGGTGAATGACGATTCACCAATTTCCACCATGAAAAATGAAATAATTTATTAGGTTTTAATTGGATTTGAAACTCCTAGATCTTTGAGATTTATTGAACTTTCAATGGCATGTTTCAATCTCGAGTGTGCCCTTCAGGTTTTGTGACTGGGATGCCGAGGATCACAAAACCAGGTGTGAAGTAACCATGCAAATAACTTGGTACCCTTAAGTGTTTACCCCTCAATTAATGTGTCGGTTAACCTCACACGCTCCATCGATACTATTATAAACATTAAGTTGCCCTTTGCCTACCTTGTTAAACACGAGTTAGTGTGCCGGTTAACCACACACAACCACTAACCGACTTAAACAAAGTGAAAAGTGTAATTTCATGGATTAGCACCTTATTCACATTTTCCTAAGTAACTAAGATTGGGAATTTAAAAGTGTTTAGTTACTTAGGGGGTGTTTGGCTTAGCTTTTAAAAGCTCAAAAGTTCTTTTCCAAAAAGTTACAAAAAGTCAGGAAATCCTGACTTTTCCAAAAAGATGCTTTTCCTTGTATTAAAACTCCAAAAGTTACTAGTTTGCCAAACATCTTTTTGTTTTTTTTTCTTTTACAAAAAGGACGTTTGGCTATGAAAAGCTAAGCCAAACACCCCCTTAGTATTTATCATTAATACTTTTAATGAAGGGAGAATTATAGTCCTTGTCCTACCCGTTCGGCTAACGACCCTCCACCTGTCAAGGAAGCAGTGGGTGAGAGTGGACACCCATTAAACTGCCATTTTATAGGCAGTAACCTTATACCCCCCTTATAGACCAGCTTCGTGAATGAGGCCTACTAATGGTAAGACGACTTGCTCTTATACATATAATATATTAAACTTTTAATATTATAATAGTATAAGGGTGTATTTTAGACATTTAAAATACTTGGTGGTTTAATCTATTAATTTATGCTTTTTAAAATCAAATCAGAGAAATCTTTATAAAAGATGTTGCAGAATTGGTCCCCAAAACCAAATATGATAAAAGTTTGTCAAAACCTTTCTTTAAGAAATATATCATTTCCTTTTATATCAAAACCTCGGGATGTCATGTTCCGATACAGATCAAAAGCATAAACAAGACATTATAAGCCTTACGACAGTTATTTGTAACTACTGGCCTATAATCCAAAATTCACTCATCATCATCATCCGACTATGCTCGGGGTCCTCTACCTGTAATATAAACAGCTAAGTGGGTCAGGCTTGGAAGCCTGGTGAGCATATAGGGTTTTCAACCCACAATACATAAATTTATTATGTTTAAACATCAATCAATCAACCTAATTACCCCAAACCCCATTATTTTATTTATTTCTTAAGGGTTTACCCTAAGAATCAACTATCACTCCTTCCTAAGGATTCATCCTAAGGAATAGACACAAAGTCACCTCGTGACCGGGGTTTATACAACGGGCACTAATTCCATAGCTGCCAAAGTTTATTCAACATGTGCTAAGTCCATAGCTCTCGTTTATCGACAGTATTATTTACAGGTATTCTCTCCTGCAATACATGTCAATGGGTTTTAGAGTACAACAAATGAACATATAGTTCATTCCACCTACAGGTTGCGGGCCTGCTAGTGTTCCATAGACTGTCTAGAATAGTCAATGGTTGTCATCCATACTCTACTGAATGACTACAACAACAACAACAACATCGAGGCCTCTCATCTTTTTAACACACGTCAACTATTTCATCTACCCATGTTCTACCCAACATATTTTGTAGATAAAAAGCATATACAGTTTAAAACTTGTATAAAACATCAATTGAATAGTCACCTTAATTAAACAATTAATATATTTACACATAACACATATTTCAAGGTAAATACTTCATATCTATGTGTAAGGTGAAAGTAACTACACACTCACTTGATTTAATGAAAACCGGGTAGCAATTCGTTTCCTAAAATGATCGTTTCTAATAAAACCGGGAGTTTTATTGAGAAACCGGGCTCTGCGAAAGGTCGGGCTTCAAAACCGAAAAGATAAATTTTTCGGGCTTCTAGGGCACTTCGTGGCTTATTCCGGGGCTTACAATCGATACCGGGGCTTCGGGGAATGATAATATGAAAGAAATATGGAGAAAGGGGCAAAAAGTGACAAGTTTTCAAAATACCCCTGGGAGGTCTCGCACCCTTCTATTTATAGGGGAGGAGGACCGAAGGCTCGGATCCGAACCGAGGAGGGGATGGCACACGTCTGCGAGGCTCGGACCAAGTGGCTGCTTCAGCGAGGCTCGGACTGGTCAGCTGCGAGCTTCGGATTGGTCAGCAGCCTCAGTCCAATGAGAAGAGTCCACGTATGCGAAAGGGGTGTCCGAGGAGCATCCGCGGGGTGTCTCTTGCGAGCCTGTCCGAATGCGAGTAGACCGCGGACTTGGTCCAATCAGAAGACAACACGCGAAGCTCGGTCCTATCAGGAGGTGCCACGTGGAGGCCTCGCATGCGAGGGATGACGTGTCCGAGGTGACTCAGCGAAATTTCTCGGTTTTGGGGATTTTTCTCGTTTTTTACGCAAAAACTTCTAAAATCCATAACTTTCGCATACGAGCTTCGTTTTTGACGTTCTTTATATGCATGCGTAGCTAAAATTACGCTCTACAACTTCCGTTTAGACTTCGTCGGCTAATTTTGATTTTAAATTTTATATTATTATTTTTAACAGACCGGGACAGGAAATCCATTAGAAATTCATAACTTCTTCATCCGACGTCCGTTTTCGTCAGACTTTTTACCGTTGTGCTCCTAATGATGAGACCTTCAATTCTCGTTTAGGTTGTGTCAGCTAAAAATCGCTCGATCTAAAATTCGAGTTTTTAGCTGTCTACTGCTAAGCTGAAACTTCGAAAAATCATAACTTCCTCATACGAAGTCAGATTTGGGCGTTCTTTTTATCGAAATTCTCGGTTTAACAAATACTATGAATTTCGTTTAAATTACTAAGGCTAAAAATTAGTTTATCAAAAACTCACTTTTTACGACATTCGGCACCATGCCGGTTTTGTCGCGAAACTTCGACAGGTCATAACTTCTTCGTTATAACTCGGATTTCGGCATTCCTTATATCCCCGAAATCCTTGTTTCGACCACTACAACTTTATGTGAAGATATCAGGCTTATCTCACACTTTAATTTTGACGCTTATTTTTATTTTTAATTAATTAAACCCTAATAATTAAGCATAAAGCACATAATTCACATAAAATTCACATAATTCCTTTTCATTTATTCTAAATGAGTTACAAAGGTTAACCTAGACCATTATGTCAATATTACTGCCTAGCCTAGAAACACGGGCGTTACAAGAGGCCTATACTACCGGAAGCACATGACTCGCACTTGGATCATGGAAAATCTCAAGGTTACCAAGAAGCTAGTAATAGATTTTGTTTTGTTCGTGTATGTCATTACCATTGTTTCGGTAATGACTAAGAAGATGATTGTTATTCCGACGCTAGTGGTCTTGTGAAATTGAGTCTGACTAAGATAAGTATGTTACCTGGTTTAGAGAACTAAGTTCAATGTAACATCCGAGTTAAGCCAGACAGTTGAAGTGAAAGATAATCGAAACAACCAATAGAAGTATCATGATCGTTGTAAGAGCTTGCATCTAGAAGTGATACATTTTAGAATGTGATTATATCACATTAGAGCGTGAAGGAAGCTGTCTTCACGTCTGGAATTTGACTCTAAAAGACTCGAGTCTAAGCGTTGCATCATACGATGGGAGGTCAATAGAACATGACCCATCGGTCTATTCCGGTAATCGAAGGAAAGAACTTATCTTAAGTTTGTTAAGAAGAAGAAGGAGTCTCCAATAAGGATCGAGATTGTGACTTATTGAAAGTCCAACATGAGATAGAGAGCGGGTGCAAAACCGAGCACCGTGTGTAATAAGAAGTCCAAGAGATAGATATTCGTTCGAAGGAACATAGAAGTTATGATTATTACCTGGGATTAAGAGATAACATATGGATTCATTATACAAGCAGTTGTTTTTGATGATTCCGGGACGTAATCATCCTAAGGGGGAGATAGTTGTAATGCTCGTAGATTCGGGCTAGTCAATTTAGAAACAATGAGCATCAAAAATGAATTTTTGATAGAAGATTATTTAGAAAAAATAATCTTAACGAAGTTATAGTATATTTCACAAAGGTTCCGTACATATAAAGAATACCGAAATCCAAGTTATAACGAAGAAGTTATGACATGTCGAAGTTTTACGGAAAAACCGGCACGGCACCGGGAATCGTAAAAAGTTTATTTTTGATAAACTAATTTTTAGCCTTAGATATATAAATGAAATTTTTACTATATATTAAACCGAGAGTGTGCATAAAAAGAACGTCAAAATCTGACATCGTATGAGGAAGTTATGATTTTTCTAAGATTTCGTATAGCGTATACAACTCAGAATTTGAATTTCAGATTAAGCGATTTTTAGCCAACACAACCTAAATGAGAATTGAATATCTCATTAATAGGAGCTCAACGATAAAAAGACAGCCAAAAACAGAGTCCGTATGTAGAAGTTATCAATTTTACATGGTCGTTAATAGTATAATATTCTCATACTATTTAATTTAAAATCGGTAGAGAATTAGCTGATGGAGTCGAAACAAAAGTTGTAGATTATGTCTCCACCTACGTGTGGATATAAAGAACGTCGAAATCGAAGATTGTATGCGAAAGTTACGAGGTTTAGAAGTAGGCAGGGTGCTGTTGTAAAGGGGGTGACGTGGCTGAATCTGGGTCATTGCTTTCTCCCCAGATCTTGCCACCAGATGGTGACATGTGGCACCAAGTTGAGCCATATTTCAGCCTATAAATAGAACCGCTTCCAGCCTCATTTCTTCACACTTCCACCTTTCTCTTTCTCTCTCTAACTTCTCTCTAAACCTCCAACCCCCCCCCCCCTAAAGACCTAGGAAACTCCCCTAGCGCTAGAAGAAAGCTCTGGAGCGCCCGACGACTCCAAGAAAAAGAGATTTTCGGCTCAGAAGCTCTGCTCCAACGGAGCCCTGTTTTTAGTAAAACCCGTTGTAAGTGAGATACGCCTACCTTACTTTAAATATAGCTTATATTTAAATATAATATCGTTATTATGAACCTATAAATAAGAGTTACTAGCGATTCAAAGTCGTTATACTGATTGATCTACTTACGGGAATGATTTCTAGGCAGTGATTTAGTGAGCTGTTTAAATTTGGATTTCCAAACAGTGACTTGAATAAACCAAACGGACCTACCTCCGATATGATCCTACATGGTTGTTCCTTACTTGATAGATCATGAAAGTATACTTTGAGTTAATAATGAATCTAGACTAATAATCAGACACAATAAAGATTAAACTAAAATTTAGCGATAATAATGCTAGGTTTCATCGAAGGAAAATGGAATCGTTAGAAGCGAAGCGTTGCCCGAGTTTGGAATCATCACTTTAACAAGCGAGTGTGTAGTTACTTTCATCTTACACATAGATATGAAGTATTTAATATAAGTTGTGTGCTACGTGTGCATATTATCTATGTACTTAATATTTATGTTGGACGAACAAAAATATACATGTTTAATTGTTTTAAATTGTATGGGTTATACCTATAATTATGATGGGTAAAGACGGGTAAATGAAAGATGAGTTAGATGATGAGATGAAAGGTGATAAAGATCATGAGATGAGGATAAGAGGTGAAAAATAAGAGAAGCCTTTACCTAAGCGTTGTCCCCATCATCTAGCAGAGTATGGATGACAATCACGGACTATTCTAGACAGTCTGGTGGAACACTAGCATGCTCACAACCTGTAGGTGTTGTGAACGAGATGTTCACCCGGTGTACTCTAAAAACCCATTGACATGTATTCCGGGAGGACTCCCAAAAATAATACTGTCAATAAATGAGATAACCCTGGCAACTATGGACTTAGTGTTGGATTAGTGTCTAAGTCCATAACTATAATTGGTATGTACTTGGCCCGATTTGGCATGGTCCATTTGGGTTGCACTTCACCGGAACAATTTATATGGATAGTCTTTTGAGAATAGTATGTTTATGATTTATATTAATATATTATAAGTTCTAATATATTAATATGAAATCATATTATTTAATTAGTATTGATCAAGAATTAATTTAGTGATCAAAAGGAACTAATTAAATATGGAATCTTATATATATATATATATATATATATATATATATATATATATATATATATATATATATATAGCATGGGCCAAGTTCATTTAGGTTGGGTTAAGCTTGCATGGATAGTCCATGGAGTTTTTAACCCTTGGATCCTATGGAAATGAAAGGTCATGGGTATTAGGGTTCACATGAATGTAACCCGAATCCACCACATTATATAAAGAGGTCCTTGGCACATGAAATGACACTAGTGTGTGAGTAAACAAGAGTGGGCCAATTTCTAGTGTGCTTACTATTCTCTCAAGTTTTTCCAAGGTGTTTTTGGTGATTTGTGATTCCACTTGAGGCTTCCACACTATTGGGGCTAAGCTCTTAAAGTTCAAGACTTCAAGCTACATCAAAAGGTATGTCATCTAACTAATTTCTTGTAGTATAGTTGCTTCATATTATGCTAGTTAGGATGAAACTGCGGAATATTGAATATTTGCATGTATAATAGAGAAAACATAGATTCAAGGTTTATAAGGTTGCATGTACACCATATGCGTGTTAGAATACTCAAAACCCATCACTTAGCGCCCGCTGGATGAACCCTGGCAACTACGGACTAAGTGTCTGTTGAATAAACCCTGGCAACGATGGACTTCGTTCCTATTCCTTAGGACAATCCTTAGGAATAGATTATTTATATGGAAAATACTTAAGAATAAAGAAGATAATAGGGATGGGTAATTGGGTTAATTGTTTGATGTTTAAACATAATAACTATATTATTGTGGGTTGAAAACCCTATGTACTCACCAGGTTTCCCAACTTGACCCACTTAGTGTATTTGAATCACAGGTGTCGATATGAAGCTACACTACACTGAGAGATTAAGGAGATGTAGATCACTAGTCTAAATGAATGTAAGGTATGTTTATGCTTATGTTTTTGTATTGACGATGAAATCCCAATGTTTTAAAAGGAATAAAATACATTTCTTCGGAAATGCTATGATAATGTATTTATCATGTTTTTCTGGGAACAAATTCCGCAACATATTTCTTTAAAATATAATCTGATATTCAAAATAAAGCATAAACAAATCGGTCTTTTCTGGCCGTAAAAATGGGGATGTCACATGAGGTGAGTTTCCTCCTGTATGAATGGGTGGAAGGCACCAATGTCGGCCAGTATTGTTGGATTAGTGTCTAAGTCCATAACTATTTTGGTATGTACTTGACCCGATTATGAGCATGGTCCTTTTAGGTTGCCTTCACCATAGCAACTTGTAGGAAGAATTAAGGACAGAAAGGATTAATTATGATTTATTAATATACTATAAGAATAATATATTAAAGGAGAAATCATATTGTCTATTTAATATTAGTCAAGAATTAATTAAGAATTAATTTTGTGGCTAAAAGAGATTAGTTAAACTTAGGGGACTGGTGATGTAATTATAAGATAGTTGCAAGAATGGGCTAATGGACTCCATAGAGTGGAGTGGACGAAATTTATGGGGAAGCCTATAAGATTTTGTCCATGGCTCTAACAAAAGGATTCCATGGGCTGCTTAGAGCCTAAGCAGTCGGATTAGGGTTTCCTAAGTTCAAAACCCTAATAGCCTACCTATTTAAAGGACCCCTATGGCCCCAAAAACAGGGCTAAGACTTCCTTTAGGGTTTCTAGACGTTTTTGGCTGCCTCCTCTCTTCTCCTCTTCATCCTTATTGCTCATGGTGTTTGTGACTCCATTAGAGGTGCAACACTTGAGGCACTAAGCTTTCTGAAGCCAATCAAAGGAAAGAATTGATTGTTATTACTACATAACAATCAAAGGTATTCTCTAAACCCTAATTCATATTATAATATGTTAGATCTAGGGTTTATAGCTTTGGATATTCAATTGTATGTTCATTAGACAAACTAGATCCGAAAGCTATTAGGGTTTGCATGTACACCATATGAATGATGTAGTGCTCAAAACCCATCAGTGGTATCAGATCCTAGGGCTATTTGTTGATGAATTGATGCTTATTTGATAGTTTATTGGATGAAAAATCATTTTTTGCACCTTCTGCTTGACTGACTCGGCGAGTCAGTAGATGAACTCAGCGAGTCAGGCTGACTCGGCGAGTCCCAGGCTCTGGCGGCGATTTTTGGCGATTTTCTTGCTGTTTTGGCTTGGGATACTTACCATAAACGTTTTTAATTAATAATATTTTTATTGATTTTTGGTGAATATCCTTACCAAAATAGAAGATAATTACCAATTAATCAAATATTTATTGCCTTATAAGATAACCTTTAATTATTTTGAGTTATTTGATGAATTATCTTGCAAGAAATTGAATTAGGTCAATTTTAGATAATTACCAATTATTTGTTTAATTTAATTATTTGTAATTTGACCTAGATAGTTTTGAAAAGTTTCAAAACTTGCCCTCAACTTTTGGAATTAAAAATTTTTGATTAAAAGTTAATTTTCAAATATTTAAATTCTCACTACTAGAATATAGGCCTTTAATGACGTGCAAACCATGACACGCAGTGATTTACAATACGCAAAAGTGTGTGTCCTAAAAATAATGTCATTTCTTCTAAAATTTGAAGGATTAAGGGCGCGCATTTTTGCGCGCCCTTAAAATTTGTGTCAGAACGAAAAAAGAAAAAACACGGAGGGCACTCAGCATAAAAGGTGTGTCGTCTAATCACGTCGCTTTTAAAATGAACGCGCGCTTAGACTATTTATCTTATCAAAAAAATCACAGGGACCATTTTCTAGGGTTTTGTCAATGAGGCTCTCTACCACGTTCTACATCAACTCTCCTCCTGGAACCTTCATTCCATCCCTCCATTCTATCTGCAAACTCTAGGCCATCGCCACCACCATTGAACCCTAAAATCACACTCCTCCTTCATCTACCTCTCCACACTCTCCATCCATCGGATCGACCTTAATTCTCTCCCTCCTATTTACAAACCCCTTCTACCCACCGATAATCACACTCACCCTGAATTACTTGCATTCCTTATCTCTTAAAAACCTAATCCAACATATCACACTCCATATATATATTGTTCAACGACACCTTTCACAAACCATCCATCTGCTTATCTCTATCGTTGGCTCCTTAAGCGGCGAGTCCTCTCTGCTCGCCGCCGTTAGCCATCGCTTCCCTGTGAAACCACCAGCGGCCGGATCTTCGTCAAAACCCGACAATTCATCTCCTCTATTCAGTTTTTGTCTATATCTTCTTCCTCGGTTCCATATCCACAATCACATACAGCACCTACTAGGGCTTCTATGGAATACCAGTCAAGTTTTTCCCCACCATGAAATCCCTAATCTTCTCCTTCTTCCCACTCGTGCCGACCATAATTGTTGCTCAGCTCATCCTATCCCTCATCTCGCTTCCATTCTCCTATTATTTCTGGTAATCATCAAGATTGGGGAAAACCTAGGGTTTGTAATTGAATACGACTAGAATTACTTTATCACGCCATTTGTGTTGATGGGTGCAGCGCTAGCTTTTTTCCTAATCTATTTCCAAGTGAACTGGTCACTAGCTTGTGTGGTGGTTGTGGCGGAATCAAAATGGGGGTTTCAACCATACTCAAGCAAAGCATATAGACATCATTACCACTTGGCCAATTGCCATGGCCCTCCACTCGCTGGTTCTAAACCCTGAAGACACGACCACCACCACCACCATTACTAAACCAATAGAAGAACTTTCAACAATGGTGAAACCTGATCAGGCCTTATACCTGATAACATTAAAGGTCTTTTTACATCCCCACCCGCTAATTTCTTTGAGTTAATTATATAAATGTTTTTCATGGTGATTTTGTCATTCTTTTCAGTTTGAAGAGGTTGTTTATAAAGTCAAAATTGAAGGTTCAAGAGTCGGATCTACCACATGTTGGATAAAGTGATCTTGCTCTCTAAAGGCTCATAGATTTACTATGGTTCTGCTTCCACATCTTTGGACTATTTTTCTTCAATTGGATTTTCCATGTCTGTTACAGTCAAACCGACTGACCTTTTTCTTGATCTTACTAATGGTAAATCAATAATTTGAAATGATATTATTTGTATGTGATTTTTTATCGTTATTAACCACAAAAAAAAGTTTTTAAATATCGCAGGAAGGAATTGCACCTGATTCAATGCATGATTATGAGCAAGGTGAAAACACGAACGATGAGAAGAAATCAATAAGGCAACAACTCATCAGTTGTTATGAAACAAGACTGAAAACTGATGTATGTGATTTGGACGTTGGCAATTACAATCCTGGAAAAGAAACTTTACCAAGTATTTGTAAAAATAATAATAATAATAATAATAATAATAATAATAATAAATAAAAATTGATGCATATGTTTTTTTGGAATTTAAGGGTAAAATGGTAGAAAAGAAAAGAAAATAACATCATGTATTCAACACTTTGTGTGTATAAACTAACTCTCTTTGAAAGTAGGAAACTGTGTGGAATCAGAGCAATGGTGTACAAGCTGGTGGCATCAGTTCAAGGTGTTGGTTCTCAGAGGACTTAGGGAGAGGAGATTTGAAGCTTTCAATAAGCTTAGAATCTTTCAAGTCATAAGTGTTGCTATGTTGGCTGGACTCCTATGGTGATTCTAATTGGGTTTTGCTCTGTTGCGTTATATTTGATGTTGTTGTTTGGGATTCTGATTCTGATTGGGTTTTGCTCCTGAGTATGTCAGCTTGCCTTTTGATGATAGGAAAATCCCTCATATTTTTAGTATTGTCCCAGCTTCATGAATGATGATCGAGGTTAGTGGATTCTACTCCACAAATTAGGTTCTTGCTTTTATCAACTTACCTCTTTATAACTGTTGTTAACCTTGCGATCCATTGACCATCTAATTTGAAAAAATCTACTTTTCTAATGGGACTTATTTTTTTTAATGGTGGCAGGAAGCCAGGAGAAATCAAGGTGGCAAAGAAAGCCATGCTTCATGGAGAAATTAGGATGATCTTAATGAATATTTTTGGTAAGTACTCTCTTAATATTATAAAACTTGCATTCATGCTGAAACAATTATGTTTTTCCCATGGATAGCAGTCAGGAGATGTCAAGATCACGTTTTAGTGTGGAGCTTGATGCTGCAAATGCAGTAGGGATGTTTAAATGGCAAGGTATATGCATATTCTTTGTTTTAAGCCATATATACAACATGAAATATAATAATATTTCCTTTTTTGTTTTTAAAACTATGCAAAAAATAATCTCGTTTACTGTTGACACGTTGAAGCAGCAGTTGCGTTTTGAGCCCACTACTTACGGTTGTTGCGACAGGTGGCACACTCTTATTCATTGATCCATTATTTTTCACAATCTCATGTCTCCTTGAACCCTTTTTTGCCTCCTCAACATTATTTGTTACATCCTTGTTTCCTTTTCTTGGCCCATTAAACGAAAACAAAATGAACCGCTTGGATTTTTTTTCATTTTTTTTATAAAAATGTACGTTTTTCTTACCCGCCATTCCTGACATTGGACAGCTTGCATGTCCATGACATTCCTGACATTGGACCACTTTATTCCTAAGTCGGTCATGTATGAGTTGGTAACCACACGTTTCCAGTGTTGATAGTCCACAGTGAAGTCCAAAGTTGATCTTTAAATTTCATGTCCTTCCTCCTTTTTTTTAAAGACCAGAATACCCTCTTTTATGTATCTTGAAATAAATAATAATGAAATGTTCTTTACACATAAATAAAAATTTTAAAATTATTAATTTTTTGTTGTATTTATTTTCATCTCCTGCCAACCAAACACTTGACAATATTAAATACATTAAATAAATGTATTCTAACATCTCTGGCTTTTTGTTGTAGTATAAAAGGTTCTACTTGGAGTGCCTCACAATTCCTATATTTTTTGTTGGATTTAATCTTCCCAAGGTGAATCTAAGTTCTCATATATTGCAACAAGCATACTTGCAGTTTATATCATCTAAATCTAAACTGCATGCAAGGAATATGTATAGTGTTTTTTTTGTTGCTGCTATTGACTAGTTTACCCTTGAGTATCCTTTAATAAGATAATGTGAGTTAGTAGTTGTTAATGATTCAGAACTTTGTAATATGCTTTTGCAGGGCAGTTTGTTATATTGGGCAGCCAACAGCTCCCTAACCCTTGTTCAGGTTGGTTTTCGCTTTCTAATATAGTGTTCCTTATGATGGAATCATGGCTCATTCCTTCACAACAGAAAAAAAAATTGTTTGTTTTGGGGGATATTCGCATAAAAACCCTAAAGTTTTTCATAAAAATATGGTTTTACCCTAACATCACTTTTTGGTGGGTTTAGAGGGTGCTGCTTTCCCAAAAACACCAACCTCTGAACTCAACAACCAGATAAATTAGAAAAGGGTATAAAGGGTATAATGGCATCAACATCAGTATCACAGATAGAATATGTTCAGATTACAAAAGGGCAAATTATTTGCACTTTGAACAGGGATGATCCAGACGTACCATGTAATGATGATATCTTTTTACTGTTTCATCCTTCTACTCCTTTTCCTCCTTGTATTGGACAAGTTGCTACAACAGATTCCATGTGTCCATTATCTCCTTCATCTCGTGAGAAAGTTGAACAGGGGATAATCACAGTAAGAAAATCAGGCCCCACTTCCTATGAAGCCGAATAATCATCTTAGTATTCCTGGTCAAACTAGGTCAATGCAATTACACACACCTCTAGAAAACACCCGGAATGGACTGGTGGAGGAAGGTGGTGCTAAAGCTGAACTTCAAGTAACATGTACAAATGGTTTGGTTTGAGCATTATTTTATTTAAACAGGGTTTAGGAAGTCTTTAATAGTTGATGATGTATATTGTTTAATGGACTTGACCCATGCTCAGGAGTCATGCCTTGCAAGTGAAATAATAATATAATGTTGGGGTTTTTTGTTATAATAATGAAACTAATCATATTTTACTTACTATTATGAAAGTTGGGCTACTAACCAATCGGTATATAAGGGCATAATTGTAATTTTCTATATTTTGTAAATTTATGTGTCTGATATATAATAATACTTTGTTTCTTTTTTCTTCGCAATAACAGTTGAGGCAAAAAAGCACTTGCAGATTTACTACAAATGCAATCAGTTCATGTAAGTTAAAATTCTAAATTTACTGTAGAGTTATTAGATAATTATTATTATCTAGTTAGTTAGGAATTGTTACCTGATGCTTCTCTTCCCCCTGTTGTAGATGGTCTTCTATGGTTCATAAATGAACTAGGCATACAAGTGATGGATTGGAAAAAAAAATTGTTACCTGCTGTAGATGGTCTTCTTATGGTTTATTTATTTATGATATAATGGGGATGATTATGATAGGAGCGGGGTCTTCTAGGACATCTGGAGTGAGACGAAGCAGCATAATTAAAAGGAGGCCTTTCGAATATTGGAAAGGAGAAAGACTCTTATATGCTCGAGTCCATAACAGTAAGTGCACATTGCACTTCGTTTTTAACATATCTTATTTCTTATCACTTGACATAAAAAATTGAAGTGTGTGTGTGTGTGTGTATATATATATATATATATATATATATATATATTAGTAATTGTGGAATGAGGTAGCTATTTTATGTGAAACAAATGTGGATGGGTTGGTTGCAGGCCTGCCTTACTACTTGTTGGCTTTTGTGTGCAAGCATTCATGGATTAGGGTTTCGTGAATAGAAACTGAGAAAAATGGGCATGTAAAAATGTTGGTTTTGATGGTATGCAATCACATTCCACTTCTAATTTCTTGCTTTTCACAATGATTATATACATATATATATATATATATATATATATATATATATATATATATATATATATATATATTATAGTTTACAAACTGTAGAATGTGTTCAGTAGTGAATCTCATAGGGACAAAATGGTAAATCTGCAGGTGGTTCAATCAATGTCATTTAGTAATATTTGGAAATACAGCCTTTGTGAGTTTGACTAAAACCTTCTGATTTTGTTTACTTTTTAACTTTGTTTTTGGTTTCATTTAGTAATAAAGTATCAAATATCAACAGTTATGTGGTAGTAATCCTTCTGAGGGGGTGTTTGTTGGGCTGCTTCTTTCAATGTCATTAACAACAGTGGTAAGTAAAATCTTACTATTATGAAAATCTTTTGTTTAAATCTACCTTATTGACATGTAGCTGATTAAACATTAATTTAATTATGCAGGTTTTGAAGTTTTTGATGGAAAAGAATAGTGTTAATGCTCTTCATAGAAAAGTATGTTGGTAGTTTAGGAAATTTGGCGAATAATTTAGTTAATTATATAAAAAATGTTGAAATGTTACATTTGTCTATTATTGGAATGATTATTTGTATGACATTAAATTTTGTGCAATGTATTGTATTTTTTGTATTGTGAGACATGAAATGCAAATTTAATTTGAAAATCAGTAAATCTATAAATAATTTTTTTTTTTTTAAAAAAATTAAAATTATGATACGCAAAAAATTGTGTGTCGTCTTCATTTATTACATGGCCTTTCTTGACAGGGCCTTTCTTGATACGCATTGCGTGTCATTAACACGCGTGTCATAAGGTTACGACACGCGAATGCTTGTCGTCTTCCTTTATGACAGGGCCTTCCTTGATACGCATTGCGTGTCGTAAACGCGCGTCGTAATTGCGCGTCGTAAATGAGCGTCGTAAATGCGCGTCGTCTCTCTTTATGACATGGCCTTCCTTGACGCGCATTTGCGCGTCGTCTGAGCCTTTTACGATGCGCAATGAGCGTCGTAAAATGTTGTTTTTCTAGTAGTGTCTAACCCCAAAAAGTTTTGAAAAGTTTCAAAACTTGCCCTCAAGTTTTGGAATTTAAAAGTTGATTAAAAGTTTAATTTTGAAATGTTAAATTCTAAAACCCTCATATTTTGAAAAAAAAAATCAAATTACACCCTTATGGTTTTGTTAATTAATTAAAGTGTATAATTAAAAGAGAGTTAATAAATCCATAAAGTTTTGGTTTACATTTAATTAAATTAAATGTATAATTAATTAGATTAGACCACCTAGTATTTTAAAAGTTTAAAATACACCCTATACTATGTATATATGACATTAAAAGTCTAATATTATATATGTATAAGTAAACAGTCAGTCTTACCATTAATAGGTCTCATTCACGAAGCTGGTCTATAAGGGGTGTTTAAGAAAATTGCCTATAAAATGGCGATTGAATGGGTATCCACTCTTACCCACCACACTCTTGACTAGTGGAGGGTCGTTAGCCGAATGGGTAGGATAGGACGAAACCTTCCATTATAAGTATAATGAAGTACAAAGTAACTATATGCTTTTACAAATTCCCAAATTCTAGTTACTTTAGGCAAAATGTGAAATTGTATGCTAATCCATGGAATTACACTTCGTACCCTTGCCAAACGTTAGTGGAGCATGTGTGGTTAATCGGCACACTAATTTGGGATTGACATTGGTGGCGAAGGGCGGCTCGATGTTTATCATAAATCAATGGAGCGTGTGTGGCTAACCGGCGCATTGATTAGGTGATAGTAGCATTGAGTGCACCACGTAGATTCGTATGGCTATTCACAACTTGTTTGTGATCCTCGGCATCCCAGTCGCAAACATGAAGGGCATAATCAAGATTAAACATGCCATTGAAAAGTTCAATGAATCTTAAAAGATCTAGGATTTTCAATTCATTTAAAACTTAAACCCCATTATTGTTTTTCATGGTGGGAATTGGTGAATCGTCATTCACCTACCTTCAAATATTCTGCATCTAGATTACGACATCCCTCTTCTAGGTTGTAGAGTATTGTGTTAGATCCTAGCCTTGATGTTTCATTTGGGTGTTACATCAAGGATTCTTATCAACTAACTTGAATTTCTCCCGTTTTGTAGATGTCTGAATCTAACAATGGTCTTCCCAAATCCCATGGAACAATTCTTCCAAATGAAGATGACATTCCTCGATATGATCAAGGAGCCAGAAATCATGCTTCACTTCCTCCACCTCCTCCAATTATCCTCCCTGACCCACAAGTTCGAAGGCTTGAAAAGTTCAAGCTAACTCAAGCCCTTTTAACAAGTGAACACAAAGATGGGAAAGCTGTGTGTGCACACTTCTTAGAGTGAAGTCACACATTGACAGGTTAAGGATGCCGGGTGTCAAGATTTCAGGTGAGTTGGCTGTTGACTGGGTTCTTCAGTCGCTTCCTGAATCATATAGTGAGTTCGTAAGAGAGTAGTATATGATGGAACACGACGTGACTCTTATTGATCTCACCTATTTGCTTATAGCTGCTGAATCAGCAATGATTTGGCGTGTTGGTCAAGCAAATTTGTCTGGTGAATCAAACTCCCAAACTTCAATGGACACTGGCAACATTGGAAGTCCAGAAAGGATTAAGTAAGAGATTGTCCCATGTGCTGTGCCAAAGGATTCGATTATGTAACGACCGAAAAACACAACAGATTTTAAATTTTTCAAAAACATCTCAATTCCAATAATTCTTTACAAAAAGGTTTTCAATTCAAAATATTTATCGTATTCCCAGAATCATAACACCATAAAATTTCGAGGAGCGGTACGATCACGCCTTCGCCTTGCCACGATCTCCTGAAGAACCTGAAAAACATGAAACCACAACTGTAAGCCCGAAAGCTTAGTGAGATACCCCCAAAATACCAACCACAAATACCATACACGCATAACATGCCATAACATATCCGATCATAGAACAGCCATGCTCTCCGGGTCTACTGTGTGACTGGTCCGCCGCACTGGCCAACAGTCCACCTGGTCCACCCTCTGAGTCAATCCGCATACATCGAGTCTGCAGTGTGATTGGTCCGCCCGTTCCCGGGCCTTCAATCCACCTGGTCCACTCTCTGAGTCTATAGTATGACTGGTCCGCCCGCACCGGGCCTTCAGTCTGTCTGGTCCACTCTCCGAGCCTTCGGCACGTCTGGTCCGCCCCTACCGGGACCTACAGCCTATCCGGACCGCTCGCTGGGCCTACGGGACAACCGGTCCGCCCTGGGTATCTTGGCCTACTGCACACAGCAGGACCCGCCTCAACCCAACTCCAGTCCATACATCCATGTGCACATATACATACAATCATCTAACAATTCACAGATAACAGGCAGATCAACAAATCACATAACATGCCACTATCCTCGCCAGGATACCGACCTAACATGTCACTAACATAGCATCTCTCTAACTCTTTGGATACCGATCTCAATCAGGTCTCTAGCATATACCATCCTAACTCACAGGATGCAAACATGATAAAACAGCAACATAAAAACAACTACCCGGATCTCAATCCGATAAGGGTCGGCCTTGGTGCCTTAGACCCCGTTGATATAGTGAGGATAACTCACCTCGAAGCTGCCGACTGAACAGATAATCCGAGCTACTCCGACCACTGATACGATCTCCACCACTGGTCAACCACCAATGCGCTGAACTCAAAACAACAAACAATAATTACCAAAATGCCCCTGGACACCATTGGTCAACCCTTGGGCAAAGACAAGGTCAAAGTCAACTCCTGACTGACCCTACTCGCCGAGTCAACCCTATGACTCGCCGAGTTCCCATGCTCAGACTTCACTCCATCCGCGACCTAACTCGCCGAGTCACCCCGAGACTCGCCGAGTCCAACAACTCAGAGACCACTCGCACACAACTCACCGAGTCATCCCTTGACTCACCGATTCTCGACTCAACCAGAGAATATCGGAACTCTTCGACAAGACTCGCCGAGTCCAAGAACAGACTCGCCGAGTCCAAGGCTATCATCACCATACTCGCCGAGTTGTTCATACAACTCGCCGAGTTCAAGGCTATCTTCATCCGACTCGCCGAGTTGTTCTTCCAACTCGTCGAGTCCCAGCTCATCTTCAAGCAACTCGCCGAGTTCACCCATGTGACTCGCCGAGTTCCACCGATCTGAATCCTTTCAGAAGCATTATAGGCCATGCAAATGATCCAAAACATAGATCTAGCCTTATACAACTCATCCATCACGTAAAGTGGCAAACTTTACGTGAATCCCAAGAGATCTAGGCCTTAATCACTTATAACTAGGGTTTGGGACTTGCAAGCTTCACTAAACACTCCAACACAGGGACTTTCATGCTCTCTGATTCTCCTCCCTTCCAGATCTGAGGTAGCAACCTCAGATCTACCCTCTAGACATCCATTTACACCCTTAAACATGATCCCACAAACCCCAAAATGAAGAAACAACATACAATCAGACCAAGAACGAGATATTACCTCCAATGGACGCCCCCAACTGCAATGAAGTTGATTCCAAGCAAAGCCCCTTGCCCCAAGCCTTCAATTCCCACAAATTCCTTCAAAGATTACTTCTCCAAGCTTCAATCCACTCAACAATGGATCTCCTCTGCGATTTAGGGTTTCTAGCACTCAAGAGGGAAGTAAAGAGGCTGGGGAAGGAACATAATGTTCCTTATATAGGGCTCAACCCCGAGAATTAGGGTTTTCTCCACCCAGCGCCTACTCGCCGAGTCCAACTCATCGACTCGCCGAGTCGGCTACTTAACACGCGGTCAAGCCGCGACTCTACTCGCCGAGTCCATCCATGGACTCGCCGAGTCACTCTTTCCCAACTAACACTCTTGGCCCTTCAACTCTACACTCGCTATTTCGGGATGTTACAATTCTCCCCCACTTATATTAGGCTTCGCCCTCGAAGCCTATAGCAGCTCAACTCCAAGGATACTCCCACAATGCTCCACCTGGCCTCAACCAGACCAGGTCCCACAAGGCATACCCAAACGAACTCGAATACACTTTCCTTCCCTCACGGTGTCCTTACCACCGTCTCCAATAGGGCACCGGATTCACTCTCTAATATCTTCGCTTAACCCCTGAGAATTACCCATACTGAAACACTACTCCAAATCACAACCATCACTCGACTCATAAAGGCTAGAAAACCATGAACCATCGGATCCCCGATCCGAATCCCACTCTGTCCATTCCGTGACGACGGAAACCCATTCTCTATCTCAGAGCACTCCCACGAGTCCTCCTCTTACAAACACTTACACATGCTGAACTAGCTCCAGTATCCTCAGGTTTGGAAAACCCGACACACTGATGACACCCTCAAACATCCCCCAGGATGAACCACTATTACATAACCAACACCCTGAACAGAATCATACTGAGAGTCCAGGACTCTCCCCCTGCATCCTTTCCAAGCCTCTGGGCTCTACACCTGCGGAATTCCTTCCACAACCTCAGCAGACATCCCAAACCGGATGAGCTCCTACTTCACTGCCGTGAACACGATGCTCAAAACCATACTCGAAATACTCTAATCATAATTCTGCTCTGCAGCTTTCACTTTCGCGAACTTGCACTCCCCCTTTCGGAGTTACACACCTTTCTCTCTTCCTTTTCCAAGGAATCCACTTGGCCACATAGCCACTCCAACACGTGCCACGGTGCTCGCCCAATGCGACACCACCCTTTTTGCGTAACCGCGATTCACATACTCTGGCTCTCATTGCAGGGGCTCTCAATCCCAAGCATTCTCTCAACTCATCAAAATCACTACCCCGGGCCAGACCTTCCAATGCAATCACACTGCAACATACACAATCAGCAATCTCAAACTGAACCAACAATACCCGCAGAGTCTTCAGCATGACTGGACTGCCCCATCCGGCCTTCAGTCCATCTGGACCACTCTCTCAGAACCTTCAGCCAATCTGGACCGCTCTCAGAGCCTTCAGTTTGGCTGGACCATTCTCCGAGCCTTCGGTCTGACTGGTACGCCTTCCGGCCTTCAGTCTATCCGGACCGCTCACTAACAACCAACATTCCATGCTATCCCCTCCTCAGGATTCCTCTCATGCATACCGTTCTAGCCTTCTAGGGGTTCTGAACTCTAACTCCATCGACACACTCGATCCCAGCCTGCTCCCAGGCCTCCATAACCAATGCCCTAGGTCTGTATCCCGCCCCGCATGCCCGACACTCGCTCCTATCAGCCTATACTCTAGGCTGACAGAACACTGCTGAAACCCAACAGCTAAACACCCTCAAATACTCATCAATCTCCCGGAGAATTCTCCAATTATCCCTTTCATGAACGAAGATGCTGCCTGACATATAACCCAATGCCGCATCTCCACTAACAACCCTTACGAACGATAGCCATCGAAAGCACCAAAACACTAACCATAATCATATCAAACCCTCAGGGAGCAACGGATACCAAGACGAAAACCCGAAACACAAATCCATAACCCAACCACAACCCGAAAAAAATGAAGAATATCACAACGAAAACCAAACAATTACCGGCTCACGAACATTACACCACAATAATCACAAGATAACAAGACATCAAGAAAGAAACATACCCGCAGCTGTCTCTGGCACTGCCCTGACCTCCTCTGCAACAAGCTGAAAAACACGACCCTGAGCCCTTGGGGGCTCCGCTCCACCCTGACCTCCACCTGTGATCCTCAAAGTGGCCGGTGCTGGAGCCTGCACCGATCCAGCAGCAAACTGTGGACAATTGGCCCTCAAATGTCCAACCTGATGACAATGATAGCCGATCCTCAAATCCCGAACTGGCGCTGACTGCCGACAATCCCTCGCATAGTGCCCATCCCTTCCGCACTTGCGGCATGCACCACCGGTCCTACAAACCCCGGTGTGACCCTTCCCACACTTCCCACAAGTGTGGCTGCTCAAATCCCCCACTCTAACATCAACGGTCTTGGACCGTTTCGGCGCCGGCTGCGACTGCACCGGAGCCTGCCTCAACTCACGCATCTGCAACTCAATCTCTAACTCACGCCGCCTAGCGGCCTCCTGCAACTCCAACAAGGTCTCGCATCTCTGCGCAGACACAAACTGCCTGATGTCCCTCTTGAGCATGCTCAGATATCGAGACATCTGAGCCTGCTCTGAAGCGAACTTTGGGCAAAACATCGCCCTCTCAGTGAACATCCTGGTGATCTCAGTCACCGACTCCGAGTCCTGCTTCAGCTCAAGGAACTCCTGAGCCAATCTCTCCCTCTCAACCTGCAGAACATAACGAGTACTGAACATTTCTCTGAACTGATCCCATGAAACCGCAACCCTCTGCGCCTCTGAAAATGACCCCGTGGTCAATCTCCACCAATCCTTCGCCCCGAGCCTCAACAGGTTCAGAGCACACCTCACCCTATGATCAGCAGGGCATGAACACGTGAAGAAACATCCCTCCACGTCGGACAACCACCTCATGGCAACAATTGGGTCCTGAACTCCATCGAATGTGGGAGGCTTCGTCCTATCGAAGTCCCGATACTGAAAACCCCGACTAGCTCCTCCCCCTGCCGCTGCTACAGCTGCTATAGCCGCCGCGGTAGCCGTCTCGGTGAGAGCCGCATAACGCTCATCAAAATACTCAACCATGGCGGTCTTAATCGACCCAAACAGCTCTGGCAACTCAGCCCGGAACAACTCCGCAATCTCCTCACGCAGGATCTCACGAATCCTCGCGTCCAACTCGCTCGTGCTCATCTGACCGACAATCTCGGGCGGCACTGATTCGCCCGGAACCCTCTCTCCAGCTCTCGATCCTGACCCGGATCCACTCTCATCATGCCTCGGAATCTCCATACTGAAAGGAAACACCACACAAGATCTCAGACTCTTCCCACACCCTGGGATCCAACCCTCTCTCAACCCACCCTAGAGATCATGGTTTCCCTGATACGCATATGGGTCCTGTGCTTTCAGTAGTACGGGCCCATACTACCTTCCACACCTACCCACATTTGTATGAAGTACTACCACAATACCCTAGAGAACAAGCATAACAATAATCATCCCTCACCACTAGAGAAACACTGAGAATCTCCCATAAGGGACCCTAGGCTACAGGCATCACAAATCAGGCAACATATCATGAAATCCTGAAGGTCCCTAGCCTAACACTAGCATGCTGTTCTATCAAAGCTCAAAAACAAATAACATGCATGGTATTTTGGGGTTACTTACTGGCTCTGGCTGATCGTACCTCCGCGTCCTCCTTTACTCATTTTTGAAAACCGTTTTTAATTACTCTTTCAAAAACTCTCCTCGATTTGAGACTGGAGTCACACGAGTGTTTCTCCAATTCACTCAAACCAAGGCTCTGATACCAACTTGTAACGACCGAAAAACACAACAGATTTTAAATTTTTCAAAAACATCTCAATTCCAATAATTCTTTACAAAAAGGTTTTCAATTCAAAATATTTATCGTATTCCCAGAATCATAACACCATAAAATTTCGAGGAGCGGTACGATCACGCCTTCGCCTTGCCACGATCTCCTGAAGAACCTGAAAAACATGAAACCACAACTGTAAGCCCGAAAGCTTAGTGAGATACCCCCAAAATACCAACCACAAATACCATACACGCATAACATGCCATAACATATCCGATCATAGAACAGCCATGCTCTCCGGGTCTACTGTGTGACTGGTCCGCCGCACCGGCCAACAGTCCACCTGGTCCACCCTCTGAGTCAATCCGCATACATCGAGTCTGCAGTGTGATTGGTCCGCCCGTTCCCGGGCCTTCAATCCACCTGGTCCACTCTCTGAGTCTACAGTATGACTGGTCCGCCCGCACCGGGCCTTCAGTCTGTCTGGTCCACTCTTCGAGCCTTCGGCACGTCTGGTCCGCCCCTACCGGGACCTACAGCCTATCCGGACCGCTCGCTGGGCCTACGGGACAACCGGTCCGCCCTGGGTATCTTGGCCTACTGCACACAGCAGGACCCGCCTCAACCCAACTCCAGTCCATACATCCATGTGCACATATACATACAATCATCTAACAATTCACAGATAACAGGCAGATCAACAAATCACATAACATGCCACTATCCTCGCCAGGATACCGACCTAACATGTCACTAACATAGCATCTCTCTAACTCTTTGGATACCGATCTCAATCAGGTCTCTAGCATATACCATCCTAACTCACAGGATGCAAACATGATAAAACAGCAACATAAAAACAACTACCCGGATCTCAATCCGATAAGGGTCGGCCTTGGTGCCTTAGACCCCGTTGATATAGTGAGGATAACTCACCTCGAAGCTGCCGACTGAACAGATAATCCGAGCTACTCCGACCACTGATACGATCTCCACCACTGGTCAACCACCAATGCGCTGAACTCAAAACAACAAACAATAATTACCAAAATGCCCCTGGACACCATTGGTCAACCCTTGGGCAAAGACAAGGTCAAAGTCAACTCCTGACTGACCCTACTCGCCGAGTCAACCCTATGACTCGCCGAGTTCCCATGCTCAGACTTCACTCCATCCGCGACCTAACTCGCCGAGTCACCCCGAGACTCGCCGAGTCCAACAACTCAGAGACCACTCGCACACAACTCACCGAGTCATCCCTTGACTCACCGATTCTCGACTCAACCAGAGAATATCGGAACTCTTCGACAAGACTCGCCGAGTCCAAGAACAGACTCGCCGAGTCCAAGGCTATCATCACCATACTCGCCGAGTTGTTCATACAACTCGCCGAGTTCAAGGCTATCTTCATCCGACTCGCCGAGTTGTTCTTCCAACTCGTCGAGTCCCAGCTCATCTTCAAGCAACTCGCCGAGTTCACCCATGTGACTCGCCGAGTTCCACCGATCTGAATCCTTTCAGAAGCATTATAGGCCATGCAAATGATCCAAAACATAGATCTAGCCTTATACAACTCATCCATCACGTAAAGTGGCAAACTTTACGTGAATCCCAAGAGATCTAGGCCTTAATCACTTATAACTAGGGTTTGGGACTTGCAAGCTTCACTAAACACTCCAACACAGGGACTTTCATGCTCTCTGATTCTCCTCCCTTCCAGATCTGAGGTAGCAACCTCAGATCTACCCTCTAGACATCCATTTACACCCTTAAACATGATCCCACAAACCCCAAAATGAAGAAACAACATACAATCAGACCAAGAACGAGATATTACCTCCAATGGACGCCCCCAACTGCAATGAAGTTGATTCCAAGCAAAGCCCCTTGCCCCAAGCCTTCAATTCCCACAAATTCCTTCAAAGATTACTTCTCCAAGCTTCAATCCACTCAACAATGGATCTCCTCTGCGATTTAGGGTTTCTAGCACTCAAGAGGGAAGTAAAGAGGCTGGGGAAGGAACATAATGTTCCTTATATAGGGCTCAACCCCGAGAATTAGGGTTTTCTCCACCCAGCGCCTACTCGCCGAGTCCAACTCATCGACTCACCGAGTCGGCTACTTAACACGCGGTCAAGCCGCGACTCTACTCGCCGAGTCCATCCATGGACTCGCCGAGTCACTCTTTCCCAACTAACACTCTTGGCCCTTCAACTCTACACTCGCTATTTCGGGATGTTACAGATTAGCTTTTATTGCCAAGAGAAGGGGCATTGGAGACGAAGTTGCCCAAACTACCTGAGAGATCTAAGAGATGGGAGAGTCAAGGCATATGGCTCTACTTCAAGTAAAATCCATTATCTAACTCTTTTGAGTTTCTATTATAGATTTTTAATACATGATGCGATAAGATTACATTTTGATGTTTTGTAGGATTGAAGAAAAGAGAGGAAGCTTAAGGGAAGAAGTGAGCTGAATCTAATCGTGAACGGATTTCGATCGCATTGTTTGAAGATTGGATTTTTTTAGTGACACGTCTTTAGTAGGTTTATAACACTCAACAAATGTGGAATTGGGAAAAGTTTTCTTATTCTTGCACATTTCAAATTGGTAAGTTGCGCTGTCTTGGATAAGACAAAGACCAACTGGGACCAGTTATGTGAAGTGTTAGTCTTGATAAGATTTCGCACTAACTCTTGAATATTTGTTTTGTCAAGGAAAGTTCCTTGATAACAGAATCATATATGTCAAGAGGTCAGTGGGAGTCTCAATTGTTTTGAAAAGTTCAAGAACTAATCAATAATAAACTGATATTTAATCACTAGCACACGACTTGAGGTTTGCAACCTATCATGTTGACGTAATTTAGTTTATGTGCCATTCCAGTTTAAGTCAATTATGCATATGAGTTCTATGTGTCCTCAATTGATTGCATAGAGGCAAAGCACCTTGATCAATAGAAAGTACATTGATATGTAGGGATGAGTTATTGAACAACTTGGAAGACATGGTGGGCATTCATGCTACCATGAGGCAAGAAATCAAAATTAAACAAGTTCAGTCCACATGAGTTTGGATTTGTCACGAACATTATCGTACGATGATGGTTATGACAAATTCACATGGATATGAACACATACACCATAAAATCTAAGTGTCATAAGGTTTCTCTCCTTCATGAAAATGATTGTGAGGAAATGCTTTCACTAAGAGATATTTTAAGGAGATAGCGAGTATGTAAATTGCATTCTCAAATTCGATTATGATTATGGCATCCCTTTTTATAGTTTGAATTGTGAGATCTAGCAATTGGTCTGAACATTTGGGACTTAGTAACATAAGTTCTGAATTTCTTTAGACACACATGTGAGTTATCTAAGGAAAGGTGTATGAGTTTGAGAAGCTAAGATAAAGGCTTATCGAAGCATCTAGTATTAGAAATACGGACTTTGGAATTCAATAAGTATTGTTTTTTAGAAGTTCAAGTGTTTTCTGAATACATGTCAAAGCTAGTGGGAGCATAAGTGTTATGCTTGTATGGAAATAATCATTGTGTTAGTGGGAGCATGATTATTATTTTAAGTATTGCAAGTTAGCAATATTAATTATAGAAAACAAAGATTCACTTTGCAAAGTTGCAGGGGTTGAAAAGTTGTTTTGCTATAATTAAGGGAGAGAATATTATACTTCATTTCAAATCTAAAGGCTTAGATTGTGTAATTTTAATAAAAGTTAGTCAAATATATATGAATGTTGTGTTGGAATGGTTCAACATGAGGAAATTCTATATATAGAAAGGATAATTGCATTCTCAAAATTTGGTTATGATTACGACATCCCTTTTCATAATCAAAATTGTGAGAACATGGCAATTAGAAATATTATAGCAGAAGACTGGTAAAGTATCACGTCTTCATGTGAGACATTATTAATCGTGTTCTATACGTTTTAGGTATAGGATCGATTGCATGTGCCATAATATTCGACCGTTCAAATTTTCCAAGTGCCTGGGGCATTAAAAGGTAAAAGGCTAGAACCAAGTTTGAATAAAATAATTAAACAACTGTCAAAGGACGATCTGAGGTTCGCTAAGGATTTGTTGCTTGTGAGTAGTTGGAAGTATAGTATTGGATGGACCATGTTGACATTATTCTGAATAAATAAGATTCTATTTAGAATGCGTTGTCATATGGCAAATATGAAAATGTTTCCATATTGGGAGTTGGATATTGAGAGTCTATGTCTAGATTAGAAACTTTTATGCAAGAAGGATGTTCAAAGGAATGTACTTTGAATGTGAGACTTCGCGTCTATTGAATTGTCTTATAACAATTTCCGATAGAATACCATGGAATTTCATTAGCCGAGTCTTGGTGACTTTTGTGCTATGACATTACGAAAGGATCATTGCATAAAATGTTAGAATCTAACATATTCTATTAGTGGCAAGAATGTTGTGTTCTTACACTAATGATAAGGATTAGGAATTCTGAAATGAGTAGTCAATATGGTGTTTAAATAAAAGTGTTTTATTTATGCTCAAAAGTTTTGGGGCCATATAGGATTATGTATTATCGTTATGTTTCATTTTGCATGTTTTGACTTCCAGAATAACTGGGTTATTCGAACCTTGACAGTCGGTCATACGTTGGAAGTAGATATGAAGGAAGACTATCATGAATCTGTCTGTAGATTGTCTAATGTGTTTAGACATAGCACAAGTTTGTTGTAGAGTTCATGAGTGCTTTGATAAGATTAAAGTATTGGATTAAACCCACGCTCACTTGAATCACTTCATGGATTTGTCACAGGTGATTAGTGAGACGATAACATTGTATATTCTTGAAACCGAGACGTGTGAGTTGTTATTTGTTGGTCGGTTGAACATTAATGATAAGTAAATGCACTAGTAACTTGGTGTTATAAAACTTATTGTTGTGTGTGATTCGATTAGTCGGTGCAGGCAAGCATTTGAGTCAAAGTTTATCCATTCCTTTTACCCAAAGTGGCATAAAAGCGATATCTGTGGGCCCCTCGATGATTTAGTGATGACACCCTAAGCGCTTGGCCAAGCCGGGACTAAGTTGATCTGTTTAAATGTAGTCTGTTGTCAGTCGTCATGAATCAGATATCGGGAAACAATACATAGACAGAGAGATTGATTTAAATTCATGTCTCATGTCTATACGATATCTTGAGAATGGAGGAATATATGATCCCTTATCTAAAGGACACGCTATCTGATAAGATCAGAGTTGGCAGCGGCTTTTGAAAGCTATGATTGCTGATCAGGCTCTGAAGTTGTACAAAATAGTTATTAGACTTATCCAAGTGGGAGACTGTTGGATTAGTGTCTAAGTCCATAACTATTTTGGTATGTACTTGACCCGATTATGAGCATGGTCCTTTTGGGTTACCTTCACCATAGCAACTTATAGGAAGAATTAAGGAGAGAAAGGATTAATTATGATTTATTAATATATTATAAGAATAATATATTAAAGGAGAAATCATATTGTCTAATTAATATTAGTCAAGAATTAATTAAGAATTAATTTTGTGGCTAAAAGAGATTAATTAAACTTAGGGGACTGGTGATGTAATTATAAGATAGTTGCAATAATGGGCTAATGGACTCCTTAGAGTTGAGTAGACGAAATTTATGGGGAAGCCCATAAGATTTCGTCCATGGCTCTAAGGAAAGGAGTCCACGGGCTGCTTAGAGCCTAAGCAGTCAGATTATGGTTTCCTAAGTTCAAAACCCTAATAACCTACCTATTTAAAGGATCCCTATGGCCTCAAAAACGGGGCTAAGACTTCCTTTAGGGTTTCTAGACGTTTTTGGCTGCCTCCTCTCTTCTCCTCTTCATCCTTGTTGCTCATGGTGTTTGTGACTCCATTAGAGGTGCAACACTTGAGGCACTAAGCTTTCTAAAGCTAATCAAAGGAAGGAATTGATTGTTATTACTACATAACAATCAAAGGTATTCTCTAAACCCTAATTCAGATTATAATATGTTAGATCTAGGGTTTATAGCTTTGGATATTCAATTGCATGTTCATTAGACAAACTAGATCCGAAAGCTATTAGGGTTTGCATGTACACCATAGGAATGATGTAGTGCTCAAAACCCATCAGTGGTATCAGAGCCTAGGGTTGTTTGTTGATGAATTGATGCTTATTTGATAGTTTATTGGATGAAAAATTGTTTTCTGCACCTTCTGCTTGACTGACTCGGCGAGTCAATAGATGAACTCGGCGAGTCAGGCTGACTCGGCGAGTCATGTCTCTGACTCGGCGAGTCCCAGGGTCTGGTAGCGATTTTTGGCGATACTTGGCCTAAGGCCCAAGTCCAAATGTCCAAAGGCCCAAATTCCAACATAATCACTCAAGGCCCAACTATGGCCCAATTTTCCAAATTAGGCCCCTAAAACCCTTTATGGGCCTAGCATCCAATGGAGCCCAAAAGATACAACCAGAAACCCAAAAAGAAGTCTAATGGCCCAACAAGGCCCAAACTAAGAAAATCCAACAATTATCCAAACCTCAAAAGCCCAAAACGCTCCTCTGGGGAGTACATCCAGCATACTCGAGACGTACGCCCCTCATACACGACCACGATGCGCAATGTACAACTTCCTGATGCACGCTCCTCGCATTACGCTGAGCGTACCTCCTCGTATGCCCAACGTACTACTCCAGAATCCAAAAACCCACATTTTGCTCTTAATGGGTTAAGACAAGATGTCCAAAACATAGATCTGGTCCCTAGCGAGGGTCTTACCCAATAAAGTTTCCAACTTTGCTCACAAACACGGCTTAATGGGACTCAACACTTAAAATGGAACTTAATAAGAGCTTAATACATGCATAAGAGCTTAATACATGCATGGACCAAAATCTTTCATAAAGTTTCCATTTTTATAAACAAGGGATCTTAGGGGAGCTTAGATCTAACATCCACTACTTTTGGAGTAGATCAAAAGCTCACCTTTACATCAAGGGACTAAAAAATTCCAAATAACTCCATAAAGTAGATCAAACCAAAAAGATCAACAAGGTTAAAGCGTTTTACCTTAGGAAGCTTGCAAATAGGAAGATACTCCTGGATCTAGAAGCTCAAGCAACACCTCCATATGATTCTCTTTTTCTTCTTCACAAAACACCCATCAAGCACAAAACCAAGTTCAAAATCACCAAATTACACTTATGGTTCGATTCTAAGGTTAAAAATGGATGAAGGCTGAAGGTATTAAGGTTTGGTGAAGAGAAAATGAGCTTAAATAGGGTCTAAAGCCCTAAAATAAGGTTTCCATGAATCTGGAGTACGCCCCGCGTACTCGTAGTACGTTTAGCGTACTCCTCTCAAGGTCGCGATCCTTCTCCTTTGTACGCCCAACGTACACCCCACATACTTACCTTCGCACCAGTATGCCCCGCGTACTAGGGTTTTGCCTTAAACCTTGCAACCTTCCGAAGATCATAACTCCTTTGTTATAAGCCCGTTTCCAGCAATCCTTATATCCACGAAGAGGTAACGAGATTCTCTACACTTTTATCAACTCATACCCACCTTAAGATTTCCTAAAAAAAAATCTAATTTTCATAAAATCCCGAGCTAACACTTTACCAAAATACCCCTTGGTTCCAAAACACAAACCGAACACCCGGATCATCTAAATTACATCACCCACACCCAAATGGGAAATGATTAGGGAGAGAGCGCTAAAATTCATGCAAAGATGTTCAAGTTAAGGAATGACCCAAATTTGGATAGTTGTTACATTTAAAGTAGTTGTAGAATTCACATATCAATGTGAAAGCTAAGCACACTATCCCTCGTTTCTAATTGTTTCCAAGTTTCTAGTAGGTTATAATTTAGCTTCTACTTACTAAGTCTAGAATGTGTCGTGCCTACACATGCAACTAAGTTTATTCAAATCTAGAACTAACTCGAATTGTGACGGTTGTCACAAAAAGCTTCACCATGGTTATCTGGTATCAGTCCTACAAATGCAATTATGCCTAAAATGGTGATGATGGTTTCTTTCCCATTATCGGTAATCACATGATAAGTTACCTCTCTTATTTTATATATTATCCTGTCAGTGTGTTTATATTTTTTTTTATGTTCACACAACAACCATAAGTTGTCGATTGTAGCTGCAAATATCTTGTACATTTTCTCGTGTGTGCTCCATCAAATTCTGCATGACATTTATATTCAGATTGTGAATATAATTCTTTATAGTTTTTGCAGGTTTATCATAAGTAGCATTGAAGATCACTGAAGCTGGAAAATGAACAAAGTGGTATTGGTTAGTGAAGTTGGACCATATAATGGGGGTAAAAACTAACTTGTGTTTCTATTTATTTCATTTCAGCAAATATGAAAATTAAAATCTGTAAAAGCTTTAATTTTTTTCCATGTCAACCGATATGAAAACAAAAGTTGTAAAAACTAACTTTCATCGGATCTAGAAAACATAACATGCATGACATAAAGTCAGATGTGGTCATATTTGAAACAACGAAAGATGGGGGGGGGGGGGGGGGGGGGGGGGGGGGGTTTACATATAGAGAGTAATAAAAGCATGAGGTGTTAAGTCGCTGTAGAAGGGGATTTAGTATGATATTTAAGTGGTAAAAACAAAACATCAAGAAGATAGCTGCTTTGCTTTGCGAAAGTTGGTTGAAAAGCTACTTCACTTAATCTTGTGAATGCAGGACCATCATCTCCAATATCTCAGCCGGTCCTCTTTCTTCTTCTTTTCTAAAAGTATGTTATTATTTGTAAAAATGTATCGGTAAAAATCCGTAGTAATTGTTATGGGTAAAAAAATTAATTGCCTATATTAGTAATAAAAACAAAAGTATGTTGCTATTTTTGGTAATTTGTCAGTTCTACAAAGTGAAAGAATTTATGTAATATCTTAGGCAGCCAAGAAATACCCGATAAAAAGGACCGATAACTTAGTTGACAGCAACCTCCTTCTCTCACGGAGTGTGGGGTGAGCGCGGTGCGGTTATTAGTCAAAACCTCACCACTAACCGCATATGTGGTTAATCCATTTTCAAAACTGCTTAGTGCGGTTATTTTTGCGGTGCGGTTAGGCGGTTATTTTTACAGTGTGGTTTTGTTTTTTCTGTGTTACGGTTATTAACCACGTGGATTTGGTGCGGTTATTTTGTATGGTTTTTTACCACAGTTTAGAGCTCAAATGGTTTTAAGAATTCATTCAAACATATTACTTGTAATTTAAAAAAAAAAAAAAAAAAAAAAAAAAAAAAAAAAAAAAAAAAAAAAAACCATAATGTATTAGACAATTAACTTAAATCACCAACAATTAATATCTTAAAAATGTCAAATCAATAGTAATTAACAATAAATTTCTTAAAATTGTCTAATTCACTATTTTTCAAAGTTAAACATAACGAAAAACCATACTTTTGTTATCTAGTATTTTATTCATCTTTCATTCATGAAACTTGTCTTATTTTTAATATTTAATATATTAATAATTAATAAAAAAGTTGTATATAATATATGTGGTGCGGTGCGGTTTTTCTGCGGTTTTTAAAAACTAATAATCGCACCGCACCGTAAATTTGCGGTTTTTGAAAAACAGAAAACATCACCATCGGTTTTTATTGCGGTTGCGGTTTATGCAGTTTTTGCGGTTAATTTTAGTTGCGGTGTGGTTTTTGCTCACCCCTACGTGGGATAACCCCTAGTTTATATTAGTTATCATTTAATCATTTAATTGATAACAGTTAGTTTATATTAGTTTATATTAATTTGACGAGTAAAATCATTTCACGGCGAATATTCCGATTTATACTTGATAACAAATTATTCCGTCAACATGATACCGAAAGGATTGCATCCAAGAGATTTTTTACTTGATTTGGTCCATAACTTTACAAGTGGGACAATTGTAGGGTGTGGCTGGCTGGCTGCTTTGATAAGCCTACGATATTTTAACATGTCAATAATTTTAATATCTTTTATCTAAATCTTGTTAAACTATTTTTTTTGAATAGCTTTGTTAAACTTATTAATTTTCCTATAAGTGCTGCCAAATTCTTATATGGAAAAGTATTTTCTCGGTTTAATATTTTTGTTTATAATGATTTGTATCTACAAAAATATAAAAATTTATGCATGTGAGTAACATGTGCAATTCGTTTTCTGCAAATAAATATGCATTAATAACACCATATGCATTACGAATTTATCTTTATAGTTTATCTCTTAAGTTATATCTTTTGGCAAAAATTTAAGATAAACTACCAAAAAAACCCACAAATTAATGATAAAAAATTACAATCGAGAGAATCTGTGATGCATAACTCTTTATGCAAGATGTGCAATCTGTTTATGCATCGGTACCTTAATAGGTTGCATGATTTTAACTTTTTGGCTTCTATGTTATAACATCGAAAAAGAGAGATTTTTTTTTAATCATCTTGAAAATTTTGAGAATTTGGGGTTTCCCCTAAACATGAATTGACTTATAAAAAACAACTTATAGCTTACATATTAGAAAAACCATTTTACATTTTACCTTTACTATAAGCTAATTTAAACACTTTTAATATATACTACTGTTTTGTAATGATATAAACAAATTAATACTTTTATAAAAAAATGCTTATTAAATTAAATAATCAAAATCCCAAACACCCCCATAAATAACACCATAGATGGCTGTTTTTAGCACGTTATGTTGTGGGAGGAAAATACTTTATTTATGAATGCATTTACGTCTCAACAATTGAATACGGAAACTTCATGATAATGATATCGTACTTCTGTTATATGCTACATATAGAAAAAAACAAAATAAATAAGGGAGTTTTTTATTTTTTTGAAAACGACCAATAAATATATATAAATAACCCAAACGACTAACAATAGCTAGCCGAGGACAAAAGGAAGACATGGTTTTTTGGTTACAAACTAACAAGGAAAGGGGGGACAACACCAATCAACTCATCTACAACTATTTTGTTTTCCTCTATACTTATGACATGAACACACCAATGATATTATGTCATTAGCTATTAAGGTCGGAGATCGTAGCACCATGTTATGGAGTTTGTCTTTTCTCGTCTTCTATATTTGCCAAATAAAACAATAACATATAGCAAGTAACATTTTAAGTTTCTTAAGACATGTACCACAATAACAATGTGTTTTACCAATTTGTACGTTCGCGTATGGACAAATAAAATTGCAGATGGACTTAGTTCATCTGCGATTTTGGTGACTATTTTTGTAATTTGAGTTTTTTTGCTATTTTCCACAAAGTAATTAAGGGATTAGGCTATTTTTTTAATTTTTTCTTTTTTAATTGTTGTTTTATTTTTAATATTTTATTTATTTATAATTAATTGTATTATAATAATTGACGATTTGGTTTTTTATAATCATATGGTAAATCATTAGTAAAAAGGATCATATAATTTTTTTTTTCAAACAACAAGATGACATGGTAAATCATTAGTAAAAAGGCATCATATAATTTTTTTTTCAAACAACAAGATGATGTTGGACAATTATGAGTCAATGTTTATGGCGGGTTAAAGACTTTTGAAAAATTATTTTTATAATGATCGATGTAGTTTCTATTTAGACAATTCTTTTCCTTGTTAATTTCAATTTTAAAACTTTTGACTCTATGACTTTATTCATATATAATATTATATTTTAATATATTATTACATATGAGGCTCTCAGCCCCCCTTAATCTTAAGTTTTGGCTCCGCCAAGAAGTTTGCTACAAAATCTAGAAGCTCACCCACATTTATGAAATGCACATTGGCAATGTCGCACCATTTGAGAATTCATTCAAACGTCGATTTTGCAAAGCAACACTCAACAAAAATATGATCCAACGTTTCTTCATTTGAACAGCACAGATGGCAGTTTATCATCAATATATAGACTCCCATTTTCAGTAGTGTCATTGTAACATCCCAAAATATGGTCCCAAAAATTTCATTTTTAAAATAGATAAAATAGTATTTCCAAATATCATTCATACATCTCAAAATAACCAATGTATTAAGTGTCATAAAAATCAGAGTAAAATATCATATGCGGAATCCCAATGGTGTGTGCAATGCAGTTAACCCGAGCTTTTCCCCTTGCTACCGGAAGTACCTAAAACATAAACCGTAAAAAGTAAGCACAAAGCTTAGTGAGTTCCCCAAAATTACTTCATACCACACATAATAAATCACATACTGAGCCCCCGCTTGACATCGGGCCTCGCCTGGCATCAAGCCCCGCCTGGTTTACAGATTTGTTATTCTCAGGCCTCGTGTGTCTCTGGGCCTCGCCCGCTATACACATACAATCAATATCACATAATCATGCTAACACATATAATGATCATAAATACTAGCATATGTTCCGGTCCTCAGGCCTCGCCTGGCATCAAGCCCCGCTCGGTATACATAGCAGCACCTAACACATGCAAGGGTCATGCAGACTCCTATCATCCTAACATAATCAATAAGGCCGACAATGGTGCCTCCGGCCCGCTAAACCTAGTGAGGAAACTCACCTCAAATGTTGAATCTCACAGAAGAAAATCCTTAGCTGCTGCCTTGACAACTCCCCGAGCTATCAATACAAAATAACATCCAATCAATACTTGGGTTCTAAGCTATAATCAATAATCCATACTTGGGGTAAAATGATCATTTTACGCCTGGCCTAGCTTGATCCACCACTAAGGCCCAAAACTAAATAATCTTCCTAGCGGCCCACTTATGGCCCAATTTTCCAAATTGGGCCCAAACCCCTCTAATGTGCCTTAACCTAAAGCACAATCATATTTATAGTCCAAAAACCTGATTTCAGAGGGCCCACTATAGCCCAAAGCAACAAGTTCCAAGAAAGTTGCCCAACCCGAGGCCCAAACAACGCCAAGCCCAACCGCCTGAGTAAGTGGGGCGTACCCGGTTGTACGCTAAGCGTACGAGCTTGTACGCCCAGCGTACTCACCCATTAAGCATTTTCTCCAATAAGTCCTTAACCACTTAAGTCCAAGAGTCCCAAACACAAATCGGAATCATATATAACATATTGACTCGTAAAGTTGACAACTTGGTGGCTTTGCATGCCCCCAATGGGCCCAAAATCGAAATATAACAATCTACTTCCATGAAAATGGCCATTACTCATGCATGGTTGGATTTTAGCTTTATGACTCTAGGACCCAAAGAACACCAAGAGTAGCAACCCTAAGCTTTGAAAATGGAAATAATCCACAAGAGCTTATATGTGGGACCAAAAGGGTCCAAAAGCTTAAACATGGAGATCTAAGCTTCTAAAGATCAATATCAAGACTTTATACCTTGCAAAAGCTAGAAATGGAACAGAAAATCCGGATCTACAAGCTTCAACTTAAATCACCACCTTGCTCCAACCTTAGCTTCCTTGAAAATGAGACAACACACACCAAAATGCACTCAAAAGACCTTCCAAGCTCAAGAACATTCAACAATGGGATTAGGGTTTCGTAGAAGCTGTTTAGGGACAAAATGGAGGCTGGTAAAGAATATCCTTAGGTCATAATGTTCTTTAAATAGTGCTCAAACCCTAAATATTAGGGTTTTGGGGACTGACCACGTACGTTTCACGTACTATTTTGTACACAGCGCATATGTACATGGCACCCGCATTCAATCCTCATCAATACGCCCAGTGTACGTAGGGTGGTACACCCCGTATACCACACCCCTAATACCAATAAGAAATGATCCAATGGATCAAGGCCCAAATCATAACAATTAATTAACCCAAATTATTATAAATACCTTGGAAATTATCGAGCGTTACAGTCATCGTTGTAACATCCAGATTCCCAGGTATCTTATTTTAATTATTTATCTTGAGTTTTATGGAGGGACTCGGCAAGTAGACGCTCAGACTCGCCGAGTGGGATCGCGAATTCTTGTCTGGAGTAATGACCGGGCTCGACGAGTCAATGAGTGGACTCAGCGAGTCCGCGCTGTAAAGTAAAACCCTAAATCTCAGTGCATAAGCCCTATTTAAAGGCCCTTATGGCCGTCATTTGCGGCCACTACTCCCCTGCGAAAACCCAAGAGAGCTTAGAGAGAAATTTGGAGGCTAATTCTTCATCCTTTGGTGTGATCTTGCAAGAAGGAGTAGGAAAATCCAAGCTAGATCGATTGTGGAGCTTGGATCTGTGTTGTTCACACTGAGATTCACGTTTTGAGGTACTAGTTCCTTCCCATTTCGTGTATTTGATAGATTCCTTGAATCTAGGGTTTCCTTTGCATAATTTTGAGTTAGATTGTGAAGCATATGATGTCCCTTTGGGTATCGATGATAGATCTGGACCTTGAGAGGTCCAAAAGGTCCCAAGCTTCCAGCTTTATGAGGTTTCATGTGAGCCTTGAGATTAGAACCCCATTTTAAAGGTTATTTCTCCATTTTTGGTCATATAAGCATTGCATGAACGTAAAGTTTGAACCTTTACGTGACTTTCGAGTGTTAGAAGGTTAGATCTACTGGTTGGTGAAGCAGATCTGTTACATACACGTTTTGAAATCGTGTTTTAAGTAAATAATATTATGAAATATTATGTGAATTTGAATGTTGAGTTCTAACAGATAGTTTTTACTAGAATTGAAGTAAAACTATGCTTAGAATCATTTAGAAAGTATTGTAAGTCTTATGAGATTCCAATCAAATGTCAAATAGTGAAATTTAGCGAAAATATAAAATTTGAAATAAGTAAAATTTTATTATTGAAAGTTGTAGATAATCTCGTTAGAAACATTTAGGCGAAAACCTCATCGAAATCCAAGTTATAACGAAGAAGTTATGATCAATCGAAGATTCGCGACAAAACCGGCACGGCGCCGAATGATGTAAAAAGTGAGTTTTTGATAAACTACTTTTTAGCCTTAGTAATCTAAATGAAATTCGTAGTATTCGTTAAACCGAAAAGTTCGATAAAAAGAACGCCGAAATCTGACTTCGTATGAGGAAGTTATGATTTTTCTAAGTTTCGGAATAGTAGTAGACAACTAAAAACTCGAATTTTAGATCGAGCGATATTTAGCCGATACAACCTAAACGAGAATCGAAGGTCTCTTCATTTGTATTACAACGATAAATAGACTGACGAAAACGGACGTCGGATGAAGAAGTTATGAATTTTTAACGGATTTTCCTATCACGGCCTGTTAAAAATAATAATATTAAAATTAAAGTCAAAATTAGCCAATGAAGTCTAAATGAAAGTTGTAGAGCATAATTTTAGCTACGCGTGCATATAAAGAACGTCAAAAACGGAGTTCATATGCGAAATTTATGAATTTCGGAAAATTTGGCTCAAAATCCGAGAATTTCGGATAAACTCGCATGAATAGTACCGGCCACGTCCTTCGCACGAAGCATCTGCGTCATCCGAGTCGTGGCGCATCCGAGGAGCGACGTGTGTCGCACAGCTGTTTGAGTCTAGCATCCGAAGTGTGCCACCGTCCGAGCCGAGCCGTCTGGCGTCCGACCCTCGCATCCGAGCCGTGCTGCTGGACCATCCGAAGCTACCGCGTGTACCGAGCTTCGCATCCTGCGCCACGTGTCCTCCTTCCTTCGGCCAAACTCCGAACCTTGCAAGTATATATAGGGGATGCGAGACTTGTCGGGTAAGTTTGGATTTTTGTCACTTTTTCACCCCAAATTTCATATTTTAGCTATTTCCACTTCCCCCGAAGCCCCAATATTATTTTTAACACCCAAAACACGCCCCGATGTAACACCGTGAAAATTTACAACCAATTTAAACTTTTCAAAAACAACCAATATTCATTAAGTTATTACAAAAAGGTTTTCAATTCATATATTATCAGAGTATCCCAGAAACATCAACATAAAACTGAGGAGCAGTATGATCACGCCTTCGCCTTGCCACGGTCTCCTGAAGTACCTGACACAATACACTGAAAATGTAAGCCCGAAAGCTTAGTGAGTTACCCCCAAAAGACCAACCACAATACCATACACATATCATATCATAAACAGAACAACATTGCATATCAAGTCTACAGTGTGACTGGTCCGCATGCACCAGGCCTTCAGTCCACCTGGTCCACTCTCCTTCCGAGTCTACAGTGTGACTGGTCCGCTAGCACCAGGCCTTCAATCTACCTGGTCCACTCTCCCTCCAATTCTACAGTGTGACTGGTCCGCCCGCACCGGGCCTTCAGTCTATGTCATCCACTCTCCGAGCCTCGGTACGTCCGGTCCGCCCTCTTGGGGCCTTCAGCCTATCCAGACCGCTCGTCGGGCCTTCGGTCTAACTGGTCCGCCCTGGGTATGTTGGCCTACAGCACAAAGCAGGACCCGCCTCAACCCAACCCCAGTCCAACAACCATGCGCACATAAACATATAATCATATAACAATTCACATCTAATCAAACCGATTTAGCAGATCACATATCATAACAACATCCTAACCAGGATACCGACCTAACCGGTCACTAACATAGCACCATCCTATATACCAGGATACCGACCTATACACCATCCTATATACCAGGATACCGACCTTAACCAGGTCTCTAACATACACCATCCTAATAACCAGGATACAGACATAGCAAACAATAACATATCAAACAGATACCCGGATTTCAATCCGATAAAGGTCCGGCCTTGGTGCCTTAGACCCTGTTGATATAGTGAGGATAACTCACCTGCAACTGTCAGCTGAAGAAATAAGATCACGATGCTCCAATTACGGACACGAACTCCCCCACTGGTCAACACCAAATCATTGAACTCTTTAAATGCCAACAATTACCAAGATACCCCTTGAAGTCAACTGGTCAACCCTTGGTCACGGTCACAAGTCCTCAGTCAAAGTCAACCTTCCTGTGCGACTCTACTCGCCGAGTCACCCCGTTGACTCGCCGAGTCCCTATATTCAGAAACTCCCAATCCACGACTCAACTCGCCGAGTCGCCCCAAGACTTGCCGAGTCCAACAAACTCTGAGTCCCTTCATGCTCAACTTACCGAGTCATCCTTCAACTCACCGATTCACAGCTCAACCAGAAAAGGTTAGGACTCCACGACCAGACTCGCCGAGTCCAAGGCAATCTTCAACAGACTCGCCGAGTTGTTCTTCCAACTCGTCAAGTTTCTGCCTATCTTCATCTAACTCGCCGAGTCCACCCATACGACTCGCCGAGTATCTCCAGTTCTTAACCCATGAAGTGGCTTTTCGAGCCATGCAGGGGTTCCAATCCATAGATCTACTCCTCTTCAGACCCTCCATCACGTAAAGTGGCAACCTTTACATGAATCCCAAGAGATCTAAGCCTAAAACACTCTAGGGTTAGGGTTTGGGACAAAGGAACTTCACCAAAAACACATGGGCATAGACTTTATGGCTTTTTGGATCATTACCCGCCTAGATCCGAGGTAGCATCCTCAGATCTAACTCCAAACTCAAGATGGACGTTATTTATGCCCCAAAACCCCACAAATGATAGATCTAGGTGCACAAAAGCCTCAAGAACATATTATTACCTCCAATACAAGCTTCCACTGGATTAGATCTCGGATCTAAGTCCCTCCCTTGCTGTAATCCCCTTGCTCTTCAAGTTCTCTTTCAAGATCCCCCTTCCAAAGCTTCAATCTCTCTATCAATGGTGATCCACTCGATTTCTAGGGTTTGTAGGCTCTCAAGGGTGGTAAGGAGGCTGAAGAAGGGATTTTATGTTCTTTATATAGGGCACAACCCCCGGATTAGGGTTTTTCTCATCCCAGCACCAACTCGCCGAGTCCACCCATGCGACTCGCCGAGTTGGTCAATTTATACGTGACCCAGATCGCGACTCGACTCGCCGAGTCGACCTTCCTTATTTACACTAAGAACCCTAAACTTGCACTTCTAAACTCGGGGTGTTACACCCGATGTGACATCCCCAAAATCTCAGCCAGAAAAGTCCGATTTTTCATTTATGCTTTTAAAATAATTTCAAAGTAAATCCTTTTGATTTGAAAGAGTTGCGGAATTTGTTCCCAAAAACAAAACGTGATAAAATAATATTTACCAAAGCATTTCATAAAGAAATGTATTTTCATTATATAATCAAAACTCGGGATGTCATGTTCCGATATAGACCATAAAGCATAAACGATAACATTACAAGTCATTCAACAAATATATACATATACAGACTTGTAAACAAAATAACTTGATGGTTCATCCATCCTATGCCCTTGCGCCACTACCTGTAATACAAATAAACTGAGTGGGTCAGGCTTGGGAGCCTGGTGAGCATATAGGGTTTTCAACCCACAATAAATAATTATATTTAATTTCCACCAACCAACAATAACCCAATTACCCATTCCCGTTATTCTCAGTTTACGTCCCTAAGAGAACTAACATAAGGGACCTAGTCTAAGAATATTTCATCGGGGCGACAACACATGCTTCGAGGGTTCCTCAGCAATATAAGTCAAATAAGGCAACCATGAGGAGGGATGGAATACAGCGAATGAACACCCAAGTTCATTAACACCTACAGGTTATGAGCCTGCTAGCGTTCCACTGGACTGTCTAGAAAAGTCCGTGGTCGTCATCTAAATTCCGCTAGATGACTGGATCAACACAACATCGAGGCCTCTCATCTGTTTATTACACACCAACTATCTACCCATGTTCTACCCAACATATTAGTAGATAAAATATACATTTTTATACATAGTTTTAAAACCTGTATAGCATGCTCAATCGATACATTTTCCACATAACAGATGAGGCACACACACATAACACGTATTTCATAGAGAAATAATTAGATCTATAAGATAGAAGAAAGTGAATATACATTCACACACATAACAACAAAATATACACATAACACGTATTTCGTATAAAATACTTCATAATTATGCGTTAGAAGAAAGTAACTACACACTCACTTGATCAGAAGATGATCGGATAGCACTACGGCTTGTAGAAGTAGTATTCTTCGGCAGATCTGGAAGATCTTCACAAAAACCGGACACCTTGCGGGCAGAGCTTCGGCTCGGGAATTTTACTTCTCGGGATCTTCGGGACCTCAGGACTTGCTTCGGGGCTCGGGAATGATACCGGGGCTTCGGGACAATTCTTGCACGAAAAACGATGCAAAAACGCGAAAGAAAGGGAAGAAATGAGCAAACAACTCGGTTGCCCTCGACCTCCTTTTATAGGGGCTGGAACTTCAAATTACGCTGGGCGTAATCTGAAATTACGTTGGGCGTAACGACGATAAGGTCGCTGACTCCCCCAAGGATAATATCGGTTAATATATATTTAAATTAAATATCAAAAATATTTAATAAACTTCAAAAATTCATATCTTCCTCATACGAACTCCGTTTTCGACGTTCTTTATATCCCCGCGTAGGTGAGACTACGATCTACAACTTTCGTTTAGACTCCATCGGCCAATTTTGACTTTATTTTTATTATTTATTTTTAGTAGGCCGAGACAGGAAAACTCCGTTATAAAATCATAACTTTTTCATCCGACGTCCGTTTTCGCCTATCTTTTTATCGTTTTACTACAATTAATGAGATCTTCGATTCTCATTTAGATTGTTTCGGATAAAAACCGCTCGGTCTCAAATCGAGTATTCGGGCTGCATACCGCTAAGTCGAAACTTCGAAAAATCATAACTTCCTCATACGAAGTCAGATTTGGGCGTTCTTTTTATGCACGCTCTCGGTTTAACGAACTCTACGACTTTCATTTAGATCACTAAGGCTAAATATCACTCTAACGTAAAATTTACTTTTTTACATCATTCAGCGTTGCCGGTTCTGTCGCGAAACTTCGACAGGTCATAACTTTTTCGTTATAACTCGGATTTCGGCATTCTTTATATCTTCGAAATCCTTGTTTCGACCACTACATCTTTATGAAAAGATATAGGGCTTATCTCTTACTTTAATTTTGACGCTTATTTTATTCTTAATTCATTAAATTATAATAATTAAGAAAATAAACACATAATTCACATAATTCACATAATACTCAAATATTTCATCATTAATACTCCAAAAAGAGTTACAAGGGTTAACCTAGACTATTACATCAATGATAATGCCTAGCCTGGAAACGCGGGCGTTACACCCGAAGTGCCAGAAGACCCCGAAAAATTGATCTTTTCGGTTCTGAAGCCCTACCTTCGCAGAACCCGGTTTTCAATTAAGCTCCCTGTTTTCAACAAAGAAAGTCATATTTAAAGCCGAAGTGCTGCCTAAATTACTATTTTGACCCCCGGTTAATTCAAGGTGAGTTCAATATATAGGAACAATTGTATGCTATGTTTTATATGTGCTATGTGCTTTTTAGTGTTATTATTCCGAGTTATTTTCCCGTGTTATTTTATTCGCTATTTTTATAGAAAAAGTAATACCTTTGACCATGTGATCAGTGAAAGGACTTAGATTCACAATGGTACTAGTATGTAGCCTCTGGCCATGTAGAGCATGTCTCCATAAGAGAATGACTTCTATTCTATGGCATTGGCAAATGGTTAGACTGGGCTATAAGCCTGAAATCTACCAAGATGTTAATCAGAAATCTTATGTCTTCTGTGTCATTTAGGCCGAAGCTTTATTGATGTATATCAAGTATGGAAATTGTTATGTCTCACTGATTGTATACCTTTGAATCAAGTCATTGATTGATATGGAAAGCTTAACACATGATTCACATATGCCTTTGTTGCTCCTTGTTTCTCTTTGCTTCTACCATATTGAAGTATATATATGGCATAACGTTATATTGTATCTATTATTGAACTCACTAAGCATCACCGCTAACCCTATCAATGTTTAACAATTGCAGGTGATAAGTAACCAGTATAATCATATACTGTTGAAAGATTTAGAATAGTTTGTAATAATACTTTTGTACTTCAGCCTATGTTTGTATAAATTACAATATACTGGGTAGTTATGTATTATATAACACTTTGTAATAGTCGGTTTGTATCTAGTAGTTTGTAACCTCTTTGTCAATGTAAAATATTGCTTTTATGAATATGCAAGTAGCATGTTTTGGAGTAATAATATTGTGAAGTATGAAAGTTTGGGTCTTTCAAAAATATGAAAATTGGGGTCTTTCAAGATCTGAGCTCAAAAGATCGTTTGAGTGTTTTCATGGGAGGAACTCGCCGAGTCCATAAGGGACTCGACAAGTCGAGTCGGGTTGCCCCGCAATTCGCGACCTGTGATAACTCGTTGAGTGTAGGGTTGACTCAGCGAGTTGAGTGAGGACTAGGGGAGAAGAGGACATGCATGGACTCGCCGAGTCACACGAGTGCACTCGACGAGTCTGATCAAAGTTTGGCCGTTGACTTTTGTTGACTTTTAGGGTTTGGTCAACAATTGGGCTTGTGGAACTTTTGAAGGGTAAAATGGTCTTTTTGCCTTCTTAGAGGACATGTAAGAGACTAGTCTAGCATGGAGAGCCGTTATTGATTTGAGATAATTGTTTATGTGTTTAGGCGGAGGCTAGATCACTGTATACGTGTGCGGGATTATCCGAGATAGCCGAGGTGAGTCTTCTCACTATACTGTACCTGGAAGGGTACCTATGTGTGACCGGAAGGTCTTATATGCTATGAGATGTATGTGCTATATGCTGATATGTGATATGTATGTGTTATGTTATGCTATGTATGATAAGGATCGGAAGGTCAAGATGATATGGACCGGAAGGTCAAGAGGACATGGACCGGAAGGTCAGGAGGTTGCGGACCGGAAGGTCTATCGGGATTTGGGACGTCCCCTGAGACACTTGGACCGGAAGGTCCCACAGATTTATGGCCTGGAAAGGCGTATGTTTTGTATGTGGTGTTTTGGGGAACTCACTAAGCATTTATGCTTACAATTGTTGTGTTGGGTGTTTCAGGTACTAGCGAGGACCGTGGGAAGGCGCCGGCATGATCCGTACACACTAAGAGGATTTATGTATTGGAGATCTTTTGAGATTCTTGGATTTGTTTGTTATGATTACATTGGATACAGTTTGTTTGATATTGTTTTAATGACTGAAAATATGATTTAAAAATGAAAATTTGTTTTGAAAATTTACGTTGTTACAATCATGATCAAGATTCTGCCAAGTTTCACCCTCCACACAAAGCATTGTACCTCAAGTGGAACAATCTTTGTCCAAACAATTGAGTCACTATCTATCATCGTGATTCTTAGATGATCAAGTTTTCTGTTAGCTTCCACTTTGAACTCTCCATTTGGGTCGACTATGAACCTAAACATATCACATTCCTGGGAAAAAATAAAATTATTAATGATCGAATTAAGAATGGACAGCTTTACTAGAGCCAAACCAGATTTGGGAGTATTCTTCCATGCCCACCGACTGCCCTCCCCATATATTCTTTTAGAATTGAGGCATGATTTGTGTGACTCTAAGGAATACAACTCAGAAAATTGATCTTGGAGCGAGATATGGCTTATCCACCTGCCCTTCCAAAACAGTGTATTGTTACCCGAGTTAACTTGTTGCCAGAATATGTCTTCTAGGGAAATACCAATGCTTTCAAGACAATCTAATATTTTAGTGATGTCCCACCATACCCCTGGTAATGTTATTTTTGAAGCGTTACTCCATGCTTTTTCTTTCTAGTTTATGCAGGCTATAAACAACTTTACACCACAATGACTTACTTTTAGTGCGAGGACGCCGTAGCCATTTCAATATAAGAGAGATCTTCTGAGCGTTACGTGAAACCACCCCCAAACTGCCTTCAATTTTTAGGGCTAGAACCTTATCCCATGAAATCCAATGAATTTTTTTTCCATCATCCAAATCCCCCCATAGGAATCTTCTTCTTATCTTTTCAAGTTCATCAATAATATAGGAGGGAGCTTTGAATAGCAAGAAATAGTACGTGGGAAAACTTCCAAGGATAACTTTTAGTAGCGTCATCCTATCCCTAAATGATAATGTCTTGACTTTCCAAGTCATGAGCTTGGAATGAAATCTATCAATGACAGGCTTCTGATGTTTCTTTCGTGTCATGTTTGCACCAACCAGGACTCAAAGATAGGTGAAAGGGAAGGATTCAACCATGCAATCAAGAGATATTGCCTATATTTATAATTCAGTCCCATATACTCCAATTCCAAGGACTCTAGATTTATAAAAGTTTAATTTTAGTCCCGAAGAGACTTGGAAACGCCTCAAGATTCAAGTCGTGTTCCTGATGTTCAATTGTTTCCATTCACCCACAAAAATAACATCATCATTATATAATAAGTGAGAAACTATAGGTCCATTATTGGGGACCTTAATCCCATGAAATATGGATTTACAACATTTTGTTTGCATAGTGATGTTCAAGCCTTCCATGGAAATGACAAATAAAAAGGTGAGAGCGGATCACCTTGACGGACACCTTTGGTAATTGGGAATTTGAGAGTAGGGGATCCATTAATAAGGATTGACGCTCAAGGCATCCCCAAATCCAAGCTCTCCATTTAATCTCGAAGCCTATTTGTTTCGTAACAGAATCCAAAAATCCTCAGTTAATTGAGTCAAAAGCTTTTTTGAAATCAACTTTGAAGAGAAAAATCATTTTTTGTCCTTTTTACCCATGAGCAAAGTTCACTAATGATTAAGGGTCCGTTTAGAATATTTCGACCGTCCATGTAAGTCATTTATACTTCAACAATTACGGTCCCAATCACTAATTTCAGTATTAATGCAAGGACTTTGGCAATTATTTTGTACATGCACCTAATGAAGTTAATGGGTCTATAGTCTCCAAGATTGATTGGATCTTTAATCTTTAGAATGATTGTGATAAAAGATGAGTTGCAACCTTTTGAGATTCTCGTCGATGCTTCAAAATGTTTAACAAACCGTATTACATCCTCACTTATAGTTTCTCATTGGGATATTAGCAGTTTAAAAGTAAATATGTCTCGTCCGGACGCCTTTTCCCTCCACATTTAAAAACAACCTTCTTAATTTCTTCACTTAAGAATTTCCTTTCCAATAGTGTGTTCTCATCAGGTGATAATTTCTTAAAAGATCCATTGATAAACTTAGGACGAAATGGCTATTTTTCATGGAATTTTGAGCCGAAAAATCTATGAGCTTCACCTTTGATCTTGATTGGATTAGTTACCCACTCTCCATTAATTTGGATTCCATACAGTCAAATTTTTTTCAATCTCCAGAATTCTCAGTTTACTGTTTCTATAAATCAATTCTCATGTTTCGACATAATGTTTGATTCGACCGCAAGATCTATATAAGTTCAGTTCATTCTTGAATCCACCCCAAAGTCCACGTAGGAGGTCAATCGCAGAACAATAGTAATATTTTGGGTTTGTCGGGATTTGAACTTGGTCTTTTTGTATGAAATTTCATTCATCAACCGCTAAGCTTTCATGGGGCATAAATAATAATTTGGGTATGACAAATATATAAAAGTTATTAAATTAAACTTATATAACATAGTTTTCGGTTTCATAATCAACGCGTTAAAATTCTTATTGATAAGTTTTACAAATTCCATTTTGTTGAATTGAATCAAATAACTTATCCAAAGTTATCTAAAATTTTGAATTATGCAATCCAAGGTCAATAAGCCATCAAAAGGGGACCATGGGCACCCAATGCTACCATTCAACTATTTTTCTTATATTCAAGTTAAATAAACATATTAATAAAAGAAATTATACCATATTTTGATCTTATATGAGACCATCTTTTAAGCTTTATCAATAAAATGATCAGATTTTCCACTAAAAACTTCACGAGTTCGTGGAATTATCTTTTCAATGGTCCCTATTTTTAAAACCACTACTATTTCACATTTTATTATATTTTAATTTGTAAAAAAATTACAAATTCCGTGATATTGGTTTTCAAATTTATTATTATTATTATTATTATTATTATTATTATTATTATTATTATTATTATTATTATTATTATTTTGCAATAATGGTATTTTGGATTGTTGGAGTAAGATAAATATTTCTTACAAAATTTTATCTTTAGCATTAGAAGTATGAAGTAAGAACCGTTGGCTTTAACTAATTCTTGCACTTATTTTTGTTTATATTTCAAAGAAATACCAATCTTAAAGCAATTTTGTGATTTTTATATTTTACGAAACAATATTCTTTTTTTACGAAGTAACGTCACTTTGGGAAAATTTCATGTTCGCAAAAATTAATAAAATTCGCAATATACAGTGTCCAAAAATAATTCTATGAATTTCCACTTATTTTAGTAAAAATGGTGATCATTTTTTTGGTGAACGGTCAAAAAATGGTTGGCAAATATGTGCAACATCGAATAATTTTAGTGATTATCTCTTAATAAAGTAGTTCTAGCTGGATTGATGTATCGTTTTTGATACCCACATAGGTTTGAGGTCAGAAGTTGTTAATGTGTATTTTAATGTACAGTTTTTTATTTATAATTTTTAGTTTATCGTATTTAAACCACACTTTACATGCACTAAACCTAATCAAGTATAATATAGTTTTGATAAACAAAGGTGTCGGAATAAAGAGGAACAGTAGTGAATTAATATTATATTTTTTTATTATAGGTTACATTAAATAAATGAAAACAACAAAAAGGGGGTTTCATTATTAAATCTCAGTTAAATCAACAACTAAACTAACTAGATAACTGATTGGAAATGAATAACTTCAGATACTTTGGTTCAAATTAGATTACATCTCAAAATCATGATTAAATTTGTTAATAGTACAATGGATTTATTATTTGGTTATCGAATTCTAATATGATTAGTTATCTTGATCGGATTTTTTAGTATTAATAGTTAATGAACAATTAATACAATTATCATGTAATTAGTGGACACATAATTAATTTAATATATTTGGAATATGAAAGATATGATCTAATGATTTCTCATCAAAGGTCATGACAATCAATCAAAGCATAAAATGAATATCTAAACTCTCTAACACGGTCAAAATCATCAATTAATATTACCTAACCCTAAGATTTGTTCGATCTCTAGTCTTAATAGTTTATAGTCATAAAGAATTAAGATTCAAGTCAATGTAATCAGATTGGTTATCTAAACTACACATAAATCAACAATATGTAATAAAAATCATATTTTAACGTGTGTAAAACCCGATCTAATGTATCAATCGAAACTATTAGAATTGGTGCGGAATCCCAATCAAGTGAATACCACAAATCGTAATATGGAATAAGAACACAATACCGAATCTTCAATGCACACTATATTGAACAATAGTCTAGTACATAAGATTCTCAATAACTCTCGATTCTCTCTTTTTCTCTAAACTCAAAATCAGCTTCTTAGAGTGACCAACCCTTTTACACGGATGAATAACACTATATATACCTAGACCTAATTACAAAGGCCCAGCACAAAAACCCAACCGAAAGCATCATTAAGCCCACCGAAATCACATGATGATTTCGGTCCAAACACCACCGAAAATAAGGTGTTTTCGGTCCTAAACCGAGAAATCTAAAAGCTATCAAAAGTAAAGTATAAACCACAAATCATGTCCTAACAATCTCCCCCTTGGTTTATAGCTTTCTTTCTTCTCAATCTTCTCTTTGATTTGACTTTCAGTTTTTGTCTTCGATTTCTTCACAACTTCAAGATGAACATATGAGTTTCTACATGAATGACTTTATCTTGAACAATTGGACTTCCTTTTTTACTTTGAATGCACATTGGGTATATGTAACACCCTGATCCTCAGGTACTAATAATGATATTTTGGTTTGGATTTTTTAAGAACCTACTCGGTGAGTTGGCCTCCCTACTCGTCGAGTAGTAGCGGGTTTGTCCGCGAAGTTTAATGACCTACTCACCGAGTCCAATATGGGACTCGACGAGTAGATGCTGGTAGATGAAACCTTAGATTTCGAGGCCTTGCACCCTATTTAAAGGGTCATTAGCCTCCCCTAGCCTCCCCTTTATAGCTCTTTACCTCCCAGAAACCCTGATTCGAGTGTGAGTGTGTTTCTTGGTGATTTTAAGCTTGAAGGAAGGATTTAGTGAAGGAAACACTTGAGGAAGCAAGCTATAGGAAGCAAAAGACTTGTGGGGATTCAAGATCTACTTCTATGGAGCACTTTATGAAGGTATTAAGCTATTCCTTGGCTCATTTCCACCCAAAACCCTCTTGTACATGGATTCTAAGAAAGGGCTTTTGTGTTTAAGCCAAGATCTGAAGTTGTAACTTCAGATCTGGACTCCTTTTGGTCTTTAGAGCATAAAGTTATCAGTTGTGCCTAGCTTGTGCCTCCCCTCTAGTGTATGACTCCATTCCAAGCTTAGATTTGCTATTTTAGGGCCTTAGAGCCTTGCATGCACGTAAAGTTTGAAACTTTACATGGAAAACATGCCTCAGAAGCTTAGATCTGTAATTTGGAAGCATTGCATGGTTTGAAAGAGTCTGTATGGCTTAAGATCTGATAGGACTCGGCGAGTCGCAGAGGGTGACTCGGCGAGTCATATGAAGGCAAGCATGGACTCGACGAGTTGGATGAACGACTCGGTGAGCCCGATGAATATTGTCTTAGACTCGACGAGTTGGATGAACAACTCGGCGAGCCGGATGAATATTACCTAGAACTCGACGAGTTGAAGGAACAACTCGGCGAGTCGAGTAAGATTCCCCCAGCTATTGGATGTTCGTAGACGTGTCGAGTGGAAAGCAAGGAAACTCGACGAATGACCTTAGATTATCAATCAAGACCGTGTGAACTCGACGAGTCACCTCGATGACTTGGCGAGTAGACGTTATTCTGGGAAACTCGGCGAGTCACTAGTTGTACTCGGCGAGTTAGGGTCAACATGGACTGTTGACTTGATCTTGGCTATAGTTGACCAGGATTGACTTTGGGGAAATGACTGGATATTGTATGACACTTTTTAGGCAGTTGAGTGGAGCAGCTCGTGGGGTATATTTGGTCGCAAAGTGTCAGTTCAGCATTTGTGACAGGTGAGTCTTCTCACCATACCTATGGGTCTAAGGCACCAAGGCCAGCCCATTATGTGATTATGATATATGTGATAGACATTCTGTGTTTTGTTATGTGATTGCATGTTTTGTATGAAGACCCCGGTGGAAGCCCGTGGCATTGGATGTAAGACCATGTGGGGTAGCCCATGGCAGTCCTAGGTGAAGACCATGTGGGGTAGCCCATGGCATTGGATGTAAGGCCATGTAGGGGAGCCCATGGCAGTCCTAGGTAAAGACCATGTGGGGTAGCCCATGGCATTCTCTCAGGTTTCATGTATGCATGGCTTACGTGATATGTGTGTAGCTTTTAATCTTTTATAGCTAACAGGATATGTGATATGGGGTTTATGTGTGTGTGTGTGTGGTATGCTCTGGGAAAATCACTAAGCATTTTGCTTACAGGTTGTTGATTGTTTCAGGTACTTCAGCGCCTAAGGGCAAAGGCAAGGCGTGATGACGTGACGTGCACTCTACCTCTCTTTTTGTGTGTTGGGACTCTCTGATGTTTTCGAAAAGTACAATGAAATTGTAATAATTGTGAATTGGGAAAACAAATGGTTTGGAAATCTATGGATTATGGGATTTGTCTGATTAATTAAAAATGAAAAAATTTCTTGGTAAAAATTGGGTTGTTACAGTATAGAGGCTTCTTATATAGGTTCTTGAAAATCAGCACTTTAAGCTTTGAAAAACTTCATAGATAATTACAGAGTAACCGATTCTTCTTGATCACTTCAACAAGTTCATAGATAACAGCAAATTAATTGAGGATGATTCAATGAAATTTGACACATAACTTCAAATACAGCTTCACCTTGCTTCTGGGGTTGAAAGGTTGTGTGTTGAACAATAATCCTCACTTCTAGTTCCTTCGAATGAAAATTATTTGTCGATCACAGATGCGTCTTGAAAAGTTACCATGACTAAAAAAATCCTTGTGGACCACAAAATCATAAGGACCCTTCTCACTACAGTTGTTCAAGGACCCAACCTTGGCTCAGATGGATACTACTCGCAGTATCTGTGTGAACACGGAGGAACGCACTGCGATTTGTTAAGTATCGGAGAACTACTCATGGCTATTTTTGATGTTAGCCCCTGCATATCCTCGATCAAAGATCTCAATACAGTTTTCCAAGTTAACAAGTTAACTTGGCCCTTGGCGAGACGTTCAATGATTTCTAAATCTCAGCTAAGTGTACCATTCTAGTGCCAGTGAGAGTTAATTAGGAATAACTCACAAAACCATCTTGTGACAAAAAAAAAACTCGAAGACATATTTCCACAGTTTAGCATGACACGAGGTCAAGGCCCTTTGGCGGGACATTCGCGATAATCGTGCCTTGCGAGGTGCATCGCCCTAGTGTCAATAACCGTTAATTCCTTACCTGCGGAGAATGTATCCAAGAATACATTTGAGTCTCCGCAGTTTTGCATGACAAAGAGAATGTCAAGACCCTGGGTGGGATGTTCAGTGATATCTATTTCCCGGTTGGGTGAATCGCCTTGGTGCCATGACAGTTCTTAGGTAAAGATAACTAACAATAACAATTTAGACAATCTGTACAGTTTCAAACTTTCAATTCCTAAGATACGACAGTTCTTAGAAAGATACTGCCTAACTGACAGTTTGTACAGTTTCATGCCTTCAATTCCGTGAATACGACAGTTCTTAGAAGAAACTGTCTAACTAACAATTTGTACGGTTTCATGCCTTCAATTCCTTGTGAAAGTAGTGTAAAGTGTAATTCTATCAATTCCTTTCTATATCACTTTTAGCACAGAAAATTACGACACAGTCTCCTTGAGTCTGTTCTTCTTTTGAATTCGCGTTTTAAGACAAATGAAATTTTTGAGATAAAAAATAAAAATAAAATAAACTTAGCACATAATAAAATTAACTAAGAAATAAAATTAAATTAACATACGCTCAAAAGCAATAAATTTTTTTTTTGGATTTTTGATTTTTCTGAAAAAGAAATAAAATAAAAATAAACATATATTTTTCTTTTGGATTTTTGAATTTTATGATTTTTTGTTTTGTTTTAATTCCCCCCCCCCCCCCCCCCCCCCCTTCCTCCCTAAATTTGTGCATAGAGGAAAAAATATGAACAAATTTAACGCAAACAAAAATAAAATACAAAATGTACAAAATAAAAAAAAACTTTTAGTCTTCAAAACGAATCATTGTAGAAAACTCACAAGCACATCAAAACGAGATTTGTCAAAAGGTTTTGTAAACAAATCGACCACATTATTATCAGTGTGGATTTGTTCCAAATGAATGAGTTTGCGCTCAAAACAGTCTTGTATTAAATGAAGTTTAATATCTATGTTCTTGGTTTAGAATGTTGAACTGGATTGTTAACAATTTGAATAGCAGCATCATTATCACAGAAGATAGGAGTGTCAAGAAAATTCAAACCATAATCCTGCAGTTGATATTGCAACCAGATGACCTGAGAACAACAAGTAGGTGCAGCAACATATTAAGCCTCAGCTGTGATTCAATTCCGGAACGAAGTTAACATATTCAAAATTCATCATGCCGTTAACTACAGTCCTCATTTGTGTGATCTTTTATTTCCTCCTTTTCCCACAAAGGACACATGCTCTCCATTAAAATTCTGAATGTCATGCAGATGAGAGATGTCTCCTATCATGTGCTAGGAACAGCCACTATCAACATACCGAAATCTGATGATATTCCTCCATATATGCTTCGGCACAGAGTGCGGGATTAATTGGTTTTGGGAACCCAGTCCATTTTGAAACTGGGTTTACCATTACAATCTACACAAGATATTATTTCCCATGACATGTCTTGTTTATCAGATAAGGAACATAAAGAATGTAACACCCAAAATTTTCAAATAATTTTTCACATTTTCAAAAACATACTTTCATTCATAAATATTATAAAAATGTCATTGTATCAGATATCAATCCATAGAAACACAACCTAAGATCATAATCTATGAAAACTCCTCATGTGTGTACTGATCATGTCGGCGCCTTCCCGCGATCCTCACTGGTACCGGAAACACATAACACAACACTGTAAGCATAAATGCTTAGTGAGTTCACCAAAATACCACACATAACACATAATAGCCACTCGAGGCTATAACTCTGTGGACCCTCCGGTCCTAACTCTGTGGACCCTCTGGTCCTAACTCTATGAACCATCCGGTTCTAACTTTGTGAACATTCCGGTTCTAACTCTGTAACATACACGGCATGAATCACATAGAAATAATGCAGTGTATCACAATCACATAAATCACATACAAGATTCTCTGTCATATAACTCTAATTACCACTCTAAGTAAAGTATAGTGAGAAGACTCACCTCGGGTAACTCGGTAATCTCGAACTCGGTAAAAATCTGGTCTAGCCTCCGCCTAATCACATGGAATAAGCACTCTAATCAATACAACTCTCAAGGCTAGACTAATCCTTCTCTTAGCACTCTCAAAAGGGTAAAAGACCATTTTACCCCTCTCATGGCTTAAAGACCCTAACATTGACCAAACCCTAAAAGTCAACAAAAGTCAACTCTCCGGGTTAAGCTACGCGTACCGAACCTGTTCGATGGGCATACCCAGCAACCTAACAGAAACGGGGAACGCGACCCCCTACGTTGCACGTACTGGGATTGCGCCCTGCGTAACTCCCAGTTTCAGACTCCTTAGCTTTTGGGGTCTTAAACAGTTAAGACACACGCCCAACTTTCAGATCTGACCAATCCTAAGCCTCTTAATCCATGAAGTTGGTGACTTTAAGCCTTTGCATGGCTATAAAAGTCACCAACACCCATAACATTCCATTTCCAGCACTTAAAAGCTCATAACTCAAGCATGACTCCATAACAACGACCAAGTTGGGATTTTATGGGTCAACATCACAACTAACACTGAAATGGAACAGATCTAGGTCCATGGAGCCCCTCTTGCTCATAAAGTCTCCACCTTTGGGACTTAAACCCTAGAAATGGACCATAAAACACCAAACCAAAATAAAGAGGAAAGTTCTGAGCTTTTTACCTCAAAGTGAAGCTCCTTCCTCAGAAGAACTCAGGTCCAAGCTTGAACTTCAAACCCTAGCTTCCACAAGCTCCTCTCCTTCTTCTTCTCTAACACACAAAGGCACCTTTAGCTCAAAAACACTCACACACAAGCTTTAGGACGAAGGAAATGTTCTCTTAGGGTTTCACTCTATGATATGGTGACTGAGGATAAGGTCTTAGCATTCCTTTTATAGTGCACAAGCCACAATTAGGGTTTGCATCTGGGCCCGCTACGCCCAGCGTAACCCTAGGTATGCCCAGCGTACCTAGGCGAGTCCGCGTCCAACTTAAGCGCCTGAGTACGCGCAGCGTACTCTCCAGTACGCCCAACGTACTCATTTGCAACATTTTTCCACTCAAGGGCTAATCTTGACAACTTGACAAAAGAGAAGGGTTAAATAATTGTACCTAAATTTCGGGATGTTACAATTCTCCCCCACTAGAACCAGACTTCGCCCTCGAAGTCTCATGCTGAAAACAACTCCGGATGATTCTCCCGCATCTCTGACTCCGGCTCCAAGTTAGCTCGGACCCCCTCCAATGTTGCCACTGGACCTGAACTAGAGGCACCTCCTTGTTCCTCAGAACTTTGATCTTTCGGTCCAAGATCGTGATCGGTCTCTTAACATAATTCAGACTCGCGTCCATCTAGATATCCACCAACAGCACCACTGCCGACTCGTCGGCTATACACTTCCTCAGCTGGGACACGTGGAAGGTATCATGAATCTGGATCAACTCCGCAGGTAGCTCCAAACAATATGCTACCCTGCCCACCCTCACGGTCACCCTGAACGGCCCAATATACCGGGGCCCCATCTTGCCCCTCTTCCTGAATCGAATCACTCCTTTCCAAGGAGACACTTTCAAGAGCACGAGGTCTCCCACCTGGAACTCAAGCTCAGATCATCGCCTATCCACATAACTTTTATGGTGACTCTGAGCCTTCAACGACCTCTGTCTAACCTGCTGTATCTACTCTACCGTCTGAAGCACTATCTCAATGTTGTCCATCACTCGTTGCCCTACCTCTCCCTAACAGATGGGAGTCCGACACTTCCTCCCATACAATAACTCGAAGGGAGGCATACCAATGCTCGAATGGTGACTATTGTTATAGGAAAACTCATCCAATGGCAAATACATGTCCCAACTCCCTCCGAAGTCCAACACATATGCCTGAAGCATGTCCTCGAGCGTCTGAATCGTCTGCTCACTTTGTCCGTCCGTCTTTGGGTGGTAAGCGGTACTGATATGCAGCCTCGTACCTAACTCCTCATCGAACTTCTTCCAGAACCTGGAAGTGAAACGCACATCTCGATCTGACACAATCGAGATCGATACACCATGTCGCGATACCACCTCCCTCACATACACCTCCGTCAGCCTCTCTGCGGAAGAGCTCTCACTGATAGCAAGGAAATGAGCGCTCTTTGTCAGCCAGTCGACGATCACCCAAATTGCATCGACACCCCTCGCGGTCCTCGGTAATTTGGTGATGAAATCCATAGAAATTTGTTCCCACTTCCATTGGGGAACCTCAAGTGGCTGCAACTTGCCATGTGGACACTGGTGCTCGGCCTTAACCCTGCGACAGGTCAAGCACCTCTCTACAAACCACGCCACATCCCTCTTTATACAGAGCCACCAATAGTCTCTCTTCAGGTCCAAATATATCTTAGTGGCCCTGGGATGGATTGAAAACCTCGACCTGTGCGCCTCCTCCATCAAAATTGTACGTGCCCCGCCCTCATATGGCACCCAAATCCGGCCCGGGAAGGTCATAAGCCCTCGGCTATCGGCAATGAACTTAGATACCTGCCCGATCACCCGTTCTCTCTTGCGGTTCTCCGGTCTCATTGCCTCTACCCGGGCCTCCCGAATGGTGTCCAACACCAGAGTCATCACTGTCAACCTCATACAAACATCCTACATCGAGGCACTCTCCGCCCTCCGACTCAAGGCATCGGCTACAACGTTAGCCTTGCCCGCGTGGTACATGATCTCGCACTCATAATCCTTTACCACATCCAACCATCTCCTATGGCGCATGTTCAGGTTGGGCTGGTCCATCAGATACTTCAAGCTCTTGTGATCCGTGTATATGGTACACCGAACCCCATACAAATAGTGACGCCAGATCTTGAGGGCGAACACCACAGCCCCCAACTCCATATCGTGAGTAGGATACCTCATCTCATGAGACTTCAGTTGTCTCGATGTGTATGCTATCATATGCCCTCTCTGCATCAGCACCGCACCCAATCCAGATATCGACGTGTCACAATATACCATAAAATCCTCCATCCCCTCCGAAAGGGCTAACACTGGGGCTCCACATAATCTCTGGCGAAGTGTCTCGAATGAGGCCTGCTGCTCCGGGCCCCAACTGAAAGCCACGCCCTTCCGGGTCAACCTGATAAGAGGAACAGCAATCCTGGAGAAATCCTTGATAAATCTCTGATAATAACCGGCCAACCCTAGAAAACTCCTGATCTCTGAAGGGGATATCGGCACCTCCCAACTCATCATTGCCTCAATCTTGGCCGGATCGACCAATATCCCATTCTGGTTGACGAGGTGTCCTAGGAACTGGACCTCTCGTAACCAGAAATCGCACTTGGAGAATTTGGCGTAAAGCCTCTCCGATCTCAGAACTCCGAGGATCTCCCTCAAATGCTCCTCATGCTGCTCTCTGGATCTCGAATACACCAATATATCATCAATGACAACGATCACCGAACGATCCAACATCGGCCTGCACACATTGTTCATGAGATCCATGAACGCCCCCGGTGCATTGGTGAGCCCGAAAGGCATCACCACGAACTCGTAATGCCCATAACGAGTCCCGAACGCTGTCTTCTGGATATCCTCATCACACACTCTCATCTGATGATATTCAGACCTCAGATCAATCTTGGAGAACCAAGACGCTCCCTACAACTAATCGAACTAATCGTCGATCATCGGTAAGGGCTAACGGTTCTTGACCGTCAGCTTGTTCAACTCCCGGTAATCAATGCACATCCAGTGTGAACCATCCTTTTTCTTGATAAAAAGGATCGACGCTCCCCACGGTGAGCTACTCGGCCGAATAAACCCCTTCCCCAATAGCTCCTGCAGCTGTGACGATAACTCATGCATCTCTGGTGGCACAAGGCGATAGGGCGCCTTGGCGATAGGTCTTGCTCCCGGAACCAAATCGATACGGAACTCCACCTGCCTCTCGGGAGGCACTCCTGGAAACTCCTCGGGGAAAACGTCGGGGAACTCACGCACTATCAGGACCTCATTGTCCGACCTCGGTCTCTATGCATCTACTCTCGTATCCACCACATACACCACAAACCCACTACAGCCCTGTTGTAGGCTCTGCCTCGCTCTAGTGGCCGAACAAAATGCTGACCCAGGACGGGTACCCTCGCCATAAACCGTAAGAACTCCACCACTAAGGTCTCGTATGGTCACCAGCTATCGCTCGCAGTCAATAACCGCTCCAAACCTGCTCAACCAGTCCATGCCCACAATGACACGGACATCTCCCATCGCAATCGAGACCAAATCAATTGGAAACTCAATGCCGAAGATCTCGACTACACATCCTCAAATCACATTAGTGGCACACACCGCCCTCTCGTCAGCTATGGAAACTCGCAAGGGTTGACTCAACGCCTCTCGACATATACTGATGTGCTGACTAAAGGCTAACGACACAAAAGACCGACTCGCACCCGAGTCACATAACACCAAAGCAGGTACAGAACTCACAAGAAATGTACCTGCGTATATCATAAAATAAGCATAATACCACAAACTTAAAATAAATAGATGAAAGAATACATACCAGCCACAACATCGGGTGCTGCATGGACCTCCTCCGCTGTCAAATGGAAGGGTCTCTCGTGAGCCTTTGGCGCCTCGACCTTCACTGGCCTACTCTCTGTAGCTCGAACGACAGCAATGGAAGATCCCTGCGATGCTCCCTGTGCTGACCCCCGCAACTGCGGACACTCGGCCTTCCGGTGTCTGGTCTGGTTGCAGTGAAAACAAACTGCAAACCCCTTGGGGCAATCCTTGGCCATGTGCCCCTCCTTGCCACACTTGTAGCAAGACCCTTCTCTGCAAACCCCCTCATGACTCTTGTCGCACTTGCCACAAGTGCGGCCCTTCTGGTTCCTTGATCTTGAATCGGCGGGCTTGGCCTGCTTGGCTGTCGGCTGGGACTGTTCCGGTCGCTGATCCCTCCCCTGAGACTCCGCCTCCTCCCTGGCCTGAGTCTCGAGCTCAATCTCCCTCTTCCGGGCATTTGCCTGAAGCTTGGCAAATGTCCGGTATGACGAGTTCACCACAAACTCGCGGATGTCTCTCCTCAGAATGCTCAAATACCGACTCATGCGTGCCTGCTCGGAAGACATGTGCTGAGGGCAGAACATCACCCTCTCATGGAACATCCTGGTGATCACTATAACAGACTCGGTACCCTGCTTGAGGGTCAAGAACTCCTAGGCTAAACGTTCCCTTTCCACCGGGGGAACGTACTCATCACAAAACATAGCGATGAACCTCTCCCAGGTCACCGCGGCAAGCTCTGCAGAAGAGTAGTGCGTTGTAACAAACTTCCACCATTCCTTCGCTCCCAAGCAAAGCTGGTTCAGCGCGAACCGAACTCTCAGATGCTCCGGACAAGAACACGTATAGAAGCATCCCTAAATATCATAAATCCATCTCATCGCAGCGATTGGATCCTGCGTCCCATCAAACTCTGGTGGCTTCGTGTTGCTAAACTCTCGTTACAGCAACGAATCAACCCCCTGCGGCCTCGTAGCAACGACGGCTGCAGTGGCCGCAGGAACAGCAGCATCAATAAGAGCAGCGTAATGCTCGTCAAAAGTCTCGATCAGGGTGGTCTTGATAGACCCAAACATCTCCGGTATCTCGGCTCGGATGGCAGCAGCCACCTCCTCATGAATCAACCTGTGAATCTCCTCATCACTAACACCACTACTCTCAGGTGTGTGGCGTGTCCCAACCATGATGTCTCTCTGAAATACAACACAAAATATCAGAGACTCGCTCGAGTGTACACACACTCGATATCCCATTCCTACTCGATCCCTAGTACCCTAAGAATTCTTACTTGGGTTGCGCACTCATCCAGTGTCTTCGGTAGTACGGGCCCAATACTACCGTCCACACCGCATCAGTATTCACCCCAAGTCCTCCTCCTAGGATCCCAAATCCTAAGTACTCTACTCTCACTATGCATAGTCTACTCTCTAGCAGATCTCTCATAAGCTCCTCGCTGTTATCTATTCACTCTCAAGCATCTCCTAGCAGCAAAACCCCTACGCTAAGGCATCACAAATCAGGCCACTCTAGTCCTAATAAGAATACCTAGCCTACACTAGCATACATAACATATTATCTCATATCTCATAACACATAATATAAGGATATTTTGGGAAACCACCGTTCGGGCGCTGGCTGATCGTACACACTGCTCTGCTCTGCTCTTTTTAAAAACTTTTTACTCCTTGAGAAAAATTTTGTGATTTTATTTTGAAAATCTCTCAAATCCTCAGTTTGAGTTCAGATATGCCCGAAGGTGCACCAGAATCCCTCAAACCAAGGCTCTGATACCAACTTGTAACACCCAAAATTTTCAAACAATTTTTCACATTTTCAAAAACATACTCTCATTCATAAATATTATAAAAATGTCATTGTATCACATATAAATCCATTGAAACACAACCCAATATCATAATGTATGAAAACTCCTCATGTGTGTACTGATCATGCCGGCGCCTTCCCGCGATCCTCACAGGTACCTGAAACGCATAACACAACACTGTAAGCATAAATGCTTAGTGAGTTCCCCAAAATACCACACATAACACATAATAGCCACTCAAAGCTATAACTCTATGGACCCGCTGGTCCTAACTCTATGGACCCCCTGGTCCTAACTATGTGAACCTTCCGGTTCTAACTCTATAACATACACGACATGAATCACATAGAAATAATGCAGTGCATCACAATCACATAAATCACATACAAGATTCTCGGTCATATAACTCTAATTACCACTCTAGGTAAAGTATAGTGAGAAGACTCACCTCGGGTAACTCGGTAAAAATCTGGTCTAGCCTTTGCCTAATCACATGGAATAAACACTCTAATCAATACAAATCTCAAGGCTAGACTAATTCCTCTCTTAGCACTCTTAAAAGGGTAAAAGACCATTTTACCACTCTCATGGCTTAATGACCCTAACATTGACCAAACCCTAAAAGTCAACAAAAGTCAACTCTTCGGGTTACGCTGCGCGTACCAAACCTGTACGCTGGGCGTACCCGGCAACCTCACAGAAACAGGGAACGCGACCCCCTACGCTGCGCGTACTAGGATTACGCCCCGAGTAACTCCCAGTTTCAGACTCCTTAGCTTTTGGGGTCTTAAACAGTTAAGACACACACCCAACTTTCAGATCTGACCACTCCTAAGCCTCTTAATCCATTAAGTTGGTGACTTCAAGCCTTTACATGGCTGTAAAAGTCACCAACACCCATAACTTTCCATTTCCAACACTTAAAAGCTCATAACTCAAGCATGACTCCATAACAACGACCAAGTTGGGATTTTAATGGATCAACATCACAACTAACACTGAAATGGGACAGATCTAGGTCCATGGAGCCCCTCTTGCTCATCAAGTCTCCACCTTTGGGACTTAAACCCTAGAAATGGACCATAAAACACCAAGCCAAAATAAAGAGGAAAGTTCTGAGCTTTTTACCTCAAAGTGAAGCTCCTTCCTCTGAAGAACTCAGATCCAAGCTTGAACTTCAAACCCTAGCTTCCACAAGCTCCTCTCCTTATTCTTCTCTAACATACAAAGGCACCTTTAGCTCAAAAACACTCACACACAAGCTTTAGGACGAAGGAATTGTTCTCTTAGGGTTTTACTCTCTGATATGGTGGCTAAGGATAAGGTCTTAGCATTCCTTTTATAGTGCACAAGTCACAATTAGGGTTTGCATCTAGGCCCGCTACACCCAGCATTACCCTAGGTACGCCCAGCATACCTAGGCGAGTCCGCATCCAACTTAAGCGCATGAGTACGCCCAGCGTACTCATTTGCAACATTTTTCCACTCAAGGGCTAATCTTGACAACTTAACAAAAGAGAAGGGTTAAATAGTTGTACCTGAATTTCGGGATGTTACAAAGAAGTTACATGACTTTTCGACAATTTTGAAATGTAACCTTTGGGAACCCATTGGTAATTAGGTTTAAGCATTTTAATGTTGAACCTAATGGGTGCTTCAACACTTGATTTTGAAATGGAACCACCTTTTGATTTAGACTTGAATCACAAGTGTAAGCTAGAGGACAATCCTTGAGATGAAGTCGACCTCACCGAATTCGGTCCGGTTGAAACATCTCTCGAATTAGGCTTCTTGTCCGACATGCCCCTTTTGTCCTTGAGAGTTTGATTCTTGGTATTTTTAACATTCCAATCACCATTGCGTGAACGTGACCTCGAAGGATTTCTTTTGGAAGATCTCCCCTTTGGCACGTTCTGCCAACCTTATTCATAGTTGGGAACATATGAACGATGTGGGCAATTTCTAGCAATGTGACCGGGAGTCCCACAGTTAAAACAAGTTTGTCTTTTCAAATAAATAAGATTGTGATTTGGTCCTTGTCCAATTGAAGTTTGTTTCAAAGAACTTCCACAAGCACAAGCACATTTTTTGGACTGTTTAAAAACATTTTGAGGCTTGAATTATTCAACAGTGGAATTATTATCATCACGATTTTTTGAAGCATTTTCAGCAGAACTAGAATTATTATTGTTCTGCTCGAACCCATCATTCACGGTTACTTTATATGCACATGAAGTAGAAACATTAGAATCATTCACATTAATACTCTCAGATGGGCCGGATTGTTCAGTCTTGATTGAGGTAGTTACAGGGGGCTGGCCACATTGAGCATTTCTTTCTACTTCTATGGTCTTAGAGGCGGAAACATAATTATCATTAAAAGGAAACGGAACACTATGATATCCTAGGACATTTTCTGGTTATCTTTCCATTTCAATTATTTTTCTATCATAGATTCAACTATCTCACTTGACGCGTCAAATTTCTTAAAGTTAAATTTAGCTTTTAACGCATCAAGTTCGACAATTAATTTGGCAATTTCCTCTTTAGCATAACGATGATGAACACATTTGGTGCTATATTCCTCCCTAATCCTAATTAAATCTTTATTTTGAGCATCTAGTTTTTCTTTAAGAGGCTTATTGACTTTCTTAATTTCATAAATTTCACTTTTAAGGTCAAAAACTTCTATAACTAATAACTCATGTTGCTCACAATATTTATTAATTTTATCTACGCATGACTAAGAGCATGAGGTTTCACTAACCTCCTTGGCATTTATGTAAGAACTCATTATTTACCAACAAAAAGAATTTGATTGTGTAATTTGATTTTGACCGAAAACCAAAAAAAATTAATGCCCTTTGACCGAAAACACCAATAGTCAACACCCTGTTGACCGAGAACCTTGTAGGTCACCTTTTTGTCCGAAAAAGAATTGACCGAGAACGAGGTTTCTTGACCGAGAACCTTTGCCAAAATCTCAACAACCGAGAAGCTGAACCGAGGATGCGGAGCCAATATGCAGACTGAATACATTAACCGAAGACCCGAGAAGCAAAGTTGGCCTCGTCGAGAACACCGAATCGCCGCCGAGAACTCTGAGGCTGAGACCGAGAGCTTCCAAGTTGATTTTGAGGAGCTGGTCGAGAGAATGTGAATTCAAACCCTAACCGAAATCGATCAGTCTGGCTGCCGAAGACTCCTAAACCTAACCGAGAATTTTAAGTATTGATCGTGTTTCCTTATTCAATGAATCTCAAATTTTGGTAATTTACCAAAAACGATCTCTAACACAATATCCTCCAAAATTAGTGAAGAACACCAAGAAAATTATGAACACGAAGAACAACAACAATTATTTTCGTCAAAAAGAACTCAGAAACACCAGGAAAAATTCCAAGAAACTTATAATATCTTGCCAATTCGATTGATATCAATCCTTGCTTTGATACCAATTTTAAAACCTGTTCTAATGTATCAATCGAAACCACTAGAATTGGTGCGGAATCCCAATCAAGTGAATACTACAAATCGTAATATGGAATAAGAACACAATACCATCTTCAATGCACACTATATTGAACAATAGTCTAGTACATCAGATTCTCAATAACTCTTGGCTCTCTCTTCTCTAAACTCGAAATCAACTTCTTAGAATAACCAACCCTTTTACACGGATGAAATAACACTATATATACCTAGACCTTATTACAAAGGCCCGACCCAAAAACCCAACCGAAAGCATCATAAAGCCCACTGAAATCACATGGTGATTTCGGTCCAAACACCACCGAAAACATGGTGTTTTCGGTCCTAGACCGAGAACTTTAAAAATAATCAAAAGTAAAGTATAAACCACAAATCATGTCCTAACAACATGATATATGATGTGATCAATCAAACACAATTAATAATCAAACTATTAAAATTTGAACTATTGGATTCAACGCATATTATCGATGTTCATTTACTCCAAACGAAAGCAAAAGGTTTTAATACCCTAATTCATGAAAAAAAAACAAAAAAAAAAAACAATTAGAATGCTAATCATAGTCAGAACAACAAACCAAATGGTTCCTGTCATGAATCAGCCCTTGAATCCTTAAGATCTTTGCTACATATCAAATTAATGACCCTTCGACCGCTTTCTAAACTCTCAAAATCGCAACTTGGGGGTTTATTTTTAAAGAAACCGAATGAGGTCGTAAGATATATCATTAGGGTTAATTTTCGGGTTAATTCATTGATTTCAGCGTCGTCACAATGTGGTAATGCCTTTGCCACATCATGGTAACTGGAATCCATAACGTTCACGAAAACGTAAACAGATATGAGCTTTTTTCATAATTTTTTGATCCACCATGTTGTGGTAATGCCTTTACCACGACGTGGGAACTGGAATTCGTAATTTTGCACAAACAGGAAATTCGTCCGAAATTTTATCTAGTTTTCAGAGCATATTGTATCTCCTTAATCGGAGTTATGAATCATATAATATTGTCAAATAGAGGTCAATCTGTCCAACAACATACTTTTTTGCATCTTTTTTTAGCTATGTTCTCCTCCTTTTGCATCTCAACTCTCATTTTACCTGTAAATGAAAATTTCAAAACATATTAAATATCATATATCTTAAAATATAACATTTTTACTCAAATATATTAGGATATTTGCTTAAAATATATATTTAAGTAAGGTCATATCAGTTGTATAATAACATTTCTATGTATATATCAAAAAACATATCATCACGTAATCATATAAATTATATTTTTTGGAAAGTCGGAACTAAATTAAATAAGAGAAATTAAATTACCTCCTACCTTTTATGCCTACAATTATTTCTACCCATTAAAATTATGACAAATCACCATTCAATTTAATTGTAATTGATATATTTCTAATATAACCTTAAAGAGTTAGTTAAAAAAATATGGAATGATGACACTTGTCATAATTTTATTGGGTAGGAACATTTGTAGGCATAAAAAGTAGAAAACAATTTAATTTCTCATTAAATAACTATCAAATAGTTAGTCTTTTTCAAAAACATAATTAAAAAAAAGTGTATATATATATATATATATATATATATATATATATATATATATATATATATATATATATATATATATATATATACAGTGTTCTAAAAGGCGCGCCATGGCGTGAGGCGTGGCTCCGTCGTTACGAAAAGCCTCATAACGTTGCTGTTAGGCGTGGCGCGTGGCAAGGCGTGATATGGCGCGCCATGGCGCGTTATGGCGCGTGTTTTTTCGTTTGAGACACGGTTTTTTGCTCTTTGTTATGTCTTTTCTAATCGGAGATATAGGTATTGTGGTTTTCGTTAAATTTTTGTTACTAGTTATTGATCTAACACTTATAAAAAGTAGTTATATTTAATATAAATTTATATTTATATGGTAATATAATTTTAAATTAATACAAAATCGCCGCCTTACATCACACCTTGAAAAACACCATGGCTCGTTAAGCTTGAGGCTTGACCTTGCCGACACGCCACGCCTCACGCTATTTAGAACCTTGTGTGTGTGTGTATATATATATATATATATATATATATATATATATATATATATATATATATATATATATATATATATATATATGGCTTTACCATTTCAAAGATATAGTTAAAATTGTACATGGCACGATTTAGTTTAGTTATTAGCCAAAACTGAATCATAACCATTATAATTGCTTAATGTATTTTCACAGCTACTGGATATCGGTTAATAATGGTTTTAGGAATGTTTGGTAGGATTTGAATTTTTAAGAGATCTGAATTTCTAAGAGGGTCTAAAATTTTGAAATTTTAAAAGCTGAATGTTTAACCTGTTGTTTGGTTTGGACCTCTAAATTGTTGTGTTGAATTATTAAAATGACAATTTTACCCTTATGTTTTCTTTTTTGTTGAATTTAAGTGTTTGTTTATAAAATATCCTAATCAATTTCTTAAATAAGTATAAAAAAATATAAACACCATATAAAATCCAAATTTAGCATAAATCAAAATTAAACACAAATTCAAATCAAAGATAAATATTTCTAAATCCACAAAATCATACTAAAATCCAAATAAAATCCTACAAATTTAATTTGATCTCAATTGATTTGCAATCCGGTCATGCAAATTATCCATGTATTCGTCACCTTGTGAACCCCATTCCATATCGTGTACATTTTGGCCATCATTCTCTCCCCCTTGTGCTTGACCATTGTTCTCCTCGAATGTCATAAATAACTCATCATGAATATTGCATCTTGACTCTTATCTTTACCCTTATCTTTACTTTTATTTTGACTATTTTCCGTATCTGTAGTCTCTTGTTTTTTTGATTGAGCGGAGGACTTCTCACCGAGACGTACAGTTTCTTGTTGAGTGTAATCGATGTCATCAAAGTCATGCAAACTATAGTGGATTGAATCTTGAGTAAGACGGGGAAGGGTAGAACTTGGCCTCCAACTATGAATGCATGTCGCAATCGCGCCTTCAAACAATTGTGTGCAAAGGTCGAGGTACGGTAGTGGCGTGCATCTTAAAGAATCCATATGTTTGTTTGACTGTTTGGAAAAAATATTTTATTATTTAGACATGATAATATATTTTTTATAAGTAAACAAAATACATTTGATTCTAGTTATCATTCTTCTTTGGAAAGATTGACGGTGTTAGTTGTTGGATTGTACACATTGTCGGTTTTGTTTTTTAACTTCAAAAAAATACCAAACTTTGACTTTAGGTAGTCATAGCGGTTCATCATTTGTTTTCGGTCGTCAATAAAATTATGTTCAATTTTTAATTTTTCAGCTACATTCCTCCAAGATAGTGCTTTCAAACTACACCCTTCACATCAATTGACCATAACTTTATGTAAACAAGTTTCTATAAATGTTTTCTCTACACCTTCAACCTTCCAACTAATCATATCCTTCTTTTCTCAACAAACAAATGTATGTTTTAGCAACAATTTAAGCATTGCAAATGCGCATTTTCAGCAACAATTTCAATTTAAGCAATACAAATACACATTTTTAGCAACAATTTCAACAAAAAAAAAAATACATAATTCAACAACAATTTCAACAAAAAGATGCACAATTCAGCAACAATTTCAACAAAAAAAAAATACACAATTCAGCAACATTTGACAACATATTTCATTTAACATCGGATTTCATAGAATCAAATTTCATAGCAAAAAAAAAGACAAAATTGCAAAAATGGTCCCTGTGGTATGCACAATTTTGGGGTTTTAGTCCAAACCACGAGTTTTTTGGATCCATGGTCCTTTTAGAGTGGTTTGTATGTGGTTTTGGTCCTTGGACTTAACTCCCGAAGTAGGATCTGTTAAGCCCCCTCATGTGCCTCACACGTGAGGGTAAATTCATCATTTCATATGTAAGGGACCATTTTTGCATAAACGTTTTTTTGGCTTAATTGACATTTACCCCTCATGTGCCTCACACGTACGGATTCCAATCCATTCTTGAGACTGTTGGATGATTTCAAAAGATCGTTGAGGGAAGGATCTGTGTTGTTTTCGTTTGATTTATGGAAAAGAACTACTAGTTTTGATTCATGTTCTTCTTTGTTGCTATCGGTTTCATCATCTTTTTCTGGATCGACTTCTTGTCTGGTTGGTGTGCGAAGGACGATCAAGAACATGAGTAGAAGAATGAATAATGTCCCGATTCTGATTTCGATTGCCATATCTGCAATTGCACCTTTGCTTTTCAAGTTCCCAAATTCGGGCCAGATGGAGCCGATGAGGTGGTTATTACTGAGATCAAGAAGAGGTGGGAAGCTCATAATATGATTATACTGAACGCGACTGCTCTGTTACTGATGTTGGTTCGCCGGAAAAACGAGAAATCCGGTGAACCCTCTTCCAGTGATATTTCCTGGAAACTGAGGCAAGGTAAGTGCGTGAGGTTCTTTGGTATCACTCACGACAACGAGTTATTGGATGGATCCAAGTAAAAAGGAGAATCAAAATCACCTAAATAAGATGGAATCGAACCTACCAAATTATTCCACGACAAATCTTATAACTGTAATTATGTTGAATCTTTTAGCCACATGGGTATGCTGCTAGAAAGTCCACAGTTTGCAATTACGAGAGCTTTGAATGCTCTGAAACTTAATTTATCATCATCGGCCGGCAACTGTTCACCACGAAAGTTCATGGTTAGAACCAAAATGGTTAAGTTTGGACAGTGTTGAAGGATTTTCAGAGTGTTTCAGAGGTTACTGAAACTGCAATTCGAGAGGGAAAGGTAAGAAAGCAATCAAAAATTCTTGAAAGTTTTAGGGATTTCACCATGGAATCTGTTTCTGGCGAGATTTATAGCTCTTAAATTCCGGAAAGACGAAAGGTCGTCAGGAATGGAACCGGAAAAGTTCTTCGTGCCAAGATCAAGTGAGGTGAGGTTCGTCATCATGGAACAGTTAAATTCAATCGGACCATTGAATGAATTGTTTCTTAAATTAAGAAAAGAGATAACCGGTGAATTTGAGAGTGTGAATGTATGCCACCGGAGAAACGATTCGATTGAGCTGAGAAATGAGTCAAGTTTGGAAAATTATGGAAGAAGTCCGGTAGATTCCCGGAAAGCTGGTTTGATGAAACATCCATTTAACGAATTCACAGCTAATTTAAGGACATGAAGTCGAGTGGAATTAACAAATATACCAGCGGGAATAGAACCATAAAAACCATTACCAGAGAAGTCTAGTTCTTGAAGTGCAGGCAGGTTAATGCTATTAGGGAAAGCTCCATTAAAATCATTACTGCTCAAATCAAGAACTTCCAGAGGGGCGAAATGAAGAGGGAAATTGGAAGAGGACCGATGATGATGAATTCGTAGGCCACCATCCATCGATAGCCGATTCCAATCCATTCTTGAAACCCTCTAAAGATTTTAAATCCTTTAATCCAAAAAAAAAAAAACAGTTTATGCAAAAATGGTCCCTTATATATGAAATGACGAATTTACCCTCACGTGTGAGGCACATGAGGGGGCTTAACAGATCCTACTTAACGGGAGTTAAGTCCAGGGACCAAAACCACATACAAACCACTCCAAAATGACCATGGATCCAAAAAACTCGTGGTTTGGACTAAAACCCCAAAATTTTGCATACCACAGGGACCATTTTTGCAATTTTGTCCAAAAAAAAGCATATATTCAGCACAATTAACATCAGCTTTTATAACATTATTATGTCATATTCCAGATTTCACCGTATCAAGAGTTTGATTTCAGGAAAAAAAATAGCATTTAATTTCAGCAACAACAACTTGATTTCCGATTTCACAATAAGTTTTCTATAAAAACTGATTTTATAAGTTGTTTGAGAGGAAAATTGATGAGAACTTGTATTGATTTCAACATTGATTTCAGAAGAAAATAATGGAGGGGTTTACCTGCAGAAATCGTTGTTGTCGCAGGTGGAGACGGAGTGCCGTGGCGCAGCGTCGGAACTGTCGGCGGAGAAGAAGACGTCGACGACTGTGATGGCGGGGAGGGAACACACAGATGGAGTCGATGTCGTTGTTGTGAGTCGATGAGAGGAAAGGTCGGATGAGGCGAGGTTTTGAGAAGAAAAGAAACAGTGAGACAACTAGGGCTAGGGCATTTGTGTCTTTATTTTTTTCAAACGCCCCTTCAATTCTTAAATTTTTAAGATCCATTTAATAAATTCAAATGTAGAAAATAAGATATTCCTCTTAATTTTTCAATTAAAAGATAAACAAACGGGCTTTAATTGGTTAATGATTTTGATTATTGGTTAATGTGATTAACCATAATTATCCAAAATAACATAAAAACAAAATTATATTGGTATAAAAAACAAAAAATATAAAATGCATTACTATACAAAATAAGAACTAGAAAATATGTTGATGTTGCTATAAAAAAACAAAAAGTAGAAAGTTTGTTTTAATCATAGTTACATCTCCATAGACAATCCACGATGCTATTATTAACATACTTCCAACTAGCAATCTCATTTGTCATTATCTTATTCTTTTTTATTGTTGTTACTGCTACATATACAGTATATATAATTTAAATCCAAGATTAATATATATTGTTAGAGATACTATAAACGGATGCAAAATATTTTTATAAAAGATGGTTAAGCTTCCTAATAATTGGCAATTATAGGCACCAAATTATCAAGATCGTAATAAACTCCGACAATTACAATCATATATTTGGGATTTTATATTAAATATTGTATAATCAACATTTTTTCATCAAAAAAAAATCAAATCTTTAAGTTAAGCTAAGACTAAACTACACAAATAGTCTATGTGGTTGACTCAAAATTGTCACTTTGGTCCAAAAAGCACCAGAGGTCCAAAGATTTCATTTTGTTGCTTGTTTGGTCAAATCTGTTTTAATTTTTTTCAAAATAACGGATTTGTCCATGTTAATATGATTTTATTTTTTATCTGATTTTTAGATTTAAAAAAAAGTAAAAATAAAAATAAAAATAAATCTCTCTCTCTTATTTATTTTTTTGATTTTCAGATTTAAAAAAATAAAAAATAAATCTCTCTCTCTCTCTCTTTCTCTCTCTCTCTCTCTCTCTCTCTCTATCTATCTATCTATCTATCTATCTATCTATCTATCTATCTATCTATCTCGTATTTGAGTGTGCGTTTACTGTGTGAACACAAAACCACAAATCCATGACAATCCTCCTGCCCCAAATCCACCACAATGTCTTGAACTTGAAACCCACCTTCAATCTCTCACTTGCTGGAGCATTCATTGGATCCGGAGGAGACGACATCGGACAAAGATTCGACGAGGTCACCAGACAACCTTCTGAGAGATAGGGGAGAGAGACAATCATTGTATGGGAGCTCAAACGTTTTTTCAGATCCACCTCCATTTAGGGTTTCAGTCACCTATATCTCTGAAACTAGTGTTTGCAAGCTCAAACAAGAAGGATGACTCTACCCCTTTCCTCTCACCTACATATCGACTTCGATATGTCGCTGCAAAACCTAGCAGCTGGAAACCACCGCCGCTTCGATTTGCAATTCGACGAAGACGATGGTTAAGCCGCTACAAAGAGCTTCATCTGTACAGATCTACAACTCATTCTACCTTTTGCGTAAGCCCCTTCTGATTTTAAATACTTTCAAGTATTTTGGTTGTTGGGTAAGCCGATAAAGGTGGATGTCGTTTCAGACCTCTAGGTCGCCAATTAACCGGTGATTAAAGTGTAACCTATGATGAAGTCGATGATGAGAGGTTCTTGAGAACAATGAAGAACAAATGAAGAAGGAAGGAGAAATAATGTGGGAGAGAGAGTGAGTGAGAGAGAGAGAGAGAGAAAAAAAAAGAGAAAGATTTATTTTATTTTTATTTTTTAAAATCTGAAAGTCGGAAAAAATAAGAAAAAAAGAAAATCATATTAACAGGGGCAAATCCATCATTTTGAAACAAATCAAAACAGATTGGACCAAACAAGCAACAAAATGAAAACTTTGGACCCCTGTTGCTAGTCCAAACCTTTTTGGACTAAAGTGACAATTTTGAGCAAACCACAGGGACCATTTGTGCAGTTTAGTCTTAAGCTAATGTTATTATTATAGTTTGTTGACAAAACTACAAATTTGGTCCCTGTGGTATTCAAAAACCTTTGGATAGGGTCCAAAAGGTTTCCAACTTGCATGGAAAGTCCAAAATCAAGGTTTTTCTGGGTTTTTGGTCCCTGATACACTTGAAAAGTCGATTTTGCCCTTTTCATTTCTTTTTTCTATTTTATTTATTTATTTTGGTATTTAAATAATTAAGAATAAAAAATAAAAAAGAAAATCTCACCCAAACTCTCTCTCTCTCTCTCTCTCTCTCTCTCTCTCTCTCTCTCTCTCTCTCTCTCTCTCTCTCTCTCTCTCTCTCTCTCTCTCTCTCTCTCTCTCTCTCTCTCTCTCTCTCTGCAACCAATAACACTCACATTTATTGCTTTGTTCTTCAACATTCAAGAACACCGGTGTATCTTCCTCGCTCACATCTTCTCTCGACTCCGGCTCCGGCGAGAATTTTCTTTGTAATTGGTTGCACGAAACCTTCCTCTCTTTCGATCCACACGTTCGCCTTGTCGTCCTCGTGTTTATTTACTTCGCACCAGGAAACAAAGATCAAGCAGAAAAACCATAACTATTTCACCATCGTTGCAAACCCTAACTCTGCAAATATGGAGATAACCTCCATGGCAGGCGGCGCTGCAATGCCTATATCTCAACAAAACCCTAAAAACGAAATGAAATTAAAGGCAATATATTGATTTCTCAACAAAACTTTGTCTCCGTCTTCCTCCATCTCCATTCAGGAACATCAATTGCCAAATATACAACACTATCATCTTCTTGAAATCTCCAACCTATTTTTTTAATCGATTTTTGATCTGGAAGCCTTGAACTTCTGGAATCGAGTTTTGAACCAATTTCTATTCGTTAGGGCTCTATGGGGGAAGATGAAATCTAGAGTTGAGTTACAGAGTAAAATCGGAGGTCCAAGAACATGCAGATCCAAAATCGGAGGTCCGAAAAAAGGGAATTTTAGAAGAAATCAAGAAATATGCGTGTGTATATATATTCTTGTGAGTTTCAACATTAGACTCCAAGAAATTTTTTGTTGCTGTGTTTGTTATGTTTTTCCCATCCTTCTTCTTCCATCTCGATTGTTGCTGCTGAGTTTGTTTGAAATTGTTCTTGAGACGACACATAATGACAAACACATACATTACTTTGATTTGTTTTTTGATTTTAGATTGTTGTTGTTGGGTTTGTTTGAAATGGTTATTTAAGGAAAATTGTTTTGAATATAGAAGAAATATCATGATGATACGAGAGAGAGAGAGAGAGAGAGATTTTATTTTTATTTTTATTTTTAATTATTTAAATACCAAAATAAATAAAGAAAATAGAAAAAAGAAATGAAAAGGGCAAAATTGACTTATCAAGTGTATCATGGACCAAAAACTCAGAAAAACTTTGATTTTGGACCTTCCATGCAAGTTAGAAACTTTTTGGACCCTATCCAAAGTTTTTTGAATACCACAGGGACGAAATTTGTAGTGTCTAGTTTGTTGATGTTTATTTAATATTGTAATAATGATATTTAATTTTAGAGCATCCTAATTTTATTTATTTAAATATAAGGCTATTGGTTCAGTTTTTAATGGGCTGGTTTTTCTATAAAACTATACCCAAACCATTATTTGTCGGTTAACAAAAAATAAAAATTGAACCATCTATTTTAAAAATGGTTTGGTTTTATCGGTTTGTAACAAATCATTTTCACAAACAAAATTTTCATTTTTAATTAAGATAAAACATCATTTTTTTTAAAATCCAAGTTAAGAAAACTAATTGTTCAAAATATAATTATTTGAGAATCAGAATAATATGATAAAAGCAGAACTTTAATGTTGTTGATGAGTGTGTACAGTCACAACTTCGTCTCCCCATGATCATCAATGATACCTGAAAAATATTTAATCAACAACTACAAGTCAAAGCTTAGTGAGGTCCCCCAAAATATGATACAACACAATATACATACAAGTATAGACGCATCGGCCTTCAGTCCATGATTGGCCCACCTCCCATGCTTACAGCATACTACTGGTCTAATCATGGCTTACATCACACCGTTGGCCCGCCCGGGAATCTTGGACAACTACAAGGAGCAGGAGTGCTTCAACCCACCACAAGATATGTCGACATATATAACACACAAACAATCAAACAAGAACATTAACACAAGCAACTATTTACACTAGTCTACCTATCTAATAGCCCACCAGCGCAAACATGGTCTCATACAGTACACTAATAACACAACTGGAAGATCACCACTGAATGCATAAGTACATATATAATCAGAGGTAAGATAGACAATCAAACATGAGATCCCACTCTAGAGCCACAACCAAACAAGGAACATGCAAGAAAGCCTATATCAAGAGTTCTCAGGCTATCCTACATGACTACATACAACCCTTAGGGCACTCAACTGGAGGATCCCTGACCTACTGATACTCTAACCAGCAATATCATTACCTCTTATTTCCTATCATGTAACGATATATACCGTAACACATAGTATAGTGAGGAAACTCACCTGAAATGCAGAACTGTAGTTCCATTGTTACTTTCTCAACTCCTCGTACTGGACAGACCTGCGAATTGACTATCACCCAACAAAGGTCACACCTTAAACAACAATCCAATCCTATAAGTTAGACTCAAGGTCAAACTGGTCAAAAGTCAACGGTAAAGTCAAAGTCAACACAGTTGGCCTCCACGTCATGGTTGGGCATGTGTCATGTCATGGAAACTTCACGACAAACAGTCGTGAGAATCCTTTCGCCACATCGTCGTGAGCATATCATCTTATCGTGGGAACTGTTCTGGACAACTTAATGGATTAAGCCCTTAACTCGTTAAGTCACACACTCATTCTCTCCAGTAGGCTTCCTTACACCCACAAACATCATAAAAATCCTTTCTTTGTGGACATGCATGTCCAATGTATGTCTTGAACTCAAGTTAGGTCAAAATGGTAGAAATAAGATCAAAACCTCATGCATGGAAACAAAACTCTACAACTCCTCAGATTTGGAACATAATACCACAAAGGGACCTCAAGGAGGTGGTAAGAAGCTTGCTTGTTGAATATTAGACTAAGAACACCTTCTTGCTTCAAAGTTACAAAACACCACCAAAAAGCTTCAAGATACCACCAAGGGAGGTTGGGACTTGTTCTTTGTCAAGAGGGAGTGATGGAGGCTAAGGGTGAGCAAACTCTAGCCATCACACCCCTTAAATAGGGGCACTAACCCCGAAAACTAGGGTTTGCTTAATGGCCGCCACCACGTTGTGGTCTTACCTTTCCCACGTCTTGGTTCATTAAAAGAATGTGTGTTCCATGAATCCTTGCCACGTCGTGATGCTTCCTCCACCATGTCATGTGCACATTCAAATTCCACATTTAGAAGGTTTGAAAATGACCAAGTATCAGAAGAAGTATTCCTAGAACATGTATTACAGTTAATTCGGTTTTTATGGTCACCTGTATATATAATTGTTTCGAAATTTCCACATTGTCCAAAAGACGTTAATGATCATCGCATCAAAATATTTTCTTTGTGTTGCATTGATATTCAATTTATCCACCCAACGTATCTGATTTTTCGGAGGTAAACGACTAGAGGTAGGGCATTGAGATTCAATTTATCCACCCAACGTATCTGGTTTTTCGGAGGTAGAGGTAGGGCAATCAAGATCCCACTATCTACCTATGAGCTTTTAAATACTGTTAATACCCATAATCGAAAGACAAGAAATGAGCAAATGCTCAAGTCTCAATGGCACCAAGACAAGACAAACTATGAAGTCTAAATCAATACCTTTATTGACAAGTTTCACATATGTGGAGATTTTATTACATATTTTAGTTCAATGTAAGTATCAACGCAACAAATTGTATTTGGTTGTCAGGTGTTGACAGGTAGATGTCTATCAATCAAAGGTTGAAGATTCAAATACCGTTGTTGATGAATGATATAGATTTATGAGTAGAATAGTAGATACGTGTGTAAACCATTCTAAAAAATCAAACTCAATTACACTCTCTCCAGCTTTTGGAAATTTAGATGATGATTGAAAGGAAATAAAATTATTAGTAAAGTATATGCATGCACATAACAACATAATATAACATGTTTTAAACCAATTCTGATTATCAAACAATTCATTTTTCACACGCAACATACTCTATAACCAACAAAACCTTAGTTTAAAGTTTAAACCAACACTTAATGATTTTAATTTATGTGTTTTAGTAACTTCGTCTTAACAAAAATGTCTCAACAAAAACTAAAGGAAAATTAAAATACGTTGCTAATCTGAGTTAAAAAAATCACATTACCTAAAAGATAAACCTACATGAGTTGCCACAAGACAAATAAATATAGTAATAATACCCATTAAATAGGATGTAATGTAATCTATTTAAAGAATTTAAAAAAGAAAAAAACTTTACATAATCCAAAGCACGAAACATGTAGTACCAGTACCACAGACACATCATCTAATATATTCCCATTTTAGGAACTCCCCAATTTCTAATAAATTACCTTACTTTAGTCTTAAACTTCCCAAAAAAACAGATGAAATTCTTGAAATTTCATGGCCCACGATGCTTACGGAAACACAAACAACCCTGTGGTTGATCACCTGGGATCATACCTCCTCCTTTTGAGGTGTCAATGGCTTCCAACATCGTCACCACTTCATCCATCTCAGGCCTCTTGTCAGGGTTTGCATCCCAACACCTCTTCATTACATTCGAAAGAGAACTCGGGCAACACCTCGGTATTTCCGGCCTCAGATTCTGCATATATATATATTTTTTATATAAAATGACTAAAATACCCTCCAATAACACCACAAAACAAGATAATATGAAGAGGACATTCACGTCTTTTGCATAGACAGAGATCAAAAGCGAGTTCCTGTCTCACCTTTTTGAATTGGACAAAAAAGTACAATTCTTGTCCGTCTCGGTCTCAGTTCAATGCATGTCAGAGACAGTAGAAATGGAAATACAGTACCTGACGAACGACGGCTGAGGTGACTTCTGAGAAACTAAGGTCAGGATAAGGCATATCGCAACAATAAATTTCCCATAAACATATGCCAAAACTATACACGTCGCATTTCCTGTTGTAGGGGTTACCGTTGAGAACCTGCAAATTTACATTTTTACCCCCATTCGACCAAAAAACCCACCACAAATGCATTATTGGTATGATATTGTGATAAATGAGGGCTTACCTCGGGGGCCATATAGCCAAGAGTTCCGGTCTCGCCTGTCATGTCATTAGGGTTTGAGGCTTCAACACGTGCAACTCCAAAATCAGCAATTTTAATTGTTCTACTTTTGTCCAATAACATATTTTCAGTTTTCACGTCTCTGTGTACAATCTTTTGAGAGTGCAGGTAGCTTAATCTGGTAAAAAATTCAATTTATTATGATAAAAACTCCTAAGACAAAAGAAAAAGAAAGATACCTTTTTTACATCTAAAGGTCAAAAAGACTTTTTCAACTTCGAATTTGGCAAGATTCTTTAAGTAATCGTATAAATTTCAATGGCTACATTAAAGACCCTAACATATATTAAAAGCAGGAAACTTTCTGTTTTGAAATTCGTTTCGAGATTTAAGTAATGGTTTCAATGTAGTTTGTTTGACCATGAAGTCAACTATTTTTAAAGAGGGGAAGGACAAGATTACCCTCTTGCAAGATCAAGTGCCATTTGAACAACCACTTTGAAAGCAAGCTTCTTTCTTCTGTTTTTAATAAGGTAATTCTTTAAGGCACCTCCAGGAAGATATTCCACAACAACACAACAAATGTTACTTGGCATTCCAATTTGACCATTTTCAGTTTGTACATTTAGCTCTGAAGAACCCATTGTTGCACCTATGAACTGCATTATTACATAAGTACATGAATAACTAATTAACCATTTAATACTTGGGATAATCACCAAACATGACCATCATATGATGTGACATTTAACAGATTCACCACCAATTACCTGATTGGTCAGTTATGAAATTGCTTTATTAATGGTCCCCACCTCCAAAATTCTTTAAAAAAACAGCTTTATTGCAGAAATGTTAAAAAAAAAATTGTGAAATATACAGCTTTTGCACTTTTGTTGGTAAAAGGCAATTTCAATTATTTGGAATTTCACAACTGACCAATTGTGGTCATTTTGAGCTATTGGTCAAAAAGGTGGTCAACCGTTAAATGTCAGATCATATGGAGGTTTATTTTGTGGTTATCGCTTAATACTAATTAGAGGGAAATGATAAATAAAAAAGCATCAAACACTTTATTTAGTAAGGTAAATGCACAAGGTATCTAATTATAAAAGGAAAGAATATTTTCAACCCAAATCAACATCACCGATGCTTTGTAAAGATGACAAGGGGAAAGTACTAAAAAGTTCCCAAAAAAGTAAACTTGGTCAATTATTGTGATAAGTTTATAAAAAGAAAGTGTTGTGACGTTGGAAGAAGAAGAAAAGAAAAACACGTATTTTAAGCTTACGTGCAAGAGTTGAAACAAGAAGACAATTCAGGCTGTAAACCGACACCGACTAAAAAATAAATATAAACCATATAACGTGATAAAAAGAATCACATTCTCTTTAAATTTCTACGCGAGTGACGCATTGTTCTAAATAGGGAAAGTTGTCAGGCAAGAGTCCAAGATTGTTATAACTTATACAAAAGGAAAAATTGTAGAAAATAGCAACTTACTTTACTATAGCTATCAGTATAGGCAATGTATTTTACTTTTACCTTATTTTTCTTTAAGGATAATAGCAATATGTAACCTAACACTTGTAAGCATTTTATAATGTTTCAAAGCCTATTCCTATTATGGATGTATAGGTAATGTAATGAAATGAAAGCATGATGCTATTATGTTAAATAAATGTAAATATGTTGCCATTATGGCTAAAAAGTAAAAACCAAGTACATTGACAATATTGGTAGCAAGAGCAAAACATACAAAATAGAATGTTGTCGCTTTTAAGGAAAGAAATTTACAGAAAAATATTTTATGTTTAGACATGGAAATTGTCATTCGAACTCGCTTAACTATTGTTTGTAATGGTTTTCTAATAAAAAAAACAAGTAGCAACTAGTTTAGAACATTTGAAAAGAAAAAACAATTATGATTGTCATTTATGAAATAGTAAGGGTCAACGTAAACAGATTTGGGGAAACAGGAACAATGTTTAAAAAGATCATATGCATTAAATCAAGATTCAAGAAGAATGTTTAAAAAGTCCAAAAATGCAACCTTTGTGACATTAGGATGATCAAGTTTATGCCATACAGCTACTTCTTGTGTAAAAGCTGCCCTTAAAGATTGTATTTCAGCTTCTGTTCTGTGGCCCTCTTCCCCCCAGTCCAGCAGTTTCACTGAAAATTAAAAAATTCCAATAACTTTTTTTTTCAAATAATGCCAAGAAATAAAGACAATGGTAAAGTATATAAGAAATTGATGTTATTATATTTATATATAATAATAATTGAAGTATATAGATTATTTTTATTGAGCTTAATAAAGTTGAGGCTGTGATCCTAATTTGTAGCCGTATATTCATACAATAAAGCAAATGGAAATATTATTTTATTTAGTATTCTAAAAACAGCTTGGATCACATGAAAGTCAGAAAGACAACATCATAAATCGAAGTTACTGGTATCACCTGTAGAAAATTTTAAAACCTTATCCGTGTAGGTCACGGATTACATGTTGAACAATTTCACTTTTAAAATTACAATTACAACGCCATCAACCACCACCCACCACCGTCATTCATCCGGCATGTCCCGCCACCACCAATGTGGAAAGAAAATTTTTGATTCATAAGAAAACCCCCATTTGAAAACTCCATGTTTTTTACTTGTTGAAAAAGATTAAAATTATTTTAAATGTGGATTCGTAAATGTTGGAGCTAATTGCGATTTGAAGTACTGAAAGTTCAAATTAATTAATGGAATCAAAAGAGGAAGTGGATTATATAAAACGATGGCGAAACCCAAAAATTGAATTTGAGTAAATTGATGTAAAAACACAATGGAATGCGCTGGAGACTTAGGGTTAGGGAAGACTGACCGGCGACGTCGATGCCGTCGTAGACGCCACGGTGTACGGTGCCGAAAGTACCACGTGCAAGAATACCTTTGATTAGGAGCTTAGAAGGGTCGATCTCCCACTCCTGCCTCTCCCTTTTACTAGTTGCAGTAGCCTTAGACGGTAGTGTGACGGCGGAAGCAGCGGAGGCGGCGGTGGCCGAGTCTTCAAAATCTGGTTGTTTTTTCTTGTTCTTTTCCATAGTCCATGCTCTGTTGAGATGCCTCTCAAGCTGTTCATCTAAACTCTTCAGATCAATCTGATCTGCCCTTACAAATCCATCATTGTTGTTGTTCTCCTTCATCCTTTCCGATCACTTGCAAAAACACTCGGTGGTTTCAATTGAGTCAATTGGGTTTTTCCGGCGATTAATTTCCCCCCTTTTTATACCAACGGGTTACTCTATATCTCAGCCGGTAAAGATTTAGGGAGGGAGGTCTATTCTTATTATATCGAGTAAAGTTACAAAAATCGTCCCTTTACTATAAACTAAAATACATTGTTTTCTCTTTAGTTTTGAGTTTACGTTGCCAGTCCCTATATTTAAATTTTGATTGATTATAACTAACCATTCTATTAGGCAAATGCCAACTAAAACCTCTAAGTGAACCATGTCAAAATGAATGATTATAAATCTTCTTTAATGATTCTCTTAATAAAGTCACAAATATATATATATATATATATATATATATATATATATATATATATATATAAGTGAACCATGTCAAAATGAATGATTATAAATCTTCTTTAATGATTCTCTTAATAAAGTCACAAATATATATATATATATATATATATATATATATATATATATATATATATATATATATATATATATATATATATATATATATGTCAAAAATCAACTAAGTGGATATCAACCAAGGTGTATGAGGTTGTGGTGTTAGTGCAATCTTACTTACTTATAAAGCTTGCATTTTCTCTTGATTGTCATGCATTTGAAACCCTCCACAATAATTTGCTAAAACCTCATGCATTTGAAACCCTCAAACATTTTCACCTTCTTAATAATTAATCATACATAATCAATGGTAATTCATATTCATATGAGATAATAATTTGCTAAAACCTCATGCATTTGTATGGTATTAGAACATGTTTGAGTTTTTGGGTTTTAGACTTTAGTAAATGGATAATCCGTTTGATACGTTAGATTTGAAGCTATCTTATTTGAATTACCCAAAACAAGAGATAAATTAATAATATATGCTCATGCATCTTTTGTACAAGCCCCAATCAAAATACAATATATCATGATCATATAATTAAGTGTATTTTATTCCATTTTTGGCTTTATAACAAAAGTTTGTTTACGTGGCGAAGAAAGAAAACTTGAAGATGAATATTTAGGTTGGATGTTTATATAAGATTTGTTTTAAATATATAATATAGATATAAATACACAAATGTGTGTCAAATACAGCTCATCACAAAATTTAATGTTATAAACTACAATATAACTCAAAGTGGTTTTCCAAATATAATGTTTATACTATAATATAATATATTAGAAGAATACCATATAGTAGACGAATCACACATGTTGTGCAGAAATTTAGTTGCATAGATAATATATTATAATTGTATTTCATTTAAAATATGTTAGGGTCATTTGATTATTACATTGTTGTATTAGGCACTATAGTCTTATATATTTTGAATGACTCTTACAAAAATGATGTCTGTAATTCGAATATAACGTTATATCTTATGATGTTTATTGAATGATATTATCTTCGATTGAGCACTTTTTAATTGGAATCAACTTTATTATAGTTAAAAATTTTGGCTCCGTTTTTTCTTTTCATTAGTTCTAGAATATGATTTTTTATATTAACTTAAAATATGTCACTATCTTAAAATAGATTGAGAATGAGATTTTTTATATTTACTTAAAATACGACACCATTTTTTATTCAATAGTAAAACTAACAAAAGTCGTTAAATATGTATTTTTATGAGGTTTAACATAAATAGATGACCACAAATGAGAATTCATATCTAATCAATCATCAACTAATTACATTAGATACTAATGTGTACATAAAAATTACATTTAAAATTTTAAACTAATAGTAAAAAAAATTCATTATTTATTATGATAAAAAAATCTGTAAATCAAAAAATATACAAGCTATTTAATGGCATATAAGTTTTATGTATGGCTTATTCACAATACATTAAACCATATATAACCATATTAAACTACATAATTATCCCACTGCGCAACGCGCGGGCATTCGTCTAGTGTAAGTATAGAATAATGATCAAAGTAAGACAAGTGAGTTATAAGGAAAGTTTGATCATTTATTGGATTTCAGACATAAAACATTGGGAGGTGATAATGATCACCTGTCTTGATATGTTTTATTGATTTTAATCTAAGATTACAAAGATGATGAAGGTAACATGAGTATAAGTGTAATGGTAGAGCTAATCGTCTATGTAGTGTGCGAGTTACATGTGTTATTTTTAGTCTGAGCTAATCAACAAGAAGTCTGATAATTTCGAGATCCTCCAGAATCAGCATATGGACATTGTTTGACTTGGTATTTCGGGTCTTTTGCATGATCGGGATGAATTTCCATTGAGAATGAGTCTTACGTTGAATAGTTCTGCACATGTGGGAAAATGAAAGATGAAAATATAACCGTTATAAGTGTTAGGGAATATTAGTGATAATAATCAGGATCTTGGGATATGTTTAAGGATCCCGAGGCTTCAGAAATATCAAGGATCTTGGATATGAGTTAAAGATCATGCCCCTAACAATTTCCCCCAAATTATACCTGCGAAATATAAACGTTAGTTTTTAAATATTTTGAGGTATAATTTTAAATCAAAGAGCGAAGTAAAAAGTTATAACATATAGGGTAATTTAAATTTCAACGGATAGATTTCTAGTCATTGGAATTGGTCAAATCACCATTCTACCTTTCCTTGATTCTTATTAAAAAAAAGGTAGTCAACCTTTTAATTTCGTCTCACTCATTTCGCTCTTCTTCTGTACATCCACCGAATATCATCAAAGGTATTACCTTTGTTTATTTTCTCCTTTCTTGTTTTCTTTTTAAATATCGCCAAAAAAGGATATTGTTCTTGCGTGAACATCATAGCTATACCCGATGATGATTTCGTAGACCATAAACTCCTTTCCTATGAGGAAACTTGTACCTTCGACGGTGATAGTATCGAAGCTTTGAACTCGACTGAAACCTTTCTTGTCAGTACTGTTTTCAAACCTTTTGACGTCAGGATCCAATTGGATTTTATTTCTTTCGTTTGGGTTTGTTTTCCTGAGTATCCTTTTACCTTAGGTCTTACTTATCCCTTTTTTGGAATTATCTCTGAATTCTTCTAGATAACCAAGATTTCATACATCTAAACCATGTCAGCGGTTTGGAGGATCTTTTATTGGATTGATCATCTGAACCGCTCCAAGGGTCTCAGCATTGGTATAAACGAGTTGTCATGTGTTTACAACCTTTGGGAATTCTCATTTCCCGTTGAAAGTCAAAACCGATAGATCACCTCTTATATTGAAATCCAATCATAACGATGGTTCTTAGAAAGGAAGATACTTTTTCGTGAAACGTGACTCAATTCCCGGTGGAAATCTTTTACCTCGATCCTAGGTCGAAAAGGGTAAGGTTTCTTATCTTTATATTGAGGATCACAATATTCACACTTCTTATTTTATTTAATTTTTTGCAGCTTTCAAGTTCGACGAGTTAATTCCCCCTGCTGAGGACACCGAAGAAAGGATCAAAATACTTCCTTGATCTGTCTATGATTGACACGACATTCAAGCTTGATCCTTCCGGTCATTAAGAAAGCTCAAACGCTATCATCCCTATGGCTACCAGTAAGGATCCTTGAGTGTTTTCATCTCTTTTCTTGAGAAATTTTCAAGATTTCTTTGGTTTTTTAAAGATCCAAATCCACACGTGTCGGTGCTCATTTCTCCCTTTCTAACCTCGATACGGCCATGTCTAGTAGCTAGTTACTCATGAAAAAAAATATTAGATCTTCCATTGCCTCAAAAAAGGTCCATATAGATCTGACTATGAAGACTCTAGGATCCCAGAAGAGAAAAACTTCTGAAGCTACGAACTTGAACTTGTAAAATCTTGGAGCCGAGGTTGCACTCAAGAAGTTGGTCTCTTTTTCTCAAGTTGTAAGTGTTAGTGTTACTCTTGTTCTTTTTGCTTTACCTTTCATTCTTTATAATTTTATTCTTATTTTAGGTTTTTGATCATGTTTCCACATACTTGAGGATTCGAGCTGAAAAGGTTGAACAAACCTTTAGGAAGCAAGAGAAAGTGTGGAAGGCGACCAACGAGGATCTCTTGAAACGAGTGGAACTTCTGAGCAAGGAGAAAGTTGAGAAAGATGAGGAGAATGATGCAGAGATGACGGACGTGATCACCGAAGAGCTGCAGCCAAAAGCGAATGAGGAGGAGAAGACCCCAGGCAATGATGACCAAGCCACGGTCTAGGCATGTTAGATAAGAATAATTTGCATGAATTTGTACAAGATAATGCTTATTTCTTATGGAATTGATGTACAAATTTTTATCCTTGGTTGTTTCATACTTCACTGCTTGCCTGGTTAATTTGTGTGGTTGTAGCAATAGGATTTCTGGAGATCCATTTATAATTAGGGTCTTAACAAAATCACATCTTATAGAAACTCTGAATAAACCTGAAAATAGTTATTCATCAACTTGGGATTTTAAAATAGTTAAGATCCTTTATGATAATAAACCTTTAAATATTACATAGAAAAAATGATTTTAATAGATATATAGAACCTAATGTTCCTTTGGGTTCACAATCCTTTGAGTCGGGAAAAATTTGAAGTTGTGATTCCTTTAACATAATCTGGGAGTTTGCATATGGAAGGATTCGCATTTCATGAGTTCATCATGAAAAATCCTTATTGAGCTTTTACTTAGCAAACCCGGGATGATCCCTCTTTAGGAATTAGTTGGGAATGATCCTAAGTTCAAATGCAACTAGGAAAGATCCCTATTTGTGACATAATAATGCTAAAAACCTTAGACGTTTTCTGGAAAAAAAAATCCCATCTTATGAGAACATGCTTATGTTCAGCAAACTTCTTGGGAGAATCCCAACTTAAGATAACATGTTAGAGTTATAAACCTTAGGAAATTACCGGGGAGGATCCCAATCCTGAGATAACACGTAAGTGTTATAAACCTTAGGAAATTACTAGGAAAGATCCCAATCTTGAGATAACACGTCAGTGTTATAAACCTTATGTTTAAACGTTAAGATCTTGACAAATGTTCATAAATAAGAGGGTTGCCAAGTCACTAAAACATGAAATGATCCCTTATTCACATCCCATAGTAAGATTTTGTGCATCCACGCGGGGTGTAGAAACCTTAACTCATATGAAATAGGTAACTAACTCATTAAACCTTAAAGAGGATTAAGTACCCTTAATCATACGAGATATGATCAGTCTTTATTCGTATTTACTATGATACTTTGCATATTGCAATCGTTAAGATCGTAGAACTATGTATCTATTGGGATCCCTGAATGCTAGGATCCTCGAAATTTAGGATCCTTATGTATCAGGATCTTTGTATATTGAGATCCTTGTGTGCCTGTGCATAGAAAAAGTTAGCTTAGGGTGGGTGTTAGCTTGGCTAACACCCCTCCGATGCTTAAGTTAGTAATGGTTTCCAGAAGAATAAAAAGAATTAAATAAAAGTAGAGGATAGAGAGGGCGTACCTTGAGTTTGTTTGAAAATGATCATTACAACTTACATGAAGTATGATTTTAGATGGACGGCATTCCAAGATCTTGGTAAGATGTTCCCTTCAATGGTGGCTATCTAATATGCCTCCTTTCCTGATTTCGAATTAATGATATATGACCCTTCCCCTTTAGGTTCCAACTTGCCTATATTGGGATCCTTGGTATTTTTGGAACGTTTTCCTAAGTACCAAGTCACCTACCTAGAATCTTCTGACTTTGATTGTAACATCCATAAAATTCATGAAAATTTAAAACTTTTTTCAAGCATCCAAAAACCATTATCTATTACAAAATGTTTTCAAAATAGTTTCATATCAGAGTATCCCAGTAATCAAAATCATAAAACGCAAGGAGGTGCACGATCAAGCTTTCACCTTCCCGTGATCATCCGAAGTACCTGAAATAAAATCCAAAACTATAAGCTCAAAGCTTAGTAAGTTCCCCCAAAATACCAACGCCATACAAACCACAACCATATCATAACAAACAACATGCATATAGAGTCTTCAGTATGACTAGACCGCCCTCACCGGGCCTTCAGTCTGTTTGGCCCACTCTCAGAACCTTCAGCATGTCTGGTCTGCCCTATCGGGCCTTCAGCTTGTCTAGACCGTTATTCGGACCTTCGGCCTGACGGATATGCCCCCATTGGGCATGTAGGCTATCCGGGCCGCCCTGGGTATGTTGGCCTATAGCACAAAGCAGGTCTGCATCAACTCACCCCCAAACATACAATCAACTTATAGATAAGAAATGCTAGCATATACAAACAGTCAGATCGATCTAACAGATCACTAATCATAGCATCATCCTATAAACCAAGATACCGACCTAACAGGTCACTAAACATAGCATCATCCTATATAATAGGATACCGACCTAACAGATCACTAAGCATATCATCATGCGTTAACCAAGATAACAATCCAAAAGGGTCGGCATTGGTGCCTTCGACCCTGTTAGTATAGTGAGGAAAACTCACCTCACAAGTAATGTTGAACTGGATTGAAAGCCTCTGACCGCTGTCTCACCGAAAATCCCGAACTACCCAAAATAATGAATACCAAGTCAACAATTGGAATAGAAATCTTGACCAAGGGTCCTACAGAGGGTAATAGTCTATTTTGCCCTTTATCTAATTTGGGCCAAGGCCCAATACCAAATCCATGATCCAAAGTCCAAATATACAAGGCCCATAATTGGCCCAATTTTCCTAATTGGGGCCAACTTCCTAATTGGGCCTCACCCTAAGGTCCAATTCCATGTTAGGCCCAAAACACCTATATTCAAAAAGTCCAACAAGGCCCAAGTCAAAATGGTCCAAAAAGGCCCAATCCTGAAGCCCAAATCGTCAAAAGCCATCAGAAGGCATACGTTGGGCGTACTCTGCCTACGTTAACCACCATCAGGGTGGTTGACTTAGTACACTGGGTGTACAAAACTTACGCGGGGCATATGTTGGTTTTACCAAATCCTTAATAAGTGCTTAATGGCTTAAGCACTTGAGCCCATATTCTAGATCCATGGGCTAAACAAACCTCGGAACCATAAAGTCTCAAACTTTAAGACTTTGGACATCCAAAAATTCCTTAATACATGGTCTTAACCCATTAAGACCTTTATACTACATGCATGGGACACCTTTAGCCATTGGGACATCATTTTTATCACTTAGGACCCTTCTTAGGGCCTGAAAGGACAATTTATCACATCCAAAACACAACATGCACAATATTGGGACTTTTTGGGACAAGAAAGGTGTCATAAAGCTAATAAGGCAAGATCTACATCATACAAGCATAAAGGTTGGAGCTTTTTACCTCCTGGAGCTTCTAGAGCACAAAGTAACCTCATATCTACAAGCTTGCCTCACTTCTCCAACCCCTTGATGCAATACCTTCTTCTTCTACTACTCAAAACACACACTTTTAGCTCACACACTCAAGAGAAGGGTTAGGGTTTGGGGAAAACGGCTCAAAACTACGGAGGATGAAATGATAGAGGGTTATGAGCTCATAAGGACGTTTATATAGCACCAAAACCCTAAATATTAGGGTTTCCATCTGACATGAGTACGCCCAGTGTACATAAGTGTACGCCCAGCATACTAGGGCGCACCTAGTATGCTCAGCGTACCTTATGTATGCTTAGCATACTCTTCTTGATCCCAAAGTTGCAACTTTAGCCCTTAGGCTTCTCATGGCTTCACTCTTCCATCCACATGGACTACAAATGACAAAATAATAATAAAAGAGAGGATTCGGAAATACCTACAAATCCCAGGATGTTACATTGATGTTCTTTTTATATGCTTTAGTGATCATCTGTTGATGAGCAACAATACGGATCCTGGCAAGATCCATGAGTCCATCGATAGTGTCAAGATCATGAGCTAGGATCCTATCGGTTTTCTCTTGATCTTGCAATTGATATCTTGTCATTGGAACTACTACTTCAGTAGGGAACACGATTTCTGTTGCAAACACCAAGAAGTATGGATTTTGGCATGTGGATGTCTTTGAAGTGGTTCTATATGCCCATAGGACGAGAGGAAGTTCCTCTTCTCATCTTACTTTCTTCTTATCTAACCTCTTTTTTATATTGTTGACTATGATCTTATTGTTGGGCTCAACTTGACGAGTGGACATTATCATTTCAATCCCCCAACTCGTGCAAAAGTCTCTAGTCCTTTTGCTTATGAATTAGGATCCATTGTTGCATATGATCTCAGCAGGGATCCCAAACCCAGTCAGGATATTTCATTTCGTAAATAAGACAACTTATTTGTATCGTACTTGAACAAAGGCCTTAGCCTGTATCCATTTCGAGAAGTAGTCTGTCATCACTAACATGAGCACCTTTCCCCCAGGAACCTTTGGTAACTTTCCAACTATATCCATTACCCGTTTCATGAATGGCCAAGGGGAAATGATAAGATGCAACGGTTTTGCTGGTTGATGTAAAATGTTGTTATGTCTTTGGAAAGCATCACATTTTTGTGTGTATAAAAGGCATCTATTTTCATCGTTGGCCAGTAGTACCCTGTTCTTAACACTTTGGAGCATAAGGATCTGCCCCTAGTGTAGTTTCCATAATCTCGTTCATGTATTTCTTTTAATACTTTTTTCGCTTTGTGATCTTCCAAGCATCTAGGGTATGGGCCTGCCATGGATATCCTGTATAGTCTTCCTTGGATCATCATGAAACGGGAGATCCTAATTTTGAAGACTCTGTCACTTTTCCCTTCACTTGGAATCGTGCCATTATGGAAATATTCAACAATGGGTTGGATCCAATATCTCAAGTTTTGAGGAGGATCCTGGATGTAAGGATCTTGACGATTAGGATCTTAAGGAAGTGGTTAAATACATTTTCTTTCTGAAAATAAAGACAAGATTTTAGTTAGTTGAGTCAACCCTTGATAATTTAACCCAAATTAATATTCGAGGCTAGGATCCAATAACACAATTCAAAATTAAGAAAATGGATTTCGTAATCTAATCACGAACTCATTTAAGATAGGTAATGCATTTTACCAACTTCAATCTATATGAAATTCCTAAATCATTTAAGATTCATTGAATCTTATCAATGGAATTTTTAATATCGATGATGTTCTTCAAGTTGTGACTGGGATGTCGAGGATCACAAACAAGATGTGAATAACCATGCAAACCTACTTGATAACCTCAATGTCTTTTATCATCTCAAATTAACATGTCGGTAAACCACACATGCTCCATTAAATAATGATAATTTTTTTATTCGTGCCATCAATTCAACTTTATAGTCCCTAATTAATGTGTTGTTTAACCACATCTGCTCGACTAACAACTCATAAAGGTTGATGTGCGTTTTCATGGATTAGCATATAGTTTCACATTTTTTGTTAAAGTTACTAGAGTGGTATTCATAAAAAGTTCTATTACCTTATAACATTATACTTTTAATGTGATTATGTCCTATTGAACCCGTTCGACTAACGACCCTCCACCATACAAGGGTTCGATGGGTGAGAATGGATACCCAATGACGGTTTATAGGTCACTTCCTTATACCTTCTCTCTCTCTCTCTCTCTCTCTCTCTCTCTCTCTTAGAGTATGGCTTCATGAATGTGGCTTAATATTGATTCAACTTACTCATGTTATACATATAGTATTAAACTTTTAATATATATAAATATAAGGGTGTATTTTAAGCATTTAAAATATTGTTTAGAAATCATATTAATGATTTCAAAATTAATCCATTCCATTTAATTAATCAAATAATTAAATTTGGTTAAATCAATAGGATAATTCTAAGATTTAAGATATCAGGAGATGAGACTACCAATTTTAAATATTCAGATTTTATCCAATCAAAACAATATCTATAAATTTAATTATCCTAATCAAAAATTTTAATTATCTCAAAGTTTTCGTTAAACAAGAGGTCCCCCAGACATGGCACATAAATCTCCACATTGTGGCAGGTAAATAAAAAAACACATATCAAACATGGGGCCACGATGTGGCAGAAGAACCCACGACGTGGCGACGAAACAGAATGAAGATTATATGATCCTTCAATTGTTCAAGTTTAACTAATGCACATTCAATTGTTAGACAACCTAATGTTATGATACCACCGATGGTCTTTACATGTAATAATGTGGAACATACCTTAAACTCTTTAGGGTACATGTAACCTAATTTGATCTATGTTATAACTTTATTGAAGCAACATACTATTGAACAACAAAATTCTAAACCCTAATTGAAATCAAAATTCACAAGGATGATAAAATACCTCTGATTTGTTATTATAAACATACCCTTTGATCTTACTAGATCAATCCAATAGTCTCTTGAAAACTAGCTTCAATTATGTTCAAGCCTCTAATGTTTCACATCCACAATACAAGAACCATAGAAGATTTAGGAGAAATGAGGCAATTTTCGATTATGTGTGTCTTATTGCATTGGCCAAAAATTCCAAGCCATAAGTCTCTATTTATAGCTGATTAGGAAACACCTAGAAACCCTAATTTGCACATAAAATAATATTATTTCAAATAAGATAATTATCTAGTTCCTCAATTATCGATATGAAGGCTTCTAGAAGACTCTAAGAGGGGCCTCCAAACCGTCAACCTCATGAAGGTTCTAGAACATGTCCTCTCCTCGACTTTTGAACAATTACAACTATAGTGCTTCAACTTTTAATTAATCCTAATAAACCTAGAATTAATTTAAAATAATTATAATTATTTTAGTCATATAATATATTAATAAACATTTATTTCTCTCCTAAAATCAATCTAATCAATTTCTTGGTTATAAGGGCAGCCCAAAAAGAACTTTACTTTTATTCATCAACATTATACCAATTTAGTTAGGACCTTAAACACCTTAATCCAATAGGATCTTGGTCTAATAAGCATCTGGGAATCCGCTCTGCACAAGATGGACAAATGCTAGGTCAGATAGCGATACCGAGGGGGACCCCCTGTATTGCTCTATGATGCCTAAGTTAGATTGCAAGTAATAAAATGCAATGGTGTTGTGCGTGAAGGTTCTTGATCTCTTTTGCCCATACCTGGTTATCATGTTCTTGATGTATTTATAGGTTATTCGTGATTCCATGGGTTTATAGTTATGTCCAGTTCGTTGTCAATTGTCCAGTTTGTTAGCAGTCACGCCTTCTGTCCTTTTATTATTTTATTGCTCTGTATCCTATGTTTTGCATGTTTCCTGGGATATTGTTTTGAGATTCGTGCATGGTTACTTGAGCCTGAATTCGTTTATGACAGGCTATAATTTCTTCATGCCCGACCTTGAAAGTACCAAGCCGATATTGGGTTCTCTCGAATTACTTGCCTAGGTACACCATTACCGAGTGATTAAGAGACAACCTACATTAATATTCATGACCATTAGGTCTTTACACTGTAACAATGTTATGTATTGATTATGACATCCTTGGAATTTTTGTATTTTGAAACATATTTACTCAAATATATTTTATTAAAATAAAATAGTTTCTGTAAAATGTTTAATTATATTGAGATTTTCCGCAAAAAAAAATACTATGATTTTAAAGCGTAAAGCAAATTTTTTTGTTCTGAAAAATGGGGGATGTCACACAGATCGATCCTAAACTCCACCTGTTTTGCGGGGGGCACACCTGAAAAATATTCCAGGAAAACATCCAGAACTCCCTAATCATTGGCACATGAGAATCTTATTTCTTCCCCTTAACTCGAGCGTCGAGTACATATACGAGATAACCATGTTGGAGATAATGCCTAGCCTCGACAGCAGAACAAAAAGTTAAATCAAACCTGTTATCCTCACAATAAATCGTTAGTTCTCCCTCACTTGGGGTTCGAACCACCACCAGCTGCCTCTCGCGATCAATCAAAGCTCCAAACCGGCTTAACTAATCCATCCGCACAATCACTTACACATACCCCATAAAGATGGGAATCAGATCAATTGGGTAAGGCACCCCAAATATCTCCAAGATATAATCACGGAAGATGCTCGAAGCAGAAACCTTGTGTTCGTTGGTTATAAAAACTCGCAACAGACACTCCAGCTCCCAAGAGGCATACCAAAACTCCTGCTAAATGACTTAGGTACAAACGACTGACTCATACCCGAGTCAAAAAGAACAAGAGCAGGCATCACTAAAAATGTACCTAATAGAAACATAAATATAAGCATACATTAATTAACTTTGACATTGTTATAAATGAACAAATATCAGTAACGAAATTGGGCGTCGCCTTGGCCTCCTCAATAGTCAGCTGAAAGGCTTGCCCTCTGGCCTTTGGGTCCTCGACCCTCCCTTGACGGCCATCCGTGATTTGAAAAGTAGTAGGGGTCGGTGTCTGTAGGTCCTAGCAGCAAGCAATGGACAATTAGCCTTCACATGGCCAACCTGATCATAATGGTAACAAACATGCGTACTCGGCGATGGAGCTTGTTGTTGTTGGCGGCACTCTTTCATATAGTAGTCTTCCTTGTTACATTTGTTGAATCCAGTCGTTGAATGACATACACCCTCATGCACCTACCAGCACTTACCACAAGAACGACTTCTCTGTTCTCCAGATCGGGAATCAGTGGTCTTGAACCACTTAGTTGCGAGGTGGGTCTTGAAATGGGGCCTGTCTCTTCTTTTTCACCTGTGTATCAAGCTAAATCTCCCTCCTCCATGAAAATAATTGTAGCTCATATAGCTTTTGGTACTATTTCTTCAACAAAAACTCCCGAATCTCAAGCTTGAGCATACTCAAGTGTAACGCCCGCAGATTTGGGCTAGTCAATTTAGAGACAATGAACATCAAAAATGACTTTTTGATGGGAGATTATTTATAATAAATAATCTCAACCACATTATTGTATATTTCACAAGGGTTCCGTACATATAAAGAATGCCGAAATCCAAGTTATAACGAATAACTTATGACATGTCGAAGTTTTACGGCTAAACCGGCATGACACCGCGTAATGTAAAAAATGAATTTTTGATAAAATACTTTTTAGCCTTAGAGATCTAAATGAAAGTTTTATTATACATTAAACCAAGAGTGTGCATAAAAAGAACGTCAAAATATGACTTCGTATGAGGAAGTTATGAATTTTCTAAGATTTGACATAGTAGTGTGCAGCCCGGAATTCGAATTTTAGATCGGTCGATTTTTAGCCAAAATAATCTAAACAATAAATGATAATATTGTTAATAGGAGTTCAACGATAAAAATACTATCGAAAACGGAGCTCGTATGCGAAAGATATGGACGGAACTTAGTCACTACTCTTCGAGCGCGGCGTATTCGATACAATTTTGTAAATTTGAGATAGAATGAGAATTAGCGGACAAGATCTAAATGAAAGTTGTAGTACTCGTAAATACCAACGCGTGGATACAAATAACATTGATAATAGAGCTCTTATGTTAAAGATATGGACGAAACTTAGTCCCTACTATTCGAGCGCGATAAATTCAATACAGTTTTGTAAATCGGAGATAGAGTGAGAATTAGTCGAGGGGGTCTAAATGAAAGTTATAGTACTCGTAAATACCAACACGTGGATATAAAGAACGTAGAAAACAGATCTCGTACACGGAAGATACGGACGAAACTTAGGGTCTATTTGTGACATCCCCAAAATCACAGCCAGAAAAGACCGGTTTCATTTATGTTTTTAAAATAATTAAGAGTAAATCCATTGATTTAAAATAGTTGTGGAATTTTCCCCCAAAACTATACATGATAAAATAAGGTTTATCAAATCATTTCTTAGAGAAATGTATTTTCATTATTTATCAAAACTCGGGATGTCATGTTCCGATACAGACACAAAAACATAAACAATAAAGCATAGACCTTACACAGTTATATGTAACTACTCGTCTATAAACAAAAACATCTTCATAATTTATCCAATTTATGCTCTCGCGCCACTACCTGTAACACAAAAAAACTGAGTGGGTCAGACTTGAGAGCCTGGTGAGCATATAGAGTTTTCAACCCACAATAAATAGTTATATCTAATTTCACCAACCAACAATAACCCTATTACCCATTCCCGTTATCCTCACTTTACGTCCCTATAAAAATAACTATTACAAGGGACCTAATCTAGGATTTTCATCGGGATGGACACTACTGCAAAGGGGTTTCCTCAACAATGAATGTCCTAAGGCAACCATGAGGGGATAGAATACAACAAATGAATACCCAAGTTCACTACACCTACAGGTTATGAACCTGTCAGGGTTCAACTGAACTGTCTAGAAAAGTCTGTGGTCGTCATCCATATTCTGCTGGATGACTATATCACAATCACATCGAGGCATCTCATCATTTTTATTTCATCACACATCACTATCTACCCATGTTCTACCTAGCATATTTGTAGATAAAATATACTTGATTATATACAGCTTAAAACTTGAATAACATATTTCATTCAATACTCATACCACATAACAAATAGTATATAGTCACATAGCACGTATTTCATAGAGTATAATTCATATATGTGTATTATCGGAAAGCAACTACACACTTACTCATATCATATATCTAATACATTCATTAATACTTGTATTAAAATCGTGTATATGAAAGGGACTATGCACTCACTTGATAAGATGATCATCGGACGACACTACGACTCTAAAAGCAGTAACTCTTCGATGAATCTGGGATATCTTCACATACCGGGCTTCTCACGGGCAGAGCTTCAGCTCGAAAACTCTTTTCTTCTCTAGATCTTCGGAGCTTTGGGCTTGCTTCGGGTTTCGGGATAATATCGGGGCTTCGGGGGTATAACTTGCACGTAAATCGAGGTAATATGGAGTGAGAGAGAAGAGATTTGGCAACCCTAAACGGCTGGCCTCGCTTTCTATTTATAGGGGGCTGAAAAACCATGCTCACGTCATGAGCAACTTATGCCCACGCCGTGAGCTCGAATATGTTACTGCGTTCGTCATGGCCACTTGCCCTGGAAGACGTCCATTACATGCTCACGTCGTGAACACTATGCTCACGTCATGAGCTCTGACACAGGTGGAAGTTCGTGCCCCGAAATTTAGAGATTCATATCTTTCGCATACGATCTCCGTTTTCGACGTTCTTTATATGCACGCGTATGTGAGATTATGCTCTACAACTCTCGTTTAGACTCCGTCGTCTAATTTTGAATTTAACTTTTATTATATTATTTTTAGTAGGCCGGGACAGGAAAACTTCGGTAGAAACTCATAACTCCTTCATCTAACGTCTGTTTTCGTCTGTCTTTTTACCGTTGCATCACTATTGATGAGATGTTCGATTCTCATTTAGATTGTTTCGGCTAGAAATCAGTTGATCTCATATTCGAACTTTAGGTTGCATACTGCTAAGTCGAAACTTCGAAAAAATCATAACTTACTCATACGAAGTCAGATTTAGACGTTCTTCTTATGCACGTTCTCGGTTTAACGTATTCTACGACTTTCGTTTAGATCACTAAGGCTAAATATCACTTTATCGTAAACTCACTATTTACGTCATGTAGTGTCATACAGGTTCTGTCGCGAAACTTTGACAAGTCATAACTTCTTTGTTATAACTCAAATTTCGACATTCTTTATATATTCGGAACCCTTGTCACGACCACTACAACTTCCTTCATAAATATTAGGCTTATCTAATATTTTATTATTACGCGTATTTTTTTATTCTTAACTCATTTAAGCCACACAATTAAGCATAAAACATATAATACTCAAATAATACATTTCTATTATTTCAAAATGAGTTACAAAAGGTTAACCTAGACTATTACATCAATATTAATGCCTAGTCTAGAAACACGGGCATTACAGTTCTCTCCCCCTTAGGATGATTTCGTCCCCAAAATCTCACACAACAAACAAATGCGGATAGTGACATCATGTCACTCTCCGTCTCCCAGGTGAGATTTGGCTCATTCATATGTTTCCAACGGAAAAGCACGAATTCGACCATCTTGCATCGCAACTTCTTAGTCTTACGGTCAACGATTGCCTCTGGTTCTTCAATTAACCTCTTATTTTCATCAATTCTTAATTCCGAAAGTGGAATCATGTCGGGAACTTCTCCCTTGAACTTCCTCATATAACACACATGGAAAGTGTTATGTATTCCATTTAGTTCTTCGGGTGTTTCGAGCTTGTAAGCTTGTTTCCCAATCCTCTGAAGAACTTTAAACGGTCCAATAAACCTTTGACTTAATTTTCCCTTTTTACCAAATCTTATAAGTCCCTTCCACGACGAGACTTTAAGCAAAACCGAATCCCCAACTTCAAAAGTCATCGGTCGTCTTTTCTTGTCAGCATAGCTCTTTTGAAGATCTTGAGCTACTAACATTCTCTCCCTAATCACTTTCAACTTTTCAGAAGTCCGATGGACTATTTCAAGTCCCATAAACTGCTTTTCCCTAGCCTCAAGCCAGCAAGATGGCGTACGACACTTATGTCCATACAAAGCTTGATATGGTGCCATCTTAATGCTCGAGTGGAAACTATTATTGTAGGAAAATTCTACCAAAGGTAAATGTTCATCCTAGTTACCTTGGAATTCCAGGGTACATGCTCTCAGCATATCTTCAAGTGTTTGTATCGTCCGTTCACTCTAACCATCAATATGTGGATGGTAAGTTGTACTTAAACATAACTTGGTACCCAATTGCTCTTGTAGACTTTTCCAAAATCGCAAGGTGAAACGGCTGTCACAATCTGACACAATCGTTAATGGAACACCGTGAAGCCTCATAATTTCCTTCATGTAAGAATTCACAAGCTTATCAATATACCATTTCTCATTGGCTGCTATGAAATACACACTCTTAGTGAAGCGATCAACAACCACCCAAATCATGTCGTGACCATTCTTGGTTCTGGGTAGTTTAGTGACGAAATCCATATCAATGTTTTCCTATTTACCCATAGGCACATGTAAAGGTTCTAAACTCTCGTATGGTTTCTGATATCGTGCCTTGACCCCCGCACATGTCACACACTCTGCCACATACTTTTCAATATCAAGCTTCATCGTCGGCCACCAGTAATAGGGTTTTAGGTCCCTATACATTTTAGTGCTGTCGGGATGAACTGAGTACATGGTTTTGTGAGCTTCTTCCATCAGAAGATCTATTATTCCTCCTGACTTAGGTACCCAAATACGATCTTGGAATACCTTCAGTCCATGACCGTTTGTACCAAACACCAACGTTTTGCCCAAACGTTCCTCATTCCGGTCATTCCTTTCAGAAGCTTCCTCTTGAGCTTTCTTTATACTTTCCATAATGGTCGATACAACTTCTATTCTCAATGCTCTAGGCCTTTTTCTTTCAAGATTGACGTTCCGACTGAGAGCATCAGCGACAACATTTGCTTTACCATGGTGGTAAAGTATCTCACAATCGTAGTCCTTAAGTAACTCTAGCCAGCGTCGTTGCCTCATATTCAATTCTTTCTTATTAAAGAGATTTTGAAGACTCTTATGATTAGTGAAGAGTTTGCACTTCGTGCCATGGAGGTAATGCCTCCATATCTTTAGAGCAAATACTACCGCTACCAACTCCAGATCATGAGTGGGGTAGTTCTTTTGATCCTCTTTCAGCTGTCGAGATGCATGTGCTATCACCTTTTCTCTTTGGGTCAAAACACAACCCAACCCAACACCAAACGTGTCGCTATAGACAACAAAGTCTTCAACTCCATCGGGTAGAGAAAGAATCGGTGCTTCACATAGCTTCTTCTTTAGCAACGCAAATGCTTCTTTGTGCTTATCACTCCAAGCATAAGTAGCTCCTTTATGGGTCAAAGTTGTTAAAGGATTAGTGATCGAAGAAAAGCCTTGGATACACCTTCGGTAATATCCGGCTAATCCCAAAAAGCTTCGGATCTCCACGGGACTTTTCGGTTGTTCCCACTTCATTACAGCTTCGATCTTTGTTGGATTAACTATTATCCTTTCGTGGTTGACCACGTGACCCAAGAATTGGACTTCTCGAATCCAAAAATCACATTTGGAGAACTTTGCATACAGCTTCTCCTTCTTCAAGACTTCCAACACTTCTCGTAAATGTCTGCCATGCTCCTCTTGGCTTTTCGAGAAAATCAGAATGTCATCTATGAACACTATCACATATTTATCAAGGAACGGTTTAAAAACCCTACTCATTAAATCCATGAATGCTGCTGGAGCATTAGTTAGTCCAAACGACATAACTAAAAACTCGTAGTGTCCATATCTTGTTATGAATGCAGTCTTTTTGATATCCTGCTCTCTCACCTTCAGTTGATGATATCCTGACCTTAGGTTGATCTTTGAAAAATAACTTGAACCTTGTAGTTGATCGAACAGGTCATCAATCCTTGGTAATGGATATCTATTCTTTATCGTTGCCTTGTTCAGCTCTCTGTAATCAATGCACATTCTCATACTCATGTCCTTTTTCTTCACGAATAACACCGAAGCTCCCTAGGGTGATGAACTAGTTCTAATGAAACCGTTTTCCAACAACTCCTGAAGTTGCATCATCAGCTCCTTCATCTCCGTCGGTGCTAGTCGGTAAGGTGCTTTTGCTATCGACATGCTTCCTGGTAACAAGTCTATTCTGAACTCCATTTGTCTATCAGGCGGTAATCCAGGAAGATCTTCGGGAAATACTTCCGGATAATCACACACCACAGGAATGCTCTGCATCGCCTTTTTCTCCTTCTTTGCATCAATTACGAATGCCAAATATGATGTACATCCTTTGGCCAGACACTTTCTGGATTTCATTAGTGAAATGATTCCAGAATTTACTCTGTGTTTGTCCCCATGCACCATAAATGACTCTTTCCCTGGCGGGTTTACTTTTACTATCTTCTTCTTGCATAATATCTAGGCATCATTGGCGCTAAGCCAATCCATTCCCAGCACAATGTCGAAACCATTTAGCTCAATAGGCAATAACTCCTCGTGTAACTTATTCCCATTTAGATTGATGAAGATATTTTTTCATAAGATGGCTAACAGGTACAAACTTGCCACTAGCAACCTCGACTAATAAAGCATTATCGAGTCTATCAACAGGCAAAGCTAGTGTTCTACCAAATTTATGCGAAATAAAGGAGTAGTTGGCTCTAGAATCAAATAAAATTTGGGCAGAAAATTTGTTTACGAGAAAGGTACCTGAAGCGACATCAGCTTCATCTTTTGCAGCCTCAAGTGTCATCTGAAAGACTCTCGCCTTTGGCTTTGGCGGAATATTGGTTTTTGCTGCCTCCTTCTTTTTAGGACATCCTTTCAAAATGTGCCCCTCTTCGTTACATCCAAATCACATCCTCTTGTTGGACGGACACTCATTGGCATAATGCCCAGTTTCTCCATATTTGTAGCAGGTCACCTCCTCACTACACTTACCAAAGTGCTTTTTCTTGCACTTTTCACACCATTTAACTTCGCCTCCAAACTTCTTCGAATTAGACTTCGGAAATTTGCTTTTCTTGCTGGAACCCGAAGTTCCTTCAAACTTTCTCATTTCTCCAACCTCAACCTTGTTGCGGTTCTCCCCTTGATCATATCCTCAACAGACTTGGCAGCCCATATAGCTTCCTCTAGAGTAGGTGCCTGATGTACTAGCACAATGTACTCCCATTGGAGTCCCTTTGCATATCGATCAACTTACGGGAGAGGTGTCTAGAATGGTCATGTTGGGTTAGACTGTCAGGAATGGCTTGTAGATTGTCTAAAGTGTTTAGACATAGCAAAAGTTTGCTATAATGTTCATGAGTGCTCCTGAAATAAGATTTGAGTATTAGATTAAACCCACGCTCACATGAATCACTTCATGGAATTTATCACGAGTGATTGTGAGATCATAATATCGTATAATCTTCAAACCAAGATATATGAGTTGTTGATTACGAGTTGGTTGTGCATTGATAGTACGAAAATGCGTCGATAACTTGATGTTATAAAACGTGTTGTTGTGTATAATTTAACAAGTAGTTAGTACAAGCATATAAGTTGAAGTTTATATGTTCCTTTTATCCTAAGAGGATTAAAAGCGATATCATGGGCCCCTCGATGATTTTGTTTTGACTTATCTGTTCCAGGTCTTTGTCCCATGATATCTTGAAGAACAAAGGATTATATGATCCCTTATCTAAAGGACGCGTCATTAACTAGTTCAGAGTTCGACAACGGCTTTTAAGAGCTATGACTGCTAATCGGATTTTGAAGCTGCATTGGCGGTTATAGTTATTAGAGTTATCCAAGTGGGAGACTGTTGAATTAGGTGTCTAAGCCAATAACTATAATTGATATGTACTTGACCCGATAGTAGCATTGTCCTTTTGGGTTGCCTTCACCGGAGCAATTTGATAGGATGGATATTTGAGAAAGAGGTTATTTGTGATTTATTAATATATTATATGAATAATATATTAATTTAGAAATCATATTATTTAATTGGTATCGATCAAAAATTAATTTGGAATTAATTTAGTGATCAAAAGAGACCGATTAAATTTACGGAGACTGATTAGGTAAATCAGTAATACTTATAGTTTGGGCTAATGATCCATGTTGATTAGGGATTGACTAAACCTATATGAGAGTCCATGAAGGTTTAGTCCAAAGGGCCTATCAAATGTGAAGAGTCATGGTGAATTAGGGTTTACATGTAAGAAACCCTAGGAATTCCATAGTATAAAAAGTAACCCCTAGCATCCCTAAAATCGACCATAAGAGTTCCAAGGTGAAACCCTATCTGAATTTTGCTTCATAACCCCTCTCTCTCTCTCATAAGCCTCCTTTTGCTTTTGGTGTTTGTGACTCATTTGAGATATCACACTTGAGGTACTAAGCTCTTGAAAGACTAAGAACTACAAGCTACAACTAAGAGGTATTCATCTAACTAGTTTTTATGTTGTATATCTCCAATTACTTGCTAGCTAGGGTATATGCTTTGGATAAAATGAAATTACATATATAACTTGAGAAAACTTAGATCCAAAGCATTAGGGTTGTATGTGCACCATAGGATTGTTATACTGCTCAAAACTCATCAAGATCTTCCTTGAACTCCAACCAAAACCACAAAAGGGACCTAAAGACCATAATATGAAAGATCTAGAAAGCTTGAATCATAAATTTAGGAGCTTAATGACTTACCAAGGTCCACAAGATGTACAAGAAGTTAGATCTCTTCTGGAGACACTCACTCAAGCTCTAAAGAATAGTGAACTTCCTTGACACTCTCAAAATGGCACCTACACCAGGGGGGGGGGGGGGGGGTGGAGGCTAGGGTGTCATTCTCATAATAACAATGCATTTTCATCCTAACTTCAAATGATCATACCTTCTTCATATGAACTCTATTTTCGACGATCTTTATATCCACATAATCGTCTCATAATATATATATATATATATATATATATATATATATATATATATATATATATATATATATATATATATGTTATGAAAAACAAGTATTACATTTTTGTAACCAAATTTTGAAAAAATGTTTTTTAAAATCAAATTTCAAAAACAAGTATTGCGAAAATGTTCATATCTTTGGAAAACATTTTTGAATTACTCAAAATTTTCAAAACATTGGGAATTCTCGAAAAAACGTCAATGATTATATGTTTGTACACCTTAGGGCACATTACACATCATTACAAGAAAACATACTCCAAAAAGCTATTATAAACCCCTAAATAAAATTTTGAACCCGAAGACCTATTTTGAAAGTTTCGAAGTCGTGCTTTGGCTTTGAAAGCAATATTTCTTGCGAATAAACAAACGTTGTTTGTGTTACATCCAAGACGAAAGAAAAAGTAGATAACTTACTTGTGTTTCCTTTCTTCGAGATTTTTGAGCTCTAATTTGCAAAGATAAAAGGAGCCGGGGAAACTTCGGAAATGATTTTTGAGATGAAAAGGTAAAACGTTAATATTTTGGTTTATATGACCGGGCTCCACGTTTGAGTTCTTCGGAATTTAGAATATCTCGATTTTTTAATGTAATGACTATTTTGTGAAAATATAAAGTGATGGGTTAATATCTAAAATCTCTTTTAAAAAAAAGGAGAGTATTTAGGTCAATACCTCTTTCAATATTTATATTTGTGAAAAGAAATTATGAAAATTACTTTATATATATATGCCTCTGCTGAAAAATCTTATTAGAATTTCTTTTTACAAACTAAGAGTATATAGTAAAACTTGATGTCATTTAAGTAAAATAAAAAAAAGGATTTTACAACATTTTAATTTTACAAAGTAAGTTTTCTTAATAAATAATTATATTTAAATAATCTAGAAGATGATTTTTACATACCCATACATCCTAGTTTTATCATTTTGTGATTAACCTTCAGAATTTTGATGTAAATTTATGTGAACAGGGAAGAACTAAGAAGTGTCATGTGGGCACATGGATATGCCTCAACTAGAACATGTGTTCATGGCCCACTTTGCTTGCATCCCCACCCCCAAAATCCACTATTTATTTTATCTTTCAAATTTCAATTATCAGGGACATTAATAATTGAAGACCTTTTGTCAATAAAGTTTGATAACATACGTATTGACCAATCTGCATTTTTCTTCAAATAGTAAGATTCGATTTTATTACTTATCTATACTTTAAAGTTAATGTTTTATTACTTCATTTACTCTTGTGCTAAGATGAAAGATGATATTTTCTTTTATTTATATTTTCGAGTTATTTAAACTCAAAATATTAGAAGCATGAAACTATAAATTTGGTTCTTCGATTATATGTTTTTTTTATCCATTATATTAATTGTAAACACTTTGGTCGTTGAATTAAATATGTCTAACTCCCATCAAGCATACAATATAGGAAAATCTCCTATAAAATCCGAAAATTTGGTATTATTAATATATAAGTCACGACTTTAATTTTTTGAATATGAAAAGACAAAAATAAAAACAACCGTTTACATAAAATAAAAAGTCTTCTTGTTAATGTGCAAGAGGGAGAAGGGTTGATGAATTAACATGCTATAGAGCAATTTCGGCCAAAAATTCTTTCATAGCCCAAAATTAGAAAACATATACTAGGCTTTCTCTATTTATAATCATCCGATTCATTCTTCCACAACACCATTTTTTGAGGAGCACGATATGGTGACAAGTAATGCATCGATTTCTACAATAAGCATTAAACTCCCCAGAACAAAATTCCAAACCATTGATTGTGTGAAGATACATAAATTTGATTTTCAATTATAATATTCCACTATTTTAAAATGGCAAAAACAACACTTGTGTGTTTAAAAAAGAATGCCTAGAATTTTCGAGAAATATCATAAATAATTGTCAACATATATTAAGCACATCTATGTGATATTACCTTCGTGGGTCCCAAAGGATACAAATGCGACTAGTCTAAGAATTCCACTAGTAAAATGAGTAGAAGTAGAGTTCTTACCAGTGGAGGACGTAAGATTTTACAGTAGGGGTTGTATGGGAGAGTTAGGAGTTGAATGGTGGTAGTAGAAAAAATAAAAATTTCAAAAATTTTCGAAAAAATTTCCACTGCGGCCAGAAAAGTTAAAGGTTGCCGATGCCACTATAGACCACCGCTAGGTCCGCCCCTGGTTCTTACTCTCTTTTGCTCGCAAATATACAAGTGTCGTCAAATGGAAGACAATTGTGTCCCAAAATAAGTGTGTCACATATCTCATATTTTTTCTCTTGAATTATTAATTTTTTAAATGTTTTATTATTTTTTTAATTAATTATTATATATTAATAAATATTATTTTTTTAATATATAATATTTATGTATTAATTAATATTATTTTAATAGATTATTAATTTATTTTAAATAAAATTCTTTTTTATTTCTTTTTTATGGATTAATTTTTTTATTGAATTATATATTAATAAATGTTATTTATAAATATATAATATTTATATATTAATAAATATTACTTTATTGGATTATTAATTTCTTTTAGTTAATTTTTTTAATTCATTTTTATTGGATAGATTTTTTGGACACTACCACCATCATCCTAATATATTTATAAAAAAAAAAAATATCCATCCCACCACTATGAGACATAAACTTGGTCAAAAATGATATGTTGAGTTATAAAAAAAACTAAAATGACTAAAAAGAATAACAACGTAACATCAACTTGAAAAAGAATAAACTAAAAACAATTTAATCGACATTCTATTTGAAGTTTTAAATGATTACTATGTAATTTTGATTTTGTATTACAATTTGTATATTTTTATAATTATTCAACAACTTCATCCATCACAGTATAGAGCAACACATCAGAATAGTATTGTCATTTTTCATCAATCAACATAGTTAATAAGATGTACAATCAAACAACATGATTTATTTCTCAATCAGAAAACTTTTCCATACAACATTTTCCCAGACAAAACTATCAAACGAAACCTAAGTATTTAAGTGCACCAGGTGACAAATATGGGATAATGACTTAAAAGAGTAATGAACTTTTAATTTTGTTCATATTTAGTCAATGAACTTTTTTTTCGTACTTGATTTACCCATGAATTATTTGCAAGTGTATAAAATGAGATAATTTCAATTAATTCAGGGATAAATCAAACACGAAATACGAACAATGTTGAAAGTCCGTTACCCTTTGAAGTAATTACCACTTTTTGTAATCATCCTTTACTTGCCTATTGTAGCAATTACGGATAATAATTTTGATTTCAGTCACTACGATTTGTTTTGTGTTATGTTTGTAAGGAGTATTACAAATAGAATATATACCACATAACTATGTTGTAGTTCATGGCTTTAATCTTAGTCCATGAGATAATTTTTTAACTAAAGTTTCTTTATTCACCTATCAGTGAAACATCAACCCACAAAAAAGAAATAATCAGAAAAGTTTCATAAAGGGAAAAAGAGACATATACGAGCAATTAAATGAAAAATAAGATTGGAAATCAAAAGGAGCAAGGTGAGAAGGTAGATTCAAGTAATAACTAGCAAGAAAAATATCAACAAAACAAGTTAAAAGTAAAAACAATGAAAATCGGGCAAAATGCACAAACAATATAAAGGAAGTTGGAACCTAGACTACTCATGTATTGCTCCACAACCCTGATCTTATGCATCCACATTATCTAACCAAAGTTCGTGTCCGTATAAAGAGAAAAACCTTATTTAAATCTAACATCGTGTTATCTTCACAACGACCGTGTCCATCTTTTGGAGTGAAAATTGTCACCTATGTCCTAATTATATGTTCTCTTTTTCTCGCACGATCTACAACGACCTTCTTTACCTTCTGGAATGAAAATCGTCGCCTATGTCCTAAGTATATATATATATATATATATATATATATATATATATATATATATATCTGAAACCATCATATTTTTTTTCCTTTAGTTTCTGTTTGATTGTAGCCCCTCTTACTTCATTTCTAAGCGTTGTTCTGGTACCTTATACAATAAAGGCATATCATACAATTACTACAACATCCTTACTTTTGTGACCTCCTTATTACGCTTGTGCTCATTTTTAATAACATTTAGAACCATTTATGAGATAATGACTTGAAAGGGTAACAAACTTTCAATTTTATTCACATTTAGTCATTGAACTTTTTCGTGCTTGATTTACCCTTGAATTATTTGAAAATATTCACATTTTACCCTTATGATTGGTTCTAATCGGTCATAAGGGTAAAATGTCAACATTTTCAAATAAATCAAGGGTAAATCAAGCACGAAAAAAGCTTAGTGACTAAATATGATCAAAGTTGAAAGTTCATTACCCTTTCAAGTCATATATATATATATATATATATATATATATATATATATATATATATATATAGGATTGAGTTCTATGGAAAACAAATAACTAGAGCAACATATGCCGGAACCAATGATCAAGTGACACGTGTCCATTTCTTTATTCATAAGCAATCTACTATGGAAGTTATTTATGTAGTTATTCCAAAGTGATGTGTTGTCATGCTTTCATTGGTTCCAACATGTGTTGTCATGCTTTCATTGTTTCCAACATGTGTTGCCCTAACTGTTTATTTTCCATATAACTTAACCCTATATATATATATATATATATATATATATATATATATATATATATATATATATATATATATGTAAAAGACCAAATGAGAACCAAAAAAGGTTAAAAACTTTAAGAACTTATATTTTTAGATTATAATTAAAGCTATATATGTACTTTTGTCAAATATATGTTTGAAAATTATTTGAAGGGAATTTTTGTCTATGAATAAATAGAATGACATAATGATAAATATCTGGAAATAAGAACCTAGATATTTAATTTTAAGATCATATATGTTTTTTCATTTACAATAAAACAACCAGTAACTCAAAACTCTCTCGACATATCTTATTTCCTTCCATAACTACAAGATCACCATGGCAGATAACCACTGTCGGTAGATCATCTTCGCCGGCGGCGGTGGCCCAAACTCAGTCGCCTCTTTATCATGTCACTGGCTTACCGCCACTTCTTTCCTCCTTAGTGCACATCAGATTTGTTCAGATCAACCAACCGCGACATCACCGACTTTAAACCACCGATTACTATTGATTTTTCTCCAACAAAAACCACTGATACTCACATATCTAAAACATGAGACAACGAGGTTCTCAAATCTGGTTAGATCTAATGTGTGGTTCGGTCTAGATCTTCGTCTCCATGCCTCCGACTTCCATATATGATGGAGCATGATAAATCTTCTATGATCTTCTTTCTTGAGTTGTCATCCTTTACGATCTAAGATCTCCGACGACAGATCTACGATCTCTGGTGATAGAACAACAATTTTTCACAACAAATCTACGATTTTTGCCTATAGATCTATGATTTATGTCTCTCAATCTACGAGCTCCGACGATGGATCTACAATTTATGTCTGTTGATCTGAGACCGTTGCCAACCATTGCCATCGATGATGCCTTGCCGCTCCGGTGACAAACCATTAATTCACATTCTTTTTTCTTGCAAATATCTCTGGTGCAATACATCAGGTATGTGATTTTTTTATTGTTTTTCTTTCTATTAAACTGTGAATTTAATGTTTTAATCTTTCATTTGTTAATCATTTTTTAGTTTCTATTAAGTTATGAATCCAAGTTTTGTTTCTTATTTGTTATAATATTTGCATAAAATATGTTATTCATAATTTACGTTTTATGGTTATTTTGTTATGAATTGAATTTGGATGTTGTTATTATGTTAGTGTTTTCACAATATATATATATATATATATATATATATATATATATATATATATATATATATTAATTTAGGTTTATTTAAGTTGTGATTGTGATGTTTTAATGTTTCAGTTAGTGTTTAGTTATGTTATTGTTAGTTTTAAAATGTTATTAACAAGAATATATATAAGTTTTAAGCTGTGAATGCATTAATTTTTATAAGTTTTAAGCTGTAAATGTATGATTTTTATAAATTTTACACTATAAATGCATGAACTTTTATAAGTTTTAACATATGAACGCATGATTTTTTATACATATTTGATTGTTTCAACTAAAGACATAAATTTTATGCTTTGAATGCATGGTTTTTATAAGTTTTAAGCTGTGAATGCATGATTTTTTAAATAGATTTGACTATTTCAATGAAAAACATAAATTTTAAACTATGAATGTTGTGAATACATGATATTTTTTGAAGTTTTATATTTTTTTATGTTAGCATTTTTTCAAATAATGTTAATATAGTGTTTTAAAATTATGATTAATGTCTCATTTATTGTTTAGTTTTGTTAATGTTATTTTTAGTTGTTATCAATAAGTAAATATATGTTTTAAATTGTGAACATATGGTTTTTTAAAAGTTTAATGTTGTGAATACACGGTTTTTTATAAGTTTCAAGCTGTAAATACATGATTTTTACACATATTCGATTGTTTCAATAAAATATATAAATTTCAAGTTGTGAATGCATGAGTTTTTTTTATAAGTTTTAGGTTGCTGATGCATGATTTTTTACACATATATGATTGATTCAATGAAAAACATAAGTTTTAAGCTATGAATGCATGATTTATTATGATTTTATATAATTTTGAATAAAGTATGCAAAATTTAAATTGCTCATATTATTGTAAATAAACTTTGAAATAAGCATTAACACATAGATCTAAAGGTATAAATATAAGTTTTAAGGTGAGATATGATTGTGAATGTATAATTTGTATGAATAAACTATGAATTTATTATATTAAGCTTGAATTATATGTATTAAACTATGAAATAATTATATTAAGATGTGAATTGATTGCATTAAGCTGTTAATTTTAATGAACTTTATGTTAAAATATGAATCATTTATGTATGAAATTTTGTATTAATTTTCTTGTGAATATATTTATTTTTTGTGGTATATAACTATGTAAGAATGTATTAGTTTTTATGATTATTTTACATTAAATTGTGAATAAGGGAATTATTTGGTTTATTAAATTGTGAATATAGTACTAAAAATGTCAATCATTGATTTTATATATAGAAATCTGATTTGGAATAATTGATGGTTGCGACGTTGACACACGTAGTTGGTGGTGACGTGTATAGTAGTAGTTGGTAGTATTGGTAGAGTTTCAATTTGACTTTTTTAAATATATGAATTAATGTATAATTGATTGTATTTTGTGATTTTTATGTATTAAACTAAACATTAACTGTATTAAGTTGTATATTTTATATTAATTATATATTAAAATATGAATGAATGTCTACAAGAAAATATTAAATTGTGTACTAGTGAAGTATTGTGTTTATTAAACTGTGAATAATGTATTTTAAACTATGAATATTTCTTATTCACGATATATTCTTTAAAAAAATCTACAATTCAGAAAAAAAAAATGAATTTTTCAAGAAATAATTCTGTTTTTTGTAATAAAATTTTGTATATTTTGGAAGTATTATCAAAGAAATGAGAGCTACAATGTTTGTTCTTGTAAGTTGTGAATACGATTTAGAAAATGCAACTAAATTTTATGTTAGTTCGACGGCAGTTCGACGTTGGTCTGGTGGTGGTACGACGACGGTCCATCGATAAGTAGCAAGTAGTTTGTAAACTACAGAATGAAATAGTTTGCTTAATATAATATAAATGTTAGATTTGTCAAAAATGCCTATAATGAAAACATTTAAAAAATGGTTCTTAGGGTTCTTAACATTTTCGGGTTCTCTTTTGAAACCACTCCCTACACACACACACACACACACACACATATATATATATATATATATATATATATATATATATATATATATTAAGGTGTAGCATTGGTTACATTCAAATGCTTGTTGTTATAGTTTTGTAAATATGGGAAGCTCTTTAAATTGATTTAAGGGAATCTATTGAGTAAGGGTTTTCAAGTGGGGGGTTCTTTAGATACTTGAAATGATTAAAAATGTTATGGACACCATTTGGATAATCGTCGACAGATTAAACAAATTCGCCCACTTCCTGCCAATCAAAGAAACAGACAAGATGGAGAAACTGACCAGAACCTACATCCGAGAGATAGTACGACTGCACGGTGTGCCCATATCCATTATCTCGGATAGAGATAATAGATTCACCACGCAATTATGGCAGTCACTTCAGAAGGCTCTTGAAACTAAGCTAGATATGAGTACAACCTACCATCCACAAACTGATGGGTAGAGTGAGAAAACTATACAAACCTTAGAAGACATGCTGAGAGCCTGTGTGGTTGACTTTGGTAAAGCACGGGATACCCATTTGCCACTAGTCGAGTTTTCATACAACAATAACTACCACTCTAACATCAAGGTTGCCCTGTTCCAAGCCCTATATGGCCGCAAGTGCAGATCCCTTCTGTGCTGGGCCGAAGTAGGAGACACACAACTAGCTAAAGGTCAAGTTCCTAACAACATTCTCACTGGACCGGAGATCATTCAGGAAACCACATAAAAGATTGTCGTAATCCGAGAATGACTAAAAGCCTCTAGAGATAGACAAAAGAGCTATGCAGACAAGAGATGAAAACCCTTGGAATTCCAGGTTGTTGATTGCGTTCTGTTGAAGGTCTCATGCTGGAAAGGCATGATACACTGCGAAAAGCATGGGAAGCTAAACCCAAGGTACATAGGACCGTTTGAAATCCTCGCTAGAATCGGCCCATTAGCTTACAACTCCGTCTACCTCAAGAACTTAACCAAGTACACACTATCTTTCACGTGTCAAATTTAAAGAAGTGTTTGTCCGACGAAAATCTCGTGATTCCACTCGTCGAGATCGAGATAAACGAGAGTCTTAACTTTGTGGAAGAACCAGTAGAAATCATGGATAGGGAAGTCAAACGAACGAAACAAAGTCGCATACCGATAGTGAAGATTCGCTGGAACGCCAAGCGGGGACCTGAATTCAATTGGGAGAGAGAAGATCAAATGAAACAAAAGTACCCGCATCTATTTCCTAGTCCATGATGTATTCATCTTAGAATGAATTTTGGGATGAAACTCCCTTTATCGGGGGGATAATGTAACAAACCGTTCTTTCGAGTCAATAAAAGTCAATGAAATTCACACTAGTTCAAACAAAGCTTTCACTAGATTAAACAAGGGTTGCACTTATCCATACCTAAGCCTAATACTTAGCTTAAATCATAACATATCTTAATATATTTGTGGTTTTATTTCAAAGAATCTTAATTTAATCCATGACCGAATTCACCTGTATTTGGAAAGACTTAGACGAAAAACCCTATAAGGTATAAAGCTAGACCAAATTCTCTTCTTCAATTGACTAGAAACCGAATACACATTTGTGTTCCCCACTTGACAATCGAATTCAAGGAGAATTCGGTCATGTAGGACCGAATTCACAAACTTGAGGCCCATTAAGGACCGAATACCTCCTATATATATATATATATATATATATATATATATATATATATATATATATATATATATATATATATATATATATATATATATATATATATATATATATATATATATATATATATATATATATGAATATATAAGGAAGAGTTATATGGAAAATGAATGATTAGGGCAACACATATTTGAACCAATGAAAACATGACAACACATCACTTCCACAATAACTTCCACAATACATTACTCTAATACATTGATACAAGTATACACTACTAAAATAATTATTTTATTATAATTGTTTTACATTACAAAGTACATTATTACAAGGCAATACATACAATTTCTAGTACAAGAGAACACTACAACACTAAACGTAAACTAGTTAATACAGGGTTGTGAGGCACTACTTCAATTGTACCCCTCAGGGTACGGAACTATATCCTATACAGTATAACCAGAGTCTCCTGGAGGGAGAGTGTGAGATTTGTGTATAGATCTATACGGGACTGACAATCCCACACCTAAACTGCTAGCTACAGTTAGGCCGACAGGCCTGGGGTGACAAATGTCATAACTTTGAGGCGTCTGAAGAACGTCGTAGAGGTCACTAGGTCATATCAAACATGGTTATATGAAACTCACAACAATATAATTAAAACATAAGTTTGCGAGATTAGCAATACTTCAATGTTTTTATTGTATTTAATAAAACTACTATGATACATTACTTTACATTACAGTTGGTGGTATCCAGACATACATACAAAGGTTTTCATACTAATACAAATACAATACACTATTTTCTTGTAGATGGTACACTAATACAACATACAATTATAAGGTTCTTACATGAAATAGTTTATCTATTTACAAGACTACATTGCATTCATTATGGAAAATATTGGATTTTCTGGAGAAACACACTAGTATTTTCAAAGTACAAAGACAAGTTTCCCATCACTAAAACATACTTATGAACTTACCAACTTAAATGTTGATACACTTTCAAAATCACTTGTATTCTCAGGGAACCAGTAGACAGGTACACCCGCAAGATTTTGAGAAGACGGAGCTTTATAGAGTCTCGTCTTTTATACTTTTGCTATACATTTTGTTGTCATACAAACTATGTTATGAACATATATAAATACAATATTTTATTAATGTAATGGTTGTGTTTGCTTTGATTATTATTATACAATTGTTGTGATACTGTACATGACTTCCTCCATCCCCGAACGTTTCCGCTGTTCTGGTTTGGGGGTGTTACAAGTATTTATTTCATGGGTTGAGTATCTATTCATGGATTGGGTATACATACTTATGTTGAGTACCCATTACTTGGATTGAATATCCATACTTATGTTGCATACCTGTTGTACATGATGTGTACCGTTTACTTGCATTGAGTATCTATACTTAGGTTGAGTACATATTCCATAGGTTGAGTACCCATTACTTTGATTGAGTATCATTAATTAGGTTGGGTACCTACTTGGAATGTCTTTATGTTAGTTTAATAACGATTTTGGATTTGGAGGTGACTTGGGGTTTAGGCACTTAACCTGTTTTATATGTTGAATTTATATTCATTGTAGTTTTATAAACTTTTTGTTGATCGTTGTTATGATTAACAATATAATTTGACTTATGAGATGTTATCCCCCAAATTTGAGTTTTGATGATTTTGTTAAGTTTTAAAGAGTCAAAGGTTTATACATTTGTATATAAATTGATTATTATTTATATGAATATTTATACTATATCTAACCTCGAGTTCTACTTACTAGACTTTCCAAACCTAACCCACTATTTAATCACTAATAAATAACAAACTCGATAATTACATAATAACACGTACAATCAAATGTAATCACTAATATATAACATAAGTTGACAATAATAAGTATAACAATAAAGATTAGACCAATGGGTTTTAGGAATTAAGTCTAACTATCTTTTAACTCAAAAGAACAAAAAAAAGTATTTTAACCCATCACGTGTGCCAAACTATTTGAAATTGGGCTTGTGAGGCTAAGGTCAAGTATCCAGAATGGAACATCACCAAAAAGAAATATTACTTGATATCTTCATGTTGTTTTGTCTTGGGCTCGTGAGACTGGTATGAAACCACACATACCATTTATATGAGTTTTGAGGTCAATTTTTAACATGTTATTTATATGCCTTGTTATGCTTTACGAAATGTTATTTACTTCAATTACATCTATTAATAAACAAAGCATATGTAGAGGTGTCAAAATCAATAGAAGAAATAACTCCAAACATACAAATATACAATATCAACAGTTCTTTATTTATTTAGAACTAACTGGTATGAACATATAGTTACAAATCAAAAACTCACTACAACCACACTTGAACACTCAAGCGTTATAATAAATACTAAATGAATAGAAGAAAAACAGATGTAAAACAATACACAAAGATTGAAACCCTAGCTACGACTCAAGAATAAGGGAATACAGAAAACAAGAGAGAATACAAATGAAATAATCTAAACTAAATGGCCAAATGAGACACAACCAAGATTTTATATATAAGGCATAAGACTTGTAACATCCGGGGTTTTCATGTTTTTTTGAATCCTTCCCTTGGTATTTTAATATGTCATTTTGTTCCTTGACGTTGGTTGGAATTATCCATAAGAAGCCCTAGTGGCTAATGGTAATTCTTGGGAGCTTGAGTTATACGTTGGGCGTACATGTGGGTACGATAAGCGTACACATGTGTACGCAGGGCATACGTGTGTCCGGGTGAAACCCTAATTTTTAGGGTTTGTGGAGTATTTAAGCACCATTATGGGTCATTTTGACTCACTCTTTCAGCCTCCAAGTCCCTTTGTAACACTCCAAATCAGGTATTACCTTTGGAACCCTTGAAATTATAAATATTTCATAATGGCCCCTTAAGTATGTTGGGCGTACTTCAGGGTACGCTTAGTGTACCATGTATGAATGAACGCAGAGGGGCAGCACGTACGATGGGCGTACCAAAGGGTACATGGGGCGTGCGTGATGAATGTTTAAACCCTAATTTCTGGACTTAAGACCTATATAAGCATCCTTATCTTATTTGAGCCTCACCCTAACTAGCCTCCTTCACCCTCAAACGTCCGTAAAGCCATGAAATCATTAGAGTGTGTGTTCTTGAGCTTGTGAGTGTTTAAACACCATCCTTTTTGGTGTGTTAGCTACAAAGAAGAGTAAGAAACAAGATTGAATGAGGAAGAGCTTCTGGATCTTGCATTTAGAGCAGCTTAGGAAGCTTGCGGAGGTAAAAAGCTTTCACCTTGGTCATCATTATCATTTCTAGAGCTAGGGTTTCTTATATGGTCACTTTTTGTGTTCATGAACCCTCTCTAGAGAGTTGGAACAACTCCAAAGCTTATGAAGAGTAGATCTAAGTCCCCTTGACTCATTCATGCCATAAAAATGGTGTCTTGATGGGTGTTTTGAACTCATGCATGGATTAAGACTCTTAGAAAGGTCTTAATGGGTTATTGTGAGCATATGGAACATGCAAAGGCATAAAGTTGCAAACTTTATGCCTTAGGATGACTTAATGGACTCAGATCTAAAGTTGGACGTTGGAACATCAAGTATTAAGCACTTAATCGAATAGGGTGCTTAATTTGCTTGTACGTTGGGTGTAGTATAGCGTACGCAACGCGTACAACTCATGGACTCAGTACGCTGAGCGTACAGGAGTGGTACGCAAGGCGTACACACTCAGATGGGATTGGACTTGTTTTGGGCTTGTAAGCCCTTTGGGCCTTAATCAGTCATTGGGTCTGGTCATGTTTTGAGTTAGTGGGCCACTTTATATGTTTTGGGCCATGGTTACTATGGTTGGGCTTTATTGGGCCATGAGGCCCATTAATGATTTTGGACATGGACTTTGGGTCCATTAGCAATGAGAGACTTTTGGGCCATTATGAAAGGACTTGGGGAATGTGTTCTTTAATTGGATTATATTCAACTGTAACCTTGGGTTAGTGGTATCATTGTTCAGCACGGGTGGTTACGGACTGTTAGGAGAGCAACTTTCGGATTCAGCAGACAGGGGTGAGTCTCCTTACCATACCAATGGGTCTAAGGCACCAAGGCCGACACATTTAGTTAGTTGTAGTATTTATTGTAGATTCACTACTGATATGTTTGGTATGCATGTATATGAGGATGTGCTAGTACTTATTGACTATATATGTGAAGACACCGGGGGAGCGCGTGGTAGTTGGATATAAGACCATGTGGGGGAGCCCATGGCATTCCTAGGTAAAGACCATGTGGGGAAGCCCATGGTAGGTAGTTAAGACCATGTGGGGGAGTCAATGGCACATAGGAGTCAGACCCTAGAGGGAGTCCACGACATCCCTATATGTTTATGTATGGGTTATATAGTATATAGTTATTTCTGTAATATATGGTATGCTAGTTGACTTTGTGTTATTTGTATGGAAGACTCGGGGGGGGGGGGGGGGGGGAGCCCGTGGCAGTGGGATATAAGATCATGTAGGGGAGCCCATGGCATTCCTAGGTAAAGACCATAGCCCATGGAAAGTAGTTAAGACCATGTGGGGGGAGCCAATGACACATAGGAGTAAGACCATGGAGGGAGTCCACGGCATCCTTATATGTTAGTATGCATGGATTATGTGATTTATGTAGCTTATATAGCTAATATGGATTATGTGATTATGTGGATTGTATGGGGTATGCTCTGGGGAACTCACTAAGCATTAACTTACAGTTTGTTGATTGTTTCAAGTACTTCAGAGCCTAAGGGCAAGGGCAAGGTTTGATGGCGCGACGTGCACTCCCTGGCATCTTATATGGGGACACTATGATATTTGAAATAAAATGTTGATGTTATGGATTTTGAAAACAATTGTCATTGAGATTTCATATTTTATGGGAATTTTTTGATCAATCAAAAATGAAAAATTTTATTTGGAAATTTGGGTTGTTACACCCTTAGCCGTTTTGAGAGAACCGTAACCCCCATAGTGAGCATCTTGAGCTTATAGTGTGATTTTTTTGTGCCAAAAGGAAAAGTTAGTGCATCAAAGGAGTCAGGTATAAAGCTTGTGGATATGGGATTATCATCTTCTTGGGAAACTTCAGAAGGTATAACGCTTCTACCATTATGCTTGGATTGTTTAGATCTTGCTTTGGTTGATTTTTGGTATTTTTCTTGTCCCAAGAGTCCTAATATTGTGCATGCTTTGTTTTGGTCATGCAGGGTTGTCCTTTCAGACCCTAGGATGAGTCCTAAGGCATAAAAATGAGGTCCCTTGAGCTAGTTTGGTCCCTTGTTCTTTGTAGGAGGTCTTAATGGATTAAGACCATGCATTAAGTCCTTTTTGGACGACCTAAGTCATAAAGTTTGAGACTTTATGATTCTAGAGTACTTTTGAGTCACGGATCTGAAGTTTGAGCTTAGGTTCTTAATCCATTAAGAACTTATAAGGATTTTAATTCTTGCGAGGGTACGCCCTACGTATCAAGTCAACCACCCCGATGGTGGTCAATGCGAGGCGAAGTACGCCCCGCGTACACCTTCTGTGTAGGTTCGGACTTTGGGCTTCGAGTATTAAGCCATCTGTTGGGCTTTGATACTTGGGCCCTAATGGACCATCTGAATAAGTGTATTTTGGGCTAATTAGAGGATCATAACTTGAGGTGAAGCCTAATAAGGGGTTTGGGGTCCAATTTGGATAATCGGGCCAATTATAAGCCTTGAAGTAAGTTGGGCCTTTTAGATCAAAGATTCAGGCTTGGGCCTTGGCCCAATCAGGGAAAGGGTTGAATGGACAATTATCCTATGTTTGGGCCTTTAGTTAAGAATGGTATCCAAATTTTTAATTGGGTGTTTGTTTACTATGATAGTTTGGGATTTTTTGTGAGTCAGCAGTCGGGGATTTCAATACAACTTGACATTTAAGAAGGTGAGTTTTCCTCACTGTACTTATGGGTCGGAGGCACCAAGGCCAACCCTTTGGATTGTTATCCTGGCTATCGTATGATTGAGTACTATATTGATCGGTTTGATCTGAATCCTAGTAAAAAGGATAATGCTATGCTTATTGATCTGTATGATTTCTGCTTGTCTTTTGATTGATTATATGTTTATGAGTTATGTATATGTCGACATGTGTATGGTTGGGTTAAGGCGGTCCGAATTTGTGCCTAGATAGACTGAAGGCCTGCGAGGCGGACCAGTCAGACCAAAAGCCCGGAGAACAGTCTAGACAGGATGAAGTCCCGGTGTGGCAGTCCAGACATGTTGAAGGTTCTGTATGCGTGTTGTTGTTATGATAATTATGATTATGTATTGCGGTGGTATTTTAGGGGAAACACTCTAAGCTTTGGGCTTACAGTCGTGGATTGTGTTTCAGGTACATCGGAGGATTGCGGCAAGGTTAAGGCGTGATTGTGCACCTCCTCATGTTTTGTTTTTACAATTTTGGGATTTCTCTGATGTGAAACTTATTTTGAAAACAATTTGTAAACAATGATGGTTTTGGGTTTGTTTAAAAATTTTAAATTTTTCAAAAATTTTATGAATGTTACAAGATTTGGATCAAATATGGATCAAACCCGTATCAAACCCACTAACCGACCCAAATTCAACCCACGTATTGATACAAGAATGGAATAAATGATTCGCAATCCTCAAACTCCCAATAATCACATATGCAGTCCGTATATAAATATAACCATCACATTAAAAGACAAATACAACCAAGCAAACCAAAAATGATCCTTTTATGACATCTTTGTATAACAACATACTTTTCAACACCCCCTCCCCTCTCAAGATGATCATGAAAAAAACAAACATGTTACTGTAGAAACAGATAAAACAAAACCAACTCAAAACATAGAAAATAATGTTGTTTAAACGTTAAAACTTTTGTGAAAATATCATCTCTTTGATTTTTAAAGGAAATCTTAACAATTCGTAAAACTCCTTTTAAAACTTTATCACAAACAAAATGTACATCTACTTCAAAATGTTTAGTGTTCTCTTGAAACACAGGATTCAATGCAAGTTTAATTGCAGAGTCATTATAACAATAAATTTTAACAGGAATTAACATTTTAACATTCAAATAAGAAAACAGTTTCAAAATCAACATAATCTTACATGAAACATAGACGAATGCTCTATATTCTGACTCAGTGGAAGACCTAGAAACAATATCCTACTTCTTGCTCTTCCATGAGATCATAGTACCACCAAAGTAAACACAGAAACTAGTAACACTTCTTCTACTAGACAAACACCTAGCCCAATCAACATCAATGTAAGCACATAAATCCAAATTATCACCCTTACCAGAATTAACACCCTTTCGAGGATGTCAAGCTTGGTTATGGTCAAATAAAGGAGTTTACCAATTAATTTTTGATATTCAGTAATATTTTCCAACAAAAAATCCTTTTCATCAAAACCAATGCTAGAAACAATTGAATTTAAATCTAATGGTTTCTTAATAGGTTTACAACCTAACATACCGAAATAATTTAACAATTCCAGAAAATATTTTCTTTGAGTTAAACTTAAACCATCAACCTTCTCTATTACTTCTATTCCCAAAAATAACTTAAGTTTTCCCAAATATTTTATGAGAAATTTAGACTTTAAAAACCCTCACATTATTTATCTCTTTTAAATAATTATCTGTTAAGACAATATTATCAACATAAACAAGTAATACAACAATAGAATCATTTTTAACCCTAACAAACAATGAGTAGTCACTAATACTTTGTGTAAATCCGAATTCAAACAAATCACTACACAATTTTTCATTCCATTTTTGAGGGGGGTTTTTTGAGCCCATACAAGGATTTAAGAAGTTAACAGACTCTTTTATCTCCAAGAGTGTGATAACCTTGAGGAAGACTCATGAAACCTTCCTTATCCAAAGTACCAAATAAAAAGAATTGTTAACATCTAAATGATACAAATTTCAATTTTTATTAACATCCAAAGTAATAACAACTTGAACAGTGACCATTTTAGCTACAACTGAAAAAATTTCTTCATAGGTAATACCCATTTTCTAATTATACCCTTTAACTATCAGTCTAGCTTTATAACGCTCAACTTCACCATTTGATTTGTATTTTATTTTATATACCCAACGACAACCTATCGCTTTTCTATTAGGAGGTAAAGTAGTTAAAACCCACGTATGATTGTGATACAAAGCTTCCATTTCATTATTCAGTGCAATAAACCAATTAGAGTCAGATGAAGCTTCAAAATAAGAACATGGTTTAACAGTTTTATTCAAATTAGAAATAAAACAAGAATTTTCAAAAGAAAGATGAGAGTAATTTACAAACTTATCAATACCATACTTGTGTTTTCCTTCAAAAATTTAGTCGGAAAACTTTAAAGGAAACCTATACTCTCTACTAGACCTTATAAAACCTGTAGACACACTACTATATGGTTCATAGTCAAACTGACTAGTTTCCACAGAAATACTAGACGGATCAGGTATAGCCTCAAAGGAATGAGGACTAAGTACCTCGCTACCCTGGCTATTGGGGGTTGCACTTGTACCTTTAGATTGATTGCTAAAACCAGATGCATCAGGTGCAACTGTCTCAACTATAGAAGTTGTTTTTTTAAAAAAAATATCATCATAAGAAACAAAGTGCCCAATGTTCAACTCATCAATCATATAAAAAAATTAGAATTTTGATTTATCCCACCAATATCTTTTTGTTATCTTAAATGGAAAAACATCTTCATAAAACTTATGTCCCTATAAAAGGAAAAATAATTATCATCAATACTAAAAAGTTTATACCATTTTTTCTCATTTTAATAACCAACGAAAATAGACATTTCATATCTTTTAGCCAATTTATCATAAACATTCACTTTAACAGAAAAACACAAGCAACCAAAAACCTTTAAGTTTTCAAACTTTGGAATATTTTTCAAAATCATATCAAAATGAGATTTACTATTCAACACAGAAGTTGGAAGTCTGTTAATCAAAAAAGTTGCAGTAAGAACAGTTTCAACCCAAAAGTTAAGGGGAATACCAAATTTAAAAAGTAAAGATCTACAAGCATTAAGAAGATGTGTATGTTTTCTCTCCACAACACCATTTTGTTGTGGAGTAAGAGCACAAGTAATTTGGTGAATAATACCACAATTTTTGAAAAGACAAAATAAACTTATTATTTACAAATTCAGTTCCGTTTCCAGACCTTATAGTTTTGATACTTACATTAAAATGATTTTTTAACATATTAAAGAAAGTAGAAAACATATAAAAAAAACTTCAGTTTAGACTTGATTAAGTAAACTCAAGCACCTCATGTAAAATCATCCATAATATTCAGAAAGAACTTAAAACCATCTAAAGTAGCTACTCTATAGGGACCACACACATCTAAATGAATTAAAGCACCTAGTTTAGTAGTTTTATGTTCACTAACTTGAATAGAATTGTGAGACTGTTTGGCTTTATTACATACATCACAGGGAATAAAAGTTTCATATCCTATTCTAAGAGACTCTTTAAGAACATTACGAGACTGATCAGTTGGATGACATAGCATATTATGCCAAGTTAACATGGAAACATAACATTGAGTGGTTTTAATAGATTGAAGGTTATTACCTGAAGCAAGGAAACTATCAAGATAATAGATCCCTCCAAATGCATTACCAGACACTTTGGACTGTGAATCCTAAATAGCACAAATAGAATCATAAAAGAAAACTTTGCATTTATTATGTTTACACAACTTATGAACAAATAAAAAATTCACATTAAATTCATGAATCAAAAGGACATCAAATAAGGTTACAGATTCAGATAAATGCATGTTACCAATCTTGTTTATATTAGCAGAAGAGCCATTAGGCGTTGGTAGTTTCAAAATAGTTTAAAAAACATAAGATTTTAGCAATGGAAGACTAAAATATTTTGAACAAATATAAAAAATTTATACCCACCAAGGATTATCTTGTAAGAAATGGAAAGAAAAACACCAACCATAAAAGAGATAAAGAAATAACAACATTTATTGTCTTTGGATCCTCAAGGGGAGGCTAGGAAGTTGATGGAGAATAGATGAACCTTTAAGACACCAACAATAAGAAAACTTGAAATGATGTTAGTCACAACTCTTTAATCTTGAACCAAAACCAAGTACGATCCAAGAAATCAAGTGCAAGTACCCAAATTTATAACACGTTTTACAAGAGAGAATGAGAGAGTGGGATTATGGAGCTTACGGTTTTAGCGTACAACAAATGAAGGCTTGAAAGCCTTCATAAAGTGAATCTTTTACATACTTGTTCTTAACCACTTAAGCTCACATGTCACTAGACCAACATGTCTCCCATGCTTGTATGGCTCGTCATTACTTTTGATTAAACTAATTAAAAGGTCATCCTCCCTCTTTCCCACTCTATATACAACTTTAGAGGAGAAAAAAGAAAGCCTCACTTATATATTTTATAAACTAGATTGTATAAAATATAAATTTTAACCCTTTGCTAAAAGACAAAAGTCCTTATACATTACATATTAATTCATACCATATGAAATATAATGTTAATTGCCATTAAAATATTATTTATTTTCATGAAATAAATATTTTCCAATTAAATATAAGAGTTTATGAGATTTTATTAAAACCAATTTCTAATAAATAATCAATTGTATCGAGTTGTTAGTGTGACCCTTTAGGAACATATGTTAATTAGTAATATCTTTTTCATTTGACTCTTGAGCATACACGATCTGTTAATCTTCCACTTGCAAAGATTCATATTGGATTGATATAGATAATGGTGAACGTCTATAAACATTTCACTACCCCCAACAACATATGACTTTGTGTCATTCTATCAACGCCCAATTCCCACAATCTCAAAGCTATATTTGGTGCATAAGGTAAGTTTATCAGTTATCTCCTTGCTACATACATCATGTTGAACATGAGATATAGATTACAATTCGGGGAGCCGACGGATCAACAGTTCGGGGAATTTCTAGATAGCAGCCAGAGGGGTATCTGTAGGACTTCAACAGTGCAAGGTGAGTCTCCTCACTGTGTGCATGGGTCTAAGGCCACAATGTTGACCCATTATGTCTATGTATAGTAGGAAGACCCGGGGGTTAACCCTAGGCATTATATGTTATTTGTCCCGGATCATGATCCGATGTTGGGTGAGGCCTGAGGAATGTTAGTATGCTATTGGTATTTGTGCTTATTGCATGTGTCAGTACGATAGGTTCCAAACCAAGGTCCAATGTTGGGGCAAGCCCGAGGAAGATTTATATGTGCATGTTAGATTATACTTGTTGTCTTTGTTATGCTTGTATGTGCCTGGTAGGGAGGTGAGTGTGGGCGGGGGCCCGTATCTCACTAACAATAGGAGTATGGACGGGGTTCCATTACTCATCAGTAGCAGACCATGGGCGGGGCCCAAGATACGCGAAGCCTTAGTAAAGGAGTACAATAGAATATGTTTCTTTATGTGCTAGTTTGTTATATGATTGTATATGTATAGCGGGTGAGGGCTAGAGATAGGCGGGGCCTAAGAGAGATAGATCTGTATACCGAGTGGGGCTCGATGCTAGGTGGGGCCCAATGCCGGAGCGAGTCCTAAGTCGGGTAATTCCCGATGCAGCGAGCGGGGGAACAGTATGTGGTTATATGTATGGTATGTGGTAGATTGGGAAACTCCCTAAGCTTCGTGCTTACAGTTTCAAGCTTTGGTGTCAAGTACTTCCGGTAGTAGAGGGAAGAGCTCAGGATGATTGCATGGCACACACCAAGAAGTTTAGCCTGCGATGTTCACTCTGATAAAATAAGCATGTTTTAAATTAATAATTTGTTTTGATAAAGTAACTTATGTTTATGAAAGAAATGATTTGACAATTATGGTTTGTTTGATGATTTAAAAATGAAATTTTTGGACCGTATTTTTGGGATGTTTCACCATAACCCAAAGATCAAGCTTCTTGGACCAAAAACCCAATAAAATGATAAATAAGAGATCTAAGAAGTTACTAAGCAAGTTTAAGACTTGCTTACCAGAAAATTATGAGAATGAAATGAAGTCTATGGATCTACTATCTTCTTCTTGAATCCCCAAGCTTCTCCTTCCTTCACAAGCTTCAAAACACACAAAGTTTCACTCAAAAATAACTCACAAGCTCACATATGCGTTAGGGTTTCTGAATCTAGGGTTTGGGACTTGGAGGCTGGAAATGATGCCAGCATGCATGGATTAGGATGCTTAAATAGGGTGCAAAACCCCAAAATTAGGGTTTCACCCCTGCCCGCCTACTCGTCGAGTTGAGGTTCTCAACTCGTCGAGTAGGTTACTTAAATACTCGCGTCTCTTCTGATTCTACTCGACGAGTTTGGGGCTCCCAACTCGTCGAGTTGCTCTACAAAAATGAATAAAATATAATTTAAATGTGTACCAGGAACCAAGCGTTACAAAAAAATATTTAAAGATAGCATAATATGTTTATAAATGGATCTTTATAAAAATGCTTTTATCGGTTACCAGTTTACCGGTTAAAAACTGAGTTTTTTTATGAAAATAGTTTTATTGCAAAACTTATAAATACCAAACTTTAAAATATTTAAATGGTTTAAATATTATATAAACTCCATGTCTTTATAACAAATAAAGAGTTTTATAAAAATGACTAAAAACCGGGTTATAGCGTTATAACGACAAATAATAAAACTAACGATTATTTTTTGCGTCAAAACTTAATATATGATATTGGTGTTTTAAACATAACGCAACATGTTGATATTATGTTTTATGCATGCCAAATGAGATTTAAAACATATGTATCATCATCAAAGTTTTGATTTATCAAAATATGACTTTTATCATAAGATGTATAAATTGAGTTTATAAAATAAAATGAGTTTATTCTACAAATTCATTAAGTCATAAGATTTTGATTGTTAAAAGGAGATTTAAAATTGTGATTTTAGAACTCATCCAAAACTCCATGTTTTAAAATGAAATTTTATTAAGACTATTATCGGTTCTTAAAACCGATCTATGACTAAATTTTAAAGTACCGGATTTTAGTTTATAGTTGATCGCGGCTAATGACAAATAAAATGAAGTTTTATTTGACACCTAAAGAGCCTCATAACAAGTGATATTAATTTTACAAAAAGGTACATGAATTGTTGGATGCATGCAATATTCATGAGACCATGTTTTTATAAACATAATTGTAAAACATATATAAAACCTTTGCTAAAAATGCAAGTCATTGTCGTCCTTTTGAAGAACACCCGTTATCATTTGTATGGTCTTAGTGTCACAGGGTCACCTGTTCATTATGATTGTCTTATGATGTTCGAGGTAGTTTTGTAGTTTCTGGTTTCTAACTGGTCACCTTGTCACTGGTTAGTTACAATACTACAAGTTGTTTCAAGTAGGATGACTTGATTAGAATCTTGTGTGATAAAGATCACCTGAGCATGAGAGGTCTAAGGAATAGATGGGATAAACATGCTAAATTAAGCAATAGTTTTTTAGGATCCCATAATCTAGGAGTTACATATTGTACAAAATTGGTAATCACAGCTACCGAGTTTGATTAAGTTTATGGGATAAATGTCACCTAACCATTTACTTGTTTCGTTACTTGGATCCTAGACTTTAATAAATTGATGTTTTAAGAAACAATAAAAGGTACTAATTTTTAAAGACTAAATATTGAAAATACTAAATGAAACTTTGTTAAATTCTGTTAATAACTATTAATACTCTTTCGACCTGTAAAACCTCTCTCTTGTTGGTTTTCAAGACACGGTAACATTTGATGGTTATAATTTTTATAACATATATAATATCTTAAGGTTCTACCTTAAGGATAAATAGATTTTTTATACACTGAAAGATCCCATACCAGAATAACCTCTGCAAGCCAGTCATTCTGATCATGATACTTTGATGGAAATATTATTGTGATGATATTGATGTGTCTCGCACCATACTGGAGTAATTAACCTTGACTTGCATAAAGCCTTGGATAATTATGAAACATATCAGATATCTCACCGAGTAAAGCAAATATTCATTATGAACAGTAGAATATACTTCCAATCTATTCAACCATTGAATAAAGGAAGATCTAAGAGATTGTATACTCAAATAGACTTATTATTCAGTTAAGGGATATACAACATAAAACTAGAAATCAAGAAAGGATCTAAATGATTTAATGTTGTTTCTATTATGGAATAAACTTGACATTAAAAGAGGAATTGCTCCTCTAATCTCATCGAGCTAAAGAATTCTGACTTGAAAAAGACTTCAGATATCTATATGATAGAACTATTTATTTTTTCCATCACTCACTTGAGTATGTTATACTTCAGGTGACACTAATAAATAATTTTATGTGATGATGATTGGAAGAAATAATCAATTGATTACAAACGAATGACATTTCGTGCTAAAGATATAACAAGTGCTGTTATAGTCTTTATTTAAATAATAAATGTTTTTGTACCTATTTTATAAGGATATGTAATAGTTGTAATGTAACATCCCCTCTAGCACGTATCACAATATTGTCCGCTTTGGGCCAATCGGCACGAGGACTTTCCAGGGGGTCACTCATCCTGGTACTACTTTCGCTCGAGCACGCTTAATTGCAGAGTTCTTATGGGATTTACTGCCCTCACGACTTTAAAACGCGTTGTGACAAGGAATGTATCCACACCCCTTATAAGGATATGTTTCGTTCTCCTTCCAAGCCGATGTGGGAACATGTGCAACCCACCTTCACCCCCGATTATATGGTTCGACGTCCTCGTCGAACACATCGACTCGTGCCCTAGCTGTGATACCCTTTGGGTGATTGTCGATCGGCTGACTAAGAGTGCACATTTTCTTGCCATGCGTGAAACAACTCCAATGGAGAAATACGCACAAGTATACTTGGATGAAATTGTTGCGAGACATGGTGTGCCACTAAAGATTATTTTAGATCATGATACTCGCTTCACTTCTGATTTTTGGGCGAGTATGCAATGTGAATTGGGATCTCATGTTGCTCTCAGCACAGCTTATCATCCCCAGACAGATGGTTAGACAGAGAGAACAATCCAAACAGTGGAAGATATGTTTCATGCCTGTGTCTTGGAGTTTGGTGGTAATTGGGACAAATACTTACCTCTTGTTGAATTTTCATATAATAAAAGTTACCACACTTCAATTAAAATGCCACCATATGAAGCACTGTATGGGCGTAAACGGCGTACTCCATTATGTTGGCGTGATGTAGGACATAAAATCCTTGGTGGGCCTGAAATGATTCAAGACACCACTAATAAGATTCAAATTGTACGATAAAGAATGAAGCGGCCCAGGATCGAAAAAAGTACTATGCAGAAAAGAGAAGACGACCCATAGAATTCCATGTGGGTGATTTTGTAATCCTCGCGTCGTGAATACGTATTTTATGGATTTTTTTTATCTTTCAAGCCTTTATCCTCCAAAGTTCCATTCTTTAACGCTTTTAGTCCTTTTTCTTCAAAATGACTTATTTTTGGCTGTAAAATATAATTTAACCTTATAAGTACCATTATTCCATGCAAATAACCAAACATATGTATACAAATGTATTCAAATATTGCCTAAAAGTATGTATAAATATGGCAATATCATATATATATATATATATATATATATATATATATATATATATATATATATATTTCCAACCAAACAAGTAGATTAAATAATTCATTAGACTAAGGATATAATGGTTTGTCCTTATCTAAAAGGTATGGAGTTATAAGGCTTATGTTAGACAATAAGCTTAAGCACTCTAGCATCTACAAATTGCATTTATTTAGACTATCCTAAATTATTGTTTAAGATGAAGTCTCCATAAATCCCACTAATTGTCATTCCAGAAGATAAGTTCTTAGAAAGTTCATTTTCTAAGTAAGAGCAATATGGAACTTTAAGAGCTAAAGATCCATAAGCTAAATGCATCATAATTAGAAACTAGCAAGTTTTCAACTGTTGTTGAATATGCTCAATAGTTGATCAGAAACAAATAAAACACATAGAGATGCATTCATGTATGAATATCAACTGTGAGCTTGATTAATCTTCCTCGATATATTATGAATATAAAGAGTAAGTGAGTTTTCAAAGGAGAAAACATACATGAATGAAAATATTTCCAAGATTTAAGCTAACACCTCAAAGTAAGAATATTCTTTCTTATAATATAATTACATAGTGTGTTTAGTTATAAATCAAGATGACTCTTGTGTTTTTTCTACAAAGCTAGTGGGAGCGCATTAACATTCCTAGCCTTATATGTATTCGACATACTAATTCTTGGAATAAGGATCTATATGGATATAGAATGACAACTTAAAGGATTAAGTAAAATTGCAATAATTGTTAAGGATCTTAAAGAGCTTAAGATAAAGGACTCTGAGCGAGTTATTTGATTTTGAGCAAAATCCTAGTGTAAATGTTTTAACCTAGATAATATAATTGTATTCCATATGTTGCCGCATTTGGAATTAATCATATATGTCATAATTATGCATAAACGCCAAATAACTCGTATGCTTAGAGCATGTCGAATGACACCCGTGTAATCCGAGAACAAGTCATGGTGTGACTTAAAGAAACATTCTAAAGTTCTTGCGAGAACTAGATGAATATTCCTAATCTGTGGAGTATTTGAAAGGAATCTATGTTAAAGTTGTTTCACATACGATAAACTTGCAAATAAATTGAAATATTTCTCGATCAAGTGTGAACTCATTATGAATGAATAAAAATTACATGGATAATAGTTCCATGTAGATTTTAATTACAGTTACACATCAAAGTTAGAGTATATTGCGGTTTGGAGAATCACATACAAAGATGCTTAATGTATAGTCCATTATGACTATGAATAATCCCATTATGCAAGTATTGGTATCTAAGTCATATTTAAGCATCCAATACATTCTCAATAGTTTTCTCTATATATGAGTTATACATAAAAAACTGAAAATTTTTGTATTCGCAAAGTTTTTACAAATCAAATTTGTCAAATCTACTTAACAAAGCTCCTTCATTAGCTAAAGCATGAAAGTCAAGATGGGTTTCTTCATCAACACCCAAAAATCAAGTGGGTTCAAAGGTTGTCATTCTAAAAACTCTTTGTATTTTTTTATTTCATTCTAACTTCTATAAATGGATCCTTGATAGTTTGTTTTTGTATAATCTATAAATAAAGTTGTTATTTTTAACGCTTTTTGTTGACCGGTTTTTATGAAAAATTAACTTATACTTTGTATCAAAACCCTTCACGAGAGACTCGTGGGTTTTGCATCAGGTGTGGTCTAGCTCATTGGGGTATTTGTTGTGAAGCGGTTTCTAGATGTTTTAGATGTGGTCAAGAGGGTCACTACAGCCGAGATTGTAGTTAGAGGGAGTTGAGGATATGTTTCATTTGCAATCACCCATGCCTTGTTAAGGTTTATCATCCTCAGAAAGCGGATGGGATGGTGTTGGATCGAACACCTTTATCTTGGCAGCTACCTGATGGGTGGCATGGGACAACTGGAGACCAAATAGTTGGGGTTCGAGTTAACGGTTCTTCAGTTCGGTCGGGTGTTGCACTGTTGAGATCAACAATATATTTTGCTTATGTTTCTGTTATTTTAGTTGTAACTTTGAATGATCTGTTAAATGATAATGTCTTAATCGACTCTGGTTCTAATCTTGAAGGATTATGTATGGTTGAATTGTTGTTATTGTGAGGTTGCGGATGTATGTGGAACTCTTTGGTTTTGGGTGTAGGACTCATATTTTCTTATGCTTAGTTATGTCAAGTGTGGTTGTTGATATTAAAGATTTTATGTTACAATCATTTTGTACATGCAAAATTTCACTTAACTCTTAGGGGTACATACAACCTAAATTGGATCTATGTCCTTTATCAATTAGTAGCAACATTCTGATGAAACAAAAAAACTATAAATCCTATGAATCAAATTCATGAATAAAACTACATACCATTGCTTGATTCGAAACAAGCTAATAAAAAACCTTTGTAGTCTCCTTAGAAAACTAGCTCGAAAAGTATGGCCACCTCTAATGCGTCACACCCAAAACTCAAGAAACTCTAGGATTGAAGGATAAAGGGGGGAAGAAGGAGAAAATTTTGATTTTCTCTTACGTATGTGTTAGGCCGAATATACAATGGGTTATCCCCTTTAGATCATATTAAGTATAGATTTTTTATCATATTAAGTATAGATTTTTTATCATTTATTAGCTAAATTATCGCATATCATGGACAAAAGGTACTTAAAAGTGTTTGAGTTATGTTTTCAGTCCAAAAGTGAAGCTCGGAAGCAAAAGGAAGCAGGAGAAGCGATTGGGAGCTCGGGAATTGAACAAAGAAGAAAACCACCAAAAACAACACTTACTCGGCGAGTAGGGTCGTTTACTCGGCGAGTCCGATCGAATATTCGAGAAGATAAAGACTTAAAGACCCAGAGACTTATTGTATACGGGGATTAAGAGATGGACTCGACGATTCGGTTCGCATCTATAAATATAACTTCTCGGATCGACATTAGGAATTCTGGAAACCTTCTGGAGAGATTAGCTGCGATTGAAGAGCCAGAATAATCCTAGAGAACGAAGATACAACCTAGAATCCAATTCCAAAGGAGATTTGAGGCAAAATTTCATCATTCTACTTAATCTTTTTTTTTTCCATTATGGCTAGACAATTAGAATTCGTTTATTTGCTGTTATTTACCTCAATCATGAGCTAAAACTCTTAAACTTCTGTTTGGGGATACAAAATTGAGACTATGGTTTGATTATTGGTAGGATTAATTCAATGTTGGTGATTTTTGTTAGTTTTAGCTTGCTAAAGAACCTTGTGTGTGAATGATAATTAATTTTCTGTTAATAGGAAGATAATTAAATAGTATGAACATCTTTTGATTATCAGCCTCATATGTTTATGTGACCACTTTATCATATGTCTAAGATTAATGAACATGAAACTAGAATTAGTAAGAAAATTAGGTAAATTCATGTGTGAGCTTGTGTGATGACCATCAACAAGAAGTTAACTAAAGGACCAAATTAGTTAATTATTGCAAGTCTAAATTAACCCAAATAATTAATCTAGTGAATTTAATTAAATTAGACAACTGATCACTGTTTGAGTTAGTTGGTTCACTAAGGGTTAGTGTAGCGAACGCGAATCTAATCACTTGAATCGGTAACCAACAAAAGAATTAATCTATTGCACCATTACCACAATATCAACCATAGGATCAATTGACTTGTACTAAACATAAGTCCTTCCCATTATTGAATCTAGTTAATTCTTTGTTTTTCTAGATTTTAGATTAAGTGATAATTAGTAAGTTTCTAGTCTTGTAAAACTAGAGAAAACCCCTACTTATTAATTAATTTAGATAAAATTAGCTTTTAGTTTTAATTTACCGTTCCATGTGTTCGATTCCCTACTTATTTAGCTAGAGGGGAAGGAGTCCAGCTAACGACTCCTTAAAAAGATGCACTTGGCGGGAGGCAACTCGTTTTTTTAGAGTTTGCTTTCTTTCATCTTTTTCGTTTTAGTTTGATTTTCGTTTTTAGGATTTTATTCATCTTCCAAATCATCAGACATGATTGCTTGAGAGTGCGTATGGACTAAGTGTGGGGTGGAATAAATTTTTAATGGAAAAATGATATTATTTTCTGAATTGTTTACAAGAGACTCGATGAGTCCGACCCTGACTCGACGAGTCGCTTCCGATTCCAGATGAGTTTGAATTCGCAACCTGACCCTGACTCGACGAGTCGGTTTTATATACAGAAAAAAAATTAATTTAAAATGAATTTTTACAACCGGTAACTAGGGTTTTTAACCCTAATGAAATCAGTTCCCCCCCCCCCCCCCATCACTCGCCGTGCGCCCCCATTTGTGTTCTCTCTCAAGCACTTATCAAAGTCTTTACTCCTTCTTCAAGATTTTCGATTTTTATCACCAAAGGTACTTAATTTCTTCCTTAATTCTGTTAAAGCCATGATTTTTAGATGAACTAGGGTGTCAACTTCATAGAATACCCGATTTTAAAGTTTAGTGAATTTTTAGGGTTTTGATTTAGTATTAATTATGTTGTTTTGGATGATTATTCTTACCCCAATACATCTTAGGAACGTCCCTGGACAAAACCCTTGAAGAAATTTTGAGTTTTCATGGTCAAATTTCGATCGACTCGTCGACTGACTCGCGCAGTTCATACGACTCGCCGAGTCGTTCATGGACTCGACAAGTCCATTCGGGGACCCAGACATAATTTGTTTTGATGATTTTCTGTGTTTTCTGGGTGGTGTGTTCTTTGTTTTGCAGGGACAATGTTTCACAGAGGTCAGCGCTCAAGTGGACACCAAGAAGATTTTCCTTGGTTGAGTTTTCCTCAAATTGAATCAGCTTCAACAATGACAAGATGGAAGAAAAAGTTGGCCGAGGTCAGAAAGAAGGAGATTTATGTACCCAACAGGGTTGATTGGGATTGGTTGCAAAATGTTCGGTGTGAGGAGGAGTTAGCACCTTATCTTTTGAAGGAATTTACATACGAGGAGGAGACAATGATTTGTGATGGATGGAGCAGGGTTTTTAGAATTCAAGAGCCGGTGTACCGGGAACTTTGCTGAGAATTTTTCTCCACGGTGTCTTTCCGTGGAGGAGATGATTGCTACCACCCAGCGAGTTTCAGTTTTTGCCTTGGGGGCGAGTTCCATCAATGCTCCGTTATTGATCTTACCTGTCAGTTGGGGATTTACGACCGACCATTGGTCTCGACTGCTATTTTTCGCGCCTTCTTGGAACACTCTCATAAGGTGTTCCCTGATGGTGTTACGAGTACGGGTTGGTGGAATACAATCGCCAACAAGTTATACATTCCGAAGTCGGCCCAAGAAGGAAGTATTAGGTCGCCCACGCACCATCTCATTCACCGCCTGATTTCCACCACCATCAATCAACAGAAGGATGACGACAAGGTGTCCAACCTTGATGTCTTTTACCTTTGGAGCATCATCACACCCAACACCTTTTGCAACATTCCGTGGTGTTTGGCTTCTTATTTGTCGGAGGGTGCGATCAAGGATCGCAAAACATCCAAAATTAATGGTGGCATGTTCGTCACCCGGCTAGCCAACTCATTTGGGTTGATGACCCGTGGTGCATGGAATTTGATGACGATGATTCCTGCCCCATTTTTTTATTCCCATTATTTTTCGGAGGGCAAGAATTATCGAGGACTATGGCGGTGGTCATTATGCTGTCCCGCATGATGACCCGGTGGTTGGTCCCGAGGCGCCGGGAAGGAGGGTTCGGTCGAGGCGAGAGCGAGATGTGGAGGAGGAACCGCCGGTAATTCCGGTGGATAATGATGAAGTACCGATGGACTGGTATAATGTTGAGATGAGGAGAATGCAAGATCAAATGGCGAGGAGTCTCAATTTTAGCAACGAGTCCAACATTCGGCTTTTTGATCACTTTCATATTCCGCATATTGATGGGGGTAACTTCCCATACATTCCATCTTGGGATGAGGTGATTAATGCAAGGAGGAGTGGCGCTAGTGGAAGTGGAACTGCGCATGATCATGATGATGAGGAGGAGGATTGGTTTTTTTTATGCTTTGCTGAACAATTTATTTTATTTTTGTTTTGTTTGGTGTGTTTGAATTTTTTTTAGTTAAGACTTTTATTTTTATGCTTGATGTTTAATTTGCCTTGATGACTTTCAGATTTTGGATTAGGAATGCCTGCATAAAAGGGTCTAGAGTTTGAGAGAGAAAGAAAAATATAAAGAGTGGAAAAGAGTCAAGAAAGGGCGGAGTTTAGAGTTAAGGTGTCGAGTCCGGTCCTAAGGGACATGAGCGAATGAGTCTAGAAGTTATAAGAAGTTTTGAAGATTTATCAACAGCTGGAACAAATGCAGAATGTAAATTTTTCCACCCGGCGGTCTACTCGCCGAGTGCACTTAACTGACTCGACGAGTCGCTTTGTATTTTCACACCTTCAAAGCTGTCCGCGACTATACTCGACGAGTCACTCAATTTTATACCAACAAGACTGCTGATTCGATGCTGTTGAATATACCACTTGACCATTTATTCTTCCCTATCGATTCTTGAAGAGTTTACACTATTTTTCCTACCAATTTGGAGCTGCCTACACGAGATTTTGACACCCAAGACATGGATGAGTTGTTCCTATGTCTAAAGTCAATTGAAGATGGAGCTGAAGAGAAGGGATATCAACCTAGCGATTGCTACCCCAGGGAAGTTTGTTCCAATTCTTTCTATATTTCATGTTTTTATTTTTCATGCATAATATGCAATAGGGACATTGCATAAATTAAGTGTGGGGTAGGGGGTTGGTTACATCTTAGTAAATGTAGAATCTTAATTTAGGACTAATTTAAAAAATTTAAAATAAAAAAAATTTTGCATACCAAAAATGTGACTTAGGGATTAATTTAGGAAATTTTGTTAAAGAGTAATTAGGATTTCATGTTGGAGTTATGTTGATGATTGCATGAAAACCCAAATGTTTAGTTGAGCCTATATACGTTCTAGTGCATTTGTGGCTTCCTTATTCCAGTGAAATCATAGGACAAAAACACGACCTTGCTTAGCCCGAAGGATGCAATATGTTTAGCATCGTGTACCAGAAATGTATCCAGGAAAATTATTATCGTTAGCCAATAAAGGTTGAGGTTGAGCGCCCCTGCTTAAGCATGTAGGATTTTGAGTGAAAAAAGTGAGGTACATGTTAAAAAAAGAGAAAGAGAGAATTGCAAGAAAAGTTTGAAGAATTTTGGAGCAACTAAAGTGAAGATCAAAAGATCAAAATTCCAAGAAATGCAAAAAATTGAAGATACTAAAAATCAAACAACAAAGGTGGTGAATTCAAAGAAATCAAAGATCAAATTATCAACGAAGTGAAGAATTTGAAAGAGCTCCATAGTGGTATCATAAATTGTAATTCTAGATTATGTATGTTTGGGTTGCTCAACTAAAAATACCTTGAGGGTAAGAGGTTTTCTGCGGATGGATTCAGAGGGATGCATAAAATGAGCATTGTTCGGGATAAGTGGGCGAATGTTTATGAGGATTGTGAGTATTTGGAGTATTGGGGGTTATTAAGGAAATTTTTAGACACAAATATACGCGTTGCGGTCTTGGCATAATGGCTGGGTTAGATTGGAGTTGTCATATGTGATTCTAATGTGTTAAAATTCAGTTTTGCTTGGGGGCAAGCAAAAATCAAGTGTGGGGTATTTTGATATTTGCATATTTAGCTCATATTAAGTATAGATTTTTTATCATTTATTAGCTAAATTATCGCATATCATGGACAAAAGGTACTCAAAAGTGTTTGAATTATGTTTTCAGTCCAAAAGTGAAGCTCGGAAGCAAAAGGAAGCAGGAGAAGCGATTGGGAGCTCAGGAATTGAACAAAGAAGAAAACCACCAAAAACAACACCTACTCGGTGACTAGGGTCGTCTACTCGGCGAGTCCGATCGAATATTTGAGAAGATAAAGACTTAAAGACCTAGAGACTTATCGCATATGGGGATTAAGAGATGGACTCGGCGAGTCGGCAATGGACTCGACGAGTCGGTTCGCATCTATAAAGATAACTTCTCAGATCGACATTATGAATTCTGGAACCCTTCTGGAGAGATTAGCTGCCATTGAAGAGCCAGAAGAACCCTAGAGAACGAAGATACAACCTAGAATCCAATTCCAAAGGAGATTCGAGGCAAAATTTCATCATTCTACTTAATCTTTTGTTTTCCATTATGGCTAGACAATTAGAATTCGTTTATTTGCTGTTATTTACCTCAATCATGAGCTAAAACTCTTAAACTTCGGTTTGGGGATACAAAATTGAGACTATGGTTTGATTATTGGTAGGATTAATTCAATGTTGGTGATTTTTGTTAGTTTTAGCTTGCTAAAGAACCTTGTGTGTGAATGAAAATTAATTTTCTGTTAATAAGAAGATAATTAAATAGTATGAACATCTTTTGATTATCAGCCTCATATGTTTATGTGACCACTTTATCATATGTCTAGGATTAATGAACATGAAACTAGAATTAATAAGAAAATTAGGTAAATTCATGTGTGAGCTTGTGTGATGACCATCAACAAGAAGTTAACTAAAGGACCAAATTAGTTAATTATTGCAAGTCTAAATTAACCCGAATAATTAATCTAGTGAATTTAATTAAATTAGACAACTGATCACTGTTTGAGTTAGTTTGTTCACTAAAGGTTAGTGTAGCGAACGCGAATCTAATCACTTGAATCGGTAACCAACAAAAGAATTAATCCATTGCACCATTACCACAATATCAACCATAGGATCAATTGACTTGTACTAAACAGAAGTCCTTCCCATTATTGAATCTAGTTAATTCTTTGTTTTTCTAGATTTTAGATAAAGTGATAATTAGTAAGTTTCTAGTCTTGTAAAACTAGAGAAAACCCCTACTTATTAATTAATTTAGATAAAATTAGCTTTTAGTTTTAATTTACCGTTCCCTGTGTTCGATTCCCTACTTATTTAGCTATACCACAATTGATAGGTCCACTCCCTTTGTGTGTTTATTTTATAATTAAAAGTAGGTTTAAAACTAAGTCAGTTTACACACATCAATATAGTTGCCTGATAATCCCAAAAAGCCTAGATTTAACTTAAAATAAGAATATTTCAAATCAGTAATTAACTAATTATGTAGTTTCCTTTTATCAGTTGGATGCTTCGAAAAACTTTATCAAGAGCCTCTAAAATCTCCCATGCATAGGAGGATTCTAGATCCTCCCTTTTGTTCAACTATTGAACAATTGCAGCTCAGTCCTTGCACCTTTAATGAATTTTAATTAACCCATATTTAATTCCAAATTAATTCTTAATTAATTATTATTATTTCTAATTAATATATTAATCATATAATATGTTAATAAATCTTTTATCTCTCTCCTTTGATCAATCCAATCCATTTTCTGGTTATGAGGACAACCCAAAAAAGACTTACTTTTATCCATCAACATTATACTAATTTAGTTAGGACCTGTAACACCCGTATTTTCAGGTATAATTCTTTAAATATTAAATTGTTATTTTTTCATAATGATGTCCTACGTTGAGCATAAGATAGTCCCCTACGTTGAGCGTAGGTGGGAGATCTTATGTGGGGGGTTTAATGACCTACGTTGAGTGTTGGTTAAGCTACAACGAGCGTAGGTATGTTGCACCAAAACCCTAATCCTATTGATTGTGAACCCTATTTAAAGGCTCTAACTACTTATGTGAGTTATAAGCTCTTTGAGTGTTTTGTGTACATTTTTTAATGGATAATTGCATTAAGGAACCATGTGGGAGCTCCAAGATTTGTAGATTTGGATTTTTCATTCCATCACTAACCATCCAAAAGGTATAAAGTTTCTATCTTGTTGCTCGTTCATGTTAGATCTAGTTTGGTCATGAGTTTTTGTGCTTTTGTCCCTATAACCTTAGTCCTTGAGAGTATGAGCTACTCCAGACCATTTGAGTGCCATTTCCATATATACTAATTTAGTTAGGACCTGTAACACCCGTATTTTCAGGTATAATTCTTTAAATATTAAATTGTTATTTTTTCATAATGATGTCCTACGTTGAGCATAAGATAGTCCCCTACGGTGAGCGTAGGTGGGAGATCTTATGTGGGGGTTTAATGACCTACGTTGAGTGTAGGTTAAGCTACAACTAGCGTAGGTATGTTGCACCAAAACCCTAATCCTATTGATTGTGAACCCTATTTAAAGGCTCTAACACCTTGTGTGAGTTATAAGCTCTTTGAGTGTTTTGTGTACATTTTTTAATGGATAATTGCATTAAGGAACCATGTGGGAGCTCCAAGCTTTGTAGATTTGGATTTTTCATTCCATCACTAACCATCCAAAAGGTATAAAGTTTCTATCTAGGTGCTCGTTCATGTTAGATCTAGTTTGGTCATGAGTTTTTGTGCTTTTGTCCCTATAACCTTAGTCCTTGAGAGTATGAGCTACTCCAGACCATTTGAGTGCCATTTCCATATATCTTTGGGATTGTTGAGTCATAAAAATGAGATCTTGGTCACTTTGATCCATCCATACACGAGTTCTTGAGAAAAAAGAGATAATATGGACTTATGGTTTAGTTTTGTGCTCTTTTTGGCCATGCAATGGGATAAAGTCAGAGAATTTATCCATTAAGATATCCCTCAGATTCAGATCTAAGGGTTTGGGAGGTTGGCCTTCTCTATTTAGAGCTTAATATAAAGTTTGGACATCAGTGGATCTATAGTGAGCATAGCTTTCTCTACACTTAGCGTAGCATGAAAATCTCTTGTTTTTCATCTGTAGCTCTACACTGAGTGTAGGTATGTGTTACACTGAGTGTAACGCCTTCTGTGTTGGGTTTTAGTATTAGAAGGGAAAAATGTTCTTTTGTCCCATGGAGGATTAGCTATGAACTAAGACTCTTTGACTGTTAGTTATTACCTTAATTGTTAATTAGGGTTTTACTGTGTCTATGTTTATTGTGAGGAGTTTCAGTATCATCAGTTCGGATGTGTGATTGTCTTGTTTGTAGATGGAGGTGAGTCTTCTCACTATACTATGTAGGATGCTAGTTGTATTTGTGATACTTCCATGGAACACCATGGGGGTAGCCCATGACAGTTGTATGAAAGACCATGGGGGTAGCCCATGACACTTGGATGTAACACCATGATGGTAGCCCATGTCATTTCAGGGGAAGACCATAGGGGTAACCCATGACACTTCGATGTAAGACCATGGGGGGTAGCTCATGACATTTCAAGGAAATATCATAAGTGTAGCCCATGGCGTATGTATGTATGGCATATGGTATTTTAGGGAACCCACTAAGCTTTTTGCTTAAATGTTTTTAGATACTTCCAATTCCAAAGGGAAGGGCTCGACTTGATCGCACTGTATCCCCTGGAGGCTTATTCCGCATTGATTATTACACTTTACTCTAATGTTTGAGAGATATATTTTACTATGATTGGTTTCTGAACAAATCTTTATATGATCTGGGTGTTTTAAAAATAATTTTTTACTTGATATTTTTGGGATATTACAAGACCTTAGAAACCTTAATCCAACAATCTCCCACTTGGATAAGCCGCTAACGAAAAACTATAAGTACAACTTCGAATAACCAGTAAAGAATGTCTTCCGAAGACACTTCCAAACTCTGACTAAACGTCATTCCTATGATAAGTGATTAGTTATCCCTTCGTTCTTCTGATATTGTATGGACACAAGACATGGATTAGAATCAATCTAATTGTCCAATATTTTGTTTCCCGGTTTCTCGATTTGTGATGACGTCATACGACTATTAATTGAACACATCAATTCAGTCCCGGATCGACCCGACACTATAATGTCAACATCAAATCACCGAGGGGCCCAAAAATATCACTTTTCCTATTAAGGAAAAAGGAACGAATAAACTTTGGATGTATAATCATACATGGAATTACACTTTATAACACCCAGTTACGAGATACGTTGGAGTAAACCAATGCACAACAAATTTGCAAAATATGACTTATATATCTATGTTTTAAGAATAGTAGATATTAGTGTCTTATAATTACTCGTGATTGAATCCATGAAGTAATCTCTAAGCACGGGTTTAACCAATACTCATTACTCAAAATCTCATTTCTAAGTACTCATGAATATCACAATAGTCCTTTGCAATGTCCAATCTCTATGGACAATATACGAACAATTCATGACCATCTTAAATCAATACTTACTCGCAAAATATGACCAGCTGTGGCATTTCGAATAAATTAATATTCTAAAAGTAAAACACAAGAATAAATTAATTGACAAATGATATTACACACTTTGTATACAAATAAATCTCTATTTAATTAATCACCATTCAACTACAACTTATTATTGTTACAGTGTTTCAAAATATCAACTAACTACTAAAATCTAGAATCTAATATCATCTCAAAGCTCCATGCTCAAAGTGCTTAATCTTGCTTAATCCCCTTGTACGAGGATCAACAGGATTATCCTCTGATGATACATGTTTTACCATATTGCTTCCTTTTCTGCTTCACTTGTTGCGATGTACTCTAATTCACAAGTAGAATCAGTCATTGTCTGCTATTTGGAATTCTTCCAAGTCATTGTTCAACCATTCAATAGAAATACCTAACCAGATTGTGAATAACTATTATCTCTATCTGTTTGAATATTGGCGCATTATAGCCAATCACCTTCACTTTTTTCGTAGATAGTTAATAATGTTTTTCACTGCATTCCAATAAGCTAAACCAGGATTTCCCTGATATCTACTAACCATGATAAAAGCATAAGCCACATTAGGTCGAGTACAAGTCATAGAATACATGATCGATCCTATAACATAAACATATGGGACTTGACTAATCATATATATTTCCTTATCACTACTAGGACATAGAGCGTTGCTCAATTTAACAACATGGTGTATAAGTAAGTCCCCATTCTTGGAATTATCCATACTGAACTGTTTCAATATTTTATCCAAGTATGTAATATGAATAAGTCCTAGTAAACATTTTTGCTTGTTTAGGGAAGGTCGGTTATCAGGATTATGTATGATTGACCAACAAATGAATTAATTGAGAAGTGGGAAATGGCAGGGTAACTAGGGAAGGCTAGTTTCCAAGGTTATGTAATATGCTAGTATATGTTATATATTTATGTTACATGATTATGTGGTAATGATAGTTTGAGTTCTATGTGGTTTAAGTTTGATAGCCTGAGAACTCTTGGTCTAATGCCTTATTGCAATGTCCTTGTCTGATTGTTTGCTCTCAGGTAGATCATGTGTTCGAATGTCTATCTGATCCATGACTACATATGACTTTATGAATTGTATGAAAGACCATGATACGACCCATGGAAATTATACGGAAGACTAGGATGTAGCTCCTGGAAATGGAGTATGAGTTGGGATCGTTTACTCCTTGGGTGGGACCCATTATGTATGGTTGGGTTGGACGCGTTATGTATGATTGGGTGGGAGTGTTGTGTATGATTGGTGGGTGGGCATTATGTATATTGGTAGGGGCCCGTTATTTGAGTTGGGTTGGGCCGTGAACTCTTGGGTTGAGTTCGTTATGTATGATATTTGTATGTGGATATAAGTTTTTGTTGCTAGATGTCAAACTCGAGGATTATATGTGGATGCATTGTATGTATGGTGGAATATATGGTATACTAGGGAACTCACTAATCTTTATACTTACATTCTTGTATCAAAATTTTTGCAAGTCGTTCATGAGAAGAGCTCAGCGAGACTGTAGACATGCATCGAAGATATTTATTTTCACAATTTTGTAAACTTAACTTTGGTAATGTACGGTTTTAATAAAACAAATGTTACTCAATGGTTTTTGAAACAAAGTTTTATTTGGTTAATCTATTTTATTAACAAAAATATCTCTGTTTCAAACCCGCTTTGATACCATGTCTAAATTACTCGAAAAATAACTCAAAACACGCAAATATATGACATCAACAAATCCTTATTGATTTAGAACTAGTTGGTTTTAACATATACTTACAAATTAAAAACTCACTACAACCACTCTAAAACACTCAAGCGTTGTATGAAATACTAAATGAACAAAAGAAGAACAGATGTAAAACGATACACAAAGATTGAAACCCTAGCTTTGACTTAAGAGCAAGGGAATACAGAAAACGATAGAGAATACAAATGAAATGATCTAAACTAAATGACTAAATGAGCTTCAACCAACATTTTATATCTTAGGTAGAAGACTTGGATTAAATACAGATAAAACTCGTATCAAACCCACTAAGTGACACAACTTCAACCGGCGTGTTGATAAAAGAATGAAAGAAACGAGCCATATTACTCAAACTACCAATAATCATATATTCAGTCCCTATATAACTATAATAGACTTTATCATCGATGGTGGTGTAGCTGACATTAATGATATTGGTTCATCCCTCCTTTATTAGGCTAGACGGAGTGGACTCGGGGAAGCTTGAAAATTTCAACGTGTCCTCGGTGAACACTGCACCACCAACTCGACATGCCGAGTTCGATGGCCAAATTAGATGAGTTAATGTAGATGAGAGAGTGTAACGCCCGTAGATTAGAGCTAGATTTAGAGACGATAAGCATCAAAAAAGGACTTTTTGATGGAAGATTATTTAGAAGTATTAATCTTAACTAAGTTATAGTATATGTTACAAGGATTCCGTACATATAAAGAACGCTAAAATCCGAGTTATAACGAAGAAGTTATGACCTATCGAAGTTTTGCGACAGAACCGACACAACACAGCGTGACGTAAATAGTGAATTTACGTTAGAGCGATAATTATCCAAAACAATCTAAATGAGAATTGAAGATCTCATCGATAGTAGTGCAACGACGGAAAGACGGACGAAAACGGACGTCAGACGAAGGAGTTATGAGTTTATAACGGAGTTTTCCTGTCCCGGCCTACTAAAAATAATATATAAGTAATATAATTATAATATATTAAAAATAAAGTCAAACTTAGCCAATGGAGTCTAAACGAGAGTTGTAGAGCATAATATCACCTTCGCGTCGATATAAAGAACGTCGAAAACGGAGTTCGTATGCGAAAGTTATGAATTTATGAAGTTCGGGGCGCGAAACCCCAAAACTGTCAGATACCACGACGTGGCAAGCAGTGCCACGACGTGGCCAGTCTTCTGACACCTCCGGGAGTCCCCTGGATGCAACTTGCGATGAGGCATGTAGTGACGACCAAGCCCACGACGTGGTAAAAGGTGTCACGACGTGGCAAGGGCAGATTTTGCTCCATAAATAGATTTGAAGGGCCAACCGAGTTTGGTAGCTCATTCTCTCATCTCTCACATGTATTGCATCGATTTACGTGCAAAGAAATACCCCCGAAGCCTCGGTATCAACCCCGAGACCCGAAGCAAGTACCGAATCCCGAAGATCCTGAGAAGAAAGAGTTTCCGAGCCGAAGCTCTGTCCGCAAGAAACCCGGTGTGTGAAGTGATCCCGGTTTCACCGAAGAATATCTACTTGAAGAGCCGCAGTGCTGTCCGATCATCTTCTGATCAAGTGAGTGTGTGGTCACTTTTACCTTACACATAAATATTAAGTATTTGCTATGAAATACGTGCTATGTGTATAATATAAAGTTGTTTATATGTGTAGGTGTATATTCCCTATCATAAACACGAGTATAATACAAGTAATGTTTGAATGTATTAAGTATATGTTTGAGTGAGTGTGTAGTTACTTTCTTCTAACACATAAATACGAAGTATTTTCTATGAAATACGTGCTATGTGTTTATATATTATTTGTCTATTTGAGATGGGCATGGAATTGAAGTTTTATATAGGTATTAAATGAGTTAAACTATATATGTATTTATCTCTACAAATATGTTGGGTAGAGCATGTGTAGACGAAATAGTTGGTGTGTGATGAAGGATGAGTTTGAGGATGAGACGAAAGATAAACCTCGGTAGCTATGGATTTAGTACTGTAAAGATAAGCCTCAGTAGCTATGGATTTAGTACTGTATATAGATGAACCTTGGTAGCTATGGATTTAGTACCGTATAGACGAACGTTGGTAGCTATGGATTTAGTATTGTTAGATAGACGATGATAGCTATGGACTTAGTATCTGTTAGATAAACATTGGTAGCTATGGACTTAGTACCTACACTGGTAGCTATGGATTTAGTACCCAATGAATGAACCATAGCAGCTATGGAATTAGTGCTTTACGAAAGAACCTTGGCAGCTATTGTCTTAGTGCCTAATAAAGAATCTTGGCAGCTATTGTCTTAGTGCCTAATAAAGAATCTTGGCAGCTATTGTCTTAGTGCCTATTACGGAGTGAACGAATAGATGACTCTTAGGGTAGACCGTTAAGAGTAAGGAAGATAATAGGGATGGGTAATTGGAATGATCGTTTGATGATTGAATATATATATATATATATATATATATATATATATATATAAGATATAATATTGTGGGTTGAAAACCCTATATGCTCACCAGGCTCCCAAGCCTGACCCACTCAGTTTTCTTTGCATTACAGGTAATGACACAAGAGTATAAGTTGGTGGATTTAACGAGAGATTTTGGAATATAGATCAATAGTTATAAATAACTGTTGTAAGGTCTATTTTATACTGTTTATGCTTTTGGTCTGTATCGGAACATGACATCCCGAGGTTTAATAATTCAATGAAAATATGTTCTCTTTGAGAAACGTTTTGATAAATTTTATCATATTTTTTTTTTGGGAACAAATTCCGCAACTCTTTTAAATAAAAAGAATTTACTCTGATTTTATAAAACAAAGCATAAACAAATCGGTCTTTTCTGGCTGTGAAATTGGGGATATCACAGTTGGTATCAGATCATTAGTTTAAGAGAACTAGGAATTTATAGGATTTCTAGACTTAAACTTAGAATGCTAAGCGATGATTGTGAGATGAGTGTCTACCATATTTTAAGACACGAGCACTAGTATATTTTAGGAATGATGTCTAAAATGCTTTTATGTGCTAAATGTTATATGTTTTCCATATATGCTATTATTTGTTCGGATCTATGGTTTGTTGCCGACCGGATCTGGAGACCTTATGTGTTTAGGATTCTAAGCGTTTGATACGATATTAGAACTAGCATGTAAACGTTTCGGAGTGATAAGGAGATTTATACGTCTATCATAAATAAAGCTTTCTTATCTTAAATTCTTGCCCGGTGCACCGAACGTCGACTTGGATGTACAAAACGTTATGGTGAAGACTCATAGAGAATTGAGTAAATGGTGGAAATGAAGGGCTTTTGATAGTGAATGACACCTATCGGAAGATATCGTAAGAGTGGTGTCTTGCCTTTAGTTTATGTTTGATAAAATAATGTAACGTTTAGAGGAGTACGGTACGTTTGAAGTACACCTTCGATTGGCAGGATGATGGAACGATTGGTGTAATTCTTGAAGTCGTCCCATAATCTGGAATTTCCATCACCAATCGAGTTGAAGCATGATTGATGATAGAAGATGCGCATGGAAGAAGTCCTAGTAGAGTCTAGGAAAATTTTTATGATTAATATGTGTTAAATTGTTTTGTGATTTTAGGACTTGGGGACTGTGAGACAATACTTGGGACGAGTATGAGTATGTGTGAATAGTAGTAGAGATCTATACTACTGGAAGCACAGGACTCACGCTTGGATCATGGGAAGTCGCAAGGTTACCAAGAAGCTAGTAATTGATTCTGTTTTATTCAAGTATGTCGTTACCATTGTTTCGGTAATGACTAGTAAGATGGTTGTTATTCCGACCCTAGTGGTCATATCAATTGAGTCCGACTACGATGAGAGGTCATCAGGACACGACCCATCGGTCTGTTACAATAGATAAAGGAAAATATTTATCCTAAGAAGAAGAAGGAGTCTAAAATGAGGACTTATTTTGTAACTTGAAGGTTGTGATTGAAAGTCCAACATAGTACGAAAAGCAGATGCAAGATTGAGCATCGTCTGCAGTCAAGAAGCCCTAGAGTTAGATACTCTTTCGAAGAAACATAGAAGTTAGTGTTATTACCTAGGATGAAGAGATAGATTATGGAATCATTATACATGTCCTATTTCGTTGATGATTCCAGAACGTAATCATCCTAAGGGCGAGATAATTGTAACGCCCGTAGATTAGGGTTAGTCAATTTAGAGACGATAAGCATCAAAAAATGACTTTTTGATGGAAGATTATTTAGAAGGATTAATCTTAACTAAGTTATAGTATATGTTACAAGGATTCCGTACATATAAAGAACGCCGAAATCCGAGTTATAACGAAGAAGTTATGACCTATTGAAGTTTCGCGACAGAACCGACACGACACAGCGCGACGTAAATAGTGAATTTACGTTAGAGCGATACTTATCCAAAACAATCTAAATGAGAATTTAATATCTCATCGATAGTAGTGCAACGACGGAAGGACGGACGAAAACGGACGTCAGACGAAGGAGTTATGAGTTTATAACGGAGTTTTCCTGTCCTGGCCTACTAAAAATAATATATAAGTAATATAATTATAATATATTAAAAATAAAGTCAAAATTAGCCAATGGAGTCTAAACGAGAGTTGTAGAGCATAATATCACCTTCGCGTCGATATAAAGAACGTCGAAAACGAAGTTCGTATGCGAAAGTTATGAATTTATCAAGTTTGGGGCGCGAAACCCCAAAACTGTTAGATACCACGACGTGGCCAGTCTTCTGACACCTCCGGGAGTCCCCCAGATGCAACTTGCGATGACGCATGCAGTGACGACCAAACCCACGACGTGGTAAAAGGTGCCATGACGTGGCAATGGCAGATTTTGCCCTATAAATAGATTTGAAGGGCCAGCCAGGTTTGGTGGCTCATTCTCTCATCTCTTACGTGTATTGCATCGATTTACGTGCAAAGAAATACCCCCGAAGCCCCGATATCAACCCCGAGACCCAAAGCAAGTACCGAATCCCGAAGATCCCGAGAAGAAAAGAGTTTCTGAGCCGAAGCTCTGTCCGCAAGAAACCCGGTGTGTGAAGTGATCCCGGTTTCACCGAAGAATATCTACTTGAAGAGCCGCTGTGTTGTCCGATCATCTTCTGATCAAGTGAGTGTGTGGTCACTTTCATCTTACACATAAATATTAAGTATTTGCTATGAAATACGTGCTATGTGTATAATATAAAGTTGTTTATATGTGTAGGTGTATATTCCCTATCATAAACACGAGTATAATACAAGTAATGTTTGAATGTATTAAGTATATGTTTGGGTGAGTGTGTAGTTACTTTCTTCTAACACATAAATACGAAGTATTTTCTATGAAATATGTGCTATGTGTTTATATATTATTTGTCTATTTGAGATGGGCATGGAATTGAAGTTTTATATAGGTTTTAAATGAGTTAAACTGTATATGTATTTATCTCTACAAATATGTTGGGTAGAGCATGTGTAGACGAAATAGTTGGTGTGTGATGAAGGATGAGATTGAGGATGAGACGAAAGATAAACCTCGGTAGCTATGGATTTAGTACTGTAAAGATAAGCCTCAGTAGCTATGGATTTAGTACTGTATATAGATGAACCGTGGTAGCTATGGATTTAGTACCGTATAGACGAACGTTGGTAGCTATGGATTTAGTACTATTAGATAGACTATGATAGCTATGGACTTAGTATCTGTCAGATAAACATTGGTAGCTATGGACTTAGTACCTACATTGGTAGCTATGGATTTAGTACCCGATGAATGAACCATAGCAGCTATGGAATTAGTGCTTTACGAAAGAACCTTGGCAGCTATTGTCTTAGTGCCTAATAAAGAATCTTGGCAGCTATTGTCTTAGTGCCTATTACGGAGTGAACGAATAGATGACTCTTAGGGTAGACCGTTAAGAGTAAGGAAGATAATAGGGATGGGTAATTGGAATGATCGTTTGATGATTGGATATATATATATATATATATATATATATATATATATATATATATATATATATATATATAAGATATAATATTGTGAGTTGAAAACCCTATATACTCACCAGACTCCCAAGCCTGACCCACTCAGTTTTCTTTGCATTACAGGTAATGACACAAGAGTATAAGTTGTTGGACTTGACGAGAGATTTTGGAATATAGATCAGTAGTTAGAAATAACTGTTGTAAGGTCTATTTTATCTTGTTAATGCTTTTGGTCTGTATCGGAACATGACATCCCGAGGTTTTATTATTTAATGAAAATATGTTCTCTTTGAGAAACGTTTTGATAAATTTTATCATATTTTGTTTTGGGAACTAATTCCGCAACTCTTTTAAATCAAAAGAATTTACTCTTATTTTATAAAATAAAGCATAAACAAATCGGTCTTTTCTGGCCATGAAATTGGGGATGTCACAGAGAGAAATGAGGTAAATTCTCATTTTAAATATTTTATCGTTTTTTATTTAAATTTTATATTGTTTTTTTAAATCAAAATTTCACCTACTTTTTAGCCGATATAAATATCATTCACCACCTTAATTTAT